>NC_139219.1:244030028-244771529 GCF_055691185.1 Crinia signifera | reverse complement strand
TGGGCACTCAGGGGAGACAGCGTACACACGGGGGGCACTCAGGGGAGACAGCGTACACACGGGGGGCACTCAGGGGAGACAGCGTACACACGGGGGGCACTCAGGGGAGACAGCGTACACACGGGGGGCACTCAGGGGAGACAGCGTACACACGGGGGGCACTCAGGGGAGACAGCGTACACACGGGGGGCACTCAGGGGAGACAGCGTACACACGGGGGGCACTCAGGGGAGACAGCGTACACACGGGGGGCACTCAGGGGAGACAGCGTACACACGGGGGGCACTCAGGGGAGACAGCGTACACACGGGGGGCACTCAGGGGAGACAGCGTACACACGGTGGGCACTCAGGGGAGACAGCGTACACACGGGGGGCACTCAGGGGAGACAGCGTACACACGGGGGCACTCAGGGAGACAGCGTACACACGGGGGGCACTCAGGGGAGACAGCGTACACACGGGGGGCACTCAGGGGAGACAGCGTACACACGGGGGGCACTCAGGGGAGACAGCGTACACACGGGGGGCACTCAGGGGAGACAGCGTACACAGGGGGGGGGGCAAAAAGAGGTTCTTCAGCCGCTCGGTCATACCTGTCGGCCTGGCCTCCTGGCTAAGCCGTGCAACGCCATGCTGCGGGTGTGTGGAGGGATGGGGAGCCCCCCGGGAGCCGCTGCCTGTCACCGGCTGGAGGAGTGTGGACTTCTCCCCGATCTCCTCCAGCTGCAGCAGCATGCAGTAGGCTCCTTCTTCCTGAGCCATGCCACGGCGGGATGGGATGCCCCCGGGAGCCGCTGCCTGTCACCGGCGGCTCCGGGTGTGCGGCGGTATGGGGATCCCCCCCGGGAGCCGCTGCCTGTCACCTGCTGCGGCGCTGTCACTGGCGGCTCTGGGTGTGCAGCGGGATGGGGTGCCCCCCGGGAGCCGCTGCCTGTCACTGGCGGCTCAGGGTGTGCGGCGGGATGGGGAGCCCCCCCCGGGAGCTGCTGCCTGTCACTGGCGGCTCCAAGTGTGCGGCGGGATTGGGAGCCCCCCGGGAGCCGCTGCCTGTCACCGGCTGCGGCGCTGTCACTGGCGGCTCCGGGTGTGCGGCGGGATGGGGTGCCCCCCGGGAGCCGCTGCCTGTCACCGGCTGCGGCGCTGTCACTGGCGGCTCCGGGTGTGCGGCGGGATGGGGTGCCCCCCGGGAGCCGCTGCCTGTCACTGGCGACTCAGAGTGTGCGGCGAGCCCCCCCTGAGTCCTTTAATTCCGGTCTATCCCCCCCGCCCTTAACTGGAATAATATAATTGCTTGCGCCGGACAACAGGCTTTGAGCGGCCATCTTGGTACACCCAAGTGAAGCCTATTAAGTACTCCCCCTCCTGGCGGCTGTGTACTGCGCATGCGCAACAAGTTGGAGCTCCTATCTTTATAATGGGGGACATTTCACTAAATTTAATAAAAACTGTACCTATCTGAAAATCCTCAACCCCAAAAGGCACTCCACTGGGACAATATCTACCTAATAAAACAAACCCCAAGTCTCAATTGTTCCTCTACCCCGAGTTATGCCTTCCCAAAAAAACCCTCATAGATTAACATGGGTGACAAAGTGTCATTTCTGAAGTGTCCGAAAAAAACTGGCAGTTGGAAGTTTAGATCGCTCCCAATTGGTCATTTTTTTATATTTCGCCCTGAAATTTGGCAAGCAGCACCGGTTGACGATTCTACGCGTACATGCCAAATTTCAGCTCAGTACGCCCAGTCACTTTTGAGGAGCAGTCCCTCAAACACCATGCCCCCATCCGAAAAGTTCCCTATGGGAAAAATCCGTTCGTTGGATTCAGCCTTAATATAAGGGCACTACCGTGCCCTTATAATATATATATATATATATATAGATGCAGAGGGGTCAATAGCTATGACCAGGCCGGCACTCTGGAGACTGACAGCAAGTGAAATAAAGACACTACACCATGGCCGGTGTGGTCAACGTTTCTGAGGTCGTTTAATACATCTTTCGTCAGGACATAATTATTGGGTATCATATATATATACAGGATTATTGGGTATCATATATATATATATATATATATATATATATATATATATATATATATATATATATATAGATAGATATATGTTTATATTAATCCCCCCCTGCAATTACCCATTGACCAAATTTATACTGCCTTTATTCTGTTTTGACAGTGTAATATTCTCATGTGCAGTTTGTGGCCAGTAATGACAAGCGGGAGGGGGCTCCCTGTCTAAAGTGAGCCCAGGCCCCTGAAGGCTAATCCGGCCCTGGAGTGCACCACCTTTAATATAGAAGCAGCAAAGACTGCACCACGTGTATTATAGAAACAGCAGAGACCGCACCACCTATATTATAGCAACAGTGTCATCTGCACCACCTGTATTATGAAACAGCAGAGACAGCACCACCTGTAGTATAGTAACAGTGGCATCTGTGCCTCCTGCCGATTAGTAACAGCAGAGACTGCACCACCTGTATTAAAGTAATAGCGTATTCTGTGCCACCTGTATTATAGTAACAGTAGAGTTTGCACCACATGTAGTATAGTAACAGCAGAGACTGTGTTACACGCATTAAAGTAACAACAGCAGAGGCATTGATCCATTCCCATCATTACTCGATAAGCCCCTCCCATTTGTATGGTCACCTCAGTAATCAGGGTGTAAGCCTGCAGATATCACACCTGTCCCTACACTCTATCTAAGCTGAACCTTCATCCTCTCAGCTCCCCCACCGCTGTGTGACTTTCCATTACCACCTCTGCTCTCATTTAACCACCAGCCCTCATTGTGGCCTCGTCACCTTTGGGAACATTTATTAATCCAAATAAAGACAAATTCACACAAAATACAGTTAAATAAATTCAAGATTTTATTTCATGTACAATTTAAATTTTCTATTGTTTTACTCTGCATTATAACACTGGGAATTCTGGAACAATATTTATGAAGCCTCATGACTCATAAAGAATCATCCAACAGCACTCAGAAGAGGAAAAACCCCCTGTGGGGGAAACCTCTGGGGACCCATGGCTGACTGACTGCCCGTCCCTCTAGGCATTAAGAGACTTTGCAGAGTTTGCCCAAACCACCCACCCACTAACCTTGTATTACCCGTCCGCCATCTGTCACCCCAAATATGCATTTTTACCTTTTTCCTGGTGATTACGCATCTGACGGCATCAGGGGGCACACACATGTCCACAGCGAGAGAGAGAGAAAACGAGAGAGAGAGAAAAGGGGGAAGTGGATAGAGGGGAGACACAAGATAGTGAAGAGAGAGGGGAAGAAAGGGGGTGAGAGAGAACCCTAGCACTTGGTATTAGGATTCCATGTAAGAAACAGCCAGAACCCCTTTAGGACTCGTCTCTGGTGCTATAAGGGGCTAGAGCTGCAATGATATATATAGGACAGCTCTAATGCGGTTTCCTATGTCCCCACTGGGTCTGAGCTCTATGCACATACACAGACGGCCGTCATGTATGTGCATTAGTCAGTAACCCATTGCCAGTAGCTCTAGGCTGCCAGCAAAACAGCAGAGAATGCAGTGAAGGAAGGAACACTGCTGGTCCCCGCCGGACAGATACTGTATGTGATAGTAAATACCAGTGGCGTATTCCTGTGTATCACACTGACACTAACACAATATGCTGCCAGATTTTAGTATCACTCTTACATGGAGCCCAAACTATGATTTGGCTATAACAACAGTATCAGATAATAACAAAGTAATGGCTAAACCACCATATTCATCTCTCACACTCCTGCACATTAATAAGTAGGACAGTACGGGGACTTGATGCAGCATAGTAGGACACCTTGGGTGACATTCTATGGGATGAGATTTGTGTTTTTTGGCGAATATTAGTAAAAAAAAGGCGACATCGCATTTTTCCTTGAAATCTCATATTTAATAGGATGCGCTAAGGGACGGATATCGCATATTATGTGCGATAACTCATGCGGACTAAAAGTGTGTGAAAAAAAATCGCATTTTTATCGCATCCAGATGTTTTCGTACAAAAAAGTATACAAATCGCTTATTTAATGGGGTGCGTTTTCGCAAATCGCACTTTTAAGGTGTCTAATAAGCGCACTTTTTCAGACCAGGTTCTGTTGGGCGATTTGGCCCAGAACTCACTTTGGTCAAGTGCACAAATGGTTAATTTCAACACAGGTGCCCTCAATTTCACTCAGAAACACCTCTATATATACCCCAACATCATTAAGGACACCTGTGAGGGTTTGAGACATGGAGATTTTGCAGAGTGGTTTGGAGTTGCTCATTTGTGATGTGGCCCATTTGGAGGAGCTGCGCAGGAGGGAGGAAGCTGCACACCAGATCCAGGTAGCCCCCCGACTACTGCGTACCACACGTATGTATCGTGCTCGGCTGCACCTGGACTCCCTCTCGGATCAACAGGTTGTGGGGATGTTTAGGCTGAACCGCAATAACCTGTTGGACTTATATGAGCAGGTGAGAGATGATTTGGACCCTTTCGGGGGAGGCAACTATGCAGTGTCTGGGCTGCAGAAATGAATGTGTACCCTCTACTATTTGGCCACAGGCTCCACTCAGTCTGTGACCTCATGGTCCTTGGGGGTATCACAGCCCACTTTCTCTAAGCATTTTACTCAAGTGTTACTTGCTTTAAAGAAGTTGTGGCGGACATACATCAGATTCCCACGTTCTGAGTTGGAGTGGCAGGACCACAAGGTGGCTTTCTATAGACTCTCAGCATTCCCTCACGTGCTGGGAGCTATAGACTGCACACACATTGGGATTAGGGCACCGCACGTGCGGGGATACGTCTATGTCAGTTGGCATGGGCGGCACTTTTTGAACGTTCAGGTGGTCTGTGATGCTCATCTCAAAATCCTAAGTGTTGTAGCAGGCTTCCCTGGAAACTGCCATGACGCCTATATTCTGAGGCACTCAGCCCTCTGCAACCGATTCAACCAACAACAAATGCTAGAGGGCTGGCTACTTGGTAAGTACATTTTTACATATTACCCTCTCTGTCCTTATTTGTACCTGCTCAAATGTGTGTGTTTCCACTTTCACAAGCATATTGCTCTTGTCCCAGTGTCTCCTGTTTGCACAATGCACATACCTTACCATATAAGGCAATAACTTCCTATCTGTGTTTTAGGTGACTCAGGATATGGGTGTGTTTCCTGGCTCATGACACCTTTGTGCTCCCCAGAGGGCCCTGCACAGCACCGGTATAATGAATCCCATATTGCAACCCGCAATGTGGTGGAGCATACATTGGGCGTATTGAAAAGTAGATTCCGGTGTTTGGACCGGTCATCGGGTACGCTGCTTTACCATCCAGCAAAAGTAGTGATGATAGTCCAGGCTTGCTGCATGTTACACAACATAGCCCTGTCCCAACCTGCCTATGTGGAGGAGGAACATGCAGCAGTCATGCAGGAAGCCCAACCTACCACACCTCGGGTAGTGAGGGGTACGCAGAGGGGGAATCTGGTGCGTACACAAATCATCAGTCATTACTTTTCTGGTAAGCACATGTGCCCTGTATTCCAACATGTACCTTTGCTGTAAGTGTACTCATAAACAAATTATTTAGCAATACCATCTGTTTCCACCCACATTTAGCCTAATACACAGAGCCCAACTGATGCAGCTGGTGGTGCTGACCTATCCCTTGCTGTAATCAACCTTGTAAGTACATTTGTAACATGTATGAATTAATTTTGCTCTAAAACATGGCTCACCTGGTGTTGTGGAACTACACGTGCCAGCATGCCCTGACACACTATAACCATTACAGTCCAAACAATGAGTGCCAGAGCTTGCTGGAATATGTAGTTCCACTACCTTTGACGGGCCAGAAGTTACCCAACACTACTTTTCAGCAATCCCATTGTCATATACCATTACACTATGTCATATTTCACACAACAATTGCTTTAAAAATAAGACACAGACAAAATGGTATGCGTTTAGACATTTTTACTGCAGTATAGTATGTCATAAACAACCTGCATTTTTGTCACTCAAACATTCGAACTGTCGGGGGATATAACAAGATGTATTGCATATTAGATGCAAATTAAAAATGTATAAAAAATATGAATTATTTTCTCCCACCATCAGGCCACCCTAAACCACTTCTTGAAGCTGCACCCAGGCCACCCCGGGTCCTAATACTCCGACGGGGTGGGGAAGTGGGGGAGCCACTTACTGGGGTGCTAGATACACTACTCAGTGTAGATGCTGCTGCACCTATGACATTGCCTTCCATCTGCTGAAGTTGTGCCTGCATACCTATTAAGGCATTGGTCTGCGCTGTGCACGATTGGCTATGTGCAGCTATACTTTGCGCAAGGCTGCCAATATGGCTATTCTGTTCCCTTACAGCAGAAGTAAGATCTGCAAAACGGGTGTCAATGCTATTAGCCATGCGCACATGAGTAACTACACCAACCCGTACACTCCTTGAAATTTTTCTTAATTGAAGAAAAGTGTGACGCATGTACCCCTGGATGTTCCCTATTTGCAGGCTTTGGGAGGCCATAAATTCTATTTGTTTCTCCTTGAAATTTACCAAGGAGTTAGCTACTTGTGCAGCAGAAGCTGCTGTATGGGGTGTGTTTGTGGGTGGGTTGGGAGTCACCCCACTTGGGGGAAGATCACTCTGTGATGACGTCTGTATTTCATCCTTAGCCGCAAAGGTCTCCAAGGGTTCGAGAATGATGTCCATTTCGTCCAACATCATCATAGAGGATTCTGTTGGTTGTGTTCCTAGTTGTACAGTACCTGTGGATACAGATGAAGAGGTAAGTACTGATGCATATATAGGCCAGTCTCTCTTCAGTACTGTTTTTGAAAGGGCTTGAGATGCTGAACGCACATACCTAGGGGTATTATGTACTTACACATGTACCCCGATACTGCATGTAACATTGTCATTAATAATAAGTGAGATGGCTAGGTCAGATTACATTCATTTCCGTTGCAATGTAGCAGCAGGAGATGAATGTAGTGTGAGATATTGTTGATGTGATATGGGTGTGTGTACTGTATGTGTAATGGCCTGTTTTTTGTTCATTTACCTGCTTCCACAGATTCTGCTCCAACGGGCCTTCTGTTCTTGGATGCCGCAGCACTTCGGGACGGACAATCTGTGAAAGGAAAGATGGGCAGCCATTATGTACCTTGCAATGGATAAGCATTTATGCCAAAAATGCATTGAAATGACATTACTGGACAATACTTCCTTTGGTTAAGGACTACATTATTTAGTCCCCACATTATTTGACATATGTTTTTCACCTGAATTTTTTGTTAGATTATTATTAAACTATTTGACACATTACAACTGGTGGATAATCTGTGGTATGTAGGCATGGCAGCTAAACCACCAGTACACCAATGTTTTTTGGGCCACATACATGTTAAGCTGCTAGAAAGAATGTTAAAGTGTTAATCAATATCAGCAGTTGTGGAACTACAAGGCCCAGCATTATGACCAATTTGAAAGTAGGAACAGGAAATTTTTTGTGCCTGACCTTGCTGGGCTATGTAGTTCCACAGCAGCACTTTACTTAGCATAACAATACAAGTGAACATTACAGTTTGAAAACATTGCCATGTATGTTTAAGATTGCATGTGGTCACACTTACCAGCTCTGGGTGGCATCGCCGGCCTATCGGTATCTGCGACGTGCATGCCAGGCAGGACCTCAGGGGTATGATTCTTTTGAGCTTGACCTCATAGGACGTATAGCAGACAGTGGTGGGGCTTCCTCCGCCAGTCTTGGTGGCCTCCTCCAACTCCATGGCCATTTTACTTTTGAGCTGTCTCTTGATGTCATTGAACCTCTTCTTGACATTTCTGACCAGGCACTTGTGCTGACTTACAGCGTTCACTGCCTGGGTGATGTCCTTCCACATAACCCTTTTCTGCTGTGCAGTGGTCTTGTGGTGACTTTTCCTCAGTAACCGGTCAAACACGGGTATGATAGCCTGGACAAGCGCAGCATTTTCCTCATATGAGAATCTGACCTTTCGGCCACTTTTTGTGTGGCCAGCTTCTACCTCCTCCTCATTTTCTACTCCAGCCATGTACCCCTCCTCCTCCATGCCAGTGTCTTCCTCCTCCTCACCTCCATCTTCCTCCACCTCTGACATGTGGCCCTCCTGCAGCTGCTCTGGGGTATGCAATAGGTCCTGGGTATAGGATGGGGATGCCAGCGGATCCTCCACCTCCTCCTGCTGGGGATGGTCCGCCAGGGCCTGGTCTTGCTGTGGCCATGCTGCCTGCCACACTGCTGCCACTCCCTGTAATGGAGGACGACCTCAGCAGTCCTCTGCTGCCTCTCCCACTTGGCTGGCTGCTACCACTGATCCCTCTGCCACTCCTCACTCTGCCACTCCTCACTCTGCCACCAACACCTCTTCCTCTGCTCACACTGTCACTGCTCCTCTCCATGCTCCTTACTTCCTATCAAAGAGTGAAATGGCGCCAGTGCCCCTTTATATAGGGGGTGTGATGCATAATGGAGGGGACAGAGGTGGGCCAATAGGTTAGGGGGTTCTTAGTCATGCGGAGACAGTCTTGTAAATCGCACTCCGGTTGGTCCAAAACTCGCACATGACCGGCGGAAGAAATCGCACTTTTTTTGTGTCATAAAATCGCACCACTTCGCCGCAAATCGCACTACATCGCACTTTTCAGCCTCCAAATCGCATCCCATTAAATATGCAAATTATTACCAAAAAATGCGAATTAAAAAAGTGTGAAGAGCGGCGATGTGGTGCGAGATAAAAAAAATGCGCATTTATCTCATCCCATAGAATGTCACCCCTTGTGCCTTGCGACACGTCCCCTAACCGCTCCATACAGGGTTTATTAGCATCACAACACATTTGTTGGTAAGGTGCTCAATCAGAGGTTTGTCACTCAGGTGCCAAAAGGAAGGGATAATTCTGGCTAGGAAAAAAACATTTTGTATCCCAATTGCACACTGAGTGAGAGATATCTACATAATAATCAGATAACACAGAGATATTGGTTGCATATATCTGCAGATATAGGGCTAAGCCCCCAGGCCATACGTCAAGGCGTCTGTGTCACTGGGGGTCCCTAATACTGGGTATGGGTGTGGGGTGTGGGCCCCCAACATGCCGACACAGGCTGAGTACTCCAGAGCAGCACACAAATTAAAATTAGTAAGGGTTAATAAGAAGCACATAAGTGCTATGTAGGGAAGTGAAGGTGTGATTAAAGTAAATACAATGTGATAGGGAAAACATAAGTGTTAATAAAGTGTTAGGGTGTGCTAGCCTGGAGCAGACCAGCCATATCAACATAAGGGGGACCACACTCCCAAACCCATCCCATAAGCAGTAACATATATGTCTGGGCTTATTAGAATCATCCAGACACCGCCCTTAGGTGTCCCAGGCAACAGCCCTAGTGGCTGCTAAGTACGGTACTGCCCCCCTAGGTGAGAGATTTGTTTTTATCCCAAAATGTCCAAACAATGGTGTCCAAACTATGATATGGCTATAACAACAGTATCGGATAATAACAAAGTAATGGCTAAAGCACCATATACATCTCTCACACTCCTGCACATTAATAAGTAGGGAACAGTACAGGGATTTGAGGCAGCATAGTAGGACACCTTGTGCCTTGAGACACGTCCTAACCGCTCCATACAGGGATTATTCAGTGCCATCCAGACACTGCCCTTAGGTGTCCCAGGCGCAGCCCTAGTGGCTGCTTAGTACGGTACTGCCCCCCTAGGTGTTAGATTTTGTTTTTATCCAACACTGTCCCGTCGGTAAAGTCATCAGTCATATATTACAGTAGTCACATTCCGAGTCTGCTGCCGCATCGCACTATCCTGCCCTTATCTCTGTCCCATCCAGAGCTGTCTCAACATCAGTGAGGGCCCCTGGGCAAAATAATTCACTGCCCCCCCCCCCCCCACACACACACACACACATAACCCCCCCCCCCCTATGTACAGATGATCAGAAACAAACCCTTTAGCTTCTCAGTACTCATAAGCCACCCTGAGCTTTGCCATGGTGCTTGGATGTGACTGTCTGTCCACACAGGAGCAGCACTCTCAGCAGCTGGGGGATGAGGAGCCAGCGGGGACAGGGAGTTGCCACCACTGTCAGGCTCATGGTGACAAAAGTCACGACTCTGTCATCAACTTTCTCATCACTATTTCCAGCAACAGCAGCACAGGATCACCGGGGAAATCAGGCTGTGCGGCACGTCTCTCTGCCCACCCCCAGGAGGTGAGGGGTGTTCCCGAGCAACCTTATCCCTCCAATGGTGGCAGCCGGCTGCGAGTCTGGGTTTGGCAGCCCCATGTCTCACGTGAGAGCGGCAGCCCCGGTTCCCCTGATACTGGCAGTAGCTTGTAGCACTATGTGCCGCCGGGCAGCGGTGCGGGAAGCGCTGCTGAATTTGAAAAGACAGCAGCAGAATTAAAAAAAATACTTTCAAAAGACTGAATTTTTTTAGCCAATCAGCAGCCGGCCAGTCTTTTGAAAGTTTTTTTCAAATTCTGCTTCCCACCCTGCCGCCTGGCACCTGAAGCTCACCGCTGCCCCGAATCGGCCGCTGTGTGTGCCAGTGGATGTTTACCGTTGGCAGACACTTACAGATCGGACCCAATAGATCGTGAGTGCTAAATCCAATACATTTCATGTGCAGCAAGTTCAACCTGTAGAGTCCAACCCGTTGTGCACGGGACCGCATGAGTGTTGTTTTACTAATAAACACGTCAAAATGATGGAACAATATAACTGTAAGTCAACGCTGGCGGCTGTGAATGGCCGAAAGGAGCAACACTTGAATTATAGTTTTGAGGTATATGCACCCTCCAATAATTTAAACAACAAGGCGGTCCTCTTGTCTAAGCTACTCACTACTATACTAAGCTGCTCTAAAGCTCCTCCAGTTCCTTACATAAACATTCCAATAAGAGGGCATTCACCACAAACAAATAAAAGAAAGAAGTCACTTTAGTCATTAGACTATGATTACTAATAATTGAACAATAAAGCGCCTTCTTTCTATTATTTGTTTGTGGTGAGACTTCATTGCTACAAAAATATTTCATAAGAAAAAAACAGCTGTTATATTTCAGGATGAACAAGCTGTGATCTATGGCATGTCAGAACTCTTATCTATATGTTGACCTACTTCTCAATTCCACACCTAGTACAATGTTTTTGGCTGAAATATATAGATATTTTTACTATAAAAGATATCTCTATATATAAGATATGCATATCTCTAAACTGCCATGCTGGCAGCTCTATTGCTGGGCATACACACCACAATTATATTTATATTCCACCTGAGGAAAGTTGTCCACATTTAGCAGTGTATACTCTGCCACAGCCAACCGAAGGACATTTCCCCTTTCCTTCACAGGGAGGGAACAAGAAATGACTCCTCTCCAGTAATGGAAACAGGGGCGTAGCGAGGATGGAGCTGGTGGAGCGTGGGTATCCCCCGGGTACTCCGGTTTCCTCCCACAATCCAAAAGTATACTGGAAGGTTACTTACCTTCTAACAAAATTAGGGAATATAGAGTGTAAGCTCCACTGAGGCAGATGTGAATGTTCGAATATTCTCTGTAAAGCGCTGCGGAATATGTGTGCACTATATAAGAAACTGTTAATAAATAAATAAAACATATACCATATACTTCACATATATAAAGATAAAAGATGATTTACAGACTGTTTTCTTTGTGCTCCAACACCTGAACTTTGTATGTGTAAAATTTCCACCTATCCCACATTATCAAAAGCTTTTGTAAGCCCTGGAATAATGCAGCAGTCACCTGATTGTGTTCCAGCCCACACTGAATTTCATTGTAGATTATAATTGGATTGATACTGTGGCATGCTTTGGATGAAAGCCAGATTGCAGTGGACTAAAGTAATGTGTTGTTATATAAAAACTGTAGCATTGGAAATATCCAATATTTCCTTAGATAAGTATGTACAGTATATAAACAATACTATAGTCTGGAATAATATTTATGTCTGGACTTCTCATGGATCAGAATGAGGCCAGCCATTTCCATGTGTTGATGTTGAATTTGACCAGGTGACAAAATAGAGTTTTTTAAGGAGGCCATATGTACAGTAATTATTATTAGTTAAATCCCACACGGGTCATACCAGGAGTCCAGAGGCGAGATAGGTGTGGTGCGTATACTCCTCCACTCAGATTCACTATCAACACCCCAATGCCAACATTCACTACACTCAACATTCAATCCACTAACTCAGTGGCACCCAGTCACACCCATCCCCACATTCACTACCAACACCCCAGCAACACCCAGGCATTCAACATCCACCCTTACTCAACACCCCAGCAACACCAGACTCTGGGGTGGGATCCTGGGAGAGGAAGGATGGAAGAACATGCTCCCTGGACTCCCTGCTTATGCCTACTCTGAAAAGCATGAAGCAAAAAATGGAGCAATTAGATCAAGGTGCCCCCTGCAGGTCTGGCTCCAGGAGGCAACACCTTCCATTGTATGATGTATTTACATCCCTGGCGCCAAAGTGAATGTTCAGTTATACAATTTAAGATCATGGGGTGTTTTAAGAGAGGGGGTCGCACCTTTTTTTTTATACTTACCTTGTCCCCCAGTGGCCATCGGATGCCTCTTCATCGGGATCTCCGGTTCCAAAGATGCATTGTGCGGGTGCGCTGGTGACGCCACTGGGACACAGTGGACATCAGGGGACCAAGTATGTATGTTAAAAAAATAAATCCGGAATAATCCCTTATTCAAAATGTTTGTGATCCCGATCATTTCGGATGGATAAGGGATATTCAACCTGTATAATTGTATTTCAGTATCGAAGATGTAGGAGGAAGAGGAATATATAGCTAGTTCTCTGAATCTGAAATAAAATTCTCCAACCTCACAGGTGTTCTCAATGTGTGTGTGTGTGTGTGTGTGTGTGGTGGGGGGGGGGCTTTGGGGAGGGATCAAAAGAAAACAATTGTGCACAATAACCTTTTGAATAAAAGGATTTTTAAAACAAAGTTGCACTTTCAATATGGGAAGAATAAATAGTGTTTATATAAGTATCTCTAGACACAAAGTAAGTGGGTAGGCGTATTATGAGCATGGTCACATGGGAGATTGCTACGTTATGGAAAAAGACTACAACATGGAATACACTTCCAGTATTTTGAGGAACTTCTATGCCAAGTTTTATTTCCCTGTATTGTTCCTTTCTACGGCGCTGCGAAACACTTGTTGCGCCTTATAAATAAAATTATAATAATAATCTGTCATAGGTGGTTATTCTGGTTCACTCCTTCTGGCAAATTCCTTCTTAGATGGACAAAACCATGTGCACTGCGGAGGGGCTTATGTAAAATGTGCAGAGAATTAGATTTGGGTGAGTTATTTTGTTTTTGTGCAGGGAAAATACTGACTGCTTTATTTTTATACTGCAATATAAATCTCACTTTGAAGTAAAATCCCACCAAAATATAATTCTCTCTGCAGAAGTAACATCTACCCCCCTGCAGTGCACATGGTTTTGTCCATCTAAGAAGGAATTTGCCTTGAACCAGAATAATCCCCATAGTCCTGTATTTCATGCATTTGCTTTTATAATTAACCTTTGCTTAATTTGTAATCCAGAGCCACATCCAGGGTGTTCTCGGTCAGAATTATTTTCACAGCATCCCTAGGCCAAAGGTTTGCTATGGATAAATCCACCAATCCAGGGCACCCCTGCTACTATTTTTCTAAAATGCTGCCGATTAAGGAATTGTATTGCTTTATAAAATCTGCTGATTTGGGAATGTACTAGTGTTTTCAATTATTTAATGCTGGGTGCACAATAGACCATACCCAGCACAACCTCGCTAGCGATGGGATCCGGCAGTTGAGCCGGAAATCGGCAAGTGCATGTACAGCGATGGTGAGAGAGTTGGGTCATGCTTCATTCGGCAGCATGGCATCCCTACTGACATCCGGTGTAGTGGGTACACACTAGACAATTTAAAAAAATTGAATGAATGGTTGTTATTGGCAAATTTGTTTAAAATATTGTCTAATTTGTACACAGCTTAACAATGTTTTTTTTTTCTAATTAATTATTATTTATTTATGTTATTATATTTATATATCCTTTCTTACCATACATGTAAGTTATTCCATAGAGTTTACAGGAAATAGATGTTACAGCATAGTTGCCTAGTCTCCAGCAATGTCCAGACTTAAGGTGCCCATACATGTTGCGATTTTAACATGCGTTTTGAACTTTTAAGTTCAAAAGCATTGCATCGGTTAAAATCGCACCGTGTACCTGCGGGGATACGATGCGCGTCTCAGTGGGTACGATATTGTATAGCGCAAAAAGTATCTGCAGGCAGTACTTTTTGTGCTACATTGCATCGCATCAGTTTTGTAGTATATGCGATGCGATGTCCATTAGGTAGCTATAAACTAAAAAAAAAAAAAAAAGGCTTAAATCGCATCGCACCCGCACAGTACAGTAGATTGCATCGCATCCCCCTACAAGTGCCAAAATCGCACGGCACAAATGAAGTACAAAACGCACAGCACACATATCGGCACGTGTATGGGCACCTTAACTCAGGAATTCCAGGCACACTCCCTGATTCCACCCACTCCTGCTATGAAGTTGCTGGGACAGTGAGGCGCTTAACTGAGAATATAGGTTAGTGGCCTGTCCCCAATGTAAAGTGACTCAAATAGCAATATTTTGCAACATAGCGAAGCTCTAAAGAAGGGTTCAGCCAGAGGGCAGTGCCACTAAATCAGCAACTCATACAGGTGAACACATGTTCCCTTGATTGATTAAACATGAGATTAGCAATGTAAGGGCCCCCATCATTAGTTCGACTTGTCCTATGGACAAGTTGGACCTGGTTTCCCCTGCAGCTCCCTGGGAGGGGGAGACACGATTAGGCACTTGATGTTCCAAGTTTTGTTTATGATAAATCGAATGCGATTTATCATATACAACTCCCTGGGAGCTGCAAGGTGGATGGAGCAGGGGGGGCGGTGGACAGCGAGGTGGCGGACGCTGTGAGGCGGCTGGCGGGGGACGGGGGACGCTGCAGGGGACACATAGGCAGCAGACGTCGGGCAGGGGGAGCCGGAGCAGGGAGATGTCAGTGACGTGCTGCAAGGTAAAAACAGCCCATACAATGAATGGGCAGCCAGTGATTGGCTGAGCACTCTCTCAGCCAGTCAGCAAATGGCTGAGAGAGCGCTCAGCCAATCACAGGCTGCACATTCACTGTATGGGCTGTTTTTTTCCCTTGCAGCACATCACTGACAGCTCCCTGCTCCGGCTTCCCCTGCCTGGCGTCTGTTGCCTCTGTGTACCCAGTCAGCCACCTCGCAGCGTCCGCCGCCCTGCCCGCCTCACAGCGCCCCCTGCCCGGCTGCACACAAGATTTAGCAAATCTTATGTGCAGCCAGTCCGACCTCCCGACTCCGATCCGATGCGCATCGGGTCGGACCGGGTGTCTGGACATGCGATTTGGCTCGATTTCACTGCCCGATTCATCTGAATCAGGTGATATCCGGACCAAATTGCATAGTGTATAGGCCCCCATTTACTAGTGTGATCGATCATCTCATTCCAAATTTTGGGTGGAAAGTATCACATCGCATGTCATTTTCTTCTAACTCCAATCCGAGGCACGCTCCTATGCTCCCCGCATCGGAGTCACAGATCATCATGGCTGTCATGAACATTTATCAGATCCTACAGCCTGACTGAGATCGCATACAAAACACTGTATGCAAAAGGATGGCATATGTTGTACCGTATGCGCTCCAGCCGCCCGGGAGCTGCTGGGAAAGTTACCTTGCACTAGTGGATGGGGGTCTTAAGTGTGATAGCTACAGCATACCTCACAACATGACCCATTCCGGTAGGTACACGATGCTCTGTTTCTGGACTTACGTCTTAATTTAGGATTGCCATCAGTTATATTAAACAGGTTAACTGATAAGAAAGGTGTTTCACCAAAGGTGATGGCAATCAAAATTAAGAGGGAAGTCCAGGAACAGAGCATTGTGTCCCTCCTGGAGAGGGTCATGTTGGGAGGTATGTTACAGTGAGGTGATACAGTGGCAAACGCAGGATTTTCATAAGGGGGTTTCCAGAGGGGCGGAGCAAAGCACGGAGATGGACACTTAGGTGACCCCGTATATGCCGGGTCAGTTAAAGTATTATAGATAGACCAAATGTATATAAAAATTAATGAAAAAAAATATATATACATATATATATATATATATATATACATACAGGGGCGTCAACAGCAGTGTAGACCCCTGGGCATAGCAATGTATTGGGGCACCTACCGATCCTCCAGCGGTAGGGGTGGGGGAAGCTTTGATGCCCCCGGGTGGTAGGGGGTATTATATCAACCGCTCAGCATGTATGGCCTGGATCAGTAATTTCCACTAATTACCCCTTTACTGAACAGATGGTGGGAAAAGGGGGCATTGGGCTGAATGAAGGGGCCCTGATACATAACTTCCAGGGTGGTAGAGGATGTTTAATATGCAGACGAGGGGTGTATAGTGGAGTGGGCTTATTATTCATAATTTTCTGGTGTGAGGACAGCTTGCTTGACTGCAGATATCTCCAGTTCCCAGAAATAGATTTCTTAGATTTTAATGGAATAAAAAACTAGAGGATCCCATCTACCAAATGGTATTGGGGACTAGGGGATCAGATTTCAGGAGGCAGAGCAATCTGCCAACGAGAATATAAAACTACATACCAGGTGTGTGGAGCTGGAGCAGTAACCAGCTGCTGGAAGGCTGATATCTCTAGTTTCTAGCTACTAGTTTCTCTCAAAGGTGGAGAGTCCCAGCTTTTAAAATATACCCTCAGAAAAACTCTAAGCCAGACAGAACCTGAAATATCTGACTGGGAAGAGCAATTAACAGGCTTGGATGGGGACCACTGCTTTGAAGTCAGATATCTCCGATTTTTAAAATTCTTGTACCCATGGAAAGAGGGGACCCTCAGATTTAAGCCTAGGGCCCTTAGACTCCTGGGGGGCTTTCTGGGTACTCAGAAACCCCCCCTGCATGGGCTACTGTGATAGCTCATGGTGTTATACTGAGATTGATAAAGGAAATATATTAGGTTATATGCAAATTGTGCAGAGATTACTTTCCTGACATCACGGCAAATGTGTATTATAAAATACCCTTGTATTCATATTCTAATATTACTTAGATAGGCGCCATCAATCCTTCTCAATATTTAAAAATAAAATCTTTTTTTGTGACCTTTTTAACTATTTTTACTCTACGGTTCTGTAACTTTAATAGCATCTTGCTCCAGGGTCTGGTAACTTTTAATTAAATACATTTTTATAAGCAGTGTAGGCTATTTTAGGGGTCACTGGGAACCCATATATTTTTTTTTTATGTAATGGGGTAGTCTGCTTCACCAAAACTGTATGTACTAAATGAGAGTATGCTGCCCCATTAACTGTATTTCGTTGTGCAGGGAATCCTAACGAGAAATGTGAAGTGTTCTGTTTCTTGAACAACAGATGGCTGATCATTCTTCAGGGAACTAAGGCGGAGGAAAGATTCTCTCCCCAAAGTATACACTGGTTAGCTGTGCTACAGGTAATACCCTGGGTTCCTGATTAGACCAGTTCACTTACAGTGTTTTACAATTGTGCTGTGTATTTCCTGGAGGGATGGTACTCATCATTATCTCTCCGCTTCTAAACGGCAAAATACTAATGGTTCATTCTAAATGTAGGTGTATATGAAGTTATATATGTCCAGTTTAATGGCTAATGTGAATTCGCTGGTTTAATTGGCATCGCAGCAAAACTGAGATTTCAGCTTAGAGAGACGAGGCTCTCTAATTTATATGTTTTATACTAATTCCTGCATCAACGTCCTCAGGACATGTTGTGCTTAGACAGTTCGCAAGTTTTATAGAGAGAAAATATATATCTATAAATAAAATATTGGTATTTATGCCAAATTATAATATTATTATTACTTCTGTAACATGGCAGTTAGGAGTTGATTGACTGGTGATTCATCTCTTTCCACAACATAGTACATCTGCCACTGTAGTCTGAGCAGATACTACAAAAGTTCCTTAATAAATAGCCTGTTATCTTGTGCAATACAATGTTAATACGGGTATGGATCATAGGATAGACAGCAACTAGGTCGACATGGGGAAGGTTGACAGTCAAAAGGTCAACATGGGGTTTTTCACTTTTTTGTTCCGAATTTCGACAGTCGACATGAACACCTAATGACCCTGTCAACCATTTCTGCATGTCGACCTAATGCTTGTAGACCTTATGACCGTATCCCGTTAATACAAAGGTGGTATCCAATTAGCAGCATTCTTTCCCCAAATAACCAATTCCTCAGGTGTCCCTTCAAGACCCCCGTGGAATTAGCCATGTCCAGATTCCCTCCCCTGCTTTACAATGCTTGTAATCTGGGGTGGGACTGTGATGACGCAGTGTCCACACCCCCTCACACCTTCCACTGTGCATCATGTCAAGCCATACTTGCCTACCATCCCAGAGTGCCCGGGGGGCTCACTCCACGGGATTTCTTACATAGAAGAAAGTTGACTGTATGGTACGGATATCACTCCTTAAATTAGAGAAGACAGCACCTCAGCATGTGCGAGACAGAGAAGTGCGCTTCTGGGTTTGGCGTGGTGTGTGACCTCAACAGGCATTGCCCGCATCCAGCTCCAGCCGTCCTTGTCTGTGTCACCATGGAAACAGGTTATAACAAAGTTATAGAAATCATGCATTCTAAACTGGAATCATAATATATAGGAACGATAAATGCAGATGAACTGCAAAACAAATCTCTAGTCCCTAGGTAGAAAAAATGTACAGACATCCTTAATAATATTAGATAATTAAAATAAAGCAAATCTAGATATTAAAACAAAGTATTAGGAAATGATAAAAATTTATAATTAAATACAAAAAGCAATTAAATAAGAGATTTTCATTAAGTCCAGAGGGATACATTGGATTTAGTTAAAAGATCTATCTAGACTCTAGTCACAGGAGGGACTGTTCCCTATCTCCACTTCTGGCCATAGGTGGCTTCTTAGAGAAGCCAGATAGTGGGGATGATTCACTCCCGCTCGCAGCGGGCCAAATGTGTTCCCCCAAATAAGCGCATGTGCAAACCCCCAGAGAGAACACCGTCTGTGAGTTTCACACTCCCCAGGGCGTTTGCTCCAAAATGGGGGGGCAGGGGACCACTCAGCTTTTCATGGGCATGCAGTGGGTATGCCCATAGAAACACTGGGCGGACCCCTGCGAACGCAGGAGTGTCAATGCCTGCTTGGGGTGGGAGGCTAACATCACATGACATCAACGCCCACCCCAAAATCGGCCATCTGCAGCCAGAATAAGTCAGTCAAGTGAGCGATTCCGACGGCTGGGGGGAATACACGCAACCTAGCAGACAGGTCTGAATTCCCCCAGTGTTAGTTCTCTTTAAAATGGCTGGCTACAGGCAGATCACTTCTAGAGCGAGATAATAATAATGATTTTTATATAGCGCTTTTCTCCCAATAGGACTCAAAGTGCTGTACCATTGTCTTTACAGCTCAAAATACAAAACAAGCTTAACAGTGGATGTCAGTGAAAAGGATAGCGGAGTGATGTAGCGCCATACTCTCCTAAAACTGCCTTGTCGTCTTCGCAACATATAGGAGACCACAATGAAAGCAGATAATATAGACTTCACACATACTGGAACAAGAAATCACTGCATTTGTTTTGAAAATTCTGCTTGAATGAGGATGAGCAAACATATCAGCCACTTCCAGGGAACTACAGGTCACACATCCTGTGCTGTTATCAGATCATTATAAGAATTATACTCAGAGTGTGTACACACGGTTCGATGTTCTGTGCGATCCGATGTACGATTCGATGTTTTGTCCGATTTTTACTTTTCCCTTATTTTTATTTTTTTTTCTCTACTCCTTAAGATATGACTTAAGATATGCTTAAGATTTTGACTTTTTACCATACAATTTGCTATGCGATTTCCTATTTGATTTACTATGCGATTTCCTATGTGCCTTAAGATTTGCTTAAGATTTTGACTAAGCGATTTTGACTTAACAACAGGATAACTGACAGGGCCCTGGAAATCGTATAGCACATCGCATCTTAAGCATATCGCAAGGCACATACGATGCATGCGATATGCTTGCGATTTGTGCTAGATAGAGTGTGCTGCCCACTCTATCTCCCCTCCGATCTCTCCTTAAACGGGAGCGCGCATCGGGCTAGGAAGCCCTTACAATGCATACAATCAGTATGCGATATGTATGCGATATGGCTTCCGATGTTGACGATATCGTCAACATCGGAAGCCATATCGAACCGTGTGTACACACTATCAGTCTCTGTATTAAAATCAGTGTTTTGGAATGTGATCGTGTAGCCAAGAGGTACCCAAAGCCTCTACAGGGTTTAGCCCCTTAAAACTTCTATATGGTAGACAACACAGGGGAATTTTAGATATGTTAAAAGAAGGGTGGGAGCAAAAGTTATATCAAGAGCCTAAGATGTTCATTTTGTGGTTCAACTGCATGACTTTTTAAGACAAATTGAGCCCCTTTCTGAATGAGCACATGAACATTGCTCAGCAGTGGCAAAATGTAATTATGAGTTTACTGCAATTAACTGGTCTTTCAGACCAGGAGATAAGTGTCACGGGAATAGGATTGGATGGGTTTGTGTGAGGATCAGGAACCACACCGGGAGCAGCAGAGGTGGGATTAAATCTGGCTGGTTTAATAATAGACGGTTTCATGAAGGTACATTGATACTTCTCAAGTACAAACAACACTCAAATACTTATTTTAACAATACCGTGGAACTTAAATAATTGCAACTTGCTATATACTGGGAAGAGTCCGGAAGAAGGATGACGAGAGAAGATAGGAGGTATCCGGAGAGGATCCACTGAATATTGGTCTGGAAACGGACGATACAACCAGGGGATGGTGAGGGTTACCGAGTACTGGATTTAGGCGGAGAATGAGCCGGCTGGACCGGAGAACTGGCGTGGAGCCTACTGAGACAGGACACTGGAATAGCACTTCCCAGGGAGGATGGAACCAAGCCAGGACGTAGAGCCAAATGGAGCCAGGAGGAAAGCTGCAGACAGGCTGAAGACTTTTTTTGCACTGACGCTGGACAGCTCTTGACAGCCTCCCTAAATCCCTAGTGAGAAGCTGCCATTGGCTGAAGCAGCACAGTGGGGAGGAACTGCAGAAACTGGCCCAATTGCTGGTTTGCCCTAAACAAAGATGGCGGCACCGGCTTTTGGACGCCGCTGACCCCAGCAGGCTGGAGCCTGCATGCCGGGAGTGTCACTGACATCCCGCACCAGCCGCCCGCTTGCTGTCTCCGCTCTGCCGCCCTGGACCCAGCGCCAGACAGGAGAGTCGCCGACGCGCACGGAGGGGTGAGTATGAGACCTGCTGCGTGTCTCCTGACAATAAGGTATTGGTTCTCATACCAACCACTAAAACAAAATGTGGTGAGGCCCTTATGAGGTTATAGAGGCAGTGGGATCTGCTAATTATAAGGATCGGCAAGAGGTTAGATGGAAGGAAACCCACATCTAACATGTGAATGTATTAAAACCTTGGAAAGAAGATACCAGTCAACTCTCTTTAGTGGCCATGAAAAAAATCCTATGGAAGTGACTTTGAGTCAGAAACCAAAAGTCATCGGCAATCCCTGAAAAAAACTCAAATCATGTAACATATTAGAACAAATCAAACAGAGGCCATATTGCATACCTGAGGCTAAAAGGGCAGCAGTAAAGAGGGAGGTCAAGGAGATGCTACGGTCATAAAAGTCAACAAGTGAATAGAATAATCCCATTTTCTTATTGCCCAAGCCTTTGGAAGCCTTAAGATTCTGTAATGATTTATATAGGTTTCATCACAACCACCCTATGGTGAAGCTATGGGAGGAAAAGGAGGAAGAGGGCAAAGAAGAGGAACTCTAGGGCCAGAGTGAATGGGTGTTCAGATAGCACAAATAGAAACAGACTAGGCAGATAGGTGGTTGAGGCTAAGGGGGAAGTGGTGTAGCAGGGATAGCAGAATTTCCCGGTTTAAAAAACATAACAGCAGTTGAACATGGATCCAGTCAAGGTTTTAATTGAGTTCAGGAATGAACTACAGCCAAGTTGATTATCAGCACCTGTTAGCTGCCTTTAAGAATGTTGTCTCTATACAGGGAAAACACACCTGATGCTGGATATACTGGCCAGGAGATGGGCTGGTAGTCTGGGGTTACATTAGGAGCCATTGGAATATATACCAATATTGTTTGTCAGAACATGCAATGTGATGCTGTAACCTGTTACCTGTTCTGAACTGCTGTTATAGCCATGTTAGTGAAGAAATAAACCTGCTGTTTGAATTTAACCCAGTCTATGTGATCCTTTGTCACATAATAGTACATTATACCGTATATAACAGGTAAAATAAGTATTGAACATATCAACATTTTTCACATAACTTAAATCGATGGACATCTATGGTTTTATTTCTTTGCAAATGTGGATTGTTTGGGTTGCTGCAGACGTTTGGTGAACATTTCAATACAATTGCACCATTACAAATAGATCTACTGTGAAAATCGTAGTGTAAAGAGTGGAGAGGGTAGCCAGTGGAGCCCGTCAGCTGCTGTGCATAATTTCATAGAATATACAATACTTGGTAAATGTTAATTAGTATAGACCCCCTACTTGAACAGATAACACACGCTTCTTGGCTCCTGATGAAGCATAGCCACCATTTCTTGAGGCAGCCAACCTGCTTATTAGTTAAGCTATCCTGCTTCACTCTAGTGTGCTATATGTGATACGCACATTATGGTATCAAGGTAATATGTTGCCACATAACAGTGAAATGAAGTCAGGGGAGCATCAAATTAATTAAGGATGGAGAAAACCTTTGCCATACCTAGTATAGGTCCTAAATGTCTATCATAATATATCATCAAAAACATAAATTGTTCATTTCTGACAGGATTAAATGCTCATGGGTTTGGGGCTATATTACAAATGAACATAGAAATTCTTCAAGCATTTCATTATTTGCCAGCAAAATATATATATATATATATATATATATATCAGAGAAGTAATTACATAGGATAACACAATTTACATTCTAGCTATTTTCTTAGGAATGGAATCTATCACTCAGGATTGCTATGGGATAATAATGGAGCACCATACATAAAATAAGCTAAGTGATGGAAAAAAAAATCTGCAGTTTCTCCCATGCTATGCTAAGTTCCACATAGAGAAGGAAATGAGGTGACCATGTCTATGCACCAGCATACTCTATGAGACTACATACAGGGCCATGCCCGCACCCCATGTGGCTACACCCATTTTTTGGTGCGCGCCACAGTACCTCAAGAGTATTTACTTAAAATTGCACCACAATCTGGGGGGCATTGTTTATCTGGCACTGCTGGGGGCATTGTGTTTATGGCATTACTGTGGGTATTGGGGACATTGTGTAACTTGCACGCGCAGATGTCCCTTCTCCTCTGCCTCCAGAGTTGGGAGGTATGTATGCGGAAATTGCAGTGTGTGGCATATTGTGTCTGGGGCATTGCGGTATGTGGCATAATGTGGCAGGGGCATTACAGTGTGTGGCATTATGTGTAAAGGGCATTTTTCGAATTATTATGCAGAATTTTTTTTTGTAGCTCTTCAGGTGGTTTATTTTGTCTCAAGTAACTCACGCCCCAAAAAAGGTTGGACCAGTGGAGAATCGCTGGTTGAGCAGCTTGTGCAACTCCCCCCCCCCTATTTAATCCTGGCGGTCCCCCACCACCATGATGGCATCCCTGACTACATTAATTCCTACTTTTTAGCATTTGAACCTTTTCAATGTAGATAACACAGTTATTATTTTCATACGTGTATGGGTTTTCTAGCGGTGCTCTGGTGTCTTTCTAAAAACATAGTGGGTCTGATTTGTGTCTAACACAATTTAAGGAAAATGTGCTGCATTATGTATAGCCAGTTCTCTTTGCCAGGCATTTCTGGGTGACAACTGAGCAGTCATCCTGCAAATGCAAGCAAGGCATTAATGTCATCAGAGTGTAGCCAGACTGCATTTGATACAATAACTCATTTCTGTTGGATCATTTGCACCCAGCATAGTATAAAGAGTATAACGAGCCAATGCTAATGATGACTGCTGCACATACAAAGCAGTGAAACATTTTACAAGTAAGTAATTCATATTACTTGTTAGCTACAGTACAACTATTTCATTTATCTGTATATTTTGATAAATAATTTCAAGCTTGTGTTTCCACTGTGTCCATCTGTTGTCTGTGTGTCAGGCACAGAAGCGCTGCAGGCTGCACTGTTGGGCTTAATACTAATTCATAGGCAGGATTTTTCTGTTTGTTCATATTAAATTAATGACCGACCATGGTGACTGTACAGATGTGTTAATTCTCCTACTTTCAACATTTACAGGCATTTTTTACAGAAAAACAAAACAAACTTAATCTGAAAAAAAAAAAAAACATTATCAGGCTATAAACATTTAAGCAGCATATGCCTGCCCCCAAGCAGACATTCCTGGCGGATTGTGAATGGATGTTTTGCTTAAACATCCATTCGCAAGGGTACGAATTGTGTGCGAAGGGTTGGATGTGCAAGTCCAACTTTGCACAAAAGTGTTTGGAGCCCTATGGGGCATCGAGCACTTTTGTGCGAATCTCGGCCACTGCCACGATAATTCACAACCACAAGATTATCATGGCTAATTAGATTGTCTCCTTAGTATAACAAAATTATTCAACCAGTCACTAGCTACAGGAGTAATTCCAGAGGACTGGAAAATAGCAAATGTCGTACCACTGCACAAAAGTGAAAGTAAGGAAAATGCAAGCAACTACAGACTAGTGAGCCTTACATCAGTAGTACAGATATTGATGGAAACAATCTTAAAAAGAGAGAAGTATATTATCTCAAATACAGCAATCTCGTGTAAATCATCATCAAACATTGGTGGTCATTCTGATCATCTCGCATTACTGCAAGTTCAAGCCCGTCCCGATGTTTTGGGGACAGCATATGCGCATGGTCTTTTATGAGAATGTGCAGCTCCCTTTTGCGAATGCCCCGTCTTTGTCCCATCAGACTGACTTTTATTTGCAAAAAATCTGGAGAAATCAATCGATGGTTGGCGACCCTCTAATAATTTCTCCTGCTGCGGAGACATGCGAGGGGATGTGTTATTGTTACACATTCCCTCGCATGTTAATGAGTGGAATTGGCGATGGCGGGGGATGGACGACATCTCTGGTGCAAACCAGAATGAGGACCATTATTTGTTATACACATATAGTCACATATTTTTACTTGCTTTTCCATTTACAAACAGAAGCATCATGCCAAGTGTTTGGCTGCTGACAAATTTGTCATCCAAACACAAATCACTTTATTATTGGAAATACAAATCTTGAGAACATAGCAGCAATTAAATAAGCTGCTATTCACACAAAACAGACCCAATCACATTTGTAACTATCAGAGTCACAACTTGGCTAGAAAGAGGCAGCTTAGTAAATTATTCCCTACAATTGGTTGTATGTAGAGCCCAAGGGACCCTAGGCAAAATACCGGTTTGGGGTTCTCCTCCCTCCAGCAATCCATAGCATTATATGGTTACTGATGGTTGCAGGTGGCATTGATAGAGTACCTTGGTGAGTGCACAGTCTACCGGTAAATCAGCATTGCGTACAAATCTGAATGAAGTCTTTTGGAAGTAGACGTAATATTTGTGTCACATAAACTCACTGCCCACATACAGTGTATGAAAACATTGTTGCATACATTTTCTAAGATGGGAGTTTTATTGAAGATGGGATGTTGCCCATAGCAACCAATGAGATTCTACTTTTTATTTATTTAGAACCTTCTCGAAGAAGGCTCAGGTATTAATTATTGGGGATTTTAATTTACCGGACATTGATTGGGAAAACAAAACATGTAAAACAAGCAGTGGGTTCTTAAGCATACTCAAAGACCAGTTTATCACACAAACGGTAGAAGCTCCAACTCGTGATGAGGCACTCTTGGACTTAGTATTAACAAATAACATAGACTTAGTTTCAAACACAAAAGTAATTGAACAACTAGGGAGCAGTGATCACAATACGGTTTCACCGGAAATAAACTTCAGGAAATTACATAAAAAAGGATCTGCAAAAATACTAAACTTCAGAAAAGCGAACTTTGAATTATTCAGGGAAGCCCTAAACAGGAATAGTGTGGGAAACGGTTATGGAGGGAAAAAATGCAGAGGAAATGTGGGAAACTCTAAAAAAAGTTGCTTGATTCATTAACTATTAAATACATTCCTAAAGTAAATAAGGGTAAATTCAATAAAAAAAAGCCACCATGGTTGGACAAAAAAGTAAGGTCAGCTATTAACAATAAAACAAGAGCATTTAAATTCTATAAAAATAACTTAAGATGCGTTCGCAAAATACAAAGAATCAAACAAAACGTGTGGGGGTAAAGGGGTAATCAAAGCAGCTAAAAAATTATATGAAGAGCGCATAGCCACTGAAAGCAAACCCAACCCCAAGAAGTGAATACATAAATAGTAAACGTATAATATAATATATAATTAAGGAAAACATAGGCCCATTAACTGACATCAGTGGAAAAAGTGTTACAGAGGATTAGGATAAGGGAAAAGCAATATTTACTAAGGGAGAGCAGACTGTGGAACGAACATCTACCACAAATGGGACAAATAAGCCAGATGTGGATTGTGGATTTCACGCCCAAGGAAATAATACTGAGGCTCAGCAAAATCAAAACAAATAAATCACCGTGGCCAGATGGGATTCATCCGAGGGTACTAATGGAATTAAGGGATGAAATAGCTACCCCCTACATTATATCTTTAGCAAGTCACTGTCGTCAGGTAAAGTACCAAAAGATTGGAGAATAGCAGAGGTAGTGCCAATATTCAAAAAAGGAAAAAAAGGAGGATCCCGCTAATTACAGACACGTTAGTTTAACATCAATTGTGGGTAAACTATTTGAAGGATTTGAAGGAATTTTAAGGGATGGTATCCAGGAATATTTAGACCATCACCGTCTACTCAGTACTAACCAACATGGGTTCGTGAAAAATCGTTCATGCCAAACTAATCTACTAGGGTTCTATGAAGAAGTTAGCAAAAAACCTTGATAATGCAAACGCTGTAGATGTGATTTTCCTAGATTTTGCTAAAGCCTTTGATACTGTCCCACACAAGAGGTTGATTAATAAAATAGAGTACCTAGGATTGGGTGAACATATCTGCAGATGGGTAGGGAATTGGCTGTGTAATAGAGAACAAAGAGTGATTGTGAACAGTGCCGTATCAGATACGATACCAGTACTAAGTGGAGTGCCCCAGGGTTCGGTTTTAGGGCCCATTTTATTTAACATTTTTATTAATGATAATGGGATGGGGTTACTCAACAATGTATCCATCTTTGCGGACAATACAAAACTCAGCAAAATTTTCAACCCATGTTCAACCCAGAACATTTGCCAGGTTGAAATTCAGGGTCTCATGACCAGAGTAAGACCATTTACACCACCTGCAATCCTGGCTTTTTTTTAACATTTTTTTTAAATGGGTGCAGGTGTACGAGGAATGCACTGCAATAACATATAGGGCGGGATGTACTAAAGAAAATATGCGGTAAAAGCCCTGTTTGCTGGGTTTTTACTGCAATTTTAGATATACTAAAGCCCCTCCCAGTGGGGCTTCACTGTGGAGTGTTACACCAGTTCCAGCTAGCATAACCCCATAGAAGTCTATGGTTCCTCTCCACAGCGCTGCGGTGTGAGGGATCTGATACAGATCCCTCCCAGCATGCCCTGTGGCCTACAGTGTCTCTGCACATGTGCAGCAATGGGGATTACGATGGGGATCTCCCGATAAGAGCTGCCCTTTGTGTTGCTCATTGCATATGTCAGTACATATGCGATGAGCGGCAGGATGTACTGGTTGGTACATCCTGCCCATAGCGTTGTATTGTATCACTAATTATTTGGCTTAAAACCTTCCCGACATTTGACGTTTATATACGTCATGGCCGGGATGTACTTCCCGACACATGACGTATATATACGTCATGACTTTAAACTGTCCCCGCGTCTATAGACGCGGTGACAGTTTAAACATGTCTGCTGTCCCTGACAGCAGACATGTCCCTGCATGCCCAGGGGGGGCGGCGATGCCTCCCCCCCGTCGGCGATCGCTGTGATTGGCTGTTCAATGTGAACAGACAATCGCAGCGTTTTCCTGTGTTACCGGCGAATATGACGCTCGGTAACACAGGTGTCAATCACCGCCGGGTGTGAGGGGGCATGAGGGGGTCACCGGTGATGACCACACCTCACCCCACCTCACCCCACCTGCCCCCAAGGCTGTGATTGGTCCGTCGGACCGACGGACCAATCACAGCCAAGGCGCGTCATTTAAACTAACGGTGACTGCGCTGCAGACGCCATTCCGGTCTGGAATTGCGTGCAGAGCGGTCACCGGCCACTCTGTCGTGCTATACATACCTGAACCTTGCCTGATACTTACCTGATCACCGCTGATCACCGCTGGTAGCGTGCTGCCAGCAGCTGGATGCTTCCTGGATCTTGTGACTTCCTGTGTCCTGCTGCTGCAGTGTCATAGAGTCACAGATCGTGAGAGATAGTGACAGATAGTGACAGAGAGTGACAGAGAGTGATAGAGAGTGCTATATTTTGTGTCTGCTGCACCCCTTTTGTGCTGATCAGTATATCTGTGCTGATCAGCAACTTTTGGTTTTTGTTTTTTTTATATATATACCTGTCAGTTGCACCAAAGGTTGTGCTGCCTGTGCAACTGACTGCTGCCCCCCCCTTTTGTGCTGATCAGTTTAAATTAATTAACTGATCAGCAACTTTTTGGGGGTCCAGGGTTTTTTTTTTTATATATACCCTGTCAGGTTGCACCCGTTTGTGTGCCTGCTGCCCCACACTGCTAATCAGTGTTGCATCACTGATCTGCAGTTTTTTTTTTTTTTTTTTGGAGAGTGCAGTGGGGTTTTGTTTTTACACCCACGTTGCTTTTGTGGGTGTCCTGTGGCCGCTGATCAGTGACGTACATCACTGAACAGCATTTTTGGCACAGGGTTGATATCATTTTTTTTCTGCAGTTTTTTTAAATTGTTTTTTTTTTGGAGAGTGCTGTGGTATTTTTTTTTTAATTGTTTTTACACCCACGTTGCTTTTGTGGGTGTCCTGTTGCCTTTGAGCACTGTTCAGTGACGGACGTTACTGACCAACATCTGTGCTCAATTTTTGGCGCAGGACCTTTTTTTTTTTTTTTTTTAACCCCTTCAATTTTTTTTATTTTTTATTGGGATCAAATTCCTGTATAAAGTATTTTTTTTTTCTGCACTACATACACACTACACACTACATACCCCCCGTGTTGAAATAAAGTTTGTACCCCCCCTACACTATACACGTGTTGAAACATTACACTTACAGAAACACAAAAATAAAAATGGCATCCCAAATGTCATCCCAGTCATCCAGAAGAATGTATTCAGCGGAGGAGGCATATGCCATGCTTGCCTCTGACTCTGACACAGCCAGTGATGCAAGCGGGGAATTTGAAGGATTCGTCTTAACCTCATCTTCCTTCTCTAGTGATGAGGGACCCCCTCAAAGACGCCCCCGTAGAGCAGCTGAGACCCCCCCCCCAAATGATTTATCCCGTATGGACCCCACCACCAGACAATTTTGAGCCCCAGGTTCCTGAGTTTTTGGCCATCCCAGGAATCCAATTTGATTCAACAGGTCTCAGAGAAATTGATTTTTTCAAATTATTTTTCTCTGATGATTTTATAAATTTAATGGTGGACCAAAGTAATTTATATGCCCAGCAGTTTATTGCTCAAAACCCCACGTCATCATTTGCTAGGTGGACCCCTGTAGATGCAGTAGAGATGATGACGTTTTGGGGTCTGGTGTTACATATGGGCATAGTAAAAAAGCCAGAAATTAGGCAATATTGGAGTACAGATGTTCTGTACAGCACCCCATTTTACCGTATGGCTATGACTCGGACTCGTTTTGAGACAATCCTTAAATTTTTACATTACACCGATAATGCACAGTGCCCACCCAGAGATGATCCCACCTTTGACCGGCTATTCAAAGTCAGGCCGGTCATTGATCATTTCAGTGCCAAATTTGCAGAGATGTACATCCCTGAAAAATTTATTTGTATCGACGAGTCCCTTATACATTTTAAAGGAAGGGTTAAATTCCGCCAGTACCTTCCCAGTAAGAGGGCAAGGTATGGCATAAAAATGTATAAGCTGTGTGAAAGCACCTCAGGGTACACCCACAGGTTTAGGGTATATGAAGGGAAGGATTCAAGAATTGAACCGCCAGAATGCCCCCCCTCCCTCGTAGGTGTTAGTGGAAAAATTGTCTGGGATTTAGTGCACCCCTTCCTGGATAAAGGTTATCACCTCTATGTGGATAACTTTTACACTAGCATCCCCCTGTTTAAGGCCCTTGGTTTAAGAGGTACAGCAGCTTGCGGTACTGTGCGCAAGAACCAAAGAGGCCTCCCAAAAACGCACATTGCCCAAGTACTGAGAAGGGGTGAAAGCAGGGCACAATCCACCGAAAATATGTTGTTGGTCAAATATAAGGACAAGAGGGATGTCCTTATACTGACAACAATTCATGGAGACAGTACCACCTCCATCCCTGTACGAGGTACCAGTACCCACACCTCAAAACCTAATTGTATCCTAGATTACAATAAGTACATGGGCGGAGTGGATCTTTCAGATCAGGTACTGAAGCCGTACAGTCCCCTGCGGAAAACAAAAATCTGGTACAAGAAGCTGGCCGTGTATATCATCCAGATGGCACTGTATAACGCTTACGTGCTATTCCGTTCTACCAGCCAGAGGGGGACATTTATGCATAAAGGGCCTAATATTTGGGAACCAGCAGGCAGAGGGCCCCAGTACTGTACCAGGGCAGCATTTTCCTAACGAAATCCCCTCCACTGCAAGAAAGGGCAGGACACAAAAAAGGTGCAAAGTTTGCTATAAAAAGGGAATAAGAAAGGATACTATTTTCCACTGTGAAACTTGCCCCGACAAACCCGGCCTATGTATAAAGGAGTGTTTTAAAATATACCACACATCTATGGATTATTAGGTTCATCATTTCACCGTGCTTCGGGGGTCTTGCTAATGCCACATAGCACCCACCATTCATTCCACCAAAATCTGAGCTGCAAAATCCAAAAATCACTCCTTCCCTTCTGAGTCCTGCCATGCACCCAACTGGTATTTTTTGGTCACATATGAGGCATTGCCATACTCGGGAGAAATTGGGGCACAGATTTTGGGGTGCTTTGTCTCCTTCATTCCTTGTGAAAATGAAAAATTTTAAGCCAGAACTGCATTTTTGTGTAAAAAATGTAATTTTTCATTTGCACAGCCCAGTTGTATCAAAATTGGTGAAACCCCTGGGGGTTTGAAATGTACACTATACCCCTAGATGAATTCCCTGAGGGGTGTAGTTTGCAAAATGGGGTCACTTGTGGGGGGGTTCCACTGTATTGGTGCTTCGGGGGTCTTGCTAATGCGACATAGCACCCACCAACATTCCACCAGAATCTGTGCTGCAAAATCCAAATATCACTCCTTCCCTTCTGAGTCCTGCCATTTTTTGGTCACACATGAGGCATTGTCGTACTTGGGAGAAATTGGGGCACAGATTTTGGGGTGCTTTGTCTCCTTCATTCCTTGTGAAAATGAAAAATTTGGAGCCAGAACTGCATTTTTGTGTATAAAATGTAATTTTTCATTTGCACAGCCCAGTTGTATCAAAATTGGTGAAACCCCTGGGGGTTTGAAATGTACACTATACCCCTAGATGAATTCCCTGAGGGGTGTAGTTTGCAAAATGGGGTCACTTGTGGGGGGGTTCCACTGTATTGGTGCTTCGGGGGTCTTGCTAATGCGACATAGCACCCACCAACATTCCACCAGAATCTGAGCTGCAAAATCCAAAAATCACTCCTTCCCTTCTGAGTCCTGCCATGCACCCAAATGGTATTTTTTGGTCACATCTGAGGCATTGCCGTACTCGGGAGAAATTGGGGCACAGATTTTGGGGTGCTTTGTCTCCTTCATTCCTTGTGAAAATGAAAAATTTGGAGCCAGAACTGCATTTTTGTGTAAAAAAAAATATTTTTCATTTTCACTGCCCAGTTGTACCACAATTGGTGAAACCCCTGGGGGTTTGAAATGTACACTATACCCCTAGATGAATTCCCTGCGGGGTGTAGTTTGCAAAATGGGGTCACTTGTGGGGGGGTTCCTAACTTTTAGCATCTTATGGTGCCTAGAAACCTACATGGTGCCTAAAAAATAATCTCATAAAAAGGAGGCTCCAAAATCAAGTAGGTGCTCCTTCTATTATGAAGCCTGTGGTTTGGTCAACGTGCACACTAGGGCCACATATAGGATATTTATGAAAACAAAAGAATTGGGGGAATCAATTTTTAGTCACATTTCTCTAGTAAAATCGACTGTGTTCCTTAGAAAAATGTATTAAAATTGCAAATCTGCAAAAAAAATAAAATTTTGAAATTTCACCTACACTTTGTTTTAATTCCTGTGAAACACTGAAAGGGTTAACAAACTTCCAAAATGCTGTTTTGAATACTGTGAGGGGTGCAGTTTTTGAAATGGCATCATTTATGGGGGTGTCTCACATACAAGTCCCTCAAAGTCACATCAGAACTGAACTGGTCCCTAAAAAAATCAGTTTTTTAAATTTTCTTGAAAATTTGAGAATTTGCTATTCATATTTTAAGCCTCCTAGTGTCCAAAAAAATTAAAAGGAGGCTGAAATAATGATGGAAACATAAAGTAGACATATGGTCTATGTTAGTTATTAACTATTTTGAGTGGTATGATTATTTGTCTCACAAGCAGAAAATTTAACATTTTGCAAATTGCTAAATTTTCCATTTTTTTACGACATTTTGGTATTTTTCACAAAAAAACACAGACTGTATCGACCCAAATTTACCACTAACTTGAAGTACAATGTGTCACGAGAAAACAATCTCAAAATCACTGGGATAAGTAAAAGCAAAAAAAAGTTATCCCCACTTAAGTGATACATGTCAGATTTGAAAAAAAGGGCTCTGTCAGGAAGGCAAAAACATGCTGCGTCAGGAAGGGGTTAAGGGTGCCTTGAAAAACGTAATGGAGAGACCGTAAAGGGTGCCTTGGATTGCAAAAGTTTGGGAAACACTGGTTTACTGTAAAAATTATGCACAATCATGCACTAGGGTCTCAAAAAGCCAAATGCTAACTATAGTATTAATGATAGGTTCATATACCATATGACTTAATGGCAGGTAATCAATGTAACAAAGCGATGAGGAAGTCAAGTCAGAGGGGGCGGGTGAGTGCAATGAATCCCCTCGTGGGAGAATAGCCCCTGTCGATCAGGACCCTGACTGTTGGGCATTTATCAGGATTCCGATATTGGAGTACGGACCATAGGAATACCGACTGTCGGGCCACCATCCAGCACCCAATAAAATCCGGGGCACATAGCCCTGTCATTAAGCATACAGATCCACAGTCATACATGATGGAGAAGTGGTATCAGAGCACATAATGTACATAACATGCACTGATATTGCTTCGCCCCCATACTAACAAATTCAAATTCAGCAGGATTTACATTGTGTAAAAATTAAGGGAATATAATAACCATTTTTGATTTGTAAACCACCACATTTATACTCAGCTCTGTTTCTAAAACGTGTTCAGCATTGTGAACAACAATATATGTACTGTGTCACGCTGGCCATATACAAGTGAACAACTCTTTTATTTCACAAGAATAAATCATCAATCAAAATCTGTATCGGTGACTATGGAGTTGACGTGGAGTTGTGGAAACTAGGGTAAGGCTGATTAATGCTATGATTTCTCCCCTTGTTAAATAGCACAAAGCGGTGATAGAGCTGATGTTTATATTCTTACCTACGCTCCTGCGGTGGCTGGGAGGCTCATGAAATTCGGGTCCCCCTACCGCCCGATTTTCATGAAATGACCCAGTTAGGAGCTGGTTGGCTGGTTCTTTTCTATGATAGTGTTCATTCTAGCACCCGCTAACTTTGAAAACCCATGCAGTTCCTCTTCCCTGCCTGGGGTGTCGCTGTCTGTAGTAGTGTTTCTAGCACAGTGTGGTCTGTATATCAGCACTGATAGGCAAACCAGACCTGTGCTAGAAACACCACAGCAGACAGCGACACCCCAGGCAGGGAAGAGGAACTGCATGGGTTTTCAAAGTTGGCGGGTGCTAGAATGAACACTACTCTGACGTCACACACCCTCCCAGAAAACACTTGGGCACGCCTGCATTTTACCTGACACGCCAATAAAATGTCCGATTACCACCCCCAAACGCTAGCTTCTGACAATCAACTTGCATACATCCAGTGACTAAATAAAGACGCTGCATTTTATAGCTTCATGTCTTTGTGCATGCGTACTGCGAGCCTTATACATGCGCAGTCATTTGATTATCACTGGGCCTGTAAAGTCGCAGCACAGCGATCAGGTCTGAATAACCCTCTATATTCACACAAATACTTACTGTGCACAATACTTTTCTCCTGTGCTTTAATACTCCTGGTGCAATACATCATAGATGTTTTAAGAATCTCTTAGCATCTGTAAAAAACAGTCCAAACCAATTCCTACTCTGTGAAATCAAGAATGAGGATGCAGTGGCGTGCGGTGGGGTGAGGCAGGTGAGGCACAGCCTTTCCTGTCATACTAGCGCATATGCCGCATTTGAATTGATAAAGTATGTCAAAAATACAAATTTATAAAAAATTCTTATTTTTATTATTCTAATCATTTTTATAGTCAAAACTAGTGTGGCCAATCCCGGGATCGGCGGGATCCCGGGATTTGGCCTAAAAAAGTCCGGGATTTCAATCCCGGGATTGGAGAATCCAATCCCGGGATTAGACTGCGCATGCGCAGTCTAATGCCGGGCTGCGTCTGAGCACTCGCTCAGACGCTGCCCGGCTGTTCCCGTAACCTGACCCGGCGTGCGGCCTGCGTAGCGTGACAGTAGAGGTCACGCTGCGCAGGCCACACGTCACCAGTGACCGCCTACCCGCCTCTTCTCCGCCGCCCGCCTGCCCGCCTCTTCTCCGCCGCCCGCCTGCCTCCGCCCGCCTGCTGTCTTCTATGGAGGTGCACTTGCCGGGAGGCACCGTGCACCTCCAAACCCACTCCCGGCCGCCCGCCCGCACCCTAATGTAAGTAGATGTGCGGGTCGTCCGGGGTGGGTTCAATGCTAAAAATGTTTTTTTTTGGTGGGGATGCCAATCCCGGGATCCCGGGATTGAGCATTTTTCAATCCCGGGATTGAAAAAATGCCCCGGGATTGGCATCCCTAGTCAAAACGCTGGAGTAAAAAGTCTATGACAGGTGAGGCAGTGCCTCACCTGGTTACCTTTTCTTCACAACTCTTATCAAAACTCAGTGAATCTCCAACAGTCCACAATGCTGTACATGTGTATAATGCTGGTATGTACCCCATAACTCATATATTGTGTGCATATCTGGCTCTGGTACTTGCCAGGGACTCTTGAGCCATTTACCTCACCACTCGTCCATGGGATGAATAAGTCTCATTTATTATTATATAATGTTTTTAGAAGAATATTCTCTGTGGTTTCCGGCTATGTCTGCCTTTCATGCAAAACTAGTTAGTTGCGTATTTGACTGAGCTGTTCTATTGCTGTCTCTTTGTTTTAATGTTACCTCTGGCTGACTGTTTATCTTTGTCTGTGTTTGCCTAACAGCTTGTCCTGCTTTGTCACTTTGTTTTGTCCCATCCACTAGGACCTTTGTTTTCCTTCCATAAGCAGTCACTGTACACAGAGATGCCTGTCTGTGACTGCACCCATCTGTTTGGAAGTAATCCCCACAGGGCTTGATGAACTGGATTTGCTAGCCTTTTTCTTGTTATGTCTGCAATGCTTTATTCTGCATTTACCAATCTATAATGTACTTGTCCTGAGCTGTTTTATCTATTAAACCAGTATACTTGTTATACCTCTCTTCCATGTTTGCTTATATCTCTAGTACTTATCAGTTTGGTCAGAGCGTACGCTGTCATTCTCCGATAGTAAAGGGCAAAGACATACGGTATAAACAGCACAAAGAGATGTACTGACACATTCAAACACACAACGTAAATTGGGTGAGAGACAGAGGGCAAAGAGAGCAGCAAACAAAAAGAACAGACAAAAGCCTAGGATGCAGCAGAATTCTAGACAATGATTTAACTAACCATGTAAATACAGTACATTGGATAGGTGGAAAATAAACACAGAATTATGTTATATAACCTCAATGGTTTTAAAGAAAATACTGCACACTTAATTGATAACAGACACAGGAGCATTATTGGATAGAAATATAGTTGCATCACATCCGGGCCTGATTCAGAGATAATTGCAAAAGCTTTCTCAAATGGGAAAAAAAATATGTGCATTGAAGGTGGGGCAGATGTAACATGTGCAGAGTTATGCGACATACACATTGTAGCCCTATTTCTAAGCGATCTGACAAGATTGCTTAGAAATTAAGCACAGATCGCTTCACGTGTAGGCCCCCCAGAGATGACCGCATGTCACCAATCTGTAGTTATACTGCAAGCAGTATAAATCTAGTCATCGCCAGTGTTCTCTCACCAGATAACACTGGCCTTGCCAGGTCACTTAGCACACATCGCTGGTGCATCGCATGTATGCCAGGGATGTGTGCGGAGTGATCTGTGCTACACTACTTTGCTCAGTACGGAAGCTCCGTTGCCCTGTGTGTATGGGGCATTAGATCAGGGTTGCCGACCCTACCGCATTTAGTGGGAGTTTCCCGCTTTTTGGTCCTTTCTCCCAGGAATATATAGGATCCTCCCATTTTTTTTCCTGCCTGACGAAAACCAGTGACTGCGCATGCGCAAGTCACAAAGTGTAGAGGCTGACTGACGTCGCACGGCTGTCCTAGTAATGCCGGCGGGGGTTCTGTGGGACATAGAGGGGTATTGCTGTCCGCAGCACAGCACGGGGCAGCGGAGAGAGCGGATGAGCAGCAGAAGGCAGTGCCGCAGAAGAGCTGGTGAGTAAGTTAGAGGCTGGCTGCTGCGGTGCTTGCCTTCTGCTTCTCTCACTCAGCTCCCCGGCGTCCCCGCTGTTTTCTTTAATAACGTTCCTTAGGTCCCTCCCCCTTCGGACCTCCACACGGCTGCAGCAGCGAGGCTTCATCAAAATTGTTCCTCTCCCCCCTCCCCACTGCTTTATATCATACTTATGAAGCAATAGGGAGGAGGGAGAGGAACAATAATGAGGGTGCAGGAGGAAAGGAAACAATTATTTTTAAAAAGCTGCAGCAGCGTGGAGGGAGTAAGCGAAGAGGAAGGATTTAAAATATGAATCGAAATGTAATTTGGTTAGCTCCGTCCATGGTCGATGTCCACGCCCCCTACTTTTTGTAACTTGCTGCCCTCTCCCGGAAAGGGCACAAGAGAAGTCGTCAAGTATGCATTACATTTTGGTGAAGTGTGTTTAAACTGAAATCTAAATTGCAGTGTAAAAAGCAGACAGTATTTACCCTGCACAGAAACAAAATACGCCCCCCCCCCAAAAAAAAGATTTTTTTTTTTATCTCTCTCTGCACATGTTACATCTGCCCCAACCGCAGTGCACATGATTTGAGAAAGATTTAGCATTTGCGATGAACTCTGAATCAAGCCCTTAATTCATACTATTTGGACAGTCAAATACGCAACTTCCAGGCTTATATTCATCAATATAAATCATGTAATTATGTGACAGAAACACACACACACGCAACACCAAGACATACTGCCGCTGCTGAGCCATGGCACTCATTAACGAGGACTTTCCTCATCTACGACACACGGGAGTGCGCATGGTTAATGACAGGGTGAACACACTTGGCGTTTTTGTCCACAATATCGCCCAGAAAGCCCTTGAGCGATATTAGTGTGTATAGGGCTTAACATACAGTATATATGCTGGAGTTTTGAGTATATAAAGCATATGAAAAATACACAGAATATATCATACACATCTTTTTTGTATTATTACAGGTTGAGTATCCCTTATCCAAATGATTCCAAAAACCATAGTCTACAAAATGCCCTTTTTTGCTAAAAAACACCTGGGAAAATGATTGTTTGGAATTCAAATTCAGTGTCTGAGATAGTTTTAAACCTTGTTTCATGCAGAAATAAAATATATATGTGTGTATGCCATGGATTTGATGTGCTTCTAAAATATAAATGCAAGGTACCTCATTGAAATATAATAATATTTAAAAAATACAGAATACTCCGTTATCCAAAATGCTTCTGGTCCTGAGCATTTTGGATAAGGGATACTCAACCCGTATAATCATTTTATAGTAAAAACTCTGGAGTAAAAAGTCTATGGTGGGTGACTCCCCTGCACACCTGGGACTAAGTAAAGACGGGTCCTGCACAAGACGCCGGATCGAACACCAAACTCTGCATTCTGGAGCTTGTATTGTCAGGTCCAGGGGGTGTCTTGTCCAAGGGGATGCCTGTGATAGCTTTCACCAGGGACATGGGGAAGGGGAGACTGCAGCCTCCCCGTGTGGTCCGGACCATTGCGTTTTGAGCTACATGCCTGGACCATACAGCAGGGAGGCTTTATTCTCTCCATCCTCCTCTCCATGGTGACAGGTGTCACAGGCAGTCTGGACACTACAAGCTCTAGAATTACAGCAATTGATGAATGGAACCTTTCCGGTCCAGCATTCCGGGGATTCTGTCAGGTTGCGTTTTTTACCCATAACCTGCCTACCTTGTCTGCAGGACATTGTAAAAGGTATGACAGGCTGGTCTGCATAAATGTCTACACATCTCTTATCAAAACTGCACAAATTGCCATTACACTGTACACACTGCTGCTGCTTTGCATACTGCACATGAACACACACACCCTGTGTTGCACATGAACACTTGAGTGTGTGTATATATTGCTCTGGTGCTAGCCAGTACCTCTCCAGCCACTTACATAACCACGTCTCACACACACACATCATGTGAAAGCAGCAGCAGAGACTATATATAAACCTCCCAACAAGACCCTCTCCAGAAAAAGCTGCACGGAGTCGGACTACTAGCCGCAGCACAAACTAGAGAGATACACGCACATACACGGTGTGACGACAGCAGCAGCACTCAGTGACGACTAGAAAGCAGCAGAAGGGAGACATACACACATACATCATGTGACAGGCGCGTCTGCCGTCTCCTCACCCCCTCGCCCCCGCTCCACCCCCTCCCGGTGACGTCACCGCTTCCTGCGCTCAGGCGGCAGAGAGCCCCGCAGACTGAGCCGACAGACAGTGGGAGGGAGGAGGCTCGTGTGCAGCGGTGACGTCACGGGCCGTATCCCGTGTGGGGAGGGGGGAATTGGGGAGGTACTGGCAGCCTTACACCGAGCCAGAGCAGCACTGACACCGGAGCAGGACCGGAATGGCCGGAGCTGTCAAGGTAACAGTCGCCAACGGGCTTGGTGGCAGGGGGAGGGGTAGGACAGGGCGGCGAGAGATCCCCAGAGGGGACAATTGGCTGTGTCAGTCCTTGGCACACCTGTCCAGTGGTCAGCTCCTGGTAACAGCGTGGGGCCCCTGGCTATGGTGTGTGTGTGTCTCCGGGACGGACATAGTGTTACCAGCTGAGCTGGCAGTACCCAGTCATGGGCAGGGGGCGGCAGTGCTGCAGGTGAGCAGCTCCATGTGCTCCTTCTGTGCAGGGGCTCAGGCTGCTGTATTGTCCGGAGAGTGGGCTGTGCATCTTTGTGTGTGTCAGTGGTCATGGTTCTGGCCAGTGATTGGGCATTCCCAGCGGTTATTGTTTGTGACAGCCATCACATTAGACTTTCAAGCATCAGTCATTGATTGTCTGCTGGTGGAATTAAATGCCTCTTTGGTATGGGGATTCCCTAGCCTATTGTTTCCTCCCTGCTTTATTAATGGCACTATGATGCACTGTAAGCGCTGTCAGCATTGCAGGATTAGGTTATTATTATTATTCATCATGTTAAATGGTAGTGGCACACTCTCCTCCTGGCGCTGTTGTTGTACCAATGTGTTGGAATGCCCCGTTAAAAACTCAGAATTGTCTTTTAATCTGTGTTCTCCTGAATTTTTCATGTGAGTGTAAATTACTTGCCACTCTGGTTGTCTGATTGTTGCCTCTGATTAATTTAACATGCATTACTATATACCCTTCTAGTCTGCAGAGCCACTGGCAGTTCTTATCTGCTTATAGCATGCTTTTTTTTTTTAATTTTTTTTATTTTATTTATTTTCACCAATGTGTGTGATGATGATTTGTTTTCTCCCTTTTTGTTGTCTTTTATACAACCTCCCCATGCTGCAAACCATATAGGGGGCTAGAATAATCAACCAGATCTTCATGACCACTAACTCATTCTAGATCTGCGTGGATTGTAGCCTGGATGCTTTAGTTTAGCAGCATAGGGAGGACAAGAGTTAAATGGCTAGGGGCTTTTATAGCACAGGGTGATTTTAACAGTTGCCCAGTCAGGCAGGGATGGAGGAAGCTCCTTCCTGGGGTCCTGCCATCAGCATCTGTAGCTGAGTTATCAGCATCCTACTGGACTGCAGCGAACTGTAAGCTGACTACATAAGGATTATCACATGATAGTCTTCAGGGAGATTTCTGTTTTCTTTCTCTCCAATTACTGAGTTTAAGCAAGTATTTTCCTGGGATTAATCTTGATGTCACGTTCACATTTTGCTATTTTTCATTAAACGCATCCTTATTGGGTGTTTTGAAATACAGCTTGCAGCACCCACAGTGATGGGAATGGCTTCTAGACTAGAAGAAGCGAGGCATGGGGGCTTGGCATGCCGATTGATATGCCTGAGAAAATTTAAAATTCTAACACAAAGGATAATCGCTATGACCTTCTGTTGAAAGCCAACGTTATCCTATATTTTTAACCCCTGTCTTATCATTGCAATGTCTAAAAAGGGTGTTTTAAAAATTCAGGTTTTAGTAATTTATATATAAACATGCCTTGTATATTTAATAATTGCTTATGTACCTTTTTAATAATTTGACCTTGACCATGTAAATTGCATGTCTTCCTTTTTTTTTTTTTTCTAGATAAAGATATGGCTTTCTGAAATAACCCACCAGCAGAAGAAGACGGCTTTTCATTCCTGGATATATGTTTAGAAATAACTTACGTTAACTGGATCCTAGAAAACACATTGCTGGAAGTACTGTCGCCATTAGATCTTCATTTTACCAACTGACTTCACTCTCCTCTCTGTTGTAACGTGGATGCTGTTTTGTTACATAAATATTGAGTAAAAATATATATTAAAAAAAAATATATAAAGCCATTCTACTTAGGTTGAAATAGAATTGAAAGTACATACGCACTTTTATAATTATATTGCACACTTCACTCCTCGCTGGTTGAAGATTTGAGAATTTTTTTCTCCAACTACCAATTCATTTTTATTTTGGCTATTATCCTTTATTGTGGAGGACCTGCAAATATAGGCACATCAATATTTTTTTTTTTTTTGGAATGCCTAACTATAAATATTTTTTTCATATGAATAATGTAGCATGGATTTAAACTTACCCAACATTTGTTACCGGTATTTACTTTATTGATATGATGGTTTCTAGAGATTAAAAGTCAGTTGACCTGAACTTGTTGACATTTGTTTTCCAAAGGTAGTGCAAATATGGGGGAAGATGGAAGCCCACCATTAAAAAAACTGGCTAAGGAAATTGATGTTAGGCCAGAAGTTGCTAATGTTGCAAATAAAGTTATAGCAATCAAGATGGAAGTAGAGGACTATAAAGACACGGCCCCAGAGGAGAATAAAGATGGTGTTGTGAAATCTCCCAATGCAACACTTAGTAGATCTTCGGAGATGAACCCTGGACTCAAACACACATTGGCACAGTTCAATCTAAGCAGCCGTAGTTCATTGGGTGGGCCTGCTGCATTTTCTGCTCGCTTTTCACAAGAAAACATGTCCCCTACCGTGTACTTGCCTCTTCCATCCCCACAAATTCACCCTGGGCCACTTCTCATTCCATCAGACAGTTCAACAGAGCTCACCCAGACAGATCTAGAGGGAGAATCGATTTCTTGTTTTATGGTTGGAGGTGAGAAAAGACTCTGCCTTCCTCAAGTCCTAAACTCTGTTCTTCGAGACTTCTCACTCCAGCAGATTAATATTGTCTGCGACGAAATGTACATATACTGCTCCCGTTGTACATCAGACCAGCTTCACATTTTAAAAGTGTTGGGAATTCTTCCTTTTAATGCACCATCGTGTGGACTGATCACTTTGACAGATGCCCAGAGACTATGCAATGCTCTTTTACGGCCACATTCTTTCCCACAAAATGGCAGCTTGTTGCCGGCAAAAAACTCTTTGGCTCAATTAAAGGAAACGGGTAGTGCCTTTGAAGTTGAACATGATTGTTTAGGAAAGTGCCAAGGTTTATTTGCACCTCAACTCTACAACCAGCCAGACAGCCCTTGCATTCAGTGTTTGGAATGTTATGGGATGTTCTCAACACAGACTTTTGTAATGCACTCTCATCGGTCGCCAGATAAAAGAACCTGCCACTGGGGCTTTGATTCTGCCAAGTGGTACTGTTACCTTCACCTGAGCCCGAAGTATATTAATACTCCAGATGGCAAAAAGATGAAGGTTCTATTAGTGGAGATGAAAGAGAAGTTTAATAAGAAGAACCAACCCAAGAGAATCCAACCTAAAGTAAGTAAGGTTTTGCATACATAACCGTAATCTAGTTACAATTTATGCATGTGCTGAAGTCCAATATTATTCATGATTGTTATCTAATGAACCTTCTATGTTGAAAATATGGCTTTTGTCTGAAATCATTTTAAATGTTTTGTGTAAAAACAATGCCATGAAAAGTATAATTTTGTAATTGCACACATGATGTAATTCTGATTTATGTGATCGTTGTATATATGGGTGATCTCAAATAAGCAGCCTAGATATTTATTTTATTCATTAGTATTTCAAGCTACCTCTCCCCACACACCACAAAGTCGCCTATTTACCTACAGAATTTTCTTACATAATTTAGGAAATGCATTTTTTATCAACATTTATTAATCTACTCATTTAAGCTTTTAAGCTTCCACAGAAAACAATAGGAGACTTGTTTCGCTTAAGGAGTAGTAAGGGGTCTTGGCTTATCTGTCTGATGGACTCTTGCTGGCTTGTAAATGTAGCACTCAACCTTAATTTTCTCCAGATGTTAAATCAATTGATGGAAGGCTGTGCTGTGTTTGCTTTTTTCAGAGTCATGCAGGTAAGTGGTCTCCACACTGCCATAATGTGAGAGATACGGGTCAACAAGCAGGACTAGGTTTTATTAAAGTAATATTTATGATTCCAAATATATACCTTTTTACAAACTTGTGCAGCAAGAGTCATTTATCCAACCTCAAATGGGTGTTTTTCCATTTGGTATGGTAATTGGTTCTTTTTGAGTAGCTGTCTCTTAAATTTTGGAACCACACAAAGAAAGAAATTCCCGCACCAGTATTCTTTTGCAGACAATCCTCTACCCTCAGAAAATTTCCTAAATGGGGGAAGCCAATTATCTTACCCAAACTAGGTCTGAGGGGTGCTACCCACTACTTAGATATAGACATTAACACCCACAAAGAAAATAAGTATTTCTATGGGTGCACTGAGGATCAAATCATTTCATACATACAAATTAACTTTTAATGTTATTAATAACATTAAAAGTTAATTTTTATGTATGAAATTATTTGATCCTCAGTGCACCCATAGAAATACTTATTTTCTTTGTGGGTGTTCATGTCTCTTAAATTATCTTAAACGCCTATCTCATGACTTTCTTCACTGTTCTATACACAGAGGCCCTTATTCAGATCTGATCGCAGTACAAATTTGTGTACTTATATGTTGGGCGCCCACTAAGCTATTGGTGTAGTTTTATGCGTCCCCTCGTGGGGCTCTCTACGCTCGCCACGCTTCGGGCTCGGTGGCTCGCTGCGCTCCCACACTATATAAAATCAGCTCCACGTGTACATGGATAGTGGGGGTATGAGCGTACTAACTATAGTGGGTTGCAGGTGGGGCAAATGTAACATGTGCAGAGAGTTAAATATGGGTGGGGTGTGTTGAAACCGAAATCTAAATTGCAGTGCAAAAATAATGCAGCCAGTATTTACCCTGCACAGAAACAGAATAACTCACACAAATGAGTCCCAATCCAAAACACATGAAAACATTTGTACCCCAAAAAGGGAATGTAGTTAAGTATGTCCTGCTTCCCTTGTAACCTTTTGCTGGCACAGGCATTCGTGTACCTGCCTTCTGAACAAACCAGATCAATGATTGCGTTATGTTAGTTAACAACCTCTTTAAGATTTCATTAGTAATCATGATGGATTTCTCTGTCCCCGGTGTTCCTTTCAAAATGGAGCTTGTTGGTGATTTATATGTTTTCACTCAAACAATAATTGTAGTTAAAAAACAATCTTGATGCTGAACTGTAAATCAATGAACACGTTTAACATCTTCTCTGAGCACTAGTCAAGGGTTATAAAAAGTATAATTCAAGAAGTCAAATATTCAAGAATTTAAAAAGATGGAACGACATCCGTACCTGGCATCTAGTACATTATTGATGTAGGATGAAATAAAATAAATACAATTGTGTTTGGGTATATAGGTATGTTCAGGGTTGACTGGATCACAGGGGTACAAGAAAAATCCCCAGTGGGCCTCACTACCTGAGCCCCCACCCAAATCAGGTTCCAAACAAAACTGTATGGTACTATGGATTATTTTCTACAGTGCCTTGGTGTTTTTAATCATGTATGCACTACCAGTATTGCCTATATTTACATTTAACAAGGGTCCCAGACCATGCACTACTGGTTAGCCTAGATTAATACTGATTTCAGACCGCAAATGCAGGGTTGCACCGGGACTTAAATGGTTCAGTCCTGGTGCGACACTGCATGTGAGATCGGTTTAGATTGCATCAGCAAACTGGCAATATTGCTGGTGGAGCATCACCAGGGGGGCAGTGGAGGAGGCAGCGCTTAGAGCTGGCACTGCTCCAAGCGCTGCCTTTCCATAGTGTGATCGGGAAAAGGGTCGCTCGACCCCATTAACCCGTTGCACAGCAACACGGCAACAAACCGGTAAGAACTGTTCTTCTTACTCGGTTCAAAATTGCCGTGTTGCTACCGGTTAGCTGTAACCCTTTTCACATCGTACGAACCGGCATGAACCCGGTAATTTTGTGCGATGTGAAAGGGGAATTAAAGCATTGGTCCCCTACAATAACATTTCCCTGGTGGACACTTCATGCACTTGTCTGAAACTGGGTATGTTTTGTCTATCATCCTTCAATTATATTTTGCTCGTGAACTGTGAAGTTTAATTGAATATCTTACCTGAAATTATAATTAGCTGATTTGTTCCTGTCATTAGCTTAAGGTGGCCTTTGTGTGCTTGCTTGGTGTGATGTACTAGAAGATAATGAGTACAGGAGTAAGGCGTAGCATCCAGCTCACTACACAGTACATCTTGTTGTCTTGAGCTTTTGTGTGCACACTGGTAATGTTATGCGTTTATTGCTTATTTTTAAGCTATATTAAAACAACATAACTCGTAATTACTTTTAACTCATAGTTTGAGTAATTGTAGTAAATAAAAACTTACTAATTTTTGCTAGCAGTAACGTTAAGAAGGAATTTTCAAATAGCTACAGTTAATTTGCACTGATTATTCCCTGTTGTTCTTGACTATGAATACATTTGTAGGTATGTTTAAAAAGGGGGTGGATAGTGGTGGTTTGCTGGTTTGTCATCTTAGTTACCCTCTGATTCACCCCTTGCATTTGTCGTCAGAGTTGTTGACAGCAGTAAGGGAGACAGGGAAGTGTGTATAATTTATCAGGTGATTGTTCAGAAAACCATGCATGTGTTTTCATAATTTGTACAATGACTGGCGGGATGTAACCTCTAGTCTGTCTGCACAGTTTCTCATATCCAGCAGACTGTTATAGCAATGTTTGATATTATGATGCAAGGCAGTTTATATAAAAATGTACTGTGCACTTCAGTTAAAGCACAACTGTGAACACTATGCAGGGCATAATATAATAAAATCAACCTGAAGATAATGTGTTCATCCCATTGGTACTTGTAGGTCTATTCATGTAGCAGTGGAAAGCCGTTTATCAGTGGTAGCAGGGCTTTTCACGGCTTCTTCTCATTTATTGAATGGTTTACTGTGGAGAAATCTCATATTACCTCAGTGGTGCACCTGACTAGTGTAGATAATGCTTCACCATACACTGTTACGGGCAGATTGATTCTTAAGGACCCATACACCTGCTGTGTATTGGAAGAATCCCTCAATCTCCTGACTATCATGTCAGGGATCGGGGTTATTTAAACATGCATAAAAATCTCTATTCCCAGATCCCCCGACATATCAGCGTGTGATCGGGGGGGACTTAGGGCCACAGATGTATGGGCCCCATTAGAAGCACAGAAAGCTCAACTTTCTATTTTGCTTCTAAAAAATAAATTAAAATTGCTCCCCCACCATCACCACCACTCTGACAAGTGCATATATGCAGGGTCACCCTAAAGCTGGCCATACACTACTGCAATATTTTGCAGTCCCTGACCAGGGTGGCAGGATCTTTTCACATATAATGTACCGCATTTGACCCCATTCCCCCACCGTCGTGAAGGTTGTCCAGGTCCAACCTCCACATCCCATCTGATGCACACGGGACCACGCATCGGATCGATCTGGATGTCAAACACATCAAATTTGGGCTGATTTCTCGTCCCGATCCGTCAGAATCTTGTCAAATCAGACTAGTTTTTGGGGACCTTAAGTCTGCTACGGTCTGCCCTTAACCCCACCACTTGTATTCATTAATGAGGTGACCGAACAGCAGACAGAGGAAACCCAGTGTATGAATCTAACTGCTATCTGCCCCCACAGCTGTCTCGCTCTGCCCTACCACCCCTGCCGCCGCAGCCTGTGAGGTTACCTAGCCCCAGTTAAGTAGAGAACGGCAGCAGAAGACAGGATTGCTGATGCTGTATGTTTTGGATCACTTTGTTAGAAAGGGAAGGTATGCATGAATTGCTACTTAGCAGCTATGTATCACATTTAACTGATGCAATATATATGGTGAAATGTAACAATTTGAACAGAGCCCTTAGACTGAACTGTGACCACTCCGACCAGTGTCAGTGATGTTACTTCCAGGAAGTTCCAGTGTAGGGGTATTCAATGTGTGCGCACATCTATTCAATGCACCCGTATCTGAGTGCATTGAAGCCTGTCAGATTCCACTTTCTAAAAAGTTGAATCTACATGACTTGTCGAATCTGTGGCCGTTTTAATCAAAATACATGTGGATTTCGACAAGTCATGTGTATTCAGACTGTCTGAATGCTTCCGACAGTCAGAACTCAAAAAATGCATCTTTCAGTTTCGATTAGATGTGGGCGCATGGCATATTAGAAGACAGGGCCACTATGGGCCACATAAAGAGCCGCACACACAGGGAAAAATACATAAGAGAAACAGTCTGAAATATAATTTGCCTGTGTTATGTTGTCAATTTGTAATGTAATTTATGTCAAAATACATAAAAAAATGTATGTGTAATTATCCCTAAGGGCAATTTAGAGGCGCTACTTGGGGCATTTCTCAAATAGCAGCAGTTTATTTAAGGGATAGTCAGTCCCTTGTATGTAGACAAAAGAAAAATGACCATAACAAGATTAGTCCCTTGTAGCCTCTACCCTGCTGCTTCTCCGGGCTCTCCCCGCTGTCAGAGAGCAGCAGCATGCCCTGCCCACCCTGCGCTGCTGAACACACACCCGCCCCCTCCGCCAGGAGCTCACTGAAGAAGGAGCAGCAGCAGCACACGCCGGAGTCCCTATATTTTATCCAACCAAGGGGAGGACAACTTTGAAAAAGCTGAGGACCCCTCAACGAAACGCGTCAGAAGCAGACACGCAACTTAAGGATGACCAGTATGGACTTTATAATGGATAGCTGAACCAGAACTTGTGGACACCATTCTATGTGAAGCAGCACATTGCCAACACAGGGCAACCAGCAGCCGGCACTCTAAAAGGGTTTTTCCATCCATCTGCAAAAACAGTGCAAGACTCTTCCTGCCAATCGTGAGTGGTAAAATAGACAAACTATCCTTATATATATCTCCACAATTGCCTTGCCATATCACAAGTCCATTTATAGTAACAGGATTCTATTCAAAGAGGAAAATAGAGGTGTTCTTTTTCCCCATTCAACATCATACAAATCAAAGCTATGATCACTTTTTAATTGTAATCTTTTTGTATCAGCTTATACGTGATATGTCTATATTTGATATGCGCGCTGTGTAACCTTGCATTTTTTCTCAAAGCACAGTTTTTTTTCCTTTTTTTTTTCTTCTGTCAAGATACAGACTGCACATAAATATATTGTATTCCTACAATCAACCTGCTTATTTCTTCATTAATACCTCACTTCTGCCGGGAATTTTGTTAATTCAACTCTTAAAACAAATTGCTATTGTCAGTTCTGCACAGTACAGACAAGTGCAGCACGATTGATTTTTTTCTTTTTTTTTTCTTGGTTGCTCTAACGAAGGGGGGTTTAGACTCTTTTGTTTACCATCGCTACGAACATTAGCCACAAGCATCTCCTCTGTGACTTCATATGAGATTTCGGCCCATTGTAGCACATACAGTACCATAGACATCCAGCTGAGGGTCAGTCAGCAAATGTGAGAAATATTAACTTAGTAGTTACAAGACCGTCAAAATGATGGAACACCATAACAGTAATGTTAGTGTCAGCAGCTGTGCACGGCCGAACGGAGCAACACTTGAATTGCTGTAGCTGCCATCTTGTGGCCACCTGCGCACAAAATACTTGAATTCCACCATAGAGGTTAGGAGCAGTGTTGGCATTTTATTATATAGGAGTCATGTAAATTTCCCTCCTGTTTCCAGAAATTGCTGAAAGATTAAATACACAGCAGGTTCGTAACACAAATGGCTCAGCACTACAATTTTGTGGCGATTATAGTGTTGATTGTTGATTGTTATTAGTATACTGGACTATTATTATATGTTTATAGTAATGGTGGTGAATTAGACGGTTCTGATCATAATTTCTGGTTGACAAATCCACTTGCATAGAATATTTATGAAAAGCACCATGCTGTGGTGAAAACCTATTATTTTCTCTGTAAGCTTTTTAGTAATCATTTTGTTACGGCACATTTGGTCAGGAGTCTCTTCCGTTTTCTTACGTGCCATGTTAGTTATTGTAAGTGCTTACTTGTACTTGGTTTCAATTATGAATGTGTTGTAAGCTATAATTTTGGTTCTTTTATGTACCTGTAGCCTTTTGTATACATGGTGTTTTTTTCCCTCTAAAAGACCATCTTTTTGTGCTTTTATAGACTAATGGTGTGTACACACAGTGATATTCACTTGCTATTCGACTTAAGATTCCAGTGCTATACAATCTTTGCTATCTCTGTACTTTTAACATACAATCTGCATTATATTTGCACTATATGGTCATTGCTGTCCTGTCTATCTGGGTTTCGATTTGTGCTGTCACGGGAGCGTGCTTTGGGATCGAAAGGTAAAAAACCTGTGCGATCTGCATGCGATTTTGACTATATAGTCAAAATCGAATGTCAAATCTCACAGTGTGTACACAGCAAAAGTTTATTATTGCTTCAGCACTCCATTAACTTTTTTTGTAAACATTTGTAAGATATCGGTTTTACAAACATCAGATCATCACCACTGGAAATTCTGAAGCCATAGTGACCATCGCAACTTAGATTTCCCAAGTGGCTGCTCATCTGAGCAGCAGGCCGATACACACTGAGTTGCTGCGGGTTACTTTGCATTTCCTGCCAGCTTTACAGGGTCCTGCCATGCTGACCAGTCAGCATGGTTCAGCAGCATGGCAGAAACTGGGGTTAGGCAGAGGGGCCAGGAGGTCCCTCTGTGAGTAACCACTGCAGAAAGATTACCTTCAGGCAGCTTGGCACGCTGTTTCTGACTGATCACATTTTTTTGCGACCAGATCAGATAACGCACTGTGTGGTCGCAAACACAGCGACCATGCCAGATAATTGGTTAAACAATCATAGAAAATATCAAATTGTTTGAAAACCAATAGTGCTGAGTTTTTTTTTAAATGGGGAAGTCTAAGTTCATTCAGAGTTTTTAATAAATGTTCCTCAAACATTGTTTGATGTAGTAATGTATCATCTGTTAAAATAAAGTTCTTTGTCCCCCCCCCCCTTTCTTGCAAATATGGTATTTTTGTTTTCATTTGAGTTTCTTTGTGTAAAAGCCGATATTCCACAGCAAAACTCTGTATTTCTTTTTTATTCAGAAAGCTTTCTTCACTCTCCCATCCAATATGTTCTCATAGACATGTTGAGGATTGCAGACACAAAGGATCGCAATCACTGCGGCCAGCGAGGGGGTTAAATGGCGGGGATCGCCAAAAACAAGCAACCCTCGCTGTTTAACCCCCGGATCGGCTGCTCACCCTATTCATGTTCCGGGGGTACCCTTGCTGTCAGAGTTGCGGCTAATGCAGGGAGCCCGCTGTATGTAGCCGTGAGCCTCTCTGTTTTAGCGGCCGCACGCGCAGTTTCCCTGTCGCTGCAAAAACCCAGCAACGTTGAAACGGAGTGTGCAGGGGTCAGTTTGAATACTGACCGTGCGAGTTGTGACAGCGAGCAGTCAGCACTGCTCGTTGTCACAGCTCACAAAAAGCATTGAATATACCCATAACGGAGAAAAGAGAGGATGTGTTCTCCATTACTCTTTATATTTTGTAAAAACCGCTATCCCCCATACAATATCTAGGGATCAAAAGGATAAAAACACTTCTTAATTTAGAGACACTCTCCTTGTACAAGACTGCTCATCGAAAAGATGGGTCCATAGTGAATGAAGAAAAGATGCAGATTTTTAATGTTCGAGACTTTAGTTTCCCATTGCTGCTGCTGCTGCTATTTTGTCATCTCTGACACTCGTTCGGTATGGATCCCATTTGCAAATGTGATTCACAACAATACTAATGCAGTAGGTGATGTTAAACACTTTGTGATCCCAGAATTGAGTCTTGGATAATCTGAGACGGAAGTGTAATACCCCTTTCACATGGTGGCAATAGTCCTGGTTATTGCCGGGTAAATCGGCGTCAAAGTGCAGTGTGAGAGCACCAACCTAATGACCCTGGTCAACTAACCTGGCAGTTTGACCTTGAAGAAGGGTTAAACCTTTGTTGCCCTATGTATAATGGGCAACCCTGGTTTAGGGCCGCATTTATCAACTAATATTTGCGGCTAAATCCCCGAAAACACCCGTTTTCGGGGGTTAACCGCAAATATTATGTATCCCCCTAATGTATCACAGGGGACCACAGCAGGAATCTCCGGTCCCTGCTGCGATTTCCCCCCCCCCTGCAGCGCCGCCGACCGCATCCCCCATAAGTTTCTATGGGGGATGCGAAGCACCCCTGGGCTATCGCCATTCTGATATGGTGATAGCCCATTGTAGCCTATAACTACACATCGTACTGCCCGAGCGGCAGTGCCGGCAGCGGGGTCGCGCGTCAGCGCGTAACCGCGCATGCCCCCCCCCGGCTCCAGATATCACAGGGACGGGCTCCTTTCGGAGCCCTGTCCCTGCGCACAGCAGGTGATACATTGGGGCGAAATGAACGCATTTTACAATGCGATCCTGGGCGGTAATATTCCGCTCAGATCGCATTGTAAATGTGATCAATGATAAATGGCCAGCTTAGTGTGAAAGGGTGGTACCCAGGTTCAAATTCCGGGGTCCAGCCCGGCCTTGCGATGTGAAAGCTGTATAAGCCTCCACTTACTCTGTATGGCCAACGCTTTTGATCCCTAAATATTCTGCTGGGATAATTTTTTTTTTTTACAAAAAAAAAAGTTAAATGCGTACAATATGTCCTCTTTTCTCTGTTCTGACCTTGTGTCTGCAATCATTTACATTCCTGTGAGAAGCTACCGGATGAGTGAGGGAAGAAGGCTTTCTGCATAAAATAAATAGTTTTTGTGTGGAATATCGGCTTTTCTATAAATAACGAAAATAAAAAAATACCATGTTTGAAGCAAAGGAAAGAGACGACGTCCTAGATAGTAAGCACTTTATTTTAATAAATGGTATGTTATTGAAAAAGCAGAAAATAGAATGAGTAACATCTTTTAAGTGTATCAACGGTTTCATGTTTGTGTTACTTTTCGTACATGAAATGAGAGACCTTTTCCTATTTAAAAGAACCCAGCACAATTTGCTTTCAAACAATTTGATACATATTATATTCATGTGATTGTACATATAAAAAAAAGCATTACATACTCCATTCTTTGCATATTTGTTTAGGAAACACTGCAAAAAGTGAGATTAATGAGACTTAAAAAATGGGGGGCGGGGTACATATCTAAGAGCGCTGTCTTTAGCTGCTGCTCTGGAGGGAATTGTGGGAACCCTCTGAAAAAGCAAAAATGGACAAGAAAAGGTTTTGAGCAGCACTGGGTTTCACTGAAAGAATCACAAATGTAAAATTGAACAATTTATTGTATAAACATATATACATGCATAATATAATATAAAATACAACAATGGAAAAAAAAAGTAAAGAATAAAAAATGGTTAAAAGGGTCAAGGTTGCAAGGTCTCCAATGGCCTTTTTGGAGACCAGATATATTGTGGAGAATTTTTCCTTTTCCCTCTATTATGCAGGAATAATTGGTCGCAACCTTGACCCTTTTAACCATTTTTTATTCTTTACTTTTTTTTTCCATTGTTTTATTTTATATTATATTATGCATGTATATGTTTATACAGGAAATTGTTCAATTTTACATTTGTGATTCTTTCAGTGAAACCCAGCGCTGCTCAAAACCTTTTCTTGTCCAGATTAATGAGACTATCATATCCCTTTTTTTTTTCCCTCTGTCCATGGGTTTAACAGCTGTTGCTTTAACACCGTATAGCAGTCATCACACACAGGTGAACTGTAAAAGGATTATTAAAAAATGGCACTGCCCCTTTGATCCCTGCAGAGTGGGACTGCCATAAACATATGAGGGTTTTGGGCAATAGATTAATTTTCTGGGTGTGTAGGGCATAGATAAAGTAGACACAATACAGCTGTCTGGTTGTGAACTGTAACCTCTGACTACAGTTCTTGTGCAATGTCTAGCCTCAGAACTGTACGTAAGCAGCACTGTACACTAAACAAGTCAGCATGTTCGCTTCCTAACAGACCCATTATGGATCTCTACAGGGGCCACTGAAGAGCCATGATCTTCTACGACCACCAGAGTGGTCTGTTGCAGCAGTAGACTTCTGACCAACTGTGCACCGCTTTTGTTGAGGCCAAATTATCCTGAACAACTGTGTGTGAGTGTTTTTCAGAATTATGGCACGGGAGACTGGCCCTGGGTCCCTAATCCCGAGGGTAATGTTATGTCTGTGTGAGGACAAAGTTGAGTTGGATGCCAGGGTGACAGTGGCACAGTTGGAGAAAGAAGTAGGCATCTCATTGAGATGCATCCTCTTTTACTCCATGAAAACCTTGGCCTGAGAAAAGTTTCTGTATGCTGGGGTGCACACAACATCATTTGAATCGAAAGCAGGATGCTTGGTTGACTTGGTGCTGCAATGTGATGGCAGTCACGCAAACTCTGTCTGGGAGAACATCCGTGGCAATGAATCCTGGATCTACAGTTTAGAACCCGAGACCACACAGTCGGCCCAGTGGGCTCCGCTTGGAGGTTCGCTTCCACATAAGTTTTGACGTGAGCACAGCCTGGCCAAGAAGATGGTGACTGTTTTGTGGCAAAGACTGGTCATGTAGCTACCATACTTGTGCAGCAGCCCCCAGTCACTAGGGACTGTTTTGCCAACCAATGCCTGCCGCAAGTGCTGGAAGTAATTTCGAGACATTGTCCAAAACTCGTGTTTGTGGTGCCCTTCTCTATGATAAATAAATATTTTACCAGTTTCAAATTGGTTTTCCTGTGCTCAACTTTGTATGTATGTCCCCCCCCCCCTCTTTGTTTGCCCTGTTTTAGACCCTTTTTTTATGCTGCTATATTTAAATACCCATCTAGGCTGTTTTTGTATGAATTTTTGTTATCTGACTATCCTGTAGTAGTGAAAATTCATACAAGAATTGACAAATCTGTCAGGTACAGTAGTTGCTTGGTTTGTGTGTGACCTAACATAACTTGCTAGTCACAACAGGGGCTCTGTATTGGCCCCATATACTAGTCATAAGAACAAGTCAGACCAAATTCTCCTTGAGCTCCCCGGTAGCTCTCTGGGAGGCTCACTTACGATTAGGCACTTGACGTGCCATTTTTACATGTGATAATTTGCGTGTGATTTATCGCATGTAAAACTCCTGGGGAGCTGTAGCAGTGGTTGGACGGGAAGAGACGGCATCATTTAAAAAAAAGTCAAAAGACTGGCCAGCCGTTGATTGGCTCAGAAAATGCTCTCAGCCATCTGGCCAGTATTTTTTTTGTTTTAAAAAGTTTTTTTTTTCTTCTCTTTTTTTTATTTTATTTAATTTTTTAATCTGCTGCCCTTTCCGGCACTTCTCGCTCACCGCTGTCTGCCTCTGCACATAGGTGTGTGCCTGCAGTGCTTCAACGCTGGCACACACCTACAGAATCGGACCCGATACCTTGTGCTGCTGATGGGTCTGATCCCATAGATCGGGTCAGATGGGATGTCAGACACATCCGATTTGGGCCGATTTCTTGGCCCGATCCATCAGGATCTGGTTTATTCAGCCCAAATTGTACTAGTGTATGGGCATCTTAAGTGTCCTAACACTAGAATTATTGTGAGTTATGCTTGAGATATAGGAAAAAAACGGGGTATACTCGAGATTATGTGGCTCAGAGTAGAACGGGCGCCTAGTGAGGTGTTATGTCAAGCTGCTCCAACTCAAGGGGGTGTCAGCCCCTTATGGTATGTGTATAGGGAAAAAAGAAAATAATGTGGAGCGCTAAGTTAGATCAATTGGATAGTACAATATAACAATTTATTAAAATTTAAATAATATACATAAACAATATCAATGTAAAATATTAAAATCAATACATGTGTATTATTAATAAATGGAGACACAATAGGTATTAATTGGATGGTGCTAGAGTTCTGCTGCTTATTGGTACTCCTTTAAGCAACTTTGTGTTTGCTGTTTCCACTGGGTTTGGAGCCAAATATTAATGGAGTCACATACCATGCCGGATAGTTGGATACCGCTGGAGGAAGATCTGGTTCTCAAATAGGGAGATGTCCTCACGATGATGCGATATTTTTGTAATCCACAAGGGGCTGATATCAATCTTCCAATTGCTGGTGGGAAATCCAGGTGGCTTCCAACAGTGTGTTCCCAGGGTGAGCAGAGGATGTTTCGTCGTAGCCTTATGACTTTCTCAAAGGTATGTACCTTTGAGAAAGTCGTAAGGCTACGACGAAACATGTTAGGCAGCACTTGCTTCATCTAACCATTAGACACAGAAGGCAACTGGACACTCTGCTGCTCAATACTCCAAACATCCTCTGCTCACCCTGGGAACACACTGTTGGAAGCCACCCGGATTTCCCACCAGCAATTGGAACATTGATATCAGCCCCTTGTGGATTACAAAAATATTGCATCATCGTGAGGACATCTCCCTATTTGAGAACCAGATCTTCCTCCAGCGGTATCCAACTATCCGGCATGGTATGTGACCATTAATATTTGGCTCCAAACCCAGTGGAAACAGCAAACACAAAGTTGCTTATAGGAGTAGCAATAAGCAGCAGAACTCTAGCACCATCCAATTAATACCTCCTGTGTCTCCATTTATTAATAATACACATGTATTGATTTTAATATTTTACATTGATATTGTTTATGTATATTATTTAAATTTTAATAAATTGTTATATTGTACTATCCAATTGATCTACCTTAGCGCTCCACGTTATTTTCTTTTTTCCCTATGCTTGAGACAGTCAAATGTATTAATTTTCTAAACTTTATTGGTAAGAGATTGGAAGCAAGAAGAGCTCCTCGCAAACCCTAGCTAGTGCATTAGGCATCTAGATGCTGTAATTGTTTGTTATATGAAATTATCCTTCTGCTGTGGTACATCAGTGATCAGATGTTGTAGCAGAAAATAGGAAAGGTTGGGTGGATTTGAAACTGCATTACTGCACCGGGCCTTGTTCATAGAGATGTGCAATGTCAAGGTTTATGCAGTTCGGGTGACTGCAGGTGTTGTGCGGGCACTGCAACTGCAAAAGGTACTTCTTGTAAAGTTGCTCATAGTGCGTATTTAATCGCAAGTGATTGCAGGTCGGAAAACACTTGTAGTTTGTTATGGGGACTTGTCACAAAAATGCAGGCATGCTGAGATCTCAGTTCTTAGGGTAATGCCACATGACCATGGGGTTACTTAGATGGTCAGTTATCGGATATGGGAGCACCACTGCATTTTTGTTTTCAGATGCTGATATTTGCAAGGTCGTCTGAGGGAGTCTGAATCTGAGTACCGGCATTAAATGCTCCTCAGCGATGGTGTTTGCACCATGCTAGGGCATAAAACAGCATAGTCACACCCCAGGACGGGTGCAAGCAGCAATCCACTAGTCGGAGTTAGCTGTGCACTGACTAGACTAGCTGTGGGAGCTCTCTCCTGGAACTATTCACTCCGCATCGTATTGAATCAACCCCAATGTTTGTTGTAGAAAAGAGTTTATAGAGAATGTAATGTTGTTTCTTACATTTTTATTCCCTTTACCGATGTTCTTTCTAGCAAAATTGTGATATACAAAATGGAAGCTGCTCAAATTAATTTTATTGGCCCATAGCAGGTGCATGTACAGACAAGAAACAAAGCACAGAACCCCCAGCAAACTATTACAAGCCACCAACCACATCATGGCCCCTCTACCCAGGTGGTCCTACACTACATAATGGCCCAAATTTGGGTCATGTGTAGGAGCCTCTTTTGCTTGCCTAGTATTTGTATGGCAAAATGCAAATAGTTGCACCGCCTGCTGTCTTTCCATTCACAGCTCCAACCACCATCATTGGTATGGGCAGTTCCATTTTCATCTCTCATGATGCAAAAAAAACAACCCCTGAGGTGTCTTCTCTGTACGCATACCACATAATAGCATGGAAGTCTGGCCATACACCCATAAAGCTCCCACTGAAGTATGTCTTTTTGTGAACATTCGGATGGTAGTCTCTCTGCAGGCAACCAAACGCCTGTTTCATGGTCAGAGAGAACTGGCTGGAGGCTCTGTGCAGGTGCTTATGTGTTTTGAGTTGTACGCTTTGGTCCTGCTTTCAAATCATTCCCATATTGCACATCTCTGCTTTTCCCTCCATATAATTCTAATGGGTTCTTAATTTTCCTCCCGTGTGGCACCAGAACACCTTCTAGTATCTGCCAAATGGTATGTCCACTGTTTAAAAGAAAATGTCTTCCAACTGCATTTTTAACGTTGTCCTTGTATATTTTCTGCTAAATATGTTCTCTAAGCCTAGAAATGTAATGCTATTGGTAACTTTAATTTATACTATTGTAATGTTTTCAAGCACATGGTCTGTGCTGTGTGTAAAATAAATAAGTTGGTTAACGGTTCTGTTTAATCATGTTTAGTCATGTTACATATTCTCACTTTTGTTCTTCCTTTCCTCAAATGTAAATGATAGAATAATACCCCTTTCACACCAGAAGCAAATTACCGGGTTAAAGCTTTTCAACCCGGGAATATGCGGAAAAATCCAGGTTTTTCTGTGTTGTGAAAGGGTCAACACGGGTCTTAAATCCTAGGACTCATACCCTGCTCTTGACCAGACCCTGCGTCCTTGTTTGAATGAACAATTGAATTGAATTTTGTAAGAATTGCACCTTCCCAGTGATGAGAGAGGTAACCAAAAGGAAAACCAGTATACATAATCCTAGCAAAAGTGTTATTGAAATGCCCCTCTCTCTCCCATTTGTCATATAAATAAAGGATAATTTCACGTATTCTTTCCTTTTCAATGTCTTTTTATGTGATCAACTTGTGTATTTGCCCCAGTTGGTAGAAACCATTGCATTCTATGATATAATCTAATTTCGTCATGTTTTTGTCTAGTAATAAAACCATCAGCTTTCTTTTATGTATACTAAAACAATCAATTAAATATTGAATTTGCTTCATGTTTTGTGTATTTACAGACAGAACATGTACAGACCTTGGAACTGCCATCTTGGTACCCAGTAATCAAGCAGGAAGATGATGGCACCTCTCGCTCACAGTTGCTGCATCCAAGGTATATAGCCTAAACCAGCTCCTTTCAATTTCTGTACTGATTTTAGGATGTCCCATTCTAAAACACTTTTTTTTTTTAAATCTGTCCGCCAAATGTTAACGTTTTAAACAAAATATTCTAGCACCAAAAGAAGCAACTTTGTAAAGTTATTGGGCCAGATGCACTGGTCCATACACATGGGGCGACTATGCCCAGCATGTATGGACAGCGATGATGTCAATCACCGATATGGGGAAAGCTGCTCAGTGCATACACACTGAGCGACTTTTCCCCTGCTCGGCGCCGACGGACGGGAGAGGATGGCATTGCAGAGCTATGCAAAGCCGTCCTCAATGACGCTCATCTGCATGTATAGCCAGCAGATGAACGGCTTTCCCGGCGATAATGCGGGAGCGCGCAGCAGCGCTCATCGCTGGGGCATACACACTGGGCGGCTTTAAGCTGAAAGCCACTCAAACAGGCTGTTTTGAGCAGCTTTCAGCTCAGTCGCACAGTGTGTATGGGCCTTTAAGCTTCAAAAGTGATAAAGTGGACAGTGATAACAACCAACCAATCACATTTTTCAAACACAGTCTGTGACATGGCAAGTAGGAGCTGATTGGTTGTTTATCACTCTCCATTTTATCACTTTTGAAGCTTAGTGCATCTGGCTTTTCTTCATGACGCTACAGATAGCAGGAGGCAGCCTGCTGGCTGCACATACCATGGTGATATCACACTAGGGAGACCCACACCAGCCACGCACGAGCTGCAAAGAACTCTAGGCTCTATGTCCTGGGAGTTGCCGCCCTTAAGGTTTCTCTTTCTAATGCTTTTCATATTTATATCATGTAGCTGATATAAAGGGCCTTGTATACATTTCCCTTGTGGCTGCCAAAAGGGTTTAACAAAATAAGAAGTTGTGGTAGAATACTGTTCAACATCCGAGTGTTAAAGCTGATTTATATTCGAACACATGGAAGGCTCTTTTGTATTTAAGTGGAAGTTGATAAAGTAGGGAAAAGGACTAGAAATGGCTAATCAGAATCAGAATCAACTTTATTGGCCATGTGTGCTTGCGCACACTAGGAATTTTTTGTGGATTTTACAGTGCAGGATCAACCAGGGGGGGGAGGGGGGGGGGGACATTTACATACATTAAATTGAGACATTATATGCAGTAAACACATGCCCGCCGAGCTGCACAGCGCCTAGGCAGCCATCAGCGGCGCCACTGGTCGTTGCAGCAGCCGGTAGGTAGCAATATAAGCAGGGACAGTACAATACCACACAGGGAACATATACCCGCCGAGCTGCACAGCGCCTAGGCAGCCATCAGCGGCGCCACTGGTCGTTGCGGCAGCCGGTAGGTAACAATATAAGCAGGGACAGTACAACATCACACAGGGAACATATACCCGCCGAGCTGCACAACGCCTAGGCAGCCATCAGCGGCGCCACTGGTCGTTGCAGCAGCCAGGTAGGTAGCAATATAAGCAGGGACAGTACAATACCACACAGGGAACATATACCCGCCGAGCTGCACAGCGCCTAGGCAGCCATCAGCGGCGCCACTGGTCGTTGCGGCAGCCGGTAGGTAACAATATAAGCAGGGACAGTACAACATCACACAGGGACCATATGCCCGCCGAGCTGCACAACGCCTAGGCAGCCATCAGCGGCGCCACTGGTCGTTGCAGCAGCCAGGTAGGTAGCAGTATGAGCAGGGACAGTACAGTTATCACATAAGGAACAAATACCCGCCAAGCTGCACAGCGCCTAGGCAGCCATCAGCGGCGCCACTGGTCGTTGCAGCAGCCAGGTAGGTAGCAGTATGAGCAGAGACAGTACAGTTATCACATAGGGTAACATAGGCAGTACAGTTATCACATTGCAGTTAAGGCAGAGATAGCTTAGGCAGTACAGTTATCACACAGGGGACACAGGTTATATATGGTTGAGTGCACAGATCCTAGGCAGCCATTTGCGGCGCCATTTGCAGTGGTGGAGATGGTGGTGGGGGGAGGGGAGAGTCACTGAGGCCAGGGGAGAGTCAGCGAGGCCTGTGGCTGGAGCCTGACCATTTCCAATGAGTCCGGGGGCCTTTGTTGGGGGCTGCGGCTGAGCAGCAGGCCAGGGGGTGCCGCAAGCCAGGGGGTGAGACAGGGGGGGCCAAGGCTGGGCCCGCAGTAGGCCAGAGAATGGGACAGGGAGCCAAGTCCAGGCCTGCAGGGAAGGGTGGCTACCGCTGGTGGGACTACCAGGGCAGGGGCCCACCTAGGTGAGGCAGCGGGCCAGGGGTGGGCCTGCAGGGAAAAGAGTGATCGGGGTCCTCCTCACCGACCTGACCTGCACCGGGCCCGCCAGGATACTCCCATCCATGTAGAGGGGGATCTGGGGATGATCTTCCTCCTCCAGTGGTCCCCCCCGGGCCGATGGCGATGCTGGAGTCTGCGGTGCCGGCCTCCACTGGCCGGGTGTCGATGCGTCCTCCTCGCAGTTACAGTGCGGCAGGGCCTCTCCTCCATCGAGCGCCGCACTCTTTCTCTCCACAGCGCCTCCCCAGCCGGCGAGCAGGCAGGTCCTGTGTCTGCAGGGCTGCTCCGACGTGAGCAGCCGATGCCCGTGCCGCCGTGGGGGAGCTCCGTCGCGTCCGGTCCACAGCCGGTCCGCAGCTCTCCTCATCCCCGGCATTCGGGGAAATCCCCAGCGCACACCGTCGCCCTCCTTTCTCCGTCCTCCCCACGCCACTCACTCATCTCCGGGGCCGGGGATGGGAGCCCCCGACCTGGGATGGACGGAGCTCACGTTGGTGCGACCATCCCCATGTTAGTGGCAGTAACATCCTAGGGTTGGATGTATTTCCTGCTTGGTCTGTTTCACTGCTGGTGGTGAATTCTGTTATCGGTATTAGGAATGGTGTCCGTACCCTGTTGGGTGTTGCGCGATATTAATTAAAAATAGTAATGGGTGCGACAAATGCTAAGTTTGTATGTAGGAGAACGTTTCATTTTGCATCTGTCATGCTATATATCATTTGATCTTTTCCCCTGCCTGCAGAATGTCAAATATTTAGATTATATATTATGGACAATGAAGAGAACCCTGTCATAGCTGATGGATAGAAGTTGCCAGTTCATCACGGTGTTAATCTCTGATTCTCTCATGCATAATATTTCTTATTAAACCAATAAATGACTCCATGGCTGGGAGCATAATGTGCTTCAAGCTGTTCAGATTTAATATCTTTAAGGAAGCTGCATATTATTTATCTATAGTCTCTTCAAACTGCAATGCATGTGCACCCTGTGTGACAGTAAGCCGTGTGCCCCCCCCTGGGATCAGTGGTGTATTTCCCAGTAGGCATGTGAGGCAAGTGCCTAGGGGTGACACTTGCTTGGTGCGGCACAGCACGCTCCCTTGCATGAGAGCCCTGCTAGGCCGATGGGCAGAGGATTTTTTTAATTTTTTTTGTCATTACTCCTTATTCGTTTCATTTCTAACTGGTGAGGGGAGGGGTGGCCAATTATTAATAGATTGTAAGCCTGTGAGCACGGCCCCCCTACCTTTATGACTGTCTGTAACTACCCAGTTTGTTTTATCTTTATTTCCAATTGTAAAGCACAACTGAACTTGCTTCTCTGTAGAAGAACCTGATTATAAATTGTGGTGGTGGACGGTGGTGAGGTTAGTGTTGCTTTTGTAATATGAAGCCATAACATTAGGAAAGTGGGGATGTGATGGGGGCAACTGATAATGTTGTGCTCAGGAGCCCCTGTGGGGAGTGTTAGGGTTATCCACCTGAAAAGCCAGGTGACTGCTGGATGACGAAGACACCAGTGTACCACAGGGCCATTTAGTCGACATTTCATATGTGTTGACATAATGTGTATCAACAAGAACAATGCTGACATTGTATACCACGTTCCCTGCTTAAAAGGGCACTAGGAATGTCGTCAAAATATATTACACCCTTGCACACACATCTCTGAATATATAGGTTGACTTGAACACTGTATGCTGCATCATTCTTATCCTCTTACTAGGGGAAACATGGGGTTAGGCTGCATGACAAGGGTTATACACTAGGGGGAGGCGCAGGGTTATGCTGCAGGTGACAAGGGTTATACACTAGGGGGAGGTGTAAGGTTAGGCTGCAGGTGACAATGGTTATACACTAGGGGGAGGCGCAGGGTTAGGCTGCAGGTGACAAGGGTTATACACTAGGGGGAGGTGTAAGGTTAGGCTGCAGGTGACAATGGTTATACACTTGGAGGAGGTGCGGGGTTAGGCTGCAGGTGACAATGGTTACATGCTAGGAGGAGGTGTTGGGTGAGGCTGCTGGTGACAATGGTTATACACTAGTGCAGGGGTGGCCAACCTGCGGCTCTCCCCCTGTTAACATGCGGCTCCTGCATTAACCCCTTGAGTGGTGGGTTTTGCAGGGGCAGGACAAACCCCAGCAAAACCCACCACAGGACGTCGGAAGCCCCCCCCCCCCATTCATCTCCGCTCCGACGTTTGTATGACAGAGCTTCTCTGCCGCTGCTGCCCCCTCTGCCTTGTCCGCCTGTCACATTCAGCAGTGCCGTCGGCGGCAGGATGGGGGATGTTCGCGGCGGCTTGGGAGGACTCTGGTGCCTGAGCACTCCCGAGTTCCCCCGAGCCTGGACACCACTAGCGCGCACCTATTCTAGATTAGTGGTATGCCCAGAAATTTTCCGGGACAGACCGCTGCGGCAGCGCAGCTGAACCCGGAAAACTTCCGGGCATAGCACCCAAGGGGTCCAAATAGACCACGCCCCTTTTTGGCGCGCACGCCTTCGGCGGCAGGCTCGGGGATGTTCGCGGCGGCTCAGAAGGACTCGGGTGCCTGAGCGCTCCCGAGTCCCCCCCGAGCTGCGCCGAACATACCCGAGCATGCCACCAACGTCACTGCTGCTGTAAAATGAGTGGCAGCTGGTGGCATGGCGGCCGGGTCAGAGGACCATGCCCCTTTTTTGGGCGCGCGCATGTTGTTGACTGTTTAGCTTGACTAAAGATATTTTTTGGCTCTTTACCTTTGACCGGTTGGCCACCCCTGCACTAGTGGGAGGGGCAGGGGGAGACTGCTGGTGACCAAGCTTATACACTAGGGGGAGGCTGCAGGTGACAAAAGTTATACACTAGGGGAGGCGCAGAGTGAAGTACACATCCTCCAACAGCTCTGCATACATGCTAGTCACTTCTGGCATCAGCAAGTGTGTATGTACTTTCCAATGCCAACTCCCCATCGCTCTCGATGTCATGCTGGGTACACATTGCCTAGTGCAGGAGTGGGCAATAAGCGGCCCCCCAGCTGTTGATGAACTACACATCCCAGCATTCCTTGCCTTAGTTTTGCTATTTGGGCAATCTGAAACTGATGGATGGCATGCTGGGATGTGTAGTTCATCAACAGCTGGAGATACGCTTATTGCCCACCCCTGACCTAGTGTGTATCCAGCATAATATTTATACACTGGGAGTTAGGCTACAGGAGGGAGGAAGAGAAGGGTTAGGGTTATACACTAGGGGAGGTTTAGTGTTATATTATGTGTGGAAAGGGTTAAATGAGGGGGGGGGGCGGGAGTTAGGGGTATACAGTAAGGGGAGATATAGGGTTGGGCTAAAGGAGAAGGAGGGTTAAGGTTATAGGCCAGGGGGAGGCATTGGGTTAGGATGGGAGGGCTAGAGTTATACACTAGGTGTAGGTGCAGGGTTATGTTGCGGGTGTGGAGGCAGTGGTGGTTTTTCCTTTTACGCATGTGATACAAGTGCCTGGGAGGGTGGTGGCACAGCATGCGCCTTGCATGAGAGCCCTGCTAGGTTACATGATTTTTTTTTTTGTCATTACAGCTTTTTTTAATTGGTAACTAGTGAGGGTGAGGGAAATTATCAGTAAATTGTGGTGGTGGACGGGGGTGATTTAAGTGTTGCTTTTGTAATCTGTAAGCCCAAATATGAGGAAGGTGGTGACGTGATGCGAAGGGGCTAAGGGTGACTTTGATTTCTAACTTTCCCCCTTGGTACAGGGGAAAATACAAACGCCACATAGTTGGGGCCATCATGGGAATGAAACCCATACCCTCTATTCTATAAGGCAATAATGCTAACCATTACACCATCCTTGCTGCCTCTATAAAGGGCCTAGAGCATGCACACTGTATGGATTGCTTTGTTTTATGAACACTGCCCTACCACTGGTGAATGTGCCTTTGATCACAGCTCTAATAGTGCTCTCTTATTAATTTGCAGAAATACATACACAATGATACCATTTTATAATATCAGCTCTAAATTGTTGGCATATTTAGCAGTATCAGGAGTGTCGCACATAATTACTAAATGTTTCTGTTCTTTTGTTCAGTGTTTATACCTGGACTGTGAGTGTGGTGTCCTAGCGAAAAAGGACTTATAGTTTTGTTATTATAAACTTTTCAATGCTTTATTTTCATTAATTTTTCTAGTTCAAAGCTTGCTAGAAACTGTGGGGTAGATTTCCCCTGATGACACCTGTGATGTGGGTACTATATCGGTGGCGGTGCAGAGGAGGAGGCTTAGTGCAGGGACGTTATTTTATATTGGGCACCTGCCTCCTACCTAATGTATGAACAGTCAGCATCGCTGACCGTTCCACCCCCTGCAGCTATCGACTTCAACAGCTGCAGGTGGCAATGCCCTATGCCCCCAGCAGGGACAGCGCTGTCCCTGCTGCTGATTCTGAGCTGCGCTGGAGTCACCAGTAGCCCTAATCCCCAGATGACAGTATAGTTGAAAGAAAACTACAGAGAAGGAAACTAGTGACTACTTAGTATGTGTTTGCAGAACTGTACATCGACGAGCTCGGAGCAGGCAGCAGCGGCAGTAGGTACAAGATTTTTTTTGTGCAGGTTGCCGTCAGTTTATGATATATCCTCTGGCTCCATTGACACATTATAATATGTTTCAATCTATTTAGGGCAAACAAGTTGTATGTCCTAAAGTAAGGTTCGGTCCATGGCAGGAATTGGCTCTTTGAGAGCTTCACTGTAGGACACATGAAGTTGTTGATCTACATTTGTGGTATACTTGCGCAGCTTGAGTGGAGATTTTGTTTTTCCAGACTCTATTTTCTTCCCACATAATTGATGAAAAAAAGGGATGTTCTCGCACATCATTTACCCCGAGCCGGAGGGTCTGGTCCTTGCACAGGAGTTAATAATATAGTACAGATCTGTACTATACAGTCAAAATAGAATGCACTTTGCTTGCCGTGCGATTAGATCCCATCAAATCTGGATCGAATTGCAATGCAATCGCACCGTATGTACACACCTTATGACTGTCTATAACTACCTAGTGTGTTTTATCTAGGGATGCCAATCCCGGGGCATTTTTTCAATCCCGGAATTCGGGATTGAAAAATGCTCAATCACGGGAATTCCGGGATTGGCCTCCCTAATAAAAAAATTAATAAAATGACCCGTCCCCCAAATATCAATATAAATGCCCTCTAACTCTGCCCCGCCTGCCCGCCCGCCACTCTTCCCCACCCCCCTGCCCTGTCACTTACAAAGGTAGTGGTGACAGGCAGCAGCAGGAGCGATGTCCATCCATCCATTCAGTGGCCGGGCAGGCAGGCAGTAGCAGCACAGTGGGCATGTTGCTGAGCGACAGTGGGCTGCTCAGTGCACTGACAGGCATGGCGGCGGACAGGCTGCGCAGCGTGGCGTGATCTCAGGGGTCACGCTGCGCAGCCTGGGCGCCGTCATGCCTGTCATCACAGAGCACACAGTGACAGCGGAATCGGCCACCGGGATGTCCCGGTGAAGTACTTAGCAGTCAGCATCTGAGCCATTCTAGTGCTGCCCGGCTTTAAAAAAAAAAAAAAGTACATTTTGCACTGGGGTACTAATCCCAAAATCCCGGGATTAAAAACTTCAATCCCGGGATTCAAATCCTGATGATTTTAGGCCTGAATCCCGGGATCGGGATCGGCCTCCCTAGTTTTATACTTATTCCCAATTGTAAAGTGCAACTGAACTTGCTTGTGTAGCCTGTGCCTCAGACACATTCACTATTGGCTGGTCACCATAACAGCAAGGTTTTCTTGTTGCATAGGTTGTGCAAATGCCCTGAGCAGGCCTTTTTACATTGGAATGGATTGTATTGAAAATCTAAAAGGGAAGCATGCTAGGACCAAGGTGCCATCGTTTTGTTCACTGTCTGCCTGTGTGTGCCATGACTAGATTATCTGGGGTACATTTCCTATGATGAGAGTTCTGTTGATGATGGGATGTTGTCCATAGCAACCAATCAATTTCTAAAAGATAATAGAATCGGATTGGTTGCTTTGGGCAACATCCCATCTTCAATAGAACTCCCACCTTAGTAAATTTTACCGAATGCTATTTACCTAAAGTCACAAACATCTATTTTTTTTTTTTCTTTCTAGCAATTGAAAATATAATATCCACTGCTTAGTGGGTGATTTGTAGTGCTGACTCCCCAGACATAACATACAACTTTTAAAAAATAAAAACACAACATTTTATCTTATGAGGCAGTTCATTGTGGCCATTTTGCAATAGTTTGTGCAAAATCAATGTTTGTAAGTAGGAATATAAGCAAACAATGTTGTTGGAAACTCTACTTTGCATTTTTCCTTGACAGCTGGTCATTCTGCTTACCATTTTGACCAGCCACAAACAAAATAAACCGTATAAGCTGAAAATGCTTGCTAAATGGAAGCATAGAAAAACAGAGACTTAACCGAGACATCTGCAAGGACAGACTGTCAGCATTTTCTTCACCACCTGCCTATATTTGCAGTGGTCAGCTTCCTCTAATTTCAGAGAATGACAAGTTGGGGAGATGTATCCCCCATTTTATGCTCAAAGCAGGAGTCCAACTCCTCTTGCATGCATATTGTTCTGTGCTTTCGTAGGCTGCAAGGACCTGACAAGTAGGTTCCTGATAAATACGGTTTTCCTCTCGCACTCTGCTGCCTTTCTCTCACATTCGCATGCTGCGGCGTTTCTCCTACGCTTACACTCTACGGCTTTTGCGCTCCTGTACCCACACTCTGTGGTCTTTCTCAATCTCCTGTGCCAGCACTCTGCTGCCTTTCTTTCTCTCTCTCTCTCTCTCTCTCTCTCTCCTGTGCCGGGAATCTGCGGCCTTTGTCTCTCTCTCCTGCGCTGGCACTCCGCGGCCTTTGTCTCTCTCCTGCGCCGGCACTCCGCGGCCTTTCTCTCTAATGCGCCCGCAATCTGCGCCCTTTTTCACTCTCTAATGCGCCCGCAATCTGCGCCCTTTTTCTCTCTCTCCTGCGCCCACACTCTGCGGCTCTATCGCACTCTGTGGCCTTCTCTCCTGTGCCCATACTCTGTGGCCTCTCTCTCTCTCCCTCTCTCTCCCTCTCTCTCCCTCTCTCTCCCTCTCTCTCCCTCTCTCTCCCTCTCTCTCCCTCTCTCTCCCTCTCTCTCCCTCTCCCTCCATCGCCCTCATTCTGCAGCCTTTCTCTCTCCAGGGCTCGCATTCTGCAGCCTTTCTCTCTCTTTCAGCGCCCACACACTGTAGCCTTCTCTCTCTCTCTCCTCCGCCTGCAATCTGCGGCCTTTCTCTCTCTCTCCTGCACCCGCACTCTGCGGCCTTTCTCTCTCTCTCCTGCGCCCGCACTCTGCGGCCTTTCTCCTGCGCCCTCACTCTGCGGCCTTTCTCTCTATCCAGCGCCCTCACTCTGCGGCCTTTCTCTTACCAGGGCTCACATTTGGCAGCCATTCTCTCTCTCTTCCTGCACCCGCATTCTGGGGCTTTTCTCTCCTGCTTTAAATATTATGAGGACCATGCTGTTTTGTTTTTGTTTTTTTAATAGCTGCTTCAGAAAGAAAGGTAATGTGTAAAATGATTATTGGAGCGCTGTGAGTGTGATGAATATATTAATAAACAAATGCATGCTTAACATATCAATGTCCAAGCTCTTTTGAGTGTTTTATATTTGGCAGTTGGCCATTCCAGGGTCTGCTGGTGTTTTGTCTGTAGGTGGGTGCTGTCGCTCTCCCATGCACTAGTGCCTACTCCCTCTCTCCCTCCCCCTCTCTCTCTGGGCGGTATTCAATGAGCCTGATTCGCCAGGTTTTTATGGTGAATTTGTGCTGTTTGGCGAATTTCTGACTAAAACGGTGAATCACCCTATTCAATGACCAGTTGGCGAATACATTTGAAGGTTTTGGTCACCATGATTCACCGAGCAGCAATCGCTATCTTTTTATGGTGAAGTGGAATGTGAACTTTTAAAATAAAGTGTTCTGTTTTTTACATTAGGTGTCAAAAAATCAGGAATTTTCTTCTGAGGAGGGGCATGCTATTTTTATTCATGTGCTGTAAGCACATGAATATATATTTAATTTTAAAAATAATATTTTTTTTTTTTTACACAGCAGCCAGCAGGTGGCGCCAGAGCGGAGCCGCTCATTACATATTCATATATTCACTGCACGATCATTACGATCCTGTGTAGTGAATATACGCTTGCCTGCTGGGACCCCCGGGGGGGCAGCCTGTGCTGCCTGGCACCCGGGGAGCACACCTAACCCCCCACAAAGGTCTGGGCTAGGCAGAGAGACTACCATCTCTCTGCCTGGCACCGTCCTGAGGCTCCCTGCGGCAATCGCCGCAGGAGCTCATATTCGCCTGTCAGGGGCAGCGAGCCCCTGACACGTTGAATACCGGAGCCCGCTGGCTCCGGAACGTGGCGAATGTGCAGCGAATCCTAAAAAGGATTCGCTGCACCTCGCAGGGTATTCACATTGAATACCGCCCTCTGTCTCTGGCCAGTATTCAATGCCTCAGATTCGCCGTTTTTTTCAGTGAATCTGGCAATTCGCTGGGTTAATGGCGAATTTTCTGTCACAAAAAACAATTCGCCATATTCAATGGAGGCAATTCGCCACAAATGAACAGCGAATGTCTGCCGATTCGCCGTAAATGATTCTCCACAATTCGCCTGTGATTTTCAATGGGGTTTTTAGTGGAATTCGCCGACAGTGTATTCAATGCTCAAATGGAGAACTGCTTTCTCCATTGATTTTCGCCATGATTCTCCGTTTAGCATTCGGCAGCTTTTTTAGGTGAACTGTAATGTGATCTTTTAAATTAAAGTGTTTTTAATTTTTTTTTTTTTGTGTTAAAAAATCTGAATATTTTTCCTATGAAAGGGCATGCTATTTTTATTCATATACGTGCAGCACATGAATATATTTTTAATATATATTTATTTTTTTTAAACAATATATTTTTTTTTTTTACACATTCGCCAGCAGGGGGCCGGGAGCCGGAGCCGCTCATTAATATTCATATATTCACTGCACTGATCGGGACCAGTGAGTGCAGCGGCTCCGATCCCAGCACCCTGCCAGCACCCTGCGAGCCCTTCTTCACCCCCACAAAGTGACTGGACACCCCCACAGGTGGGACACGTGTGTTGCTGCGCTGATTGTGGTGGTGGGGGGGAGGGGATGCGGGGGACATGAGCTGACAGGCAAGAGGAGGGGACATGAGCTGACAGGCAGCGAAGGGGAAAGGGGTGAAGATACTGCTTATCAGTACACCCCGCCCGCTCTGTTCCCCGACCCCACAGACCTGCCTCAGCTGACGTAGAGACAGATCCAGCAGCAGTAGCAGACCTCCGTCTCAGGCAGCCCCAGCGCGGTGATAGCAGATGTCAGCGCTGGGACTGCTGGAGCCGGAGGTCTGCGCACACAGATGTCAGTGCTGGCACTGCTTGAGCCGTCCCCATCCTCATGCTGTGCGGGGGCTCCTGGCAGTATCAGCGCGCTCCCCCGCCGGGACTCTGCTCAATCCCCTGCAGTGGCAGTGTAGCCGCAGCAGCAGGGGAGAGAGCCCTGCACTATTCGCCCCAGAGAGTGATTATCGCCGTCAGGGGCAGAGAGCCCCTGACGCGTTAAATAGGGAGGACGGGAGGCTGCTGGGCGAATCTCTCTGAAGGGAGAATTGTGGCGAAAGTGCAGCGAATCCTACACAGGATTCGCTGCCAGCCGCCAGCCCGGCCATTGAATACTGGCCTCTTTCTCTCTCTCTCTCTCTCTCTCTATCCCCCTCCCTCCCTCTCTCTCTCTCTCATCCCTATTGCAGGAAACCTTTCCTATTGACCACCTGCTGTTTCCTTGTTGCATTAATGTTTTCAATAAAATTGAAATTAGATTACATATTTGAAAGACAATGATTGCTCACCTTTTAGACAGAAGATGATTGATGTTATTTATTTAGATGTCAAAGGGAAACTAGTTTGTTTTTATAATTTGTGTCTCTTGTGGTAGTGACACATTGAGAGCAATGAGCTGTATTTTGTTCTCCTCTCTGGCGTTTCCTGGCATGCAGACCTCTTCTTCCTGTCCAACATCTCCCAGATTATTACTGTTCATTATGTAATGTGTCTGCAGGGTTTCATTTACAGACCAATGACCTATACGCAACTGCACGTCAAACCGCTTGTAAACATGTTGCATATACTATGTAATACAGCTGTGTAGTGTTTTATATTTTAACCTTTGTACATGCCTGCATGAGGCTATGCATCTTCCAGACAGGTATTCATAAATATTAATGAGTGTAAATATCTTTGTGCTGGCTACAGCACACAGTTCCTGACAATCTGTGGCCTTATCAGACTGCCAAGAAGTATTTCATATTCATCACCTGAAATTAATGTAACAGGATCTTTAACCTGCAACCGCTTCCTTAAATAAAGTATAAGGCAAGTAAGAAGAACTGTGTGTGTGTGTGTGTGTGTGTGTGTGTGTGTGTGTACTCACAGCGGAGTGATAGAAATCTGTTACTTATACCTAATCACAGGAGCACCCAAGGGATACTCCGCTATCCTGTGGTACTGTCTGGCAGTGATGAGAGTACACCATCTCATTGCTAACGGTTACGGTACAACTGTTAGAACAGACTTAGGTCTACAGTCATTAGGTCGACATGGGTCAAGGTCGACATGGGTTTAGGTCGACATGAGTTTTTCCACTGTTTTTTTTTTTTTTACTCGAAAGTCGACATGGACACAGTTGGAGTTGAACCGCAGCACCCCGCATCGCACGCTTCGCTTGCTATGCTTCGGGCACACTTTTTTTATTCTCCCACCACGCCGTAGTGGATGGTAGGGCATGAAATACTGCCTGTTGGCACATGTCGGCTCAAAAAACAGTGAAAAATTCATGTCGACCTAATGACTGTCGACCTAAACCCATGTCGACCTTTAACTCCGTCGACCTTGGGGCCAGTCGACCTTCCAGGGTCGACCTAATGACTGTCGACCTAAGTCTCGTCTAATAGATGACCGTTTCCCTTGCTAACCACCTAATCAGTCTCATCAGCATACATTTGCAGCAGAGCTGGATGGCCTGACCTGGAGGAGTGTTGAAGTACATGTACCGTAGGCTTCCTTCTGTTATTGCCCGAGATAGCTGGGACGTAGCCTTTTATAAGCTTTTAATGCACTATGTCGACAATGTCACTGTTGGCAGCAGTGTGCTGGCACTGCAATGACAACAAGATTAAAAATGCTAAAAGCATTTTAATGGTTTCAGCAGTAGAACTTGAAACCTGCTGTTAAAGCCGCATGTTTCAAGTTGTAATGCCGCCACCGTTAAAATGATTTCAGTAGAAGTTTAACCTTATCAGCACCATGGAACTGTCATACAGCTTCTGACGGTGACATTATTGACTATGTCACTGTCAACGTGATGACTGTATTCCTTTGATAGATAGAATTATGCCATTTTATATGTAGTGCTTTTCTCCTACATTCTTACAGCCTTTTTTTTTTTTTTTTTAAACAATGTGTTTTAATAAATGTAGTTTGCACTTAAGTGCAAATACCCCGTACGCCAATACGGTCGCTAGGTCAACCACTAAAGGTTGACAGGGCTTACAGTTGTGCTCATAAGGTTACATACCCTAGCAGAATTTGTGATTTTCTGCCCATTAGTCAATGATAACTCACAAACTTTTCTTTCACTTATGGTTAGTGGTTGGGTGAAGCCATTTATTGTCAAACAACTATGTTTACTCTTTTTAATTCACAATTACAACAGAAACTACCCAAATGACCCACATGTCATTATGATTTAAAAAGAGGGAACACAGTTGGTTGGCAATAAATGGCTTCACCCAACCACTAACCATGAGTGAAAGTTTGTGAGTTATCATTCATATTCTCTGACAAATGGGCAGAAAATCACAAATTCTGCTAGGGTATGTAAACTTATGAGCACAACTGTAGGTACACACATGAAATAGGTCGTCATGGCTAAGGTCAAGGGTCGGAAGGTCGACACAAGCATTAGGTAGACAATGTGAAGGTTGACATGAGTTTTTTTTCTTTCTTTTTTTTTTAATACAAAACAGGCGGCATTTCATGCCCTGCCATCCACTAGGCCATGGAGGGAGAATATAATAGTGTGCCCAGCACAGCGAGGCATTGTGCCCGAAGCATGGCGAGTGGGACAAAAAAAACGTGAAAAATACATGTCTACCTTTTTGACTGTTGACATTCCCATTGTCGACCTTCCAACCCTGTTGGCCTTAGACATGTCAACCTAAGCCCTGTCCGCCTTTAGTGGTCAACCTAATGTTTGTCTACCTTCATAGTGCCTACCCTATGGCCCATACCCGCCTGTTCCCCATCTCCGTAAACCCTTGCACTTGTGAGCTGGGGGGGTCTTGATGCAAGTTCCCTGTAATCAATCCATTTCCCAGAAGAGAAAATAATGCTTTTGTAATAATCTTATTTTGTGCAAGTTTTGTGTTTTCATAGTTTTGCTTTTTCTTTCTTTCTTTCTTTCGTTTTTAGTTACTATCTCTACATGTATGATAAAGTGGTAGCCCCAAACGTGTCCCTCTCTGCTGCCGTATCGCAGTGCAAGGACGCCAAACAAATAAGGCTGGAGACGGAGACAAGCAAGCCATTACTGTCAGCATCTGAGAATGTGGCCCGGAGCACCAAACATAAATCTACTACCGCCTACCCTGACCTCTCCATAGAGGAACAGGAGAGAGTAGATGTGAAATCTGATACAGTGACCAGTAATAGGCATCGTAAGTAACCAAGTCCAAGTGCTACTCCGAGATGTCCTGATAAACACCTTTGTTTTCTGATGATATGGGAAATTTATCATCCTAATTGTGTTTCTATCCCTGAGCATGTGATAATAACGCGATAAGACACTGCAGTTCAGCTGTTGCGAATACTTTCCAGTCAGAAATACATGGGAAAACTAAATTGTCCAATAGTAACGGTTACAATATTTCTGATACAGTAATTGAAGGTCGTAGAAAATTACTTTATTCCTGTTTTAAAAGATAAAACCCCGGCCATCATAATGAGGGTGTGGTTTTTGTCTTATACATGTATATTCAGGTTAAACATTTCCCAAGCCATGAATATGGGAGGGGGGATTTGTGAAAAATCTATACAGGGCTCATTCACAAGGACACCTGAGCGGTATGCGAGACCAAACTGGTGTCGCATACAGCTGGCCTCAAGTGCTGAGAGGGTTAATAGTATGGCATAAGAATGAGATGGTACATTTTATAACTGAGAAAACAAATCCGAGAACCCCAGGCTAACAGATAATAAAGACTGAGATGAAATATTTTTTTTTTAAAGCATTAATCTTGTTTGTTTTATTGTGTGCAGAGATGATATGAAATGGATGCATTGAGGCATGCTATTTATAGGTCCGCCTTGTTCCAGTCTCATGACACCGCTATCATTATGTATAGTAAAGATAACCTACTGTTCACTTTACGATCAGAGCCCTATATCTGAAAAGACTTATTAAACAATCACAAGCTATATAATATGCAGAGAATGTATAGCTCCCCAACATTTCCCCTTTTATTGTCTTGCCAATATCCCTTTGCCAAGCAGAACTAGCATGTAATCTCTGTTCACACAGAATTATTACATTGCAGTGAACGAAAAATGTTTAAACGTTTTCATTAGCATTCCCCCACACATCCTCCCCCCCCCCCCCAGTCTGTTAACCTTTTTTGTCCTCGTGATTTGCGTGAGGTTATTTTGCATTAAGAATCTGTAGCTGTATATAGTGCTCTAGAGGAAGCACAGTAAGGGAACACAGAGTAATCATTTAGTTGGGGGGCATATATAAACTTACTAAAAGGCATTTTTGTTGATTTCCACAATACATGCTACGTTTGTAGCCATTCCTTGCTTCTAATACCCCTTTTACACCAAAAACCCTGGTCGGACCCTGGTCTTTGAATGCTGGAGTATCCAGGGTCTGACCCTGCTTTATACCCCATTTACACAGCACTTTGACCTGGGTCTGCACCATTTACACTGAACCTGGGTCAGCCCTGCCTTAAATAATATTTTATATATATATTTATAGAAAAATATATATATATATATATATATATATAGAAAAAAATATATATATATATATATATATATATATATATATATATATATATATATATATATAGAAATATATAATATATAGAAATATAATATATATATATATCAGGGCTGACCCAGGTTAAGTGTTTTTTTTTTTTTTTTTTTTTTAAGGTGCTGGGGGTGCCGGAGGGTACCTGTCCTGCCTGCTGTGCTTGGTGTACCTGGGGGTACCGGGGTGCTGGGGGGTGCTGAAGGTACCTGTCCTGTCTGCGGTCGGATCTCAGCGGAGAAGATGATGTGCGCCGTTGCTGTACCACCCCCCCCCCCCTCCCCGGCAGACGGTCCCTGCGGCGTGCGGCGTATGGAGTGTCAGTGGCGGGGGTCCCTCTGGCGCATGGGAACTAGTACTAGTTCCTATGCGCTGGAGGGACCGCCGATACTGACACTCCATACGCCGCAGGGACCGGCTGCCGGATGCGGGGGGGGTGATACAGCAGCGGCGCACATCATCTTCTCCGCTGAGATCCGACCGCAGGCAGGACAGGTACCCCCAGCACCCCTAGCACCCCCGTACCCCCAGCACAGCAGGCTGACAGGTACCCCCCTCTCCTCAGCAGCCGCAGGGACCCCCCTCCTCCCGCAGCAGCTGGGAACATCTTCCCCAGCGCTGCACGCTGTGGACCCGCTGCGGGTGCCTGCACCCGCAGCGGGACCATTTACACCGACATTTACACGGGTCCTATCCGTGTTCTACCCAGGTCAGGACCTGGGTAGAGGACCCGTGTAAATGGAAACGGATACCCCCCATTTACACCGCCGCGGATCCGGGTCTGACCCGCCGCTGACCCGGATTTTTCGGCGGTGTAAAAGGGGTATTAGATAAATGTGATTATCTGAAATCTGTATGGTGAACAATTCTGCAACATTGCGTGCGAGTTGACCCTATCCAGTTGCTTTGACGGTGGGCTTGCCACAAGCCCTACCTACAGTATGGTGCACTTCTGGATCAAAGGTCGACATTTGGTAAAATGCAGATTCAAGTAAAAATGGAAAAGGTACACATGAAAAGGTTTACATGAGTTCCAGTTTTTTGGTGTCAATGTGGACACACCTGAGCATGCGCCCCCACCCCCCACCCAAAACAAAAAAATGATTGCACATTCCCAATCGGAGTAAATGTGGATGTTAAAGTATGAAAATGGAATAAAATTGTTACAAAATCATATGTACCTTTACATGTATCAACCAATGACATATTGGAATTCTGCTTGTGTCGACCTAGTGACTGTCAAACTAGGCAATGTCTATCACCCGCATAACCTTAGTTGCAAGAATATTAAACTAGAATTTTTTGTTTTTGTTTCCCATAACCCATACACGGCAACCACCTAAAATGATAGCAAGACTAAAGGGGCTTACACATGCAGAGATTTGCTGAGTGTACTGAGCGATATTGGATCACTCGGAATGCTTAGCACACAGCGCTGTGTGCTGAGCGATCTGTTAGGACCAGTGATCTCCGGTGAGAAAACGGTTCCTGACTGATTAATATCCAGCATGCTTAGATCGCTTAGAAAATGCCCTTAAATCGCTACGTGTGTAGCCCCAGAACTTTCTCTGTGGTGTTACATATTGTGGTGGAACCATGGGGTGAATTATGTTCTATGACCAGTGTAAATTTCCAAAGGTCACATGGCATTTATTTTTATTTTTTTTATTAAAATGATGGTACTGAGGGGACATTTGTGGTTGGCTTCTGTTCTTACTCCCAAGTAAAACCAAGCTACCTGTGTTACAGAAGCAGACTCTGGAAATGGGGGGAAAGATGGGCCAATCTGCAATAAAGAAGATGTAAATGAGGATGACAAGTCCCATATTATGGAAGAAGTTGTGAAAACTTTTCTGAAACAGCAAGAGAAACTGAATTACATTTTACAGAAGAAACAGCAAATCCAGATGGTAAGTAAAGATGTAGAAAACCCAATAGTTCTTAAGGTGCTGATACACGAGGCGACTTCTTATCCAATCCCCCTTCAGCCGCCCAGGACCCTTTCGGGCAGCAGTAGCACATGCGATACAGTACTTCTGCATGTGATGTATCACTTGCAGTCCCCACTCCCCACACCAGGAGGAGGTCAGACCCGAAGATCATATGTGCAGCACATATGATATCTGGCTTCGATGCGCACGAGACCGCGCATCCGATTGGATTTTAGAGGGCATTGTATATCTCTGGAACTTTATTATTGCATGCACACGTTTACAGTAATGTCAGTGTGTGTTATCCCTCAATCTTGGAGGAAAATATGTTTTGTAGTGTAAAGTGGATTTATCCTCTTTGACAGGAGGTGGAAATGCTGAGCAACTCAAAAGCCATGAAGGAACTGTCTGTCGAGCAGCAGAACTTGCAGAAAGAGTTTGAATGCTTGCAGGCAGAACATATACAGAAGATGGAGGAGTTGTATGATGAGCAACGGGATTTAGAAGAAAAGCTAAAACAAGTTAAGAAGCAGAAATGCTCGTGTGATTCCAGTGCAGAGCGAGAGAAAGAGTCTCAGTATGCAAACCAGGTAAGCGAGTCCGGCGGCTGCTACTAAAGTGGATTCATTGTATCCTTCACTTTCATGCATAGGTTAGTTGCCTACTGCTCTGTAGGTTGACACACATGGGCGTGGTGACAGATGTATCTTCGGTACTCCCCCACCCCCTTCACAGATATACAGTACTGTAATACCGGCATTGTATAGTGGTAATGGGGGGATGCACTCAATTGCACTTGTGTTTTATAAGTGGGTGGTGAAGGGGGTTTGGTCCAGGGGTGTAGGGAAGATGAGGGCCTACCCATGTGGGTTGGCAAGTATGGTTTTTATATAAATAGTAACTTTTTTGCTTTTTACTCTTTATCCTGATCCACCCTTTTCACAGTATTTATTTTAATGACACAAATGATGTCTCATTTAACCTGTGGCTCTCTGGGTGCTATGAAACTACAACTCCCAGCACACCCTGCAGCTATCATCTGTCTTAGAAAGCCTGCTGGGATTGTAGTTTCACAACACCTGTAGAGGTGTCCAGGCATGATTCACAATGCAGCAGAGGTGTGTTGTACTAAATGTTCCCATAAACTGTATCACTTGTCTGTTTTTACATCTCGGTATTAATGTAAACTTGCTTGCTACACTTTCCAAACATGTGTGAAAGCTATATTTGTGGGAGTGTTAATGCGAAGTCTGAGTTAGCGGATGACTAGTAAAAGTGTATGCTTTAATCACTTGTCATTAATAATGTTTTCTGCATTGGATAACATCTGGTCAATGGGAGGTTTCTGTCCTCCCTGAGCTCGCCCTAGGACACCTGTGTTACGGTTTGACACATATGATCTTCTGTGTGTATCATGTATAGTAAAGACAGTGGAGATACCGTGGATTTTGTAGACTTTGAGACCTGGGAGATCATGAAGCAGCTCTGTTGTAGAAGTATTCATCAGGTTTAGTTGGCTCCAGATCATTCCATTAACTCCATGAATTTCCACTATTACTAATTTATATTTTTATAAAATAATGCCTATTTAACATTTTGGGCAGTATTCAGTGCTCCGGTGAGCACAGCACAGCGTACGCCATTTTGTGCTCGCTGTATATGCGCCCTTTTTTCCACCATGCCTTCCGCTCATTCTATTCAATGCGTCCGCTGCTCACCGCCCCTGACGGCGAGCATTGACCAATGTGTCGTACGAGGAGTAAATGGCTCCATTTGTAGGCAGTTTTCAAATATTGCAGAGAAATGCTGAAAAACGCAAATTAGCCTAAAAAAAGGATTCCAAATTAGCAGACTGCTAATGTGTGTATCTCCTCAAAGGTCAAACAAAGGAGTGAGGTAGAAGAGGTGAATCATGGGCAATAACTGAGGTGAATCATGGGTACAATAAAGTGAGGGGAAAAATTATGCATCATGGGTGAAAAAAAATTACCACAATAAATATATCTTTCAAATAATAAAAAAATAGACTTGTAGACACCAAAAAAACTGAATTTTTTTTTTTTAAGTACATAAGTTCACCTAAAAAAGAGGCCGAGAGCAAAACAGAGATGCATATAAAAAAAAAGCGAGCAGCGTTCTCCTTTTTAGCATTGAATACACAAACGGTGAGGTACACAAAATTTCCCATAAGAAAACAAAAGACGAACAACGTCGAGGGCCAATCGGCGAACAGGGCAAAGCTCTCTGTTCATTTTTGGTGAACCGGGAGCATTGAATAGGGCGAGGAGCATTTTTGGCTAGAGGACTGGCCTTCTCGCAAAAAAGAAATAATAAAAAAGTGATCCTCGCCAGAAAAAAACAGCGAACAGGGAGCATTGAATACTGCCCTTTAATGCTATGATCCATTCATTTTAGTTACTTTGTATGTTTGATGAAATATATCATGTGTACAGTATAATTACTGCTGTGAGGCACAATGGTAAAAGCCTTCCAAATGATGCCACTCGTCTTGAAAAAGAGCCCCTAGGTGACTTGCCATGTGTTGGCTGCTGCTGGCAGATAGACCATTATTGGAGCATCCTCTTCCCAACTCGGGGGGGGGGGGGGGGGGGGGCTTGTTTTAGCTGCCATCTTGTAAGATCCCACCCATACCATTTTATAATGTTCTGTGATGTGTGTCACTGTTTGGAGTAAATATCTGTTTCTATTAAGTTACTATTAAGTCTCTATTATTGAGGTGCATATTGTATTCCATGATAATTCGAGGAGAAGCTATTTTAGATACCTGATCACCCACACCCATTGGACACATCTTTTGAAGTAAGCAGAATACCAGTGTGGGGCAATTAACATGTTTCTATTATCATTGCTTCATAAACTCCCATACTCCTCATAGAGATTAGGATTTACCAGAATCTTCTGTTTTTTTTTTTTTTAATTTTATTTTTATTATCATATTTGAAGCGAAGTGTACAATGATACATAAGTCAACAAGGTTTCTATTCAGGTTCTGCTATACATTATTAAGAGAGAGCTTTCATATCATTACATCCGTATTTTTTTTTTTTTTTTTTTTTTTTTTTTTTAACAAGTATACATTGATGTCTAGAGTATTAGATCATAACCCATCTACATTCCACTCTGAACGGAGCTCCCAATTGGTCTTATATCTTTGTGTCCTTCCGGGTGCGATCTGTTGGCCGCTCCCCTTTTTCCCCCCTTGGTTTACTTTGTATTCCCCTTATTTATTCGTTTGGATCATTAGGTGCTCCGTTAAGAAAGAAAATCATAAGTCTAATCCAAACTCATAAAAACTAGATCATTAAACATACAGCAAATGATATAAAATTTACAAAGTAATCAAACGCCAAATCATATAAAACTTTTGCGGACCATGTTGTTGTTTTTTTTTTTTTTTTTTTTTTTTTTTTTTTTTTTTTGTCCATTGCTTAGCTGTCTATAATGTTTATCGGATCTTCCTGCAATGCTACTCTTGTTTCATACCAACTTGTTATTTGAAAACACTGTCTTAAGTGTATCTTTATTGTAATTGGTTGTTTTTCTATAATGGCTCCCCATGTCTCAAAGAGCTCTTTCACCCTTTTTTCCTTTTGGAGTGTCGCCTCCACCCATTCCATACGGAATATATACATTAATTTTTCCTCAAAAAGTTTCATTGTGGGAGCAGATCTGTCTATCCACCTGTGGAGAATGCTTTTCCTGGCTGCAGCTGAAATTGCCAGTAACAATTTTTTTTCCCCCTTTGCCATCCTTGTCTCCCTCCCTATTATCCCAAAGATAGCCCACTCTGGGGTTAGTGGGAACGTGTGTGTGAGTAGTTTTAAGGAGAACTGCCACACTTCCTCCCAGAATTTATTAATCTGGCCGCATTTCCACAGGCAGTGAAACAGATCTGCCCCCACTCTGTCACACTTTAAACATTTACAATCTGGTGCTATACCCATTTCAAATCTCCTTTTTGGTGTCAAGTATGTCTGGTGGGATATGTTATAAAACATTTCTGTGTACATTATTGCTGGTATAGTTTTTACTGATTCTTCAAGTGATTTTATTAATTTTTCTATTGTTATATTTGGGAATACTTCTTTCCATTTTGTTATTCCTGTTTTTATTTTGTCGTAGTCTAATGGCTGGTATAAGAATTTGTAATGAGCTGTTATAATTTTCTTATATGGAACTTGCTTTTTTAGGAGTGTGTCCAAGGGATTATTCAAGTCTCTTATTGTTAAAGTTTGAAGTACCTGCTTTATATAGTGTTGGGCCTGTATGAATGTAATATTATGCGTAGTAAACGGGCCATATTTCTCTACCACCTGGGCATATGTCAGGGCTTTGCCCCCCTCTACGTCCATCAAATGTTCTATTCGACTTATCCCCTGTCTTTTCAAAATTCTAAATGAGTTACCTGCTTTTCCCTCCTGGAAATCTGGATTTTGTAGAAATGTTATAAATTGTGATTTGTATGGATTTATTTGCATTCTTTTCCTTAGAGTAAACCATAATTTTCTCAATGACATTAATAGTGGGTTGCTCATTATCTCCGGATCTATTTTTGATTTTTCTAAGTGTAAGAAATTAACAAGATTAATGTCCCCCATAAACTCTTGTTCTAAAGATGTATTTGTGTAGATTTCTGACTGCTGTATCCAATCCCTCAAATGCCTCAGCACAGCCGCTTGGTTGTACCACGTCACGTTTGGAAAATTAAAACCACCATTGTTTCGTTTCTGTTGCATCTTAATTAGGCTGATTCTTGCCTTCTTATCTTTCCAGATAAAGTCACGGAACAATTTATTTACCTCAGCTGTGTTTTTCTGTGTTAGCAGAAGAGGCAGGTTTTGGAGAGGGTACAGCAGTCTAGGTAATGATATCATTCTTAATAAATTTAATCTCCCGGTATATGACAATTTTAGATGTTTCCATCCTCTGATCTCTTTTTTTAGTTGGTTTATAGCATTGTTTATATTTAAGTCATGTAGGCACGTTATGTCTTTGGGGAGGTAAACCCCTAGGTATCTGAATCCTTCTTTTGCCCATTTTAGATTTACATCTTGTGCCCACTTGGGTTTGATGCATTTGGTGTCTAGGGTCATTGCGGTTGATTTCTCGAAATTTACCCCGAACCCAGATTGAGTACCAATCTCTTTTAACTTTATCATTAGAGGTTTCAGAGATTCCTCCGGATTTGCCACATAGAGCAGGAGATCGTCTGCAAAAGCTGTTATTTTAACAGTCTGGGCTCCCACTTGGATACCTTTGAGTGGGGTCCAATTTTGTATTATACGTAGCATAGGGTCTAATGTTAAATTAAAAAGGAGGGGTGATAGGGGACAGCCCTGTCTTGTTCCTCTTGACATTTCTATGTTTCTGCTTTTTTGGCCATTTATCATAAGCGATGTAACTGGGGTGGTGTAAAATAACTTGACTACCTCTCTAAAGTTAATCCCAAATCCCCTATATTGCAGGACTTTTTCCAGATACTGCCATGAGACAGTATCGAATGCTTTTTGTGCATCTAAGCTTAATAGTATATTTGTCCCATGTTTGGCACCCGCTATTATCGCTGTTATGGCAGTTCTGATCCCTTTAACCGCATGTCGCCCGCTCACAAAGCCTAATTGGTGTTCTGTTAGAATTGGGGCTATTATGTTCTGTAGTCTTGTTGCCATAATTTTGGCCATTATTTTAAAATCTACATTAAGGAGGGTTATTGGACGGTAAGATGAGGGTTCTAAGGGGTCTTTCCCGGCTTTGGGTATCATTATAGTGTGTGCATAGTTGAATGCTGGGTATAGGATATGATTTTTGTGTATTTGACGAAATATCAACAGAAGAATTGGGGTCACTTCCTTTTGGAGTATCTTATAATATTCTATTGATAACCCGTCGGGTCCGGGTGCTTTCCCTAACGCCATATTGGCGATGGTGTCTATAATCTCTTCTTCTCTAATTTCCTCCTCTAACAGCTCTTTCTGGCTCTGTGAGAGTTTTGGGAGTTTCGCTTCCTTAAGTGTTTCGTCTATTTTGACTTGATCTATGGGGTGCGCTTCGTATATATCTTGATAATAATTTTCAAATTTCTTTATTATTTCCTGAGGTTTGGTCCAGATTGTCCCTATACTTTCTCCCCTCACGGCAGTTATGTAATTTTTACTTTTGGGTGGTTTAGACATATTTGCCAATAAGGCCCCCGTTTTATTCCCCCATCTAAAAAAATGGTTTTTAGTATAGTCTAGGTTTTGTTTTGCTTGTGCCAGTAGGTAGCTTTCAAGTAGTTGTTTTTCTTGTTGGTATTTTTCTAATAGCTCCTCTATTGGGTTGTTAATATAATTCTGGTATGCCAGTGTGGTTGATTTTTTTAATATATTAAATTTTTCTTGTGCTATTTTTCTTTGTTTAGATGTATAGGCTATTATCTCTCCTCTTATTACTGCCTTTGAGGCCTCCCACAGTAGGATTGGGTTTCCCATGTGTTCCTTATTATTCTCCCTATAATCTTCCCATTTATCTCTAAGGAAACTCCGAAACTGGTCTGATTGGTAGAGATAACTAGGAAACCTCCATATTCTGGTTTTTCCCCTGTCTTGGGGTAGGCTCATGGTGATGGAAGCTACCGCGTGGTCCGAGATCATAATAGTGTCTATTTTACTTGTCATTATTTTGGGGATCAAATTATTTTCGACCAGTATATAGTCTAATCTCGAGGAAGAGTGGTATACTCCTGAGCAGAACGTGTATGCTCTTTCGGTTCTGTGGGCTATTCTCCATGGGTCACTCATCCCTAGATCTTCCATCATTTGTATCATTGGGTTATATTTATGGTTACTCGTTTTTGATTGAATTGATCTATCTATATGTGGGTTTATCACCTCATTAAAGTCCCCCCCTATAATCAAATTTGCTGTTTCCCTACTTAATAATATTTGTGATATGTGAGCAAAAAATACACTTTGTGCCTCATTGGGTGCATAAATATTTACTAGGGTATATTTTAAATCGTTGATTTTTACATCTACTATCATGTATCTCCCCTGTGTGTCTAATTTAATATCTTCTATTGTATATGTTAAGTGCTTCGCAAAGATAATTGCCACTCCTCGTGTCTTATTGTGATATGATGCTGCCAAGCATTCCCCTATCCAATTATTCTTTAAAGTGTTTTCATCGCCCTTCTTCCAATGTGTTTCCTGAATAAATAAAATATGTACCCCTATCCTTTTAATATGTTGAGTAACTTTTTTACGTTTTACTGGCGTATTTAACCCATTAACATTCCAGGTGGCTATGTTCAATTTTTCCGGTTTACTCATCCTAACTTAGACCCCTCCTTGGTTCTTCTCCCTCTAGTCTCCTTCTTACAGTAGCCTCTATTTTTATCTCTCTTCCTTGTTTATGTTTGTGTATACAATTCTTGTTCCCTCTTTGTTTTTGCCTTGACTTTGTATCCTGTACCTCTCTTCTATATTTCCTATGCCCTTTTTGCTTCAAATCCTTATTTTTCTTCCCCTCTTTTCTTCCCCCGGGTTTTTTATTTTTGCCATCCCAGGTCTCACTCCTAGGATTTACTGGTATATTAATCCATTTCTGTCCCCTCTCAGGGGTCCCCCCCCCACCCTCCAAGCCCCAATATTCATACATCTTTATTTTTAATTCCATTTTAAAAAGCCATCATGAATACCGACCTGTTGGCCAGTTATGCCTATTTTCTTACGTGATCTTAAAGAACTCTCTTGCTTCGAGTGGGTCCAAGAAGGTATGAGTTTGCCCATCCTCTGTAACTTTAAGTTTTGCTGGGTATTGTAAAGTAAATCTTTTTTGGTTGTCAATTAGGAATTTACAGATAGGATTAAACTCTTTCCGCTTTTGAGATACTATAGTGGAATAATCTTGAAACAACAAGATTGAATCTCCTCCTATTGTCAGTTGCCTTGTTTTACGGTAAGCCATTAAAATTTGTTCTTTTGCTTTGAAGTCCAAAAACCTCGCCAAAACTGGTCGGGGCCTTTGTCCTTCCTTTTCTACTCTTCTTGGACCCAATCGATGGGCTCTTTCAATACATGGGTTCAGTGCCTCGCTTGGTAAGTTTAGGGCTAAAACAATCTTCTGGCCTATATACTCTTGGAGTTCTGGGTCCTTAACCTTTTCTGGGATCCCTATCAGGCGTAAATTATTTCTCCTGCTTCTGTTTTCGATTTCATCTATTTTCTCTATATGTTGCTGTATTTGTTTTGCCTGGTTTTCTACCTTATTTTTTAATGAGATTAAGGTGTCCTCTACATCACTAATTCTCTGTTCTGCCTCCGTTACTCTACTCGACTGCTCCTCCAACTTAGATAAAATTGTCTCAAACCTTTGATTTATTATCTCGAATTTGGCATCTAGCTTTTCTTCTAATTTCATTTCAATCCTTGGTAACAATATTTTTGAGATCTCCTGGGCCATGGCCTCCACATTGAATGGGCCTAATGCCTCGTTTGGCTCAGTTTCTTTTGAGGCCGCCCTCGGGGGAGTTGTTGTTACCTTGGGTGCTGCTGCCTTATTTCTAACCATTATGGGGGTGGTGTTGGGTCCAGATAGCCTTTTTTGATTTTTGGCTATGTACTTATCCATGCCCTAGTGGGCTTGGTTTGACCAACCCCAGTTCGTGAGGATTCTTTATTATTTATTTTTTTTTTTTTTCTTTGTCTCTTTTTTTTTTTTCTTTTTTTTTTTTTTTTTTTATAACAGGCGGGAAGTTTAGGGGAGGCGAGACAGATAACTATAACCTAAAGGGGGAAAATCAAAGATTGCACATAGAATAATCACAGTGAAAGATGTTTTTAGGAAGGGGTTACTAAAATAGCAGCAATTATATGGGTTTGTGATCTCCAAGGGGAGGACTCAGGGGTGAACTCGACAAGAAGGGGCGATGTCTCAGATCCTCTCTTTTTTTTTTTTTTTTTCCCAAATATTAACAACTATCTTTTGTTTTTGGGCAGCTGGCCCGTGCCCCAGCAAGCAGTCCCTTTCCCCCTTGGCCCTTGGCCCTTACAATTTACGTTTTTTAATACCAGGCGGGAAATTTAGGAAAAGCAAGACAAAAAACTATAACCTAAAAGGGGAAAATCAAAAAAAATTGTACATATAATAATCACAGTGGCAGTTGTTTTTAGGAAAGGGTTACTAAAATAGCGGCAGTTATATAGGTTTGTGGTCTCCAAGGGGAGGACTCAGGGATAAGATAGACAAAAAGAGAGAATGTCTCAAGACTTTTCCTTTTTCTTATCCCCCTAAGTGTTAGCAAGTATCCTTTGTTTTCGGGCAACTGGCCCGTGTCCCAGCAAGCAGTTCCTTTTCCGTCTAAAACCAGATCCCGAGCAGCTGGTCTGTAGCCCAGTCCACAGTCTCAATTCTATTCAGTTTAGGCCCAAGTCCAGTCCCTGGAGTTAAGTTTACTCAGCCTTTAAGGCTAACATTTTCCCCCTTTTCTCCTCCTTTTACGTTCTTATTGGGTTTTACTGAGCTAGGAAGGGGAGGGAAGGAAAGACAACTTATAATAACTCCAAAGAAGAAATACAAAAAAGCTGAAAAAAAAAAAAAAAAAAAAAAAAAAAAAAAAAAGTCAAGGTTCCACAACATACGCCTGGCCCCAGGGCCAAAAAAAAAAAAAAAAAAAAAAAGTTCAAGGTATGATAGGGGGGGCGCAAACAGGGGCGCAATCCAACAATTGGAGACTCAATGGCGCTTTGATAAACAGTGTCTTTCTAGTTTCTGCTGCCCTGGTATGTTCAGGTCACATGTGTATCCATTTGTCTCTATTAGAGCCCTTATTTAGGGGTCTTGGGGGTCACAACCTGCAGGAGTTCCTCGTTACTCCCCGGTTCTGTGGTTCCCTATTAATAATGAATCGTTTGAGAGTGTCTTTTCCTTAGGATTTCTCCCATTCGCCACAACCTGCAGGGACAATTGAATGCCCCCCGGCTCTGTAGCTAAGGAGTTTTAATAAAACAGGCAAATTCAGCATTAAGGGTAGCAGTCAGCCTTGGCCCAGAGGTCAGTGTCTCAGTGTTTTTTAGCAAATAGAGTCGCCGCCTGGGTTTATATGGTGCACCAGCTGGTGTGTCTACCAACAGTTTATCGGGGAGCAAAGAAAAAAGGGGTACCTGGTCAGTGAGCGAGTCCGTGCTCACCTTCCCTGCTTGACTCCTCTGTTGATTTTAGCAGAGGGTAATCTTTCCACTGGCCCCCCTTCTCCTGCTGGCTGCCTCTTTGGGCGCTAGTGCCGATGGGGTCCCCGCCGAGCACCGGGTACCGATCCTGGGGCTGTGAGGGGAGCTGTAAACAGCGGTTTCTTTCCCCCACCGCTGCTGGAGGCTTGTTATGGAAGCTTAATGTAGACAGTGTTGCAGGCGGTGGCTTCTCTCCCCGGTCCCCCGCCAGTACAGGCCCTGTTGGAGATGCTGTAAGCAGCGGTTTATCTCACCCACCGTAGCTAAAAGCTTGTTTGTGGGCGATATTTCCATGCAGGGGCTTCTCTCACCAGCCTCTGCCAAGGGCTGATCAGGGAACTTTATACAGCACTCTTTCCCCTCCGGCAGTATTGCACGTGTCGCGGTGGCCTCTGTGTCCCTCGATCTTCCAAAAGCCCGGGGGACCTGGTTGTGGGGCTGCCGAGGGCTACTGGAGGCTTCCGCTGGCGTAGACCCTGTATTGGCTCTCTATAGCCGGCTGGCGTCTCTCACCCGCCACGCTATCTCCTCCTGGCGGCGTCTCTGACCCGATGCGGCTGTGTCTCCCCTCTGCCTTTCAGTGCTCACCTCCTTCGTCCTTTTCTAGCGGCGCCTCTCACACGCCCAAAAGCCTCCGGCCGTCTCTCCCTCTTGCCGTTTGTCTCCCCTCCGTCCTTCAGTGCTTATCTCTGGCAGCGCCTCTCACGCACCGCCAGCCTCTGGCTGTACTCTCCGCGCACCGCCCGCTGGAACTGGGTAATGGGGCTGTGAATCTCCCCACCGGCTTCTGAGGCTGACGCTGCCTCCAACTCTCTCTCTCTGCCGGCGTCTCTCACACGTCGCTGAGACCCGTTGCTGCGCTGGCCGCGCGCTCAGGTGATGCCGCCTTCTCCTGCCCAGCTGGAGTCCCGAATACTGGGGTGAGTGTTGGCGTTTGTTTTGGGGCTTGCTATTCGACTCCGGGGTAATCTCCCCTTTGAGTCCTGGTCTCCTAGTGCGGCAGAGCCATCTATCAATGCCGCGTCGGAGGTTCTTTTCAGGAGCTCACTAAAACGCAGCTGCACCGTGCACGCTGCCCACCGGAAGTCCTCTCCTGAATGAATCTTCTGTTTTTATGGTTGTACACTATTGTGTTGTGTATTGTACATTGCTCTTTCCCTCAAATATTTTCTGATATTAAAGGTCTCAGCCTCTAAACAGGCGGCAACAACATGTTTTAGGGAAGCGTCTTGCCATATTTAATTTTCTATGTATTATAGATGTTTTTATTTCTGTTGACCTGATATATAGTGACCACCTTTCTTTTTATGTATTAAATATGGCTGCTGCCCTCACGTTATTTTCATCTTACTTACAAGTACTTACTTGCCTGCTTATTCTGTGTCGCTTTCAGTTGACAGAACTGCGGCAGAGACTGGACCAGGCTGAAGCTGACAGAAGAGAGTTGCAGGATGAGCTCAGGAGAGAGCGAGACGCCCGGGAAAAGTTGGAGTTAATGATAAAAGAGCTGAAGCTTCAGATATTGAAATCCGCGAAGAGCGGTAATGGGGAGTAGAAGCTGCAGCTCACAGATGGGAGGTTATATTGCAGCTTGGACTGCAAGTGAGCGATTTTCACATGCTGCATACCGAGCAAAGTTGTTATCACCTGGAAGCCAGTAGTGGTTAAACTATGTGCAATTTAAAATTCCTTCACTTCTGGGAAACTGCTCTGTCTTAACATGTACTTTTCAACTCGCCCTACTAGCTAATGAACCTGCCCCACGCATCCTGTAATGTGCAGTAAACTTTGCATCACAAGCCTTTCCCAGAAGCCCCTTTGTTAGCATTGTTTAATAGCTTACAAGAATCTAAACCGCTCGATTGGGCCACCTCTTGCTCGGATCTCCGTGTTCTCCAGCATTACATCACATGTGCACTTTTGGTCCCCATATGTGTGGCAGCTGCTGGACAACCCTCTCTTATCTTTTAGCTTAACCATGACATAGTGCTGCTACTAGTTGTATTTGTGGTTGGGTTCTTTGGTGTTGTCACAAGTCTTATTTTTTTTTTTTTGGTGTCCTTGTATAAGAAGCTCAAAAATGTTTCACTAACTATATATGGGTGCATCATACTCCAGCTGTCAAAGTCACATGGGCTTCTATGCATTCATCAACCTTCAATGAGTATCTTCCAATATTTATATTGCCAGCCAAGGGTAGGCTACCATGATGCTTTTCAAAGTACAACTACTGACATCTGTAGCATTCATTCATTTATTTGCGTTTCAGCAGTACGCAGACAGCTATGTGACCACATACAGTAAGGTACTCGACCGCACATTTCAACTTTCAAAATGAGGCTTACTGATGTCGTGTTCTGTTTTTTCCCCGTATAATTATATTTATTCTTAGTGAATTATTTTGAGATTAGCACTAGTAAAGAGAAAACAAATTGCAGAAAAATTACACTTGTATAGTGTACCCTGCTCCTAGATCTTGGAATAGGAAGCCTGCCTGCAGTATCGGATCATTTTTCCAGCGCTAGCAGAATAAGCAATAAACTAGATGGAGTGGTATTTAAATCACTGCTATTTCATGTCAGCTATATGTGTTTGCTCTGCATAATTTACTTAGTAATCCTATAAAAAAAAAAAAGGTGAATAAAAACATATATATAACGGCGCATAAACATGCACTGATAACAGTGTACGTGCTACATACAGTAGTTCTTATGCATTGAATTCCTTTTTGTGACCTAATAAAGAAAATGTACTGGGAATATGCATATATAATTTATGTCCACTCCTGTGGTGAGTGGGTATATGTAACAAGCTGAAGTTTCTTAGAGGTGTGTTTACTGAGCCATGGAGAGTGATAAAGTACCAGCCAATCAGCTGCTAACTGCCATATTAAAGACTGTTTGAAAAATGACATTGAATTGGCTGCTACTTTATCTCTCTACTTTGTCACTTGTCAAGGCTTAGCACATAGAACCCACATACACCTAAAGAGGTTGTTGTTTTAATTAGTCAAAGAAGTAAAAAAGTGGTTTAGTTGCTAAGTTGCCCATAGCAACCAATCCGCTTTGAAGAAACATTTTTTAAATACACTGTAAAAATGGTATGTAGATGCTGACTGGTTGGTATGGACAACTTCACTGTTTTCACTGCTTCATATATTAACCCCTTGTTCTTTATTAGCCTTTATTCCTTCATAGAATATTGCAATATTTATCTGGAATAGTACAACCAAACATTTAGAAAGTCACTGACACACAGTGGATGCTGATATTTTGTATGATTACCTAACATTTATGAGAATGTATCCATTTCAAAACAAAAAAAAATAGATTTTGTGCAGTTTATCGAGCTGTCAGCTGTAATGTCTACTCAATTAGTATCCATATATTTGCTTTCCAGTTAAGTTATAAATTGCAGCAGCCATACTAATATTAATATTGTATTTGCTAGGGATTCAGGTACAGTGCAGTGCATGCAGCCAATCAGAACCGGCTGCTGATTGTCATCAAAAAGTAATATTCTGCACCAGGGGTTAATTACCTGCTAGTTCTTTTCCTGATGTCATTCACATATGCTTCTGTGTAGTAGTCTTCATTAGCCACATTAATGTGTACAGAACTTGGCCACAACCCGCTAGCCCCCTCTCTCCCCCTTTCCACCTCTAAGTGCAATGTAATGTAAGCCCAAAATGCTTATTGATGGTAGCAGAAGCTCCCATGCAACTAAGCATCAGCAAGGTGTTAGTGACATTGCTGTTCAGTGACTTGATGGATGCATTTCTATAAATATTGGATAAGTTCGCAAAATGGCTGCCTCCACTGTAGTTAACAGGTGTTGATATTTTTTGGGGATGAATGTCCAGGATTCCTGTGAACCTGACCTAACACCATCTCTCACCCATTGAAACTTTCTTCATTTACTTCCTACCAAACTTTGATTCCCCTCAATATATGTTTTAGCTAGTGTGATAGGTTGACCTTAACGGAATTGACATTCAATAGGTGGAACCCATGTGGTGAACATGTAAAAGGTCGATAGTTTAAAATGGTTCACATGACAATGGTTGACACAAGTTTTTAGGTTTTCTTGAAAACCTTTTAATCATTTATCATCCATGTGGACAGGGAATAGTAAGCTGTTCCAAGCGCAGCAAGGCTTATTGGCTTAAGCATGGCAAATTAAGCGTACAGTTTAATTAACCCTTGTCTGAATAGCTGTTATCAAAATTATTCTGAAAACCATAGTTTCCAGAATGTCTTTATTTTCTAAAAGCACTACTGGAGACGGGTGTGGTATGGGACTCCGACAGTCGGGATCCCGACAGTCATTATCCCGACGTTGGGATCCCGACTGCCCGGAGTCAGACAGCATGGCGAGTGCAAAAAAGCCCCTTGCGGGCTTGCTGCGCTCGCCACGCTGCGGGCACGAGCGAGCCACCTATTCTATTCTCCCTCTATGGGGGTCGTGGACCCCCACGAGGGAAAATAACGGGTGGCCGTCGGTCACCCGGCTGCCGGCGTTTTGACAGTCGGGATGCCGACGTCGGGTAAATGACTGTCAGGATCCCGACTGTCGGGAACCCATCCGGCACCCACTGGAGACATATGTACCTGCCACAAAATATGTGCAATATTGCTTGGCATTCAAAGTCAGTGCCTGAGATAGTACACAAACTTAATTTCATGTTTTGAAACCTTCATGTTTATATAACATAAATGCATTCTGTGTTCACATTTGGGTCCTTCCTCAAGACACCTAATTGAAATATAAAAATATTCTGAAATACGTAATAATACATTATCAAAAATGCTTCTGGTCCCGAGCATTTTGGATAAGGGATACTCAACCTGTACACTAATTGGAGTTACATGTGGCTTTTAAATGGTAAATGACGCAGAAAAATAAAATAAAATTAGTTGGATTAACATTTCAATGTTTGTGTCAACCTTTTCAACTATCCACCTTTTACATGTTGACATGGTTGACATGTTAAAAAAATATGGGTTTGACTCTAACTAATTATGATCAACCCGGTGATCCATACCCATTGCAATTTATACTCACAAGTTAATTACATGACTCCTTTGGGAAATGCTTTTTTAGATAAATTCCCATAATAAGCACATTTATTAGTGGTTTATTTACATTGGTTGTTACGGACATCCTGTATATGTTCCAGATATACTTTTAATATAACTTTGCCTTTTTCAAGGTTTTCACTTTTAATGTCACACCCATTTTGCTACAGTTTATTTACTTCTATTCTAAAATATTAATCTGCATTTTTTATTTGCAAATAGCATTATTTTTTTTACTATTTATTACTATTGTAAATAAATGATTATTTAAATAATATAATTTTTTTTGTCATATAAAATTATTCTATGAATTTAATTTAAACTTTTCTATAACCTTTTTAAAGTGATAGGGGTTCCATTTAATTTCTCGTGGTTTAATTTCCCATAAAACTGTAAATATTGTAAAGTTTTATCAGAATAACATGGGCTTTGCAAACCATGCATTGATTGCTTCTGTCTGTACCTGTCTGATACACATTTGTATGGTCACTGTAGAGAAATATCTTCTATATTATGTGGTGTATTTGGTACAGCATGCCTATTTATTACATTTATGTAAAGTGATGTTTTGTTCAGCATTTTTGATTCTGATGCACAGTTCTATCAGTACATTGAATACATCATTTGGAGATTTGATTTGCCAAGCCCAACTTATGAAGAGGCTTAAAATGTGAACATGTTTTTGTCTTATGTTTTAAAATGAGCTATGTAGTAATTAAAACATTTTAGATTTTGATACGAATACTGGAAACCTACCCAGTCTGTTATATAGCCACAGACTATGAAGCAAATTTAACGCTCAAATTGTATTTTTCAAAACATTCTTATGTTGTGAATGAGGTTATAGTGCGATTGGATAATATGCAGACATATATAACAATCACGTTTGACACTGGTTAACTTTGTGGGAAACCTTTTTTGTAGAACCTGGCTACGTTAGTGCTTGAGGTCCTGTTTGGATGTGTTACAGCCATCCACTTCCATGTTTTCTTTCTGAATGTTATTGGTATTAATGAGACAACGTTGCAAAATATGGTCTATTAATAGGGAGATATTATGATGTTTTGCCTATTCTGGGATGAGTTGCGAGAAGTATGCCCCATAAGCCCTTTTTGTACATAGATCTTAAAAGCATGTAGGAGATGTAACAGTTACTGGTCATGGCAATAATAGACCGCAGTGTGGGGTGTGTGGAGACTGGCTTGTTACTCAGGGAAGCAGGAGATGAGCAGTTAGAGGGGTCCCAGCATCCCAAACACAGATCCTTCAAGGGTTCAAATAATTATATAGGACAAATCCAGAATCTGCTACGTTTTAAATCTAATATATGTTCTACCACAGTGAGGTTTTTTTGTTCTTGAGGGTTAAAATATGTATAGAACCATTTTTACAAAATATGACATGTAGAATATTAGTTTAGCCATAGTGTGTGTGTGTGCGCGCACACGTGTGTGTGTGTATGTATAGTGTGTAATATATAATATATGCAAAAATCCAGCATTCTATAATCAGCATGGGACAGATTCCCATATCCCCACTTGCAATTGTGACCTCAGCCACCAGGATCGCCTGGAAAGGACTCTTAAATTCTTAAAAACCTGATTGGTTGACTTCTTATTTATTTATTTTTTATTTTATTTTTTACAGTTGACCGATATCGTTTAGTGTGTACAATCAATTTGTCAACCCGGGGCTGATATCGTTAACTAGATTGGCCACAGCCAGGATTGTTTAGTGTGTATGGGGCTTAAGATCAAAACAATTGACCTCCTTTTATATGATTGGTTTATGAGTGCAGCTGCTGTCCTCTTTGAGTGGGTGCTATGATTGGCTTAAGGTGCCCATACTAGGTGTGATAGGGACCATGCGTTTTCACTACATCACATCGCATGCGTTTTGAACGTGATTCAATCTAGTACAAAACGTATGTGCAGCACATACTTTATGTGCTGTGCGATGTGATGTGCGTGCTGGTGCGCATCGCATTGCATCGCACCTGTTAAATTGTACAGTGTATGGGCACCTTTAGGCTTGCAGCAGAAATTGGTTACAAGTCCCATTATCCGGGGGCATGTAGTCCCAAGGCACCTGCCTTGTAATGAATAGTGTAAATCATGGCTTCTCCATAGAACTTTGCTCATCTAAAGGCCCAAACACACTGGGCGACTTTGAGCTGTAAGTCGCTCAAGACAGCAGGTTTGAGCGGCTTTCAGCTCAAAGCCGCCCAGTGTGTATGGCGATGAGCGCTACTACGCGCTCCCGCAACATCGCCGGGAAAGCCGTTCATCTGCGGGTTATACCAGCAGATGAGCGGCTTTCAGGATGGCTTTGCATAGCACTCCACTGTGCAACGCCATCCTCCCCCCTCCATCAGCGCCGGGCAGGGTGAAAGCCGCTGAGTGTGTATGCGATGAGCGTCTTTCCCCGCAGCGATGAACGCTATCATCGCTGTCCATACATGCTGGGCATAGTCATCCAGTGTGTATGGACCTTTAAGACAGAAATTGATTGCATAATTCTAAAAGTATTGTGCAGGTGTGCCCTGTTGTGCTGCTTCTACTTTTACATGAAAGGTTTTTTTTTTGTACAAGTGGCCTTCGGCTGAAAGAAGTCTACAGGCAGATACATTACTGCTACCCCTAGACTTGATAAGTTTGCTAACAAATGTTACAGAAATGCATCTATGCACGCTAGATAGAATGGGGGCAATAGACTTATATTTATATAGATTCCCCTCTTTATCTGTAATGTATGCACAGTAATGTATATGTTCTCTATACAGTATATTAGCACCGGTATAGGTCTAGAACCATTATAACTGCCACTAGATAACTTGATATCCATTTAGTTTTATATTAGGGTTAGCGGCTGTAACACTTTGAAGTTATTGAACACTTTGTGGAATAGGTCAAAAAACTAATTTTGTCCATACCAATGCTGCGCAATCTTTTTTTTTCTAGTATACATTTTGTACATTTGCAATAGATGTGAAAGGTCCTTTTGCAAATTATCTATATAATCAATTACAACATTTAATCTTAGCGTGCAAAAAGTGCAATGTTGGCATGGTTTCTGCGTATAGATGCCGGTGTCTGGAAAGTGCTAGCAATCCCACTGGATTTAACATGATTTTATTTTATAGCTATTTATGTATTATGTAAAACAAACATAACAAAAAACACATTTGCTTCTTTCACACTGCAGAAACAGGTAAAGACCCGGTATTCTTAAACGGGACTTTAAACAGGTCTGAGCCTGAAGACCTTTCACATTGCAGGTGAAAACCGTTTTAAAACGAATTTAATACCATTCACACATTCAACCCGATTAACCCCCCAAGGGACACGTTTCAAGCCATAGAAATAGAGCCGTTCACACTGCCCAAAAAACTGCTCTGAAACGGGTAGGACACTGCTTTTTAACCGTTTAACAAATACCGGTATTTGTTAAACGGATAAATCACCCTGGAGCTTTCACACTGCAGATCTACCCATTTAAAAAGGCAAAAAAAAATGGCAATTTACCATTTAAGAGCTGCAGTGTGAAAGCGGTAATGGTTATTATACATAGAACAGTGTAAATGCATATAATTTATTGTTTACATTATAAATATTGGTTTAAAGGCTAAGTAAAATGTATTTTACTTGTGTACTGCCAGATAGTCTGAATATATAAGGACGTTACTGTGGAGAAACATAAAGGTATGTCCATGCTGCTGAGACTAGGGAAGATTGTTTGGTTAGATATTTTGTTTATTCCGTTGTACTTACTTTTGAACTTGTGATTTTTGTGTTAACATGTTAAGGCAAAATGAGTCCTCTGCTGTGATTTAGTTTTCTCTATATTACAGTGTATAATTTTAAGCTTCTATACATGCACAGGAGTACACCTGAAATCCAGGGAGTATTGGACCTGTGCTTATTAATTATAGAAAATTGACTAAATAGCAACTAAAATACAAATTGATACAATCTAAAAAGACAACTTAATATTCATCAATAACAATGTTGAATATTAAATATTTGGTTTGTCGTTAAATACCTGTATTCTTCCTTTAAAAGACTACATGCACCCTGGTGTTTGCATAGCGGTTTCTAAAGTAAAAATGCATATCCCATTTGTGTTTACAGGTATGTTCAGTCTGCATGTGTTTGTCAGAAAACAGCCAAATGAATGGGGGAAAGCTTATATAAAGACTATCTCCCTGTGTTTACAATACACTTCCCTTTCAGATGAATGTAACTCTTAAACTGCTTTAATGCACATAGTACCCCCTAGAATGATTTAATAAGCACTCAAATATGCACAAACATATCTATGTACTATTTTCTTTATAGCATGCAGCTGCTTTGTAGTTTTGGCTCACTTAACCTTATCCTTATTTGGCACAATGATTTGGAGCTTATTGTGATCTAAACATGTGTGAGCCTAAAAGCTGGAATATGTGGTTCATGGGAACTGCATTGTAAATGTAATATATTAGAATCTATTACGAGCCTCTCTTTTGTAAAAATAAATAAATAAAATAAATTGGCACTGAAATAAATAGGGTGCTGGCTTTGTTTACCATTTCTAAATGAAATCACTAAATACCAATATTTCTTTATTTTTTAACTACCTGTCAGTGTATATCTTGTCTAGTTCATTCATATTATGGTGCTAGTCTTTTGAGTCTAATACCACTTTCACACTGCCTAAACGTTTTAAAAACCGGTATTTTGAAACGGTATTTAAAACGGGTCTGAGCCTTCACATTGCAGTAGATTACCATTTTAAATACCGTTTAAGCACCATTCACATCAGTCAACCCGTTTTAATCCCCTGAACACGTTTCAAGGCAGAATGCAGGGGACAGCCTATCACAGGTCTGTAGTCTGTTGATTTTATTAAATACCGTTTCAGAGCCATTCTCACTGCATAAAAAACGGCTCTGAAACGTGTAGGAATCTGCTTTTTAAACGTTTTGAAATACCGGTTATCTTTAACCGGTAAATGAACTCTGGTGCTTTCCCACTGCAGCCTTAAACGTTTTAAAATGGAAAAAACACGGCAATATACTGTTTAACAAGTGCGGTGTGAAAGGGGTATGAGACTGCAGGGTATTGGCCTCTGAAAGTTTTTTCCACATTGAAAAAATGATTCTCTGGATGAAGTTTGCATGGTGTGAACATTTTCTAATTCTGCTTTGTACAAAACCTATATTGATTCTCTGCAAAATAGAATTTATATATTTGCTGTTCTCATGCAAATGCCAATAAATGTGCAATCAAAACTCTAAAAATGAATACAAGACAATATCTCATGGGTGTTAGTATAATTTATGAAGGGTCACTTTACACTATAGGTTGATAGTGATTACAGACTTAAGGGGAACTTGACCCAAAATATTAGTATGGATTGAAGTCATCACCCTGATCTGACAGCTTTCCTTGTCCTTATTGCCACCACTGGCAGGCAATATTGTCACCTGCAGAGGTTTTTTTTCTATAAAAATTCTTGAATTGATTATCACTAGAATGTGCGCAGGGTAATCATGTGACCATAATCTGCCACCTTCCGTGTAGAGGGACATCCGCGACTTATCACCTCCCCAATCACCTTTAGCATTTTCAATAGTCAATATACCTGGTATACTGTAGGATCATAGAAAGTCAAGCACTTCAATATTTCATTGCATTCTTAGTTCAGAGTTTGGATTGATTGGCTGGACAGTCATCAAATCAGCACTCTCGATACAAGTAGTGACATGTCACTTAAAGCTACTTCTGATGGAAGAATTGCATATTGACTGGGTATCAGATGGTGAGGTCTTCACAGCTGGTGGGATTCACCGGATTACGGTCGTCCCTGTGATTCTGTTAACTGGGAAGCTTGGCCGTCTGCCATTTTGTAATTGAGTGGAATGATACTAGTAAAATGGTGATGAGAACTTCCTTATTGAATGTAGAACATAAACATTTTAGTAGTGTTCTCTAAATTTAAAGCCATATTGCAAAATACAGCATGACATATTTTCTTCTTTTTTTTTTTTTTTTAGTGTGTTTAGGATATTGATTTTTGTTTTACATTTTGCAAAGCAGGTTAGCCTAATTATTATTTTTTTATTTTTATTGGATACTATTGTAGAAATAGGAACCTGTGCTTAATTATGGATATGCAATGTGCAGAGATATGCAGCGATTTATACCTTGCCCGGTTAGTTTTTTTGAGCGCCTAAGATAAAATGTGTATACTGCTGCTTTCTTGCATATAAGGTCCCATTTTACCTGCAATTTATGCACATTTGCACAAGCAGTTGGCACGCCTGTATTAATGCACACATATGGGAACTGTGTAGCTCATCATGTATTATTTCTATATGTATGCCTTTTTAGGAAAAAGAGATCTATTTCAGGGTGAAAATGAAGAAAGATGTTATTTTTCAGTAAAGCTATATTAAGTTTTTCATGCATACTCTTCATAAAGTATTTATGTTGCATGTGAACATATATATATATAAAATGTGAAATATTGAATAAAGAGCATGTATAAAACATTGCAGATTTTGTGATAACTGCGAATTGTCTAAAACGAAGAAAGCTGCTTTCAGGCAGCGGATTCTCCACTTTAGGATATTTGCCAATGATGTATATAAAGATCATGCTTTTAAGTAACTGTGATTGTGAATTTACATAAATCAAAACTGTTCTCTACCTCACAAGAAAATAACAGGTCTTTTATATGGTTTGAATCAAGACAATATACATTTATCTGGTCAATCAGTTTACAAAATGTGGGAAAATATATATATATATATTGCAACATTGCATACTGTGCTTTCTGCTTATACCTCAAAATGTATTTTTGTGCTGTTCTCCATTGTCATTCCTTTGTAAATATTGAAAACCAATGGTGGATTTGAATCTTAATAAAACATGATGTGGTGACTTTTTCTATTGTTGTAGTTATTTTTGGATGTTAAATACAGGAAATCCATACCAAGCTACGGCATATTTCAGTCAGGTTATTAACGTGCATGTTTTACCTGTTCTGTGATGGCAGCCATTTTGTAAGCAGAGCAAATAGTCATTCAAATGCATTTCTTTCTTTTAAAAGCACACAAAATGGATAGATTGTTGATGTTACCATATATATATGTATATATGTGTATAGCATAATATGCAATGAAGTTGGAATATTCACAATGAAATGAGATACCACTTGAACTGACAATTGTATGAGAATAACGAGTGTTTCAAGATTACATAATTGTATCCAAATAAGTAATTTATTATTATTTATTAATATTACAGTTGGTTCAGAAGGCCCAACTATTATAAGTGATGTAAAGCTGGACCATGGTCTCTTATACCCCTTTTACACCCAAATCCCGGATCCGACCCACTATTTGGAACACGGATCCAAGCCAGGTCAGATCCGGGATTTGCAACATTTACACTGCGGTGCCTACCCGCAGTGTAAAAGGGGTGGTGCTTGAAGATTACATCATCTCCAGGACCACTGATCGTCATGCTGGAGGCAAGCCCAGCACCAAGGTAAGCTGCTCGGCTGCTCCCAGACCCCGTGCACACACCCAGCCCCTGTCCATGAGGTGAATAGATGCAACACACAGGCATCCATTCACCACCTCCACTGCTGTCTGCAGAGTACAGCAGAGAGCAGCAGAGGCTGTGTGCTCCCTCCGCCCAACCTCCATGTTGCTCCATGACGCTGCGGTCCAGAGGTTGGGCTTCCCCCATTGCTCTTAACGAGAGCCGGGTCGGATGACCCGATTTACCCATTTGCACTGCCCTCTACCCAGGTCCTTCTCATTTTCTACGCTGCTCAGGACCTGGGTAGAAGTCCCATATAAAGGGACACGAGTTAACCCCTTTTACACGGCGTGTATAAAAGGGGTTTTAGAGGGATTTTCGAATGCTTCTTCTCAACAGAAATGCTCACAATGGGGGAAAAAGCGAAGTTGCCTCTGTAAATGGAGAAGACTGTTACTCTAGAAAAAAATCTAAATATGCAAAATATAGATCCTCTACAATACATTTCTGGTTACACATGTGTCTGTTTAGTACAATACATACAGTAAGTGCATACTCACATTCCTTTTTCTTTAACCTTTTGAGTGGCAGCATCTCTGTGAGAGATGTTAAAAATAGCCCCCAAAAATAAAAGGTAATAAGTTAAACAGTAGAGGTCATTATTATGAATAAAAATGTTTGCTTGCCCATTTTTTTTGACAAATCCACTTGGCACTCAAAGGGTTAATAACTGCTTCTGTATAAATCAATGTTCACATTTTTTTTTTTTTGCTTTATTATTGTTACCTCTGTATAGCACACAAAGAAGTCCCTTTATAGAACAGCATACCGCAGACCCTAGTTCATTGTGCTGCCAAGATCAAAATGTTCTTAGCTGCGCTATGAAGTGTTATTGAAGCTGTTATATAGATAGCTGTATTAGTTTTTATTCTCTTATTTTCTGAAATTTAAGGTGGCCATACACACGCAGATTTATCTGCAGATCTGTGTGGTTGGAACAAAAACATGGTTATGGATGAGAGCAAATGACAGTTGACCATTTGCTGGAAAACTGACAAACTGTCACTCATCCATAACCATGTTTTTGTTCCAACCAGGCAGATCTGAAGATAAATCTTACTAGTGTATGGGCACCTTTAGTGTGAAATACAGTATGCATCCACTATAGATAACAGCAAAGGAACATCAGGACTGTAGTTACATGCCCCTTTTTGGTTGATTATAACATGGTTCTTAGATATAAAGATGTGTCCTAATACATTGTGGCTTCATTTGCTCCAAACAGCCCCTCTTAGCGCTCCAGGTCCCTGGTTACTTTTCCGCAGAAAGTGTCTTTCTCGTTAAAATGTCTTATTTGTATAAATAAAACTACTGTAAGCAATACAACCACTCTGATTATGCAGAACAAACTGATATGTGACATTTGTACATCGGTCTGGCAATGAGCCTGAATCTGTATGTATACAAAGTGGTACAATGCAGTGATCCCATTTTTCATGCCAGGTTCTAGCTGTGACCTCTGTATGTGTTTAAAATGACTTTGCTGTGCAACTAAAGTGGCAGCCCAGGTTCTCTAGTACATTATGGACTTTATTTAGGTCCGTTCGCACAGCGGCTGATGTTTTGTATTTGCGCATGTGCGTGCGGTCACAGCCCCCTGTGAATCAACCAGAACAACACCCTTTGAGTGTTGTTTTCCTACAAATAAAATACAAAATGCTAGAAAACATCGAAGTACAGTACACCTCAGCGTAGTCACAGCAGGCATCTTCCGCTGTACAACATATACAGTAGATGCTATGGGGTATATTTACTGAAATGTGGGTTTTTAGACCTAGAAATTTTGCCCATAGCAACCAGTTTCTACTGTACCATTTATTTAGCAACTTGCATCTTAATAAATATGCCCCTAGATGTATGGGTGTGGTATGGGGCTCCGACAGTCAGTATCCCGGCATCGGGATCCCGACTGCCGGAGCTCCGACAGGGGGGTGAGCGCAAAGAAGCCCCTTGCGGGCTTGCCGCGCTCGGCACAGGTTCTGTTCTCCCTCTATGGGGGTCGTGGACCCCAACAAGGGAGAATAGCCCTGTGAGTCGGGATCTTTCCTGTCAGAGCGTCATCCGGCAGCAGGGGCGCTGGAACGTTTTTAGGTTGGGGGGGCAAGATATAATCTCATTTTGGCGCCCCCTAAATTGCTATATGTTACCCCCGGGCACTATACACACTGGCAGCGGCATATACACGTGGGCATTATACACCGGGCAGCGGCATATACATGTGGCCAGAGACACCAGGACTGACATTAATCCAGGGGTTGTCATTTACTCGTAAAAAGTGGAAAAAGTGGCAGTGTCACCCCCAAACAGATTTATGTGATTATGTCTGATTATGATAATCAGACATAATTACATAAACCTGTTTGGGTGTGAATCCAGGGGTAAATGACAACCCCTGGATCTGTCAGTCACTGGGGAAGGGAGGGTGAGAGGAGCAGCATTTACCTTTAAGTTTTAGTTGTGGCAGCACAGCGTGATGGCTGCTGCTGCGGCTGTTGTAGGATGCTCCCGCGGCTCCCGCCCATGCACTGATCCACGCGACCAGTCTCCCTCCCTACGGCCCGCATCACGCCCGCCAATCACTGTGGACGCATCACATCCACAGCCACTGTGATTGGCGGGCGCTGGTTCTCAACATCTCCCCGCAGCAGTCATCCATGTGGGCGGACGGCTGCGAATAGGAATCGGATTCTTGCTCGGCGGGCGGCTGCGATTAATCAGTAATATAGGCGGACGGGCGGGAGGCTGGATCAAGCTTAATCAGCCCACCGCCCGCCCGCCTATATTACTGATTAATCAGCCGCCCGCCCGCACAGCTATATTACTGCAGTAATATAGCCAGGCGGGCGGGCGGCTGTTAAACAATAAAATATGCAGCTGGACGGGCGGGCCGGACAAGCAGGGTGCGGGGGCCGTATCCAGCCCGCGGGCCGGAGGTTCCCCACCCCTGCTTTAGCGCAGTGGCATAAGTTTGCCCCAGTCGCCCGGAGGCATGATTAATGTTGGTGCCCCCCTACACACACATTTTATATATCAATCTCTCACTCGGACGCACACACTCCTTTTACTCATATACACACAGACACACCTTTCACTCAGACCTCTCACACAGACACACACACACACACACACACCTTTCACTCAGACACACACACACGCACCTCTCAATCAGACACACACACACGCCTTTCACTCATAAACACACACACACTTCTCACTCAGACACACACACAGACCTCTCACGCAGACACACACACCTCTTTCACTCAGACACACACACCTTTCAGGCAGACACACACACACCACTCACACACCTCTCACTGAGATGCACACACCTGTTTTACAAAAAAAAACACACACACACTCCTATTTCAACTAAATAAACACAACTTTTCCTAGGAAAACAAACACATACCTCACTTAAAAATCTACAAACATATAAAATCATTGTGCCCCCTCAACCCCCACTGCAACATGAAGCAGCAGGGGCTGTCAGTGCCCAGAGGCGTAGGGACGGTGGAGCCAGTGGAGCACACGCTCCGGGCAGCGATGGGGCGTAGGGCGCCTCCCCCCCCCCTCCACAAATGCCGAGAGTCCGGCACTCAATAATTCACCCTCTGCACCTTACTGATTTTACAGTGTTGTTGCTGCCATCTGCCGCTGTGCCTGTCACACTGACTATATGACAGACCAACGCACTGGCAGCTTAAAGCAGGGCTCCCCTGTCATCAGGGCCGGTGCAAGGCACCGGAGCGCCCCAGGCGAGTCGGGGTGGGGGCGCCCCGGTGCCGGGGGGGGGAGCACCTGTCCTGCGGCGCTGTGTATTTAAATCTGGCGGCGGAGGCAGCGGGGGGTCCCTGCAGTCCATTAGAAATCACGAGCGCTATACGCCGGGCTATGCGGAAGCGCTTCTAGTGTGAAAACACTGGCAGCACGCTGATTGGCTGAGATCAGCCTGCGCCGTGCTGCCAGAGTTTTCACACTAGAAGCGCTTCCGCATAGCCCGGCGGATAGCACTCGTGATTTCTAATGGACTGCAGGGACCGCCGCTGCCTCCGCCTCCAGATTTAAATACACAGCGCCGTAGGACAGGTAACCGGGCGGCACAAAATGCCGCCCTCCAGTGGCCGGCGCCCTAGGCAAATGCCTAGATTTGCCTAGTGGTGGCGCCGGCCCTGAGTGTATGACATAAAAATGTACAATTTAATATATGAAATGCATAAAAAAATCAAAAACCAATATAAACAATGAAGCGATAATGATATAAAATGATTAAAATTACTGCAAATCGTTAATCAATCAGTGCATTGGACATGAGTTTATGGATAATCACCCTTCCTTTGTGGTCCACCAGTACTGGGGAAGTCCTTTTGTTTATAGAATTGTAATATCCAGTAAATGGAAAGTGGGGGGTCTCTTCCTCTCCTTTGCCAATATGAAACTGGGTCTGTTAGGAGGTGGCGTTCCTCCAAAGGTGGTGTTGCTGCAGTGAGTTTAGTATTTGCTACAGGGAAAACGTAGGAACATAATTTGCAATTCCTTATTTATCAGTTGTATACTTTTGTTTGCAGTGTTTCTGAGTACCCCAGTCTTGCTTCTCACAGACTGCATCACCAATTTCACACATTAGTCCTGGTCTGCACCTTCCTTCCTCACTGTGGTGCTGAGCCCCTCCCCCTGATCTCTGCATCAGGGTCAAGAACTGCATGTGCAGAGCAGGGATTGGAGGATCTCGACACATACTGATTAGAAGAGAGCCCCTGATTGGTGGAGCCTAGGGATGGCCATCGTTGCCATTGCCATCAATGGTTGCCATCGATGGCAATTCTGCAACTGGTCATCGATAGTGCTAAACTATGCAATGGATGACCATAGATATTTTTACATATCGATGGTCATCCATTGTGTTTGATTGATTGTCCTGTGGGCCAATCAAATCACGGGAAGCAGAGCTTTGCGGGTGTCGGGAGCAGAGCTATGTTCCGTGTCCCATCACTTTGAAAAAAATCAAAACATCGTTTTGCTGTTCCATCGATGGAGGGAAACCATCTAGTTCTCTCCCATCGATGACAAAAGTATTCAATATCGGCCATGAACCATCAATGATTTTGAATCATCGATGGCCATCCCTAGTGGAGCCTACCATTCACCACTGACCCCTGGAACACAGAGGATCCCACAGCTGAGCACATGGCTTCCTCTGTAAGTTACTGCACCCAGCACCTTGCCTCCTCTGCCCCTGTAGCTCCTGCCTCTCTGCAGCCTCTCTCTCTCTCTCTCCTCATCTGTTCTACCCCCTCCTTACCCAGCATCTGTCCCCCTCTCCCTAGCCAGTACCCCCGCCCTCTCCCTGCCCAGCATTTGATCCCCCTCTCAATGCCCAGCATTGTCTCCCCATCCCTGCCCAGTATCTGTCCCCCCCATCCAGTGGCGTAACTATAAATTCTGCTCCCCCCTGCCAAAAAGTTTTTGGCGCCCCCCCCCCCGGCTCCTCTCCGGCGTGTTTCCCCAGCGTGTGATGTCATCACATAACGGAGAAGCTAAAGCAGGAGAGAGGAAGAGAGACCAGCATACACTGATGCTTCCCTTGACTCTGACACATCCCAGGCCACCCTAGCATGCCCATCCGCCTGCCCATCCTCTACACAGTAGCCAATAGCCGGCTGTGTACAGTAAATTTAATCAGTGGGGGGATTTGTCATCTCTGCCATTGCCGCACCCGCACTGTGGCTGACTCGCCTCCAGTGCTCAGCCAGTGGGCAGCGGCAGGCAGCAGCATGTCAGTGCGTCGAGCGGGTGCCAGCGCCCAAACAGACCCCACTGCTTCTTGCTCCCCCAAGCGGCTGCTGGGGCTGCCTTACAGTAGTTACGCCACTGCCCCCATCTCCCTGCCCAGCATCTCTCCACCCTCCCTGACCAGTATCTCCCCCTCTCCCTGATCAGCACCTGTCCCCCCTCCTGCCCAGTATCTGCCCCCATCCCTGCCCAGTATCTGCCTTCCTCTCCCTGCTCAGCACCTGTCCCCCTCCTGCCCAGTATCTGCCCCCCTATCTCTGCCCAGTATCTGCCTTCCTCCCCCTGCTCAGCACCTGTCCCCCCTCCTGCCCAGTATCTGCCCCCCTATCCCTGCCCAGTATCTGCCCCCCTATCCCTGCCCAGTATCTGTCCCCCTCCCTGCCCAGTATCTGCCCCCTCTCCCTGCTCAGCATCTGTCCCCCTCTCCCTGCCCAGCATCTGTCCCACCTCTCCCTGCCCAGTATCTGCCCCCTCTCCCTGCCCAGAATCTGCCCCCTCTCCCTGCCCAGCATCTGTCACATATCTCCCTTCCCAGTATCTGCTCTCCTTTTCCTGCCCAACATCTGTCCCCCCCTCCCGCTCAGTATCTGCCACCCTCTCCCTGCCCAACATGTCATCCCTCTCCTTGCCCAGTATCTGCCCCCTCTCCCTGCCCAGCATCTGTCATCCCTCTCCCTGCCCAGTATCTGCCCCTCTCCCTGCCCAGCATCTGTCCCCCCTCCTGTGCAGTATCTGCCCCCCTCTCCCTGCCCAGCATCTGTACCCCATCTCCCCACACATAGGCGTGCGCAGAACATTTTATTAGGGGGTGCACCATCAAAGGGGTGTGCGTAGCATCACCTATTGGGCATAGCTAACACTGCTCATTGGGTGTATCGAACACTGCCAAACTGGCGTGTCTACCATCATCTATTGGCACTCGCTACAATATAAAACGTCTCTCTGCCACACCTTAATCTCCTGCCTAGTTCAGCTCTGTGTAACAGTACATGCAAATAAAGTCACAAACATATATGGATGATGCAGGTATGTAGTGATATGACAATGGTCTAGTACAATTAACAATGCAAAACACATAATTGATTGATGGGCGCGTCTTTTAATGGAATACAGTTCTAAACAGAAAAAGTCGTTGGTAAAAGGTATCGCTAATGGCAGGGAGGTGTTCATTAATGTGGGCACAGCATTAGGGGGTGCCTGTGCACCCCTAACACTCAATGTGCGCACACCTATGTCCCCACATCTATACCCCCTCTCTCTCTCTCCCTAGCATCTGCCCCTCTCTCCAGATCTGTCCCCCTCTTTTTGCCCATTATATGCCCATCTGCACTAACTAACACTACTGGGAGTTATGTATAATGGGCAATACTACTGTGGGTGTTTTAAGTGGCAGCACTGTTGGCATTACGTTTAAGGGACACTACTTATGTGGGCATTGTGTATAAGGGACACTACTATGTGGTGTATTGTGAATCAGAGGCACCATGTGTGAAATAAATTAAATTGTGCTACTTTATGGTGTAATTAATTTCTTGCCGAGATCTTGCCCATAAAATGATGGAACTTACTGCCGCCTCATAACAACCTGACCAATGATGTCTACAATTCCATGCGGGGATTCTGGCGAAAGCGAGCGATCCCATTGGACAGGAGAAAGCTCAGCCAGAACTGATGTACAGTAACCACACCCAATGTCAGATCAGGGCCAATGTTGCAGATCAGGCACCAACATGATATCACGTCCACACAAGCCTCAGGTTTATGGGCAATTTGGAACTGGCGTGCTTACTGCCATCTTTAATAAGGGTATGGGGCTGGATGGTGAGGACCCCATAGGATAACCCTCTCTGCAGGGTGCGCGATACCATGTCTTTACATCATCTGCTGCTTTTCTGTAACAATGCCATGCAGCCACGATTTAGGGGCAAGTACCCACTATGGCACAGATTACCACTAGGGATAGGGGAGGGGAGCGGAGCATTCCATATATATTACCCTCCCTTATAGAGGACCCAACTCACAAACAGGTACAGCCCATCAACCAATAGGAAGCAGCACAATAACAGACATGTAGAAGACAACTCGCTGTGTGTAGGTGACAGTCAGCGGCTTTCTGCCAACACAATGGCCTCTGGCAACAGAGGTAACAATGACCAATCCCCAGGTTCTCTCAGCCAATCACTTCTGTGATACACTCTAATGTGACCGCCTCTCACTGTGAAATTATAGGGGGGGTCAATTCCTCTGCGCACTCACTGCTGGCTGTGGGAGCAGCACAGCAGGGAGGCCGAGGAGCAGCATAGCAGGGGAGACCGGGGAGCAACAGAGCACGGGAGGCCGGCGAGCAGATGAGCCTGGGAGCAGGAGAGCATGGGAGCAGCAGAGCAGGGGAGGCCAGAGAGCAGCAAAGCCCAGAAGAAGGGGAGCAGCAGGGGAGGGCGGGGAGCAGCAGAGCAGGGGAGGCCAAGGAGTAGCAGGGGAGGCCGGGGAGCAGCAAAGCAGGGGAGGCCTAGGGTCAGCAGAGCAGGGGAGGCCTGGGAGCAGCAGAGCACGGAAGGCCGGGGAGCAGCAGAACAGGGGAGGCCGGGCAGCAGCTGAGCCTGGGAGCAGCAGAGCAGGGGAGGCCGGGCAGCAGCTGAGCCTGGGAGCAGCAGAGCAGGGGAGGCCAGAGTTCGGCAGCAGGGGAGCATACTGAAGCTGGTAAGACCTGCCTCCTCTCCACCTCACCCCCATTACCTCACGCCTCAGCCGCCATGGTTATTGTGGAAAAAGGCTATCCATTCAGTAGCTTATGGGCAGAGGAAGTAATGACAGTGGTGATGGGGGCAACCTTAAGTGACTCAATTTAAATTAAAGGGGTTGACATACACAGCGCAGATCCTCACCTCAATGTCAGAATGATTTTTGGTAGCCGAGGCATCGTCTTCTGTCTTAGGCATGGTGTCCTCCTGGAGGTGTGGACTGCTGGGCATCTGGACCACAGTGTCCTCCTGGAGGCATGGACTGCTGAGCGCCTGGACCACGGTGTCCTCCTGGAGGCATGGACTGCTAGGCACCTGCACTACAGTGTCCTCCTGAATGCATGGACTGCTGAGTGCCTAGACCACAATGTCCTCCTGTAGGCTTGAAGTACTGATTGCTTGGACCACAGTGTTCTACTGGAGGCGTGGACTGCTGGGCACCTGGACCACATTGTCCTCCTGTAGGCTTGAAGTGCTGATTGCTTGGACTACAGTGTTCTCCTGGAGGCATGGACTGCTGAGCACCTGGACCACAGTGTCCTCCTTGATACATAGACTGCTGAGCACCTGGACCAAACTGTACTCCTGGAAGCTTGGACTGCTTAGTGCCTGGACCATATTGCTCTCCTGGAGGCGTGGACTGCTGAGCGCCTGGACCACTGTGTCCTCTTGGTGGCTAGGTGTGTCTGGAAAAAGAGATTTGAACAAATTCTGAGATAAAAATGAAAGTGTGCATGTGTGTAAGGGACACTGCTTGCAGCATGTGTGTGTACCCCTTACACACACAAATGCAGAACATACTGCTCCTTACACAGACATACTGCCCCTTACACACACAAATGCCAAACATACTGCCCCTAACACACACCACACACATACTACCACTTACAGTACACATAAATGGTTAACATACTGCTCCTTAAGCAGTGGTGTATCTATAGCACCGCAGCCCCGGCGACGGCGGGGAGGCGCTGACTAAGTGTGGGTGTCGGGGGGACTGCAGGCGCTATTGTTACGCCCCCAGCTCCCACCTCCTTATGGGTGCAGCAGGGTGCGGGCAGGGGGGTCCATGCGGCGCGGGTGTACCTGCGGCGCTGTCTAGAAGCCACGGTGAGAGGGTTGCCTGCGGCGCTGTGTAGTGAGTTGGCGCCAGGTCTCTGCAGTGTCTTGGAAATATCCGAGCTGCCAGCGGGTAGCGCTTCTCATTTTGAACACACTGGCCATTTTTCTAACTTCTAAATGCGCCCTGCCCTTATTTGTGCAGTATTGTGTTCCCTTCCACTGCTCATCGTGCTGAGAGGTTTGCCCCTCTCAACCCTCCGGCGTCCCCATCCCCTCGGCGCCTCTGCCACTGCATCTGTGAGTGAGAGAGGATCGCTCGCAGTGCTGCAGGCTTCCCCCACCCCCTCAGGTAGCTGTCGGCCATTTCAAATGCCACATGGCAGCCGCGGTGTTTGGCTACGGCCCGCAAGCTCTGATTGGCTCACCAGTTACCGCTCCACATTTGAAATGACTGAGAGCCGCCGACAGGTGAGGGAAGCCTTGCGGCGCTGCAATACACTCTCATACTTATAGTGGTGGGAGCGGAGGCTGGACCTGTACTACAGGGGTGAGTCTCTGCACTACATGGGGCAATAAACAGTGGTACCACCACTACAGGGGCATTAAGCAGCAGCAGCACCACCATGACAGGGGGCATTAAGCAGCAGCAGCACCACCACGACCAGGGGTATTAAGCAGCATCAGCACCACAATGACAGGGGGCATTAAGCAGCAGCACCACCACTACAGGGGGTATTAAGCAGCAGCAGCACTATAGGGGGCATTAAGAACAGCAGCAATACAGGGGGCATTACACAGCAACAGCACTCCTGGGGGCATTAAGCAGCAGCACTATAGGGGGCATTAAGCAGCAGCACTACAGGGGGCATTAAGCAGCAGCACTACAGGGGGCATTAAGCAGCAGCACTACAGGGGCATTAAGCAGCAGCACTACAGGGGGCATTAAGCAGCAGCACTACAGGGGGCATTAAGCAGCAGCACTACAGCGGGCATTAAGCACCTGCTATCAGTATCACTAAGAAAAAATCTCTACTTGCACCACTGCATAGAAAACCTGCCTGTCAGTGCTGCGGTGTCCCAACTTTCCTGCCGTATAACATCTCTCAGATAAATTTGGGATTAATCCACCAGTTCATTATTGGCATTTTCATTGTTGCTTATTACTTCACTGTGTATTGTTACGCCATTGTCGCTTATTCCATTCCTGTGTATTGTTACACCATAGTTGCTTATTACATCCCTGTGTATTGTTACACCTATACCTCTGTATATTGTCTTGCTGCTATTATTAATTATATCCTTGTGTATTGTTACACCTGTTTACCTCTCGACATCCTGGTGTATTGTTACATCTGTACTACCCAAGGTACTGTCACCTCCTGGGGCCACGATTGGCTCTTCAGCCCATAGGGGGATCAGTGGCCCACTACTGTCCGTGTTTAGGTAGTCTGTCCTCTTGCTCTTGGTCCGTCTCCACGGATACGTTGTCCCATTATAAGTCCTGCCTGTAACGGAGTCTGGGCGGACTTAATTCACCCTTACAGCCGGGACATGTACAGGTGAAGCCTAGTTCTGCACATATCCATGGACGCTAGGCCAAGGCAACAGAGTTAGGGAGTGGGGCCACTGACAACTCCTTAACATTATAACTGGCCAAAAAGAGACTATTGGACTGGTAGACTACTATGGATCCAGCCCAGCAATCCGCGGCTCATGCTCTCGCCGGGCAGATGCACGGTCTGACCCAAAAGAACCAGGAGTGTACTCTCCGGGTCAATTCTGAAGAGGAACGGGTTCATGGTGCCTTATCCTCGTCCAGGATACCTGAGCCTAAAGTAAACCTTCCGGACCGTTTTTCTAGAGACCTTGCCCAATTCTTTAATTTTCGGGAGGCCTGTAAGCTTTATTTCAGACTTCGGCCTTCTTCTTCTGGCGCCGAGTCCCAACGTGTGGGGATTATTATCTCCCTTCTCCAAGGCGATACCCAGACCTGGGCGTTCGGTCTCCCAGCTGGTGCTGAGGCTCTCTCCTCAGTCAATTCTTTTTTTGCGGCCATGGGGTTGTTGTATGATGACCCGGATCGAGCTACGTCTGCCGAGGCTAACTTCCGTTCACTGCGGCAAGGCCGAGGCACCGCGGAGGCCTACTGCACGCAATTCAGGAGGTGGGCCATTGACTCTGGCTGGAATGACCCGGCGCTTCGCAGTCAGTTCCGGCTGGGCTTATCAGATTGTATAAAGGATGCTCTGGTCCAGTATCCAACCCCGGACTCCCTTAATGATCTCATACAGCTTGCAATTAGAGTGGATAGACGGTGTTGGGAACGCCAGAAAGAGAGAGATTCTGGAGTACAGTACCATCCACTAATGCTTCCGGGGAAAACTGTAAGGATATGGGTGAAGAACCCATGCAAATTGGTGCTACGCGCCTTTCAGCATCAGAAAAGAACCAGAAAAGAGCCAAGGGCTTGTGCCTCTACTGTGGAGGTCAGGGTCATGGCGTCATGGCTTGCCCGATGAAGCTAGTAAAATACCGGGTCTAAGTGATGGTAGGGAGATTCACTTAGGCCTATCCAGCTTCTCTCCCTTAGACTCTATCCTAATCCAAGCTCTTGTCTCTTTTGGGGATAGAGATATTGGGGTTACTGCCTTTTTGGATAGTGGGGCAGCCTTCAATTTCATGGACATTGGCCTGGCCAGCACATTAAAGATTATTCCTATACCCTTGGATAACTCCATTTCTGTTTGTGGTTTGGATGGTCTTCCACTCTCCAATGGTAGTATCAACACGTACACCCCTCTTCTCAGATTATCTGTTGGAGCACTTCATTCGGAGGAGGTTTCGTTCTTTCTTTTTCATTGTCCCATGGCTCCGGTGGTCCTGGGCTTGCCCTGGTTGAAGAAACACAATCCCGGTATCAACTGGGCCTCAGGAGAGATTATTCACTGGGGGTCTTTTTGTTCAAAAAATTGTTTATCATTACCTCTTCGCATTTCTCACCCCGTCTAGTCTTCTTTACCCTGACGCCTCATCGCCCTTTTGATTGCACCATAGACATGGTTTCCAATGCTACCTTACCTAAAGGAAGTCTTTATGCTCTTTCCGTACCCGAGACCCAGGCCATAGATCAATATATTCAAGAAAACCTTAAAAAAGGCTTTATTCGTCCCTCTAAGTCGCCGGTAGGGGCGGGATTTTTCTTTGTGGATTGATTACAGAGCTTTGAACAAAATCACTGTGAAAAATTCTTATCCCTTACCCCTCATTTCGATCCTGTTCGATCAAATCCAAAAAGCTGCAGTGTTCTCCAAGATCGACTTAAGAGGGGCGTGTAAGTTAATTAGAATTCACCAGGGTGACGAGTGGAAGAAGGCATTCAATACACATACTGGTCACTACGAATATTTGGTGATGCCGTTTGGGCTAGCTAATGCCCCTACCGTCTTTCAGGACTTTATTAACGAAGTCCTCCGACCATTCCTCGGGGTATTCGCAGTGGTATACCTGGATAATATTTTGATTTTTTTCAAAGTCTCTTTCTGAACACCGAAAGCATGTTAGGATGGTCCTCCAGAAACTTTGTGAAAATAATTTGGACGCTAAAATGGAGAAATGTGAGTTTGAGGTGAAGCAGATCTCATTCCTCGGCTATGTCATCTCTCCCAAAGGGATCTCTAGTAAGGTTCAGGCCATCCTTTCTTGGGCTCATCCCACCAGTCTGAAAGCAGTCCAGAGAATTTTGGGATTTTCCAATTATTATCGCAAGTTTATTCGTTCCTTCTCTGATTTAGTCGCTCCTATTGTAGAATTGACTCGAAAGGGTGCTGATCCTCAAGATTGGTCTCTGCAGGCCATCAAAGCCTTTGACAAGTTGAAAGAAGCCTTCTGTTCTGCACCATCCGGATCCTAGGGTTCCTTTCTTAGTCGAGGTCGATGCTTCTGATGTCGGGGCTGGAGCGGTCCTCTCTGAAAAGGACGTACAGGATATGAGACTTCACCCATGTGCATATTTCTATCGCAAATTTTCCCCTGCCGAAAGGAATTATGATGTGGGCAATAGGGAACTGCTGGCCATAAAGTGGGCCTTTGAAGAGTGGCGTCATTGGCTGGAGGGGGCAAAGCATGTTGTCACTGTGGTTACACAAGAATTTTGTATACATCGAGTCTGCCAGATGCCTCAATCCCAGACAGGCTCGTTGGGCCTTATTCTTCACTCGATTCAATTTTGTCATTACTTTCAGACCGGGCCCCAAGAACACCAAGGCCGATGCACTCTCCCGTAGCTTCCAGCCGGTGCAAAGTACCAATGTTAAGGATGTGCCTATCATCCCTGCATAGGTCATCATAGCAGGATGGACTCAGGATCTGGCCACTCGCCTGCTTGCCTCGCAGTCGTTGGCACCCAAGGAAACGCCACAAGACCGTCTTTTCGTCCCTGAAAGGCTGCAGGAATCAGTCCTTAAAGACTTCCACTCCAGTAGGATCTCTGGGTACCCTGGAGTTACCAAGACACTGAAGCAGTTGTCCAGAGCGGTTTGGTGGCCTACTATGAGGCAAGATATCTCTCGGTTCGTTTCCTCTTGTGTCATCTGTGCCCGACATAAATCCTCCTGAAGGTCGCCGATGGGCCAACTCCTACCCTAATCTATTCCTGATAGACCATGGTCCCATATCTCTATGGATTTTATCGTAGAATTGCCTCTTTCTTCTCATTATATCATAGTCTGCGTTACGGTTGATCGATTCAGCATGTTGGCATGGAGTTGATTTTAAAAAGCGTGGCGAGCGCGCAGCGTGGCGCCGTGAAACTACACAAGTACCCAATATTTATGATGCTTTGTTTAAAAATGTCAAAGTAATTGGGCTGAACTACTACCACTGGCGGAATTCTGCTATAACAACCCCTATCATTCAGCTTCTAGAAAATCTCCATTTCTTTGCAATTTTGGATTCCACCCTAAGTGCATTTCTTTTGAAGTACCCGTTGACTCCTCCTTGTCCTCTTCCACTGTGGTCTCTCAGCTTAGAAGTTCCTGGAGGAAGGTTCATCAAGCACTCAGGCAGTCCTCATTATGGTCTAAGACCTTCTTTGATAAACACAGAAGCCCATGTCACTTCAGGGTTGGCCAGAAGGTGTGGTTATCCACTCAATGTATCAAACTTCGCCAAAGATGTGCCAAGCTGGGACCTAAATTCATTGGGCCCTTCCTGATCATTGAACAGATCAACCCCGTAGCTTTTAGGTTACGTTTACCCAGATCGTTTAGAATCAATAATGTCTTTCATTGTTCTCTTTTAAAGCCGGTGTCACTTCTTTCCAAGTATCCGCTTGCTCAGACCACTAAACCAATCCTTTTCCAGGGACGTAAGGAATTCCTGGTCGAGCGAGTTATAGTTTTAGTTCATTGGAAAGGGTTTGGGGATGAGGAAAGATCCTGGGTTTCTGAGAAGTCTTTACATGCTCCCAGGTTAAAGGCTGCTTTCTTTAAACAGTTTCCATGGAAACCCGGTGCCAAGGGTTCGGTGACCCCTCCTCAAGGGGGGGGGGGGGTACTGTCAGAGGCTGCGCGAGCGTCTCCCGTCCCCGCCCGGCGGCCTCTAGACTGTGCCTCCCGGCGGTTGTTAAGCAGCCGGGACGACACAGTGACGTCAGCCCTGAACTTCCGCCCGGCGTTACTAAGCGCCCGGGACGCGGCGCTCCCTCGCTGCCTTCTCTGCCGCAGCAGTTGCCTGGGCGACGGAGGACGCCAGGCAGCTGCGAGCAGAAGGGTGTGCAGCGCCCAGCTGTCCTGGATGATTAGATGAGCCAGCCGGTCACTCATTAGCCGGGACTCCTCTTTAAACCTTCCGGGGAAGCTGGATAGTTGCCGGTTATAGTTCTGACCAGCGTGTTCAGAGTGTTCCCGGTCCCCGGTGGTTACCCTTGCCTGTCTAAGCCTGTTTGGTGCTGCTGGCCCAAAGGTTTCACCCCTGCATTCCAATGTCCTTGTTCAGAGGTTCCCTGCCTGTCAGTGCTGCGGTGTCCCAACTTCCCTGCCGTATAACATCTCTCAGATAAATTGGGGAATTAATCCACCAGTTCATTATTGGAGTTTTCATTGTTGCTTATTACTTCACTGCATATTGTTACACCATTGTCGCTTATTACATCCCTGTGTATTGTTACACCTATACCTCTGTATATTGTCTCGCTGCTATTATTAATTATATCCTTGTGTATTGTTACACCTGTTTACCTCTCGACATCCTGGTGTATTGTTACATCTGTACTACCCAAGGTACTGTCACCTCCTGGGGCCACGATTGGCTCTTCAGCCTGTTAATGCCGATGAATTATGACCAAAGTAACAATAAGTGAAAAGCGCAGGTTACGTATTCTGTCCGTAACCTACGTACCCTTTATACCTAACTACGTGCGAACAAAACGTAGCGCAGCGTAGCGTACCTTTATTGTGTATTATACACCCAAGAACCAATACCTTAATAAGAGATCCCTTCGCAGTACTTTGTCTCTAATCTGCGAATATACCTTTAAGGACAGTGTCCGTAATATACCTTTATCGCTAAATGCGAATAACAGACACAACCACAGTATAGAAGTAAAGAGATAAGAACTCCGTAAAAAGTTGTATTTAAGTCCCTAATGGACAAAAGGGGGTTACAGGAATAGAAGATACAGGTATAACAGGTAATGCAATAGACTAACAATGAATACAATAATAAAGGCTCTACTCGGGGAAGAAAAACAGATACAGGATACAATCAGCCAACAATACAATAAGAATAAGTACCGTGAATGCAACCGTTACCGTCTCATCAAATATGCGAAGCGCAGTCCGGTCAGAGCTCGCTATCGTTCAGGGTTGAACTATAGCCCGGTCGAAGGTCAGGGAAAGATGTGCCGAAGTGACCGTGGCTGCTCTGGGTCGCCTATCTTATAGGGTCAGAAAGGGGAGGTCAAAGGCCATTCCCATTGGTCAGAGACCGTATGTCAGGTCCACTGTGATTGGGGGTTAGATGAGGCACCTGGTTTGAATAGGTGCAGGGGAGTGAACTTTAGGAGTCCTTTGTTTGTCGGTATCGTCGTCAGGAGTTGTAAATAGCTGTAGAAACCGGTTACATCTAGATTCCTTTGTTATATACTTTCAACCGAAACTGTCTTGGGAATATGGAATTATGTCCATAACTATCGGGCCGTGTCTATTGCGAAATATTCGCAATGACCGGAATACTGCGCATAAGAAACGGAACGGAACGGTACTAAACACTATACAGATAGATGTATGCAATGCTAACTAAGCTATGTGTGGCGTTCTAAACCTTTAACTATATTTTATTTAGTGTACGTATGTTATTATGAATTTATGTGTGATAGTATGGCTACTCTTCTGGTCCACTTTGTCACACATACTCGGGTATGGAAACTTTATTTGCGCAACTCTGCGAACCAAAATGGCGGCCATACTATCCTAAAATGGCGTGTGTGCAACTCGACTTCCACAGTCCACCCTTTAACAGTAAATATAAAACTGTTACAATACAAACATTTTACATAACAATACAGAAATTCATAATCCTAACAGAGAAATTGGGATCTATGAATTAAACATATAAGGGGAGTAAACCATCTGCTCTTTGGCCGATCCAGGATCATGGATAAATGATGGGCCGCATTTATCAAACAATCTACTCAGGGTCACGAAGGATAATGTACAATTTTTGGGATAAAAATAAAAACAGGGGAGGTTACAACATATACACTTTCACAAATATGGTTTCTTTAAAGGGAGGTGGTTTCAATTCTAGGGTCATATACCAAACCCTGGTCTTCCTCTAAATCTCTCGTTCTTACACTCATGATTTCAGTACGTTTTGTCTTTCCCCGGGTCACCACCTTTAAACATTTGAACAATAGCACAAAGACTATGATGGCACCACCGATACAGAGAAGTTTTCCTATGCTAGCTATGATCCCTTGCGCCCATTCTCCTAAACCAGAGAACCAGTGCATTGGATTCAACCAGGAGGTCCATTCGCTAACTTTGTTACCTATTTCTGCCAGGCTGATAATGTGTTCCCTTCTAAATTCCCATTTAAGCTGAAGAATCTCATCCATCCGATGATCGATGATTTCTTCTGGGTCTTCAGTATTGTTGGTGATATATGTACAACATTTCACCCCAAACTGTGTAGAGAGGGTGACACAATATCCTCCTGTCATAGCTGTCAGATAGTTCAAAACCATCCGATGTTGGACTAGCTCTCTTTTATACGCTTGCAACTCCTTCCCAGTGTATCTAAAAGTGTCATCATAAATCTCAGTGATGTTATCTACCAAGCTGGCTAATGCTTGTATATATTTAAAATTTATGACTCCTCTGGCGGTATGGGTGATATCTAATGCAATGAGGAGTTGAATACCGAATGACTCGTGTATCATTTCAGAAGCTAGGGGTTCTTTCTTGATTGTTAAATCCCTTTTATGGATTTGGTCATAATGGGTATGAGTGTAAGGAGGAGGTATACCTCTGTGTATGCTCACCATCTCATCATGTGTGAGGGTCATCACTTCAGGCAACACTCTACCTAGATAACAAATTCCAACGTAGTTCATGGAGAGCCATTTGTACGCCCTTCTACCACAAATATAATAAACATCGTCAGGGAGAAAATATGGGACAGAGTATTTCATGATCTTGTCACACATTATCCATAAGAACATCCCCGTCCCCTGTTCCCTGACTTGTTCCTCACAGATCTCTGGCTGTAGGGTCATATTACAGTAGCCGGCTGATACTCTGCCGGCCATCATTTTACTTTTCTTCACCGTGTAGACATATTTATAGTGTCTCCCACTGGTTCGGATCTTTAACAATAATTCCTTATCAATAGGCTCTCCATCTGGACGCTGGGAGTAAGTTATTGTCTGGTTGTGCCATGTCACTTCCCAAGTACCAATCGTTCTGGAACTAGAGAAGTTCATACATACCAGGGACTTGTCCACTTGGTATGGGTGTAATCTAAGACTAGGGGACCTGGTATACAGGTATCTCTTATCCAGTGGCCTCCCTTTATTTAATACACTTATCTCAGAAATATTAAGCGGGTATGGGACTAGGCCTACACTACTCCTTTTATGTAGCACTTGTGAACACACCCAGCATTCTGTTTGGTTTAAGACCTTACCCACTAGTGAGTGGTAATCACTCAAAGGTTGTCGGCCTGTAGTTGCCTTACTTGTCAACTGACATCGCTGGATGCATTCTTCTTCCATTTTAGGTTGACAATATCTACAGACACAGTACTCACCAGACAATAACTCATCACATAGCCCTTGAACTACGTTCTCCTCATACCTTTTACCTTCTCCTGTCATGGGCAAAGTATCAAGCTGGTTTAGGGATTCTACCTCGCCCATATCTGGGTCCATTATTACACTGTCAGAACTCCGCTCCGATCGCTCTAGAATGTGGCAGCCACCGAGTATCCTTGGACCTTTGCTCGCTCAGGTTGCTCGACCTTGGCTGCTTTTCAGTCTTCCCGGAACAATGCTTCTAGCGACACTTCTTCTCTTTCGCTCTCTGCACACTGGGACTCTGGGTTACTGGCTTTCTTGCAGTGGGACGAATGTATCCAAGTCTCTCTCTCTGCGACTTTAATCGATGTAGTGCTGGTCAACAAAACTTGGTACGGTCCTTCCCAACGGTCTATCAAACAACCTGAGCGTAAAAAATTTCGGATCATAACAAAGTCTCCTGGTTTAAGATTATGACAATTCCCGGTAGGCATATCAGGGTTCAGTAAATTCAGCTCCTTTTGTTGTTTCCTTAGCTGTTTGTTTAGCTTTAGGATATACTGTACTCATTGTTACATTTGAGATCATCCTGTGGGTCTATCATGATGTGTGGCTGCCGACCAAACAGTATCTCGAAGGGGGACAAGTTGAGCGGAGCCCTGGGAGTGGTCCTAATGCTATACAGCACAATAGGCAGTGCCTCTGGCCATAACAACCCTGTTTCAGCCATAACTTTACCCAATTTGTTCTTAATATTCCCTTTCATTCTCTCAACTTTGGCGCTCGCCTGGGGACGATATGGAGTATGAAGTTTACTATTAATCCCCAGGAGTTTACACATGATTTGGAAGACCTCTCCTGTGAAATGAGTGCCTCTGTCACTCTCAATGACCTTTGGGATACCATATCTACAGACAAACTCCTGACATATTTTCTTTGCTGTAAAGGTAGCAGTGTTGGAGGCAGCGGGGAAAGCCTCCACCCAGCTGGAAAACATGTCAACACAAACTAATACATATTTCAAATTTCTACAGGGTGGTAACTGTATGAAGTCGATTTGTATTACCTGGAAAGGGCCTTCTGTAGGAGGGATGTGGGATGGCTCTGTTGGGATGGCTTTTCCAACGTTCTTTCTCAAACAGGTGAGGCATGACATTGCCACTCTACCTGCTTGAGAAGCGAACCCTGGTGCACACCAGTAGGCCTTTACCAGCTTGCACATACCTTCCTTCCCAAGATGTGTCAGCCCATGGGCCGCCTCGGCTAGACTAGGAAGGTATGCCCTGGGGGCCACTGGTTTCCCGTGTCCATCTCTTGAAAGTCCGGTGGACTCTTGGCCACATCCCTTCGACTTCCATACTGCTCTTTCCTGTGGGGAACACAAATTCTGCATGTCTATCAGTTTGGATGTGGATACCATGTTCAGTGTACAAAGGTTTGTAGGATGGGTGAAAATATTTACAGGGCATGCGGCCCTTTTCGCTGCCTCATCTGCGCGGCTGTTACCAAGTGACACCGGGTCCTTCTCTGATGTGTGAGCTTTGCACTTGATAACAGCCACTCTGTCTGGAAGCTGGATAGCTCCCAGAAGTCTCCTAATGTATGTCGCATGCGCCACTGGTGTGCCAGCCGCCGTCATGAAATTTCGGAGGCGCCATAGGGCTCCAAAATCATGCACTACTCCGAAAGCATATCTGGAGTCGGTATATATATTAACTGATTTTCCTTTGGCCAGTTCACATGCTCTGGTCAGTGCCACCAGTTCCGCTACTTGTGCTGAGTGAGGTGGTCCCAAAGGTTCAGCTTCCACAATACCTTCTCCATCTACTACCGCGTAGCCTGTGCACAGCTCTCCCGTCTCCGTCTGTCTATGAGAGCTACCATCAGTGAATAAGGTTATGTCTACCTCACTTAATGGGCTGTCGCTTATGTCAGGACGTGCTGTAAAGGTCTGATTCAGGTAGGTCATGCAATCATGTTTGTCCTCACCCTCACTAAACTCTGCTTTACCATATTCAGCAACATTCCCATCACCCTCCACCCTTTGTGCCTTGGAGGGCACATGAGGAAGGAATGTGGCTGGGTTTAGTGTGTTGCATCTTTTGATGGTAATATTTACTGGGGCCATCAGCGCCAGTTCCCACTTGGTGAACCGTGCTGAGGACACATGACGTGTTTGGGCAGAATTTAGGAGGGCAGAGACAGCATGGGGAGCATGAACAGTTAAATCATGTCCCAACACCACGTCCTCACTCTTGCTTACTAGTTGTGCTATTGCGGCCACACTTCGTAAGCAAGTCGGGAGTGAGCGTGCTACTGTGTCCAGCTGGCCACTGTAGTACGCTACTGGTCGGTTGGCATCACCATGTTTTTGTACAAGTACTCCTGCCGCACACCCAGCTGATTCAGTTCCGTACAGTTCAAAGGGTTTCCCATAATCTGGCATTCCCAGTGCTGGGGCCTTTGTTAGGCTCACCTTTAGTTCCTCGAAAGCCAGCTCAGATTCCTCAGTATGAGAGACCCAATCTGGCTTAGTTGAGGAAACCATCTCTTGTAGTGGTAATGCCAGAATAGAGAATCCTGGGATCCAATTGCGACAGTATCCACACATGCCTAGGAACGTACGGATCTGGTGCTGGGTCTGTGGCAGTACCATGTTCTGAATCGCTTGGATTCTGTCGTCGGTGAGGTGTCTCAGCACTTGGGTAAGGCAGTGGCCCAGATACTTAACCCTGGTCTGGCATAATTGTAGCTTATCCTTTGATACTTTATGTCCTGTCTCTGAGAGATGCATCAGCAACTGTCTAGTGTCATCCACTGATGACTCCAGTGACTCAGAACACAACAATAAGTCATCGACATATTGTATCAGTATCGAACCATTCATGGGTTGAAAGGATTGTAAACAATCATGCAAGGCCTGGGAGAAGATGCTGGGGCTGTCTATGAATCCCTGGGGGAGTCGTGTCCAGGTATACTGTACTCCTCTGTAGGTAAAGGCGAACAGATACTGGCTGTCAGGGTGTAACGGGACAGAGAAGAACGCAGAACACAAATCAATGACAGTGAAATGAGTACAATGAGGTGGTATTTGCATCAGGATGACAGCTGGGTTTGGCACTACGGGGAATTGGCTCTCAACTACTTTGTTTACCCCTCTTAAATCCTGCACTAGTCTGTAGCCCCTCCCCCCGCTCTTTTTCACAGGAAAGATGGGACTATTGGCCGTGCTGGAAGTTCTAACTAGGATTTCCTGTTGGAGCAATCTTTGGATCACTGGGTATACTCCTAGCTCAACTTCAGGTTTTAAAGGGTATTGCGGTATTTTTGGGGCTATCCTGCCTTCTTTTAAACGGATCTCTACTGGAGCTACATTTGCCATCAGCCCAGCATCCTGTCCATCTTTAGTCCAAAGGGAACTCGGTATTTGTGCTGTAATTTCAGCTACCCTAGATGGATTTGACTCTACAACAGTGGAATACAACATTAGCCTCTGAGGACTGTCCAGCATATCTTGCACTTCTTGTGTAAGATTTCTAGGAGTGTCCAGGAATACCCCATCGGGGGTGCAATAGATGACACATCCCATTTTACATAGTAAATCTCTACCCAGGAGGTTAGTCGGGGCCTCTGCAGCCAACAGGAAAGAATGTTTGGTATGCAGAGGCCCGATTGTAACCTCCGCTGGTTTCGTCAGTGGGTAATGTTGTATTTTTCCTGTTACCCCAATTGCTGCTACTGATTGGTCAGTGAAACCCAAGTGAAGAGGAGTGTTGAGAACAGATCTGGCCGCCCCTGTATCAACCAAAAAGGTTTGCCTTACTCCAGCTATATCAACCTTCACCTGAGGTTCCTCTCTAAGGTGTTGTGTTAGTCTAACTGGCTGTAGGATACAGGTATGACCTGTTTCCTATTGTCTTACCTGGGTTGCCCTTAGTACAGTGTCAGCCATCAGATGGGGAGGAGGCATGTTGCGTGACCTGTCTGTCTCCTCCCATTGTCTAGGGGCTGGGTATCTCCGTGTCTCACCTTGGTGAGATTCCCATTCTCGCCTATGTGTTTTGTAACTCCTGGGGTTTCCTGACTTACATTGTGCTGAGTAGTGACCTTCCTTATTGCAGTTGTAACAGATAATTTGCTTTCTACCTGTGTCCCTGGTGTTTCGTTGGTATGCAGCTTTATTTGGGGCATTTGTAAGAGCTTGGATGCTAACCATCATCAGTTTATCAGTTTGCAGTTCCCTGTGCTTCTTAATGTTACGGTCGTGGTCCACAGCAGATTTTCCGTAGGGCATCCACTGTAATTCCACGCCAATTTGGGAAAGAGGTTTGGACTCTGGCTCTCAGGTTGTCTTTAAGCCCTTCCACCAGCACAGAGACAATCATCTCCCTCAGGTGGGGGTCGTCCTTAGGCTCGGAGACACCAGTGTATTTTGATACCGCCAGCAAGGCCTTAGCGAAATAATCAGCAGCAGATTCACCATCCTTTTGTTTGATGGTGAAAATCTTGCTATATTCCACTGCCGCAGGAAAATATACTCCCAATTGTAAGTTGATTAGGCGTATATTTTCCTGGTTGATCTCATCATTTATGTCCTTGTCCACTTTCAATCCACTATCCTGAATGAATTTCGGGATGTCTATGTGAGTGGGGAGACAGGCCCTCAACATGATTCTCCAATCCTTGTTGGTGGGCTCATCAGAGTTTCCCAGATCCCTTACAAATTTCCGGCACAATGCCAGATCTTTCCTAGGATCAGGGAAATCTGTAATAATGGACCGCAGCTCTAACCGTGTCCATGGGTTTAGCATGGTCATCTTTCTAGTAGGTATCACACCCTCTCTGTCTGCCTTACCATAGGGAACCTCCAGTGTGCGTACAGGGTATGTTTGTACCACATCCGCATTACTGGGACCTGCTTGGGAGTCGTCTGTGGCTGTGCTGTGTAGTGCTTTCTTACCTGGGTCCAAGACTATGCTGTTGGCATCAGCCGTCTCCTCTTCCTGTGCTGGAGCCCCAGCAGCAGGTTTAGCCGGTTCAGCTTTTCCCTCAAGCATGTTAATTGCATGGGAGACGGCCAGTGCCAACAGCTGCTCGTTTTCCTCTCGGGTTTCCTTATAAGGGGATAAAACAGGGTACAAGTTAGCAACAGTTACATTATTACTACTGTCTTGCTTATTAGTCATTAACCCCTTCGGCACATATGGGGGTGGGGGAGCTGTTGCGGCTACGGTTGCATTTTTATTGTGGCTGATTGTATCTGGCACTGCCAGATACCTGATTCCCCATTGTTCCTGTCCTTCCTTCTGCCACAATTTAAGAATATCTATGTGCTTCACTCTCTTCTTACGACTGGAGAGTAGACATATTTCATCCTTTACTGCCGATAAGACTTCTGGATCAAAGCTACCAACACTGGGAAATTCTAACTTGCTGCCTTGTGTCATTTTTCTCCATTTCTTTTGGTAAACAACTGCTCGTTCACCGTGCTTACAGCACATAGTAAAAGCCGCCGATCCTTTTGGTCGACTTGCTTCCTCCCTAACTGGCACTTTATCACTGTGTGACCCGTTATTACCCATAATTACAGGAATAAACGTTCACAGCTTAATAGATACCGGTGGGTTGTTTAAGTTGAGAGCTCCCCAAAACACTCACTTCTCAGCGTCCTAGAACAGTCCCACAATCAAGCGGGTGCGAAGGCTACGAGGTATGATACTCAATCACCAAGTCTTTCAACTAGCAGCGAACTTCTAGTCAACTTGCAAGGTGCGGCCTAATTTTTCCAGGGCACAACAAACTTGTTTTCCTGTACCCCCAAAAACTGGATTTCCTAAATCAGCTAATCGGATCACTGGGTTCCGATTTAGCTTCTTGTACCCTCCTAGTGGATCAAAATAGGTAGTTCCACTGAAGGGGCAGTTCCTATGGGCACGTCGTCACGTGCACCCTGTCCTAACTGGACTGTCCTACACTGGACTACACTGCGCTTGAGTCGTGCCGTCACACACCCGTTCGCCTCAGTTATGTTTCACACTGGGCGCTAGTTACACCTTGGTCTTATGCTTTTATTTGAAATATTTCTGTACAGAAAATCTTCCCAGGCTGGTAGCTTTTCACTAGATACTTATGCAGGTATAAATCCCTTATAAAAAGCTATAGGAATCTATTAAAATAATGTTTGAGTTGCTTGTTTTTTTGGAAAATGAACAAAAAGAAAAAAACTTATTTTTCTTTTATTAATCACCGCCCTATCCACAGTATATTACTACACTGTTTAAATAAAGCTAGTGGTTTAATACTGTTCACCTTTGAATTCCTATGTGTGCTGCATGTGCAGTGCCAATGAACAGCCACGTGTGTACGTGCGTTGTTCACAAGCCGCCGATGAATCGGCCACCCACGTGTTCTATAGTGTATTTGCAAGGTTGCGCTCGAGTTTCGCTATACGCAGTAATTGCGCCTAAATGTGGAATAAATCCCTTAACTTCGTCCGAAAGTTACGTATCAAGATGCGAAATAAATCCCGCACTTAATCCGTAAATCACGTACAAAGATGCGAAAATTTCCCGATATGGGCACGTGCGCGCGCACCTTGCGTAATACACAATAGACGCTTTACGTTACTGTAAAAGGCTCAGAACTTATCGCCACGTGGCGGAGTCCCTGGCCCTGCAGTAACTAACAATAAAAGTTTATAGTTTTGCACAGAGGGGATCCTCTATGTACTATAATAAAGCACAGGCTCCACGTGTGCGAACCTTATCGCACGTGGCACATATACTGTAATGAACAAGCAACTCAAGACACTATACCCCGTTAAACTACTTGTGGCAGGCAGAAGTACAGTTTATTAAACACTTAATATATACTTTAAAACACGTGGCTTTCACTTATTGTACTTCGGGTTCAACGCTAGCACTTCCTGAACCCCGCACCGCCGCGGACCTGGCTTATCCAGCAATGGATAATAATACTTCCCTTTTGCTGGTATAGGTCGGGCCGCACGCCTGGTACTGAGTTCTGGAATGTGAAACGGCCGGACGATGCCCCCAATTGTTAATGCCGATGAATTATGACCAAAGTAACAATAAGTGAAAAGCGCAGGTTACGTATTCTGTCCGTAACCTGCGTACCCTTTATACCTAACTACGTGCGAACAAAACGTAGCGCAGCGTAGCGTACCTTTATTGTGTATTATACACCCAAGAACCAATACCTTAATAAGAGATCCCTTTGCAGTACTTTGTCTCTAATCTGCGAATATACCTTTAAGGACAGTGTCCGTAATATACCTTTATCGCTAAATGCGAATAACCGACACAACCACAGTATAGAAGTAAGGAGATAAGAACTCCGTTAAAAGTTGTATTTAAGTCCCTAATGGACAAAAGGGGGTTACAGGAATAGAAGATACAGGTATAACAGGTAATGCAATAGACTAACAATGAATACAATAATAAAGGCTCTACTCGGGGAAGAAAAACAGATACAGGATACAATCAGCCAACAATACAATAAGAATAAGTACCGTGAATGCAACCGTTACCGTCTCATCAAATATGCGAAGCGCAGTCCGGTCAGAGCTCGCTATCGTTCAGGGTTGAACTATAGCCCGGTCGAAGGTCAGGGAAAGAAAGATGTGCCGAAGTGACCGTGGCTGCTCTGGGTCGCCTATCTTATAGGGTCAGAAAGGGGAGGTCAAAGGCCATTCCCATTGGTCAGAGACCGTATGTCAGGTCCACTGTGATTGGGGGTTAGATGAGGCACCTGGTTTGAATAGGTGCAGGGGAGTGAACTTTAGGAGTCCTTTGTTTGTCGGTATCGTCGTCAGGAGTTGTAAATAGCTGTAGAAACCGGTTACATCTAGATTCCTTTGTTATATACTTTCAACCGAAACTGTCTTGGGAATATGGAATTATGTCCATAACTATCGGGCCGTGTCTATTGCGAAATATTCGCAATGACCGGAATACTGCGCATAAGAAACGGAACGGAACGGTACTAAACACTATACAGATAGATGTATGCAATGCTAACTAAGCTATGTGTGGCGTTCTAAACCTTTAACTATATTTTATTTAGTGTACGTATGTTATTATGAATTTATGTGTGATAGTATGGCTATTCTTCTGGTCCACTTTGTCACACATACTCGGGTATGGAAACTTTATTTGCGCAACTCTGTGAACCAAAATGGCGGCCATACTATCCTAAAATGGCGTGTGTGCAACTCGACTTCCACAAGCCCATAGGGGGATCAGTGGCCCGCTACTGTGCGTGTTCTGTCCTCTTGCTCTTGGTCCGTCTCCACGGATACGTTGTCTCATTAAAAGTTCTGCCTGTAACGGAGTCTGGGCGGACTTAATTCGCCCCTACAGCCGGGACGGGTACCGGCGAAGCCTAGTTCTGCACATATCCGTGGACGCTAGGCCAAGGCAACAGAGTTAGGGAGCGGGGCCTCTGACACCTCTTTAATACGGTGTGAAGAACCACACGGTCAGCATGCAAAACCAGGAAAGGGGACTTGCATGACAGAGCAGACAGATCCGACACCCTCTGGGCCGATGCTATTGCCAATAAGAAAACCGTTTTCCAGTTAAGTCAACACAGGTCCACGGACCGCAAAGGCTCAAATGGTGGTTTCGGAGGCGCAGATAACACAAGGGAAAGGTCCCAAGGAGCAAGTGGGTGACAAAGGTAGGCTGTATATGCAAAACACCCTGCAGGAATGTGTGGACATCCGGCAAAAGTGCTAATCTGCGGTGAAACAAGATGGACAAAGCCGAGACTTGAAACTTCAAGGTAGATAAGCGCAATCCAGCCTCCAGGCCCTTCTGTAAGAAAGATAGAATCCGAGTCAGGCGGTAAGTCCTAGGATTGAAGTGGCGAGTTCTACACCAAACAAAGTAGGCCCGCCAAACACGATGGTAAGCCCTCGCCGAGGAAGCCTTCCTTGCTCTAAGCATGGTGGAGATTACTCGTGCATTAAACCCCCTGGCTCTCAACAGAGAGGTCTCAATAGCCACCCCATCAAAGCCAGGCGCCTCAGATCTGGACCCTGAGAGAGAAGGTCCGGGCGCAATGGAAGGTGAATCGGGGGGGGGGGGGGAACAATGACAGAGCCTGAAGATCTGAGAACCAGACTCGTCTGGGCCAATGCGGAGCCACCAGGATCAATGTGCCCCCCTCTGCCTTCAGTTTGCAAACCACTCGCAGGAGGAGGGAGAATGGCGGGAAGGCGTACATCAGCCTGAATGGCCACGGGGCGGACAGGGCGTCCACCAAGATGGCGGCTGGGTCGCGAGCCCTGGATCCGTAAAGAGGGACCTTGTGGTTGTGTTGAGAGGCCATCAAGTCCACCTCGGGTAAACCCCATCGTCGTACCAGCATCTGAAACACTTCCTGATGGAGGCACCATTCGCCGGCATTCAATGTTTGACGGCTTAGGAAGTCCGCTTACCAATTCTGGACTCCTGGGATAAAGACCGCTGAAAGAGCCGGAATCTTCTTTTCCGCCCACTGAAAGATGCGGGATGCTTCCACCAATGCAGCCCAGCTGTGAGTGCCACCCTGGTGGTTGATATAAGCCACCGTGGTCGCATTGTCCAACTGGACCTGCACCGGACGACCCCTCAGCCAGGGTTCCGCCAGGCAAAGAGCTTGGAAGACCGCCCACATTCGACGACATTGATTTGAAGCTTGGCATCCGAGGTAGACCAAAGGCCTTGGAACGACCTCTGGCAAGTGACCGCACCCCAACTGTGGAGACTGGGATCCGTGGTGAGGAGGGTCCATTGGTGGATCCAGAATGGCCGTCCCATCGTGAGGTTCTGGTCCAGGAGCCACCATGAGAGAGAGAGAGAGACGGTTATCACCTGAGAAAGGTATGATCCCGACCACTTGGAGAGGATATCCTTCTGAAGGGGGCGGGAGTGGAACTGGGCATATTCCGCCATGTCGAAGGCCGACACCATGGAACCTAGTACCTTCATGCAAGTATGCATGGACACTTGTCGAGGAGAGAGGAGCCGACCCCGTAATGCGGAGGGCTTGTCCGCAGGCTTGGGGTCGGGGCGTCTGGTGGCCCAGGGACGCTTGCCTCTAGGACGGGAGGATCTGCCCCCCTGGGAAGATCTGGAGGAGAAGGCCACGGCCCTGGAAACGAAAGGATTGAAAAGCAGGCCGGGCCGTGTAGCCGGGGTGGATGGTAGAAAGGCAGTTTTTGAAGATGCCACCGTAGCAACCATTTTATCCAGTTCAGGACCGAATAAGAGGGAACCGTCGAAGGGAAGAGCCTCCAAAGCCTTCTAAGAGTCAGTGTCAGCCTTCCAGGAATGCAGCCATATGGATCTGTGGGTGGCCACTGCTGAAGCTGACACCCTAGAGGAGAGAGAAGCGGAATCAAGAGCTGCCTCGCCTAAGTAGAGGGCAGCCTGATGTATCTACTCTATAGTAGGCAGTAGAGTTTCTGCTGGGGCCCCCTCAGACACCCCTGCCACCAAGACAGCAGATCATTTAGTTAGGCCCATAGCCACCCAGGCTGACGCCAGGGTAGGCCTGCCTGCTGCCCCAGCCGTGGTGTAAATAAGCTTCAGGAAGTTTTCTTACTTCCGGTCCGCTTGGTCCTTAAGAGATGCTGTAGGAATTGGCAACAGAAAGGCTTTTACCAGTTTTGCCACATGAGCGTCTACCCTGGAGGCCGTCTCCCTGGGGGTCCTATCCTCCTGGGGGAGAGGATAGAGGGAGGAGAAACGTTTGTGAATAACAAACCTCCTATTGGGAACCTCCCAATCCTCTCTAATGACCTTGTCAAGGTTATCCGACTTGGGAAACAAATCCAAGGAGCGTTTAGGGCGCTTAAATATAGGGCCCGACTCTACATGCAGATCAGCGTGGTCGTCTATTAGAAGGACCGTCTTAACCGCTAAATTCAGGCCTGGCACATCGAGATGAGACGGGGGGTCCTCTCTAACGCAGGCATCCCCTACGTCAATGGCGACGTCAATGGCGTCATCGACGGCCTCCTCCAAATAATCGTCATCCTGATCCTCTTCCTCCTCATCATCCGAATCATGCATGAGGAGGGGCCGGAGTGGCGCAGGTTTTTTAACTAAAGACCTGTGTCTATCTGCGGGCAATGAACCATCCCCCTGAGCATCCAATGCTGGGGGGGCTACACCCACTGCCGATGAGGACGGGATGGGCTGCTGGGACAGTGCAGCTGAGACCTTATCCACTAGCTGCGCCATCATTTGCACAAGGGATGAGGCCCAAGCAGGTTCCTGAGAGGAGGCCGTAGGCGTGGGCAGCACCTACGCATTGTAGCAGCTTGCACATAAGCCATCCTGTACATAGTCCAGGGGAGATAGGCCCGCATTACAGGCCGTGCATGACAGCAATGCTGGGGCCTCCCCCCTCTTTTGACCCGCCCTTGTTGGGCACAATTACTGGAAATACAGGAGGGCTAAGTACAATATGACACCAAATACACTGCAGCAGTTATTGGGTTAATAAGTACACAGAATACAGCAAGCATAAATAGGCATACAATGCAATGAAGGTAAATGGCACTAGGCTCTTGCAACAGCTATGGCTGGCTGGAGCACTCAGTAACTGTGACCTGTGTCCTGCAGGAGAGGTACAGGGGGGACTTGCCCAAGCCTTCTGGCAGTAAAGGAGTGGAACCCCGGATGGCAATGGAGCTTCTCCGTGTCCCTCCTCACGTGCAGCCAGGCAGACAGGAAGGTATTTCAGTGGCGGGAACTCTCTGTGTGCCAAGCACAGTTCCCTGCCTACTGTCCCATGGAGAGGGGCTAATGTGGGGGAGCCACCTCCCCTGCTAACAAATGACCCCCAGGGAAAATACCCACCTGCACCGCCGGTAAAATGGCGGGGATCCGGTGCTCGCCGGGCGGCCCCGCATACCGGCACTGCTGCCCACAGACTAGGATCCCTGGTGGTACAGCAGGACGGGCGGCGAGCCGGCCAACCGCTTGTCAGCACAGCCGGCGGTCACATCTCGCCGGCTGTAACAGCCGTACTCCGTCATGCGGAGGGCTTGTCCGCAGGCTTGGGGTCGGGGTGTCTGGTGGCCCAGGGACGCTTGCCTCTAGGACGGGAGGATCTGCCCCCCTGGGAAGATCTGGAGGAGAAGGCCTGTCCCCTACTACGGCCCTGGAAATGAAAGGATTGAAAAGCAGGCTGGGGCCGTGTAGCCGGGGTGGATGGTAGGAAGGCAGTTTTTGAAGCTGCCACCGTAGCAACCATTTTATCCAGTTCAGGACCGAATAAGAGGGAACCGTCGAAGGGAAGAGCCTCCAAAGCCTTCTTAGAGTCAGTGTCAGCCTTCCAGGAACGCAACCATATGGATCTGTGGGTGGCCACTGCTGAAGCTGACACCCTAGAGGAGAGAGAAGCAGAATCAAGAGCTGCCTCGGCTAAGTAGAGGGCAGCCTGATGTATCTACTCTATAGTAGGCATTAGAGTTTCTGCTGGGGCCCCCTCAGACACCCCTGCCGCCAAGACAGCAGATCATTTAGTTAGGCCCATAGCCACCCAGGCTGATGCCAGGGCAGGCCTGCCTGCTGCCCCAGCCATGGTGTAAATAAGCTTCAGGAAGTTTTCCAACTTCCGGTCCGCTTGGTTCTTAAGAGATGCTGTAGGAATTGGCAACAGAAAGGCTTTTACCAGTTTTGACACATGAGCGTCTACCCTGGAGGCCGTCTCCCTGGGGGTCCTATCCTCCTGGGGGAGAGGATAGAGGGAGGAGAAACATTTGTGAATAACAAACCGCCTATTGGTAACCTCCCAATCCTCTCTAATGACCTTGTCAAGGTTATCCGACTTGGGAAACAAATCCAAGGAGCGTTTAGGGCGCTTAAATATAGGGCCCAACTCTACATGCGGATCAGCGTGGTCGTCTATTAGAAGGTCCGTCTTAACCACTGTAATCAGGCCTGGCACATCGAGACGAGACGGGGGGTCCTCTCTAACGCAGGCATCCCCTACGTCAATGGCGACGTCAATGGCGTAATCGACGGCCTCCTCCAAATAATCGTCATCCTGATCCTCTTCCTCCTCATCATCCGAATCATGCATGAGGAGGGGCTGGAGTGGCGCAGGTTTTTTAACTAAAGACCTGTGTCTATCTGCGGGCAATGAACCATCCCCCTGAGCATCCAATGCTGGGGGGGCTACACCCACTGCCGATGAGGACGGGATGGACTGTATGCCAAGCACAGTTCCCTGCCTACTGTCCCCTGGGGAGGTGCTGATGTGGGGGAGCCACCTCCCCCTGCTAACAAATGACCCCCAGGGAAAATATCCACCTGCACCGCCGGTAAAATGGCGGGGATCCGGTGCTCGCCGGGCGGCCCCGCATATCGGCACTGCTGTCCACAGACTAGGATCCCTGGTGGTACAGCAGGATGGGCGGCGAGCCGGCCAACCGCTTGTCAGCACAGCCGGCGGTCACATCTCGCTGGCTGTAACAGCCATTCTGTGCACCTCGCTGCGCTATCGCACATGCTCCCGGCAGGGATCGTAATACTCACAGTGCGCTGTGGTCTCCGGCGTCCGGTGGCGGCTGAAGGCTCCCCAGTGCCTGGGGGCCTCTGCAGGTCCCCACCCACGGGTGGTGATGCTGCGCCGGACCCGGGTGTCGGAGCCGGCAGCGCAGGGGTCTGCTCAGGCCCTTGCATCGCGCCACAGGAAATTGAGGTACTTGTGTGGGGGCAGCCTAGCTCACAAGATCCCCTGTTGGATGGGGGAAATATAGTGTCTGGGAAATTGGCAATGGCTAGGTCATGAGTATATTTGCAACAGGATGATGCCCACTGTAGCTGGAGATGTGCACTGTATTACTGCCCATTTGTGTTGCATTACAGCAGTGGTTACCAAACTGTGTGCTTTTATGTTACGATGGAACTGGTAATGCATCCTGTCACTGATCACAGCATTTAGTAACTCTGTATGCATGAAGGTTTAAGCAAAGGACAGCTCTCCTTCTGTACCTTACTCTGTAGGTGCCCTGACAGTCTCAGCGCTGCCTCTGAATAAACCCTCCTACGATGAGGCCGCCACTGCTGCTGCTACCGTCCTCCATGGGCCTGAGAAACATATGATGAGCTCCACCAAGTAGTGCTCAGCACAAGCCTCTTAGCCTCTGACCTTTTGGGCAAAGTCTCATGGGACTCACATTTGTGCAATCAGTGTGCCTTGGCTCCCGCTGCTCAGCACCATTAATCATTGTCACATTGGCAGATACAGTAGGTGAAGCTGCAGCACTACCCCACTCCTATGCACAAAATCTTTAGCTAAAAAAAAGTAAAAAAAAAAATACATGCCAACCACCCCCTGAGTCCCCCCTTAATCTGGCCCTGCCCAGAAGTGCTTTTGAGCATGTGCAACTGTAGGCCAGTACATGCCTGAGCAACAGGGGACACTGGGAGAGATCCTATTGGATCCTTCCAAGGGAAACATTGCAAAGAGAAACCCATAGACTTCTGTTAGGCAGTGCCATCGATCGATTGTGTTGCCAATCAGGTGCAAGTTACAGAAAGCAAAACTTGTTTTTACCAAAACTTGGTTTTAGTTGATAAGTTAAAAAGCTGACTTATTGAGCATCTTTGCAAACTTTTTTTTGACCATTGAAGTTTTTTTTTGTACAATAACTGAAAATGATTTTCAAAATGTAACTCGTACATTTAGCCTCAATACGCAATGTACTGTACTGTGTAGATACTGTAATGTGTGGAGCGAGTGAGCCGGCAGATCCTATTCAACTCTACTAATGCCAGGCGTCTTTTATTGCTGAAAAAAGCATTTTATTGGCATCGAGGAATGCACTGGAATTAGTGATGCCAATCCCTGGGCATTTTTTCAATTCCAGGATTGAAAAATATTCTATCCCGGGATTCTCCAGATCCCAGGATTCCTGGGATTGGCATCTCTAAAAAAGCATGCCCTGCCCCCCCTCACACTGCCAGCCCCGCCAATTTACTTACATGGGCAGGTGGTTGGGAGCGGGGCGCAGGCCACACACCAGTTGGAAACAGTGTTGCTCAGACACTACACTGCATTATATTGCACACGCGCAGATTGAAATCCCAGACATTTTTGGGCCAAATCCAAGGATCTTGCCGATCTCGATCCCAGGAGAGGCCACCCTAATCCCAATGCTGTAGAAGGTTGAGCTTTGGACGATGAATAATTACAGACTAAGGGCCAGATGTACTATGCTTGAAAAGTGATAAAATGTAGAGCAATAAACCACCAGCCCATCAGCTCCTAACTGCCATGTTACAGGCTGTGTTTAAAAAATACCAGATAGGAGCTGGTTGGTAGGTCGTACATTCCATCTTAAATAAGTTGATTGGAAACTACCAATTGCTTAATTGGAAAGTTGTGCCTACGCTGAGATGTCTCTCTGTAGGGGCAACTTCACAGTGATCAAAATGCTGGGTGGGTGTATTATAATGCCGATCTATACTTACAGTATATACCTATAATAACAAACTCTGGCAGAAAAGCTTTTTTGGTTCATGGTTACAAAATTTTCTTCCCAATGCATTCACTAAGCAGAATTTTTTTGATTTGGCTTAATAGTGACAGCATAGTAGAGGCATTTATGCATCAGCCGATACTGGTTCAGTATTCCTTATCCGAAATGCTCAGGACCAGTAGGATTTTGGATAACGGATTATTCAATATTTTGGACATTTTTTTATATTTGAATAAGGTATCTTGCGTTATCTTGCATTTATTTTGTATAAACACATCAAACATGAAATACACACAAATATTTTATTTGTGCATGAAACAAGGCTTAAAACATCAAACAAAGTTTGTGTGCAATCTTATGCTGGCCACACATCAGACCAACTTTCCTCCAACCATCCAACTAGTTGGTTGGATTGAAAATCCGGTACTGTATGGGGGCAAATGACAATAAGCAATTATCTTACAAACTCATGAGAATGGACAATATCATTCAGTGAAATCGTTTAAATCAAATAGGTCCAACTACAGAAACAAATGACTTCATTACAAATTACATTTGCTCCTATCCAGTACCAGGTTTTTATTCCATCCAACCAACTAGTTGGATGGTTGGAGAAAAGTTGGTCTGATGTGTGGCCAGCATTAGACACTAAGGGCCTTATTCTAGTTCACTCTTTCTGACAAATTCCTATTTAGATGGACAAAACCATGTGCACTGCAGGTGGGGTAGATGTTACTTGTGCAGAGAGAATTAGATTTAGGTGGGGTTTTACTTCAAAGTGAGATCTATATTGCAGTGTAAAAATAAAGCAGCCAGTATTTACTCTGCACAGAAACAAAATAACTCACCCAAATCTAATTCTCCCTGCACCTGTTACATCTGCCCCACCTGCAGTTCACATGGTTTTGTCCATCTAAGAAGGATTTTGTCATAAAGAGTGAACTAGAATAAGGCCCTAAATTTGAAGACCAAGCAAATCATTTTCTTGCACATACAGTGTTTAGTGCCAGTTACATATCATGTCCCCGGTAGTGCCAGTTACATATCATGTCCCCAGTAGTGTCAGTTAAATATCATGTCCCCAGTAGTGCCAGTTACATATCATGTCCCCATTAGTGCCAGTTACATATCATGTCCCCAGTAGTGCTAGTTACATATCATGTCCCCAGTAGTGCCAGTTATGGATGTCCCCAATAGTGCCAGTTACATATCATCTCCCCGGTAGTGCCAGTTACATATCATGTCCCCAGTAGTGCCAGTTACATATCATGTCCCCATTAGTGCCAGTTACATATCATGTCCCCAGTAGTGCCAGTTACATATCATGTCCCCAGTAGTGTCAGTTACATATCATGTCCCCAGTAGTGCCAGTTAAATATCATTTCCCCATTAGTGCCAGATACATATCATGTCCCCAGTAGTGCTAGTTACATATCATGTCCCCAGTAGTGCCAGTTATAGATGTCCCCAGTAGTGCCAGTTACATATCATGTCCCCGGTAGTGCCAGTTACATATCATGTCCCCAGTAGTGCTAGTTACATATCATGTCCCCAGTAGTGCTAGTTACATATCATGTCCCCAGTAGTGCCAGTTATAGATGTCCCCAGTAGGTTTTTGGCAACAAAAAATAAGTACATTTTGGAGACTTTGGTTTTCGGAATAATTTGGATAACGGATATTTGGATAAGGGATACTCAACCTGTAATACACAGCTTATCATACATTACATCAAACCTTACACAACACTACAGCAGTGTCAACCTGAGTGGTAATTATAACACTGTACATATCTTGTAATACGGCCTACACACAAAGAGATCCCAGGGCATTTTCTAAGCAATGTCAATAGATCGCTTAGAAAATGCCCCTAAATCGCTCCATGTGTAGGGGTATAGCAATAGCGATGTGTGGCCCTGCGCGTTGCTATCACCAGGGACAGGAACACGGAGAACACTGGCCCTGACAGATTGCTCAGTGGCACATCCCTGTGCACCGATATGCGCTGAGCAATCTGAGCATTTTTAGCAATCTAGCATCGCTCAGAACGTTACTCTCCCCGTGTGGAGGCCACAAAAGAAGGTGTTTGGCTATTAGCTGCGGACTCTCCTGTGGTTACAAATCATAACATTTGACTTGTCATTTGTATGCGCAACTGATGCAATGTATGTATGTCCTGTTATCCCTCTTGTACCATGCTAGAAGCTGCACTGTATCCACAAAAAAAATCCTAGTATACAAGAGTATACATGGCCAATAAAGTGGTTCTGATTCTGATATGTAAAGATATAGAATATGCAAGGTGCAGCGAGTCACACTCTCTATAATGGTACCCTCATCATTAACTTTAAGGCCCCCATCAGGGGCGGATTGGGAATTAAAACCAGCCCGGGAAATATCTTGAAGCAGCCCTAATGGGGGGGGCACAGGATGCAGTGTAGAAGGGGGAACGCAGTGTGACAGAGGATGCAGGGAGGGGAGTTGCAGAGTGGTGGAGGATGCAGGGAGGGGAGACGCAGAGTGGCGTTGGTTGCATGGTAATGCAACCAACGCTTATATTACGTGGCTTATACATGTAATGCCCGCAGTAGTAACGATACTTATACACATAACACCAGCAGTAGTGACAACGCTTGTACACGTAATGCCCGCAGTAGTAACGATACTTATACACATAACGGCAGCAGTAGTAACAACGCTTGTAAACGTCATGCCTGCAGTAGTAACAACACTTATACACATAATGCCCACAGTAGTAACAATACTTATGCACATAATGCCCGCAGTAGTAATGACACCTATACATGTAATGCCCACAGTAGTAACAACACTTATACACATAACGGCAGCAGTAGTGACAACGCTTGTACACGTAATGCCCGCAGTAGTAACGATACTTATACACATAACGGCAGCAGTAGTAACAACGCTTGTAAACATCATGCCTGCAGTAGTAACAACACTTATACACATAATGCCCACAGTAGTAACAATACTTATGCACATAATGCCCGCAGTAGTAATGACACCTATACATGTAATGCCCACAGTAGTAACAACACTTATACACATAACGGCAGCAGTAGTAACAACGCTTGTACACGTAATCCCCACAGTAGTAACCAGTGGCGTAGCTACATTTTGGGCGCCCCCCCGCCGTATATAGGGGGGGAGCCCATACCCACCCCCCGCCGCCGCCCCGTCGAGCACCCCCCCCCGTCGCCCCGTCGCCTATGCTAACCCCCTCCCCTCCCCCGCAGTCTTACCTATCGCGCTGGTCCCGGTGGCTCCAACCGTTCATCTGCTGAGGACCACCACAAAATGGCCACCCCCGTACAGCAGACAGTTTCAGAGAACTGTTTGCTATATGGGGGCGGCCATATTGTTGTGGTCCTCATCAGAAGAACGGAGCCGCCGGGACCAGCAAGATACGTAAGTCTGTGGGGGATTGGGGGGGGGGTAACTATAGCACCGCAGCCCCCGGCGCCCCCACATGTACAGCGCCCCCCCGCGGTGGCGGGGGCTGCGGTGCTATAGTTACGCCCCTGGTAGTAACAACACTTATACACATAATGCCCGCAGTAGTAATGACACCTATACATGTAATGCCCACAGTAGTATCGACGTTTATACATGTAACGCCCACAGTAGTAACAACACTTATACACATAACGGCAGCAGTAGTAACAACGCTTGTACACGTAATGCCCACAGTAGTAACAACACTTATACACATAGGGGGTTATTCTGACAAAATCCTTCTTAGATGGACAAAACCATGTGCACTGCAGGGGGGTAGATGTAAAATGTGCAATGATAATTAGATTTGGGTGAGTTATTTTGTTTCTGTGCAGGGTAAATACTGACTGCTTTATTTTTACACTGCAATATAGATCTCACTTTGAAGTAAAACCCCACCCAAATCTAATTCTCTCTGCACAAGTGGTACTTGTGTATTTTGGCGGCGCCCGATTTCAGCATCGCACGATGAACGCGTCGCATCGCATGCCATGTACCGGATGGCATGCGATGCGACACGAGTTTGACCCCCTATGCGATGAAAAATCGTATAAGCACCCTAAAGGGTGCTTTTGAGCACCCTAATGGGTGCTTACAATGTTAAATGCACCCCCACGCCACCCCCCCACTATAAACATGAACCGGGTACCTTCACAGGTAAACGCGTCCCTTTGCGGGCTTCACAGGTATCCGCGTCCCCTCGCCACGCTTCGGGCTCGGTGGCTCGCTGCGCTCGCCACACTATTCTATTCTCAACTCCACGCCAACGTGGATAGTGGGGGTATGAAAAGGTCGTAGGACGCGTACCGCCACCCCTCGCGGGCTCGCTGCGCTCGCCACGTTTCGGGTTCACGTTTATAGTGGGGGGGTGGCGTGGGGGTGCATTTAACATTGTAAGCACCCATTAGGGTGCTTAACATTGTATAAGCACCCATTAGGGTGCTTATACAATGTTTAAGCGCATTGCATCGCATCGTATGGCATTGTATGCCATGTACAATGGCATACAATTTGAAAATTGTATGCCATCGCACACTATCCAACGAAATCGCGTCGCATCGCATACCATCGCATGCGTTATGGTATGCGATGGGCGCCGCCAAAATACACAAGTACCGCACAAGTTACATCTGCCCCAGCTGCAGTGCACATGGTTTTGTCCATCTAAGAAGGATTTTGTCAGAAAGAGTGAACTAGAATAAGGCCCATAATGCCCATAATGCCCACAGTAGTAACTATACTTATACACATAATGCCCGCAGTAGTAACAATACTTATATACATAATGCCCGCAGTAGTAATGACACCTATACATGTAACGCCCACAGTGTGGTTGGGTGGTGGGTGAAGGAACTTGCGCGGCAGGAGGGTTGAGTGGGCGGTAGGCTGAGTAGGGTGCTGTGTAGGTGGCTGAGTGCATCATCGCTGCAGCCATGCTTTGGGGCCCCTGAGAACGCTGGGGCCCGGGTCAGCTGTACCCTTTCACCCTCCCTGTTGCCAGGCCTGAGTACATCCCCCACCCCCATAGGCAGACATGTCACGTAATCAGATCCCCCTCCAGCACAGCCCCCAGTCCCTCCCACAAATAGGCAGACTTGTCACATATTCACATGCCCTAGGCCCTCCAGCACATCCTCCCCCCCTAGGCAGACATGTCACATACCCCTCCAGCACAGCCCCTATAGACAGACATGGGGGGGGGGGGGATCTGAATGTCACATGTCTGCCTATGGGCATACCTCCCAACTGTCACGATTTCCGCGGGAACGTCCCGATATTCGGGAACGTTCCCGCGTCCCGCCCGGGGCCGCCATTGTCCCGCGGTGGGGGGGACAGTTGGGAGCCCCCCCAGCTTGCCAAAAATAGACGCTGTGCGCATCTATTCAGCGCCACCGAGCGGCAAAAACGGGGGCGGGCCGGAGGTCGCGTCACCCCGTGAGGCCACGCCCCCTTTTCTCGAGGCCGCGCCCCCTTTTCGGGAGCGCACGCGGCTTCGCCGCGCGAACGTCCCGACCTCCCAACTACAAAAGTTGCGAGGTGTGATATGGGGGAGCTGAGTTGGAGGGGGATCTGGGTTGTCACAGTGAGTCTGTCTGCCCTAATGCAGACAGCAGTCAGTCACAGACCCCCTTCCCCCTCATGTGCAGGAATGTCACATACACAGAATCCCCTTCAGCACAGCCTACACTGTAAAACTGGCACATGCAGGGAGATTTATTCCCCATGTCCCTCACACAGTGACAGGAGTGAGTCTCTCTCTCTCAACTTACCCCCGACTCCATTCCCTAACAAGGTTGCCAACCAGTGTCCCCAGAGCCCACAGTGTGACTCACATAATTCTGGAAGCTGAAGCCCGGCCACAGCGCTGCTGCCTGCTGCTCCTCGTCTCTCTCCCCTCTCAGGCTGACGTCATCAGTCTGAGAGGTGCTCCCCCTGGCTGCAGCTTATTGCAGCCGCAGCAGCAGGGTGGAGGGAGCCGGAGGGAAGCACATGCAGCCATCTTCATTTAGGGCACAGTGCCGCAGCCCAGCACGGAGACGCCGCGGCAGCCCAGTTAGGTAGGATAGGCGGCCCATTCTGACATAAAAGGTGCCGGCTCAGCGGGAAACGGCCCGGTTTCCCGGTGGGCCAATCCGCCCCTGGAGCTATATACAGTATGTTGTTTAACAAGGCATCCATGAATTCTTCAGGCAGTTAAACTTAAAACAGGATATATATTCCATAATAGTGTCACATTCTATGACCAAATCAGATGTTTTGGTATAATGATTGATCTTTATCAAGGCTTATCCGGCATCATCTATAGCAAAACAACAAATGATTTTTTTCAGCCTAACAAAGGCCTATCCATAATAATTATTAAAACTGTCTGTTACTAGTTTTATCAGAAACCGAATCCTCCTGTGTATGTGTGTTTTATTTTATATCTTATAACCTAGTAAGGCCACTTTCATGTCCTAAAGAATAATAATACACAGATGTGCTGACCACCACTGCCTGGGTGTTGCTATTGTAACAAATATCAAAGTGCAGCCAAACTCCTCTGATATCTATGCCACTGGTGGGTATGTTTCTCTGCCATGGTACGCCTAGTCACATGATCGTCTGATAAGCCCATCATCTGATATACATCAGGGTTGCCTAGCATACCGGAATGGCCGGGAGGTTCCCGAAAATCGGGTCCCTCTCCTGGCCTCCCGGAATGGTGGACAACACTCCTGGATTCTGGGGGAACCCTGCTCCACCCCGATCACGGCTCCCTCCCCTCGACCATGGCATTTAAATACCACAATCCATGGGTCTCAGAGGAGGGGACGGGGCTAAAATGCCATAATCAAGTAATTTTAGCTCCTCCTCCTCCATGGAGATCTGTGAAACGGATTATGTCTTGAGGGTGGGGGCTTGATGACATAATGCTCAAGCCCCACCCCCCAAAGTGCTGCTGAAAGTCTTCTCTGCTGGCTTCTCATGGAGAGGAGACTAGAGAAGTAGGCAACCCTGATCTACTGACAATTCAAAAAAATGGGGGTTCCAATTCCAAATTCCAATTTTGGGGTGCAGTAGTATAATATTTCCTCCAGGTTATAGTGTTATTGCAGTATATCTTATTCCTGGTCCTCCAGCTCCAAGATGTAAGATATGCTTAGTGCTGGAAAAAAATGGGCGTGCCCAGACTCACGGTAAATATGGATTTGTACAAGCCCGTAGAGTTTTCTTTTTCAGGCTCTTCTCTATTCTCTCTTCTCTGGGTGGAAGTCTGTGTTGCTACAGGTGAAGATCTCTGTTGTTGCTGGTGAAGATGTGATCTCTGTGGATATTAAGTGCGTGTAAAAAAGAAGTGTTTTAGCGTCTGCCCCCCCAAGGTTTCATGATAAATACTTCCCACACTGCTACACTGCCAACGGCCCAAATAAGAAAGCTGGGGTTGCAATCCTGATTTCGCAGCACTGTCCATTTTCCCTTTCCACACAATATATTTAGACCCTGAGGGTAGGTACTTAATCTTGACAGGTCATCTGGACAGTAAGGAGGTGACTATAGTTTCTAGCTATGCCCCTAACTCTAAGCAGGTTGCATTTTGCAGGAGGCTTCTCTCTAAGACCCAGCAACTAGCTAAAGGGGCTTTAATTTAATTAGGAGATTTCAATTTAGTCCCAGACCCTTCAATAGACAGCTCGAGACCACATGCTACATCCCGCCACCATCCTCATACCCCCCCCTAGAGGTATACGCCAGCTTTTTGCAGAATTTGACCTTTACGATTTGTGACGGGTTAAAAACCCAACAATGCGGGATTACACCTTCTATTCCCATTCTCATGGTACATAAACGAGAATTGACCTTGCCATTTCAGTCAGATGGTCCATTAACTCCTTTCATTTAGTTAAGATCCTCCCTCGGACGTGGTCAGACCACGCTCCGCTCTTCTTGAAATGGGACATCGCTAATAGGAAGATAAGCCCTGGTCCATGGAGGCTGGGTATCCAAAGCCTCACTCATCTTGAGTCTCGACAGGCAATACAGAAATCCCTAGAACACTATATTCTAGAGAACCCACTGAGGACACTTCCACCTCCAACTATTGGTGTGCTCTTAAAGCAGTAGTGCGTGGATCAGCGATTCAGATAGCCTCCAAACTCAAAAGGGACCGGAAATGTTCCTTAGAAAGAGCAGAAGTATCTCTTGCCTCCTTGGAGGCTTCCCATAAGGCTGACCCTTCCGATAGATCGCTTTTTAAACAATTAAACGATACTAGAGACAAAGTTAATAGACATTATCTCTCTATTGTACATCGTAACATTGCTAGATTGAATCAGACGTTTTATCTCCTCAGTGACCGGGCAGGAAGAATGTTGGCCAGAAAGTTGAGAGGCAAGAGAGCTAGGGAGAGGATCCACATGATCCACTCGGAGCATGGCTCGAAGGTCGGCGATCCGGAGGAGATCGCTAATGTTTTTTCATTATATTACTCTAAGCTTTATCATTTGAAGGATGATCCCTCTACGCCTCAGCCCAGTGTCGGGGGGATGAGGGACTTCTTTGATAAGATCTCCCTCCCGTCGCTCTCTGGGGAGACTTGCCTATCTCTCAATGCTCCCTGTACTCCTGAGGAGGTCCAGTGTGCCATTGATTCTCTTCCTTCTGACAAAGCCCCGGGTCCTGATGGTTTCCCATCAAACTTTTATAAGACATTTAAAAATCAGCTGACCCCGATGCTTGTAAAGCTCTTTAATGAGGCCTCTGACACTAAGTGTCTCCCCCCTGAGATGCTTGAATCTCGCATCGTTACAATCCCCAAACCTGGCAAGTCCCCTTCTTCTGTCCAAAATTACAGACCCATAGTGCTACTTAATACTGACTTAAAACTGTATGCTAAAATGGTCGCTAATCGAATAGGCCCATTACTCCCATCCCTCATTAAAAATGATCAAGTAGGTTTTGTGTTAAACAGACAGGCCCCTGATAACACACGCAGGGTGATTGACGTCATGGAACACTGCTTAGCAAAGAAAGACCCTCTCCTAGTCCTCTCCTTAGATGCAGAGAAGGCCTTTGATAGACTCCATTGGGGCTTTATGAAAATGGCCTTAGAGAGATTCGGCTTTCAAGGCTGGATATTAGATTCTATTCTGGCCCTCTACACTTGTCCCTCCGCCAGGGTTTTCTCTAATGGCTGTTCTTCTGTGAGCTTCCAAATTACCAATGGCAATCTTCAAGGGTGCCCCCTTTCCCCCTTAATTTTTGCATTGGCCATTGAGCCCTTGGCAGAGTGTATAAGATGTGATGATTTGATCCTAGGCCCTTCAATTGGTGATCTCTCTCATAAAATCAGCCTGTTTGCCGACGATGTCCTATTATGCATTCTGGACCCCATCCATTCTCTGCCTGCTTTGCATAAGGTTTTACAAGAGTATTCAGAGGTCTCTTTCTATAGACTTAATACTAACAAGACGGAGGCTCTCCCACTGGGCCTTCCTCCTGATGCGGTCGCTGAGCTGAGAAAAACATATAATTATTAATGGCAGTCTAGCTCCTTAAAATATTTACATCTAGCTTCTGGAAAGCATGTTATTGACTGTAACTATAATCCCTTGTTGAAGGCATTTTCGAATTTAATCGGGGACTGGATGTTACATGACGTCTCTTGGCTTGGGAGAATCGCTGCGGCCAAAATGGTGTTATTACCAAAATTAATGTATCTCTTTAGAGCTGTCCCAAGGCTCCCCCCAGGTCTACCCTTCAAAAATTCAATCAGGTCCTAGCTAAATATATCTGGAGGGGAGCTAGGCCTAATGGGCCCCATACATCAGCAATCACAATTTATGGATTTTCAGATATTGGGATATTTTGGCCAGATAAATGGATTTTCAGATCTATCCGACTTTGCCCACACATTACAGATTTTTTCAGTGATCGGCAGATTTTTCCATCTTAAGATTGCATCTTCATATCTGGAAATTGCCCCAATCGATTGTCATTTCAGCTGTTCATAATGTAAATAGATGAAGAAAACGAATTGGGAATGCCCACACATCTAAAAAAGATCTGCAGATAATACCAGATTATTAAACATGTTTAAAAACCTGATTAAGCAATCGATTGGCGATTGTGATTGGGATTGCCAAAAGGGGGAGCCCACACATCTAAAATTAATTGTGGCAATCATCTCCATATCTGAAAATTGTCACAATTAATTGCTGATGTATGGGGCCCTTAAGATAGCTAAGAAGACGCTGGTCAGGCCTAAGAGGTCTGGGGGAGTGGCCTTTCCAGATTTAGATCTCTATTTAGCTGCTTGTGTTCTAAATCAGATTAGAGACTGGACTGCATCTGTGGCCCAAAAGCCCTGGGTGACCTTGGAGAGTTCCTACTCACATCCTGTACCTTTAGCTGACCTTCTATGGCTCCCTCCTTCCATTTCACGTGGATATGCATCTACAGATGGAGCCGGGGTTATCTTCGCAGGGGATGGCGGCAGAATCGCCAGCCGCCATCCCCCGCCAGCCGCCATATGCTCTGCGAAAGAGGATGCGTGCACACGAGATGCGCGCGCGTCCACTTCCGACGGCGCTTTCCCCGGGTCCCCGCTGGCTTGCCGGCGGTCACCCGGGGTCCCCACCGCCTCCCCGCGCACCCCCCCCCCCCCACCGCCTCCCCTAACCCTGTCCGTCTCCCTGAAGCGGAGACGGACAGGGTTCCCGTCGCCCCGCCGCCCGGAAACTGAGACGCGCGTGAGACGCACATGCATCTCAGTCAGATGGACGCCGGGCTGCTGGCGGATCGCCAGCGGAGACAGTCTGTCGATTCGCCAGCAAGAGGGAGCCCGGCTCCATCTGTAGGTGCAAATCTATCCAATCTTCACTAGAGGTCTGGCACAAACTAGTTGACTCTACAGGAAAGGCTACCTTCCCAGCCGCCCCTTTATCACTCAAGGCCCTTAAGGCACTAATTCCTATCCCCCAACTGGGCAAGTGGATCAATCTGAGCGTATCCTCATTGGGAGATTTATACACAGACGGACAATTGCGATCCTTCTCCGACCTGCAGAATACTGGAGCTTCACCTTTTCAAAGAGAGACTTCTTCATTTACTTACAACTCAGAAGTTGGCTCCAATCACACTTACACACCCCAGTCAAACCTCCCTATTTCCCACCTAGCCTCAAATGTTTAGTAAGTGCTCCCTCCCATAGAGGAGGAATTTCTAGGTGGTATTCTTACCTTCTCTCCCTCCAGGATAGCGCTAAAACCGCTCCCCAGTTGAGTTGGGAAAGGGATCTGAACAAGTCACTCTCAGAGGAGGAATGGGATGTTATATTTGAGTCTTGCTTTAAGATTTCTCGTTGTTTACACCATTCTGAGATGTTTTTTAAACTTATTCACAGGGCTTATTTCACCCCAGATAGGCTCCATAAGATCTCGCTGACTGTTTCAAATTTATGTTGGAGGAAGTGTGGACACGTGGGAAATATTTTACACATATTCTGGGAATGCCCTGAGCTACGGCCTCTCTGGGGGGAGTTGTTTCTGAGGTTAAGCTCCATATTAAAACGTCCTATTTCATTAGATCCGGCCCTAGCATTGCTCCACATTTTCCCTAATTCACTGTCTACAGCTGACAAATACATTGTTGTACATGTGTTGATTGCGACAAAAGCTGTCATAGCTAAGCTATGGAAGTCGGACGCAACCCCAAATATAGACTCCATCCTCAAGAAGGTACATAAACACTACATGTTCGAAACCACAGGGGCTAGTTATTCCAGTGCCCCAAACTCAATACATATGAAGTGGTTTGGCTGGTCCTCTTACTGTGATGAGGTGGGCCGTTCCAATCTGGTTAGTGATGCCCTGGACTTGTCTATCCTTGTCTCTTAGATCCATCTCCAGGACCAAGCGGTAGTGGTTCATGTAATCATGTAATATACCTTATTGCTCCGGTGTTGGACAGCATCTTTATTGGTTCAAATACTGGAATGGGTTGTTTTTTGATGTGACATTTGCCCATATCTTTGAGAGTGTATTTTCATGTGTAAACTTTTACAACTATGTTGGCAATACTGTATCATTTATCTCCCTCCCCCCTGCCCCTCCTTTCTCTTTTTTTCTGTACCCCTCACTCCCCCCCCCCCCTTAAAAAACTGTCTGTTTGGACGACATTTCTCTTAATAAAAATTGAATGTGTAAAAAAAAAAAAAAAAAAGTGTTTTAGCATGATGATTAATTTTCATTAAATACTTAAGATCACCAAAGTGCATTAGCTTTATCTCGTGACAGGCGTACCTCATTCACCAAGATGGGGGGAGGTTAACACATATCAAGGTACTGTATATTTAGTGTGTAGTGACTTTAAATCGTACCGAACTCAGTCTAGAATATTTCTTTCAAAACAAGTAGTGGTTTCTTTGGGCCTTATTCTAGTTCACTCTTTCTGACAAAATCCTTCTTAGATGGACAAAACCATGGGCCTTATTCTGGTCGATACGTAAATTTCCGAATTCTTTCGGATGGCGTTTTTTAGCCGTCTGCGCATGCGTGGGCAATGCTATGCGCATGTGCCACGCAAGGTCTCCGTACTCGTTCTCACTAATACCATACAGAAAAGTGCACCGCATTCACTCGTGAAATATGGGCGTAATATGGGCGTCATTCGTAACTACACAGGGGCGTAGTTTCAAAGTGGGCTAAACTGGGCGTAAACATGGGCGTACACGAGGGAGTGCACTAATTCTGGTAGGCGTGCATTCGGACAGAACACCGACTGCAAACGAACCAAAAGGCAGAAAATATGCGGTCTCCATAAGCAAGTATTGCTTTGCGGACACCACTCGGTCATGCGCTAGGCATTCGGAACGCCCAATTAGTACGGCCGCACCTGAACCAATGTCAGCTGAACACAATACAATCCACTCCTCTACTCATTACTCATTAATTACACTCTTGTCATTGCTTCAATTGAAACCATTGCAGCTTAAATGGACCATTACAAAACACACACATATATGCTCAAAGCACGGCTGCATTTTTTACACACATTTACACTGCAAGCAATGGACAGAACTTGCTATCACTAATATAAATATCCATGTCACTTTTACATTCACCAATAACATCGGTGTGTACGGGCAGGTTCTCGTCCGTTCTGACGCTGTAAGACCGTGCAGACGCTGTAAGACCGTGCAGAATATGTGTGTGTCCACCGCACACGCAAGGTTTGGATGTCGTCCGTAAACACGCCCTGTTCTTAAAGTGTGAGTCCATCCAAATGCGGAGGACCTGTGGGCGTTTCTTCGTACGATGTCCGCACAGCGTGGCGTGCGGTCCGCTCCGAAAGAATTCGGAAATTTACGCAACAACCAGAATAACCTCCCATGTGCACTGCAGGGGGGGGGGGGGGGGCAGATTTAAAATGTGCAGAGAGAATTAGATTTGGGTGAGTTATTTTTTTCTGTGCAGGGTAAATACTGGCTGCTTTATTTTTGCACTGCAATATAGAGGTCATTTTGAAGTAAAACCCCACCCAAATCTAATTCTCTCTGCACAAGTAACATCTGCCCCACCTGCAGTGCACATGGTTTTGTCCACCTAAGAAGGATTTTGTCAGAAAGAGTGAACTAGAATAAGGGCCTTTATGTGAATTTCTCCTCTTTTCTTTATACTTTCATTGTGTCCCGTGTATACATATAAAACTAAATAGTCGTGAAATACTGTACTGTACATACACCAGATACTTTCAGATTTCTCTTGCTGTACATCAGCAAATGCGTTCCACCATTGAATCACATGGGAAACGCATACCCATGAGACTTGCTACCACCAACTATTGAGAGCAAACATCCGGAGCAATGCAACTTTGTCAAATAAAATAAAAACATGTTCTACTTCTTATGTATACAGTAGGTTCTAAAGGCACTGATCACGCCTACATGGAACAGGCCACACCCACACAGCACTGGTCACACCTACATGGTACAGACCACACCTACACAGCACTGGTCACACCAACATGGTACAGGCCACAGCATTGGTCCCAGCTCATCTAATTTTCAAAATTGACCCATAACCATTTTCTAGCACAAGGGTATGGGGCTCTTAATTACCCATGTAAATAATAGATATGCAGTCCTACGAAGTCGAAGGGGCAAATGTAATGGGCGTGGGTCATTAGGTCTACACAAGCTAGGTTGACATACATTAGGTCGACCACTAAAGGTGACAGGCACTAGGTTGTGTCAATGTCTAATTTTTCCCAGCATATAATTTCCATAATTATAATTATAACCATGCCCATAACATTAATATAGTCAGGGATAAATAACCTTTTATCCCATATATGCCAAGTTTAGTCTCTAAATGATCAGAATTATAATAGCTGTCAGATGACAGTTATTAGAATTCCATATGATATTGCACTCACATGTTATTACAAATTATAAGCTCACACTAGATTAGGATACAGCAAACAAAGGGGCGTGTCTATAGGCTAGTGAAACCAGGTGAATGAATGGTCTCTGGAAAGACAATAGGATCAACCCCTCCCCCTAGAAAGTTTCTTGGATAGTGAAAGAAACATATCCAGTTAGTTGAATTTGGAAAGTCGACCAGATAAGATGGAATGCAGCACTCCTGGACAAGATGAGCACATGGCTTTGAGTAATGTATAAACTTGTAGGACCGATATATTGTGTATTAGGACCCCGGTTATGGAATATGGATTATGTTAGAGAGTTTAAGAGTAGTTAACTTCCATTCTTAGTTTGTCTTCAGATATTAACATGTGCATAGGCCCAGAGTATGTTTACATATGGTTACACAAAGAAAGCTTCTGTCTGTAGTTGAGGGTGACCTGTGTGAATGATGTTTAGCTAGCCTGTAGTTATGAATCGTGAGTGGAGTATAGGTGGATCAGCAGGATCAATGGTGTGTTGGCCCTGTACCGTGTGGAGGTTTATTGTGTTGGAAGTGTGGTGTTTTTGGTCTGTTAGGAGAGGATCTGCTTGGCTTGTTATATTGAGATACTATCCTATGTCATACCAGAGGGATAAGCAGAATAAGGCCTGGAATCAATATGTAGACATGTGCTGCAGGCTCCGGCCTGCAGTGTGTCCTTTGTGCCGGTAAACGGCTAACATTGGTGTTTGGACTGGCCCATGTGTGTCTTGGTGTGGTTGTAAAGGAGTTCTGTAATATATTGTCTGGATTCTTTGTATTGAAGTGTGTGTGTCTGCGTCCCAGAATGGATTAGCCCTGAGTTGTTTCTATTGAAGAGTGTGAATGCTTTGTGTAATATCCAGTGAGAATATCTAGATAAACTATCGGATAAAACCAACTTATATGTAACAAATGTTGATAGCATGATGCTCGGATGGTGTGTGTGTAATAGCTTGTGATATGATTATGATATGATTAGTCCTTAGAAGTGTATAGTGCCATTTAAGTGTGTATGATGAATGTGCAAGTTATATTCAGGATTGTGAGTATCGCATGATGCAGGTTAGAGGTAATTTTATAGCAATTAAGGAAAGTACAGACAGTTTATGTGTGATTGCCAGGCAGCTGTTTGAGCCTGTAGATTGTTAAGGTTCTTTTGTGTGCCATGTGGAGAAATCTAAGATGGCTGAATGCCATGCGGCGGTATCTAAAATGGCGGACACAAAGACTTGGTATCACAAAATGGCTGCTTCTTCATAGCCACGCCCCCAGCACTGTAATTCACATACACATTATTTAAAACTGAGGTTAATTGTATTTAAGGATGCTGGAGTAAGTAATCGTTATTTTGTATAATACCTGTATTGTTATATTTATTATCCATGATACAGTTTCATCTGGTTACACTTATAAATAATATTCATTGATTATAAATCTGGACATTCACTTATTGGTTGCGTGCAAAATGAATAAATTAGATAGACTTTGCATATATAAATAAATGGACTTCCTTAGATGGGGTCTCAGTCCTCGGGATTAAGCATTTGACGATGTGCGGATATGAGCAGGTTTGCGAATATCGGCAGGTGTGGGATCATCTACCAGAAAAGAAGAAAAAGTTTTTTTTTTATTTTTTCTGGTGCGTTTTGTGTTTCCATATTACTGCCGGTTAGGGGCCTGTGTTGGATCTGTAGTATTACAAAGCTCTAATTTGAACTTTGGGACAAAAGGAAAAACATTTATTTATATTTAAATATCAAGATGCAATTCTATAAGTAAATATGTTTTAATAATTTGTTTTCTCTCATGTGATGGTATCTCCTTTTGATGTTTATCTTTTAAATAATAGTCAGATATGATTAGCAAGGGCTGTTTCAGGTTGAATTGTTTTTTTAATTTGAATTGTTTTATAAGCAGTGCAAATTTTAAATAAATGCACATTTTTTTATAATTGCAGCAGAAGCGGATTATAAGGGAATAATGTATAGCCATAAATTGCAGGTATTTTACTGCAGACCATCTCAACCTGAGAAAGCCATTGTATAGTTGTATGTTGCAAAGAACTCTGGGTAAAAAAAATGCTATTTCTACTAAATAATTTTTTTTTTTTTTAGTATACCTTTCAACATATGGTAATGAGAATAGTAGGCAAGGTGGAAAGCATTGCCAGTGAAACTTTCATTCCCATAATTGATAGGATTGAGTCATAGGTATTTTAACTTTAGAAAGATAAAAGAGAGAGAGATAAAATACCAGTCAATAGAAAAATCAGGTACAGTTAAAATCAACAAATTCCAAGCAGTATGAAATTCGAATGTTACTCTAAAGTGTTACATTTGAAACTGAAACTAATTGTTACCAAATATGATATATAACATTTTTCTTTTTTTTTATTCCAGGCTAAAAGACAGAAAAAGATTCTTAACTTTTAAAAGTGCCAGCCAGAGGGTATTTAGATGTAAATTAAGGTGTTGAGACAATAGATTTACAACCATAGCCAAAGGGAGAGTTTGAATAGGAATGGTTCATTTATACTCTCCCAGCAGAGACTGTAGTTTTGAATAGGCTCAATAGACAGAATATTTCTTTTTGTAACCATTGTGATCTTTATCCCAAATGCATAAGTGCATGAAAAACTGGTAAGAGGTATTGTACTGTGTGGAGTTTGTACGTGTTAAGAGTAAAATTGCATTTGTTTTCCCCTGTGAATGTGAGATATCTACAGTATGGTAAGAGGTGTTAAATTCATAGTGCCATATCCTTGCAAACCACAAATGTTATAGAAAGAGTGTGCTATTTGGATTTCTTGAATAGTTAAGTTAAAAAGAAGTATGCAAAAGAAGGCGGGACTCGGACACATGGGTGTCAACGTCTGCCGCTCAGTGAGACACTGTTTGCGTGATGGACACATGTGCGGGCGCATGTGATTGCCTAGGTACGCTGTACAGGTAAATGCCCAAGGATGGGTAGTGATAATTAATTAAGTGATAAATTGAGTAAGACTCCTGTTGAGTTACAAACAGGATTCTTTTATTATTTATCAAAATTCAAGAAATTCAAATAGTATTGATTAAATTCCCATTGATAGTCAAGGGAACACTTGTGTGACATCCAGTAGAAGAGCTGCCAGCCATGGAATCTTTCTGTACAGAAATATAGATAGTAAAGTTAAGTGAATGGTACCCAGATGTGGAAATTCCTGGGAGGTGAAAGGATTGCCCTTAGCGCTAAGGATTGTGTGTTGAAATAGGACACACGGGGGGTACACGACGACGTACGAGTCGACGTACCCATTTTTACTGCCCCTTCCGTCGACCTACCTATTTTGGTCTACCGGAAGGGTATAGGAGCGAAAATCGGAACTTCGAATTCCGCTGAGCTCCTCCGGTTTCTGGGGGTACAGGAAAACAAGTTTGTTGTGCCCTGGAGAGACTGGCCGCACCTTGTAGGTCAACTAGACGTGCGCGGCTAGTTGAGAGCTTGGTGATTGAGTACATTACCTCGCATAGTGGGCTTCACGCTTAGGTGCGGAATAGTGTCATTATGTGGAGAAGTGAGTGGTTGGGGAGCTCTCAGACAAGAAATAACCCACCGGTATCTACTAGCTGTGAACGTTTATTCCTGTAATCATGGGTAATAACGGGTCACGCAGTGATAACGTGATACGTAGGGATGGAGATGTCAGATAGACATACAGGTGAGTAATGCAGTAACTCACCACAAGATATAGATAGTAGAATTTCCAGGTACTGGCAGCTTCGAACCGGATGAATTACACAATAAGAATTGAAAAATAATGTCTGCTCTCATCAACGCGAGGTAAGAAGAGGCATAGTGTTTGTTTAAAACTGCGGTATAGGAAAATGGCAATAGGAAAAGTGATGGCACAGATGCAATTAGACTGTTAATGCGGAATAGCAATACCCCTCCCATTCGTATATAATGGGACCAGTTATTCTAAAGTGTCTGATGTAATTGTGAAACTGACTCACCTATACCCTGTGTCAACTCCTTGTTAAGGATTAGTAAGTGTTGACGCAATATTCAAGACAGCTGTCATCTCCGAGACGAGAGAAGTCAAATGTAAGGCGGAGTCAAACAGCCAGAGAGGATGCTGTTTTTCCCAAGTGGTAAGAGACGGTACGGTCGATGCCAAATTGACACAGCTGGAGAAGTAGGTATACTGGTTTCACACTGACTCAGGTAATAAGTATTAAGGTAACAAGATAAATTGAGAATGCCAAATTGTATTTGAAATTAATTACATCCCCAGGTTAATAACTGCTGTAGGTATAGAGAAGCAGAGATGTCGCACAATAGAAGAACGGTAACCAGCAAGACTCCTAAATTTTCTTTCTCCCCTTTTAGCAAGTAGATTAAAGATTTAAGAGTAGAACACAATATTACAGCGAACACATGAAGGTTTAGACTATGGTAAGACATACAGGTATAGAACACAAGGAAAGGTAGAGAACAAGATAACATGTTCTATTCAAAGGAGTACTGCATACGATCCGCCCTCGGTACCAGGGTAACGATGTATTGGGAAATTTGTTTTTGAAACATGCTTGTTCATTACATGACATATAGTTCCCATGACACATATGTATGTAAACACATAGATATAGGGAAGTGGTTAAAAGTTAATAGCCACCTAGTGGTGACTTGTATGTGATGTAATTGTCAGTCCAGGTTCTTAGGAATCAGGTAAGGAGAAATGGAAGTTAGTCTATACGTATTCTCTTTTGTTTGTTTGATTGTCATTGTTTGTTTTGATGGTTCGCAGAATCAGACATGTGTCGTGTAAGATGTCTAAAGATTTGTTTTTCTGTTTGTTTAGTTAAGCCGGAAAGAGCTGTGATTGGACCCGGTCAAATGTGACGCATTTCTATTTGGAAACCCCTATTGCTCCTAATTGCATGGAGAGCGTATGGACCTAACATTGAAAAAGTTTCATCCCCTAGACAATGAGATATATATAACAGTGTTTTTAAATGAGATTTAAAAATCTCAAGATATTGATAGTGTTAGGTCCAGATGTCAAGTAATTGATAGTCCTTAGTGATTAGACAGAGAAGAGGAAAATGAGAGATTGAATATTCTGAATATCTCAGATTTCCTCTAGTCACATTTTTCCGAAGAAGAACACAGATTATCTGGCTCAGAAAACTGTATTTGTAATATATGGAGTGATATAGAGGTTAAATTGAAAGAAGTTTGGTAGTACAGGGTAGAAATACCCTTAAATAAATTAGAGCGCCACCTAGTGTCAAAAGACAGTAAGGCGAGGGTTAAACTATAGCACTCTAGAGTGTAGAAGCTTCACAGATGTGGGAGGCGGGATACTTTTAACACTTGGGAAGTTCTTTCTGTTTATGTCTCTGCAGGGAAACAAGTCGACAACAGAACTATCGGAAGTCTACAAGTGGATCGGATGGAATACAAGAAGCCAAGAATGGTAGGGAAAATAGGTAGAAAAGCAAAGATATTGATACTTCTTTTTCCTACAGATGCAATGGAGAAGGAGAGATGAGCCCAGCCGTAGACAGATGATGGTCCTCGAGATGACGACTTGGATACCGACAGATGACTAGACAGGAACCCAGCTAGAAAGCCCCAAGAGCCGACGAAATACACAAGCCGACCAAGAGAATGATGACCCCTAGACGACCCCACGTCGTGATGAGCAGAAGACCCACTAGAGACTTTTTTTGGGCCCTTAGTTTTAATGTCAAGAGACACTAGGAATGACCCAAAAGTGCGTTAGAACGGTTTTTATCCTGGGAGGTCTAGCTGGGTTTTTAGTCCACTAACTGCACTAGGAGAAATGACTGTTCTCCACTCTTTCAGGAAATCTTTATAATACTCTGTTAAATTGTTTTTGTTATGTTGTTCATCCATGTTTTCCCAGCATCCTTTGTAGGACATATGAAAGTGTTCACCCCTGTACATCCTGTGGTAGGTAACACAACACCTGTGCAGGAACACTACACCCACCTAAACAGCTACACATACACTCCCCAAATGTATCATTCAGTCGCGTGTGTCTGGGCTGTGGCCCTACAACTATTGTGAGGTCATGGTCTGGACATGCCGGCGTTAAGTAAATGCACTCCCCCATTTATTATTAATCTAGGATTAAGCCATTGCGCAAAAATGATACATCCCCTTCTTTCTACACATACACATAAGTTCCACCCTTTAAAAATCTTTTTTTATCAATGAAAAATATTTTTATGAAAAATATTGAAATTTTATGAATTATGAAAATTAATGCGGAAATTATACATTATTAATTTTAATGTGACAGTTTTGTATACTGTCAAAGGGACGACTGTCAATGTCTAATTTTTCCCAGCATATAATTTCCATAATTATAATTATAACCATGCCCATAATATTAATATAGTCAGGGATAAATAACCTTTTATCCCATATATGCCAAGTTTAGTCTCTAAATGATCAGAATTATAATAGCTGTCAGATGACAGTTATTAGAATTCCATATGATATTGCACTCACATGTTATTACAAATTATAAGCTCACACTAGATTAGGATACAGCAAACAAAGGGGCGTGTCTATAGGCTAGTGAAACCAGGTGAATGAATGGTCTCTGGAAAGACAATAGGATCAACCCCTCCCCCTAGAAAGTTTCTTGGATAGTGAAAGAAACATATCCAGTTAGTTGAATTTGGAAAGTCGACCAGATAAGATGGAATGCAGCACTCCTGGACAAGATGAGCACATGGCTTTGAGTAATGTATAAACTTGTAGGACCGATATATTGTGTACTAGGACCCCGGTTATGGAATATGGATTATGTTAGAGAGTTTAAGAGTAGTTAACTTCCATTCTTAGTTTGTCTTCAGATATTAACATGTGCATAGGCCCAGAGTATGTTTACATATGGTTACACAAAGAAAGCTTCTGTCTGTAGTTGAGGGTGACCTGTGTGAATGATGTTTAGCTAGCCTGTAGTTATGAATCGTGAGTGGAGTATAGGTGGATCAGCAGGATCAATGGTGTGTTGGCCCTGTACCGTGTGGAGGTTTATTGTGTTGGAAGTGTGGTGTTTTTGGTCTGTTAGGAGAGGATCTGCTTGGCTTGTTATATTGAGATACTATCCTATGTCATACCAGAGGGATAAGCAGAATAAGGCCTGGAATCAATATGTAGACATGTGCTGCAGGCTCCGGCCTGCAGTGTGTCCTTTGTGCCGGTAAACGGCTAACATTGGTGTTTGGACTGGCCCATGTGTGTCTTGGTGTGGTTGTAAAGGAGTTCTGTAATATATTGTCTCGATTCTTTGTATTGAAGTGTGTGTGTCTGCGTCCCAGAATGGATTAGCCCTGAGTTGTTTCTATTGAAGAGTGTGAATGCTTTGTGTAATATCCAGTGAGAATATCTAGATAAACTATCGGATAAAACCAACTTATATGTAACAAATGTTGATAGCATGATGCTCGGATGGTGTGTGTGTAATAGCTTGTGATATGATTATGATATGATTAGTCCTTAGAAGTGTATAGTGCCATTTAAGTGTGTATGATGAATGTGCAAGTTATATTCAGGATTGTGAGTATCGCATGATGCAGGTTAGAGGTAATTTTATAGCAATTAAGGAAAGTACAGACAGTTTATGTGTGATTGCCAGGCAGCTGTTTGAGCCTGTAGATTGTTAAGGTTCTTTTGTGTGCCATGTGGAGAAATCTAAGATGGCTGAATGCCATGCGGCGGTATCTAAAATGGCGGACACAAAGACTTGGTATCACAAAATGGCTGCTTCTTCATAGCCACGCCCCCAGCACTGTAATTCACATACACATTATTTAAAACTGAGGTTAATTGTATTTAAGGATGCTGGAGTAAGTAATCGTTATTTTGTATAATACCTGTATTGTTATATTTATTATCCATGATACAGTTTCATCTGGTTACACTTATAAATAATATTCATTGATTATAAATCTGGACATTCACTTATTGGTTGCGTGCAAAATGAATAAATTAGATAGACTTTGCATATATAAATAAATGGACTTCCTTAGTTGACACCTATTTCAGGTTGACAAAAGGTTAACACAAGCACTGGGTCAACATGGTAAAGGTCAACCTGCATAAGGTTGACAGTTTTTTGTTGTCATTGTCATAGTAAGTCGACATGGAGACCATTCCCAATGTACCACGTTCGCTTGCCATGCTTCGAGCACACTATTAGATTCCCACTCTATGCCCACTTCAATAGTTAAGAATGAAAAACCACCTGTTTTTGAAAAAAAAAAAAAAAACCGGAAAAACTCATATCGACCTAATGCACCATGACCAAAAGAGGTGTCGACCTAGTGGCTGCCGACCTTTAGAGGTCAACCTAACTTGTGTAGACCTAATGATGTATCTCAGTTAACTAAGATGGGAGTTCTATTGAAGATGTAATGTTGCCCATAGCAACCAATCAGATTCTACTCCTTATTTATTTAGCATCTTCTAGAACAGGGGTCAGGGAAGTTTTTTTTACCTTTTACCCCAAAATATATTTTGATAAGCCAACATTACCCCTTGATTTGAAAGGAAGAAAATCATGTTATTGCAATACACAATGTACCCCCAGAAATTGATGCTATATAATGCTAGTACAGTACACAGCCTGGCAGCCATTGATGAGGATTACCATGTATTGCTGTGGGTGGTACTAAATTTTTACCACCCACAGCCATACATAGTAAGTAAGTAAGTAAGTTTAATTTATATAGCGCACTTTCTCCAACAGGACTCAAGGTGCTTGATCACATGGTAATCATCATCATTATCAATGGCTGCCAGGCTGTGTGTGGTATAGCCATTGATAATGTGATGTCCAGGCACAGGGGCGTAGCGCCAATTTTTGCGCCTCCCCGCTGGATAATCCCCCCCTCCCCCCTAAATTTAACGCTGCCTTCCCGTTCTTACCCTGCCTCCCCCGCAGCGCCTGTATTCGGCCGGGAGTCAGGAACGCATATCTACTAATCTGCGTCCCGGCGCCTGGCTAATTGAGTCAAATGTCTATTACAAATGGTCGCCTCCTTACAGCAGACCGTTTGTAAGGATGCTAGAGGAGGCCGTCGCTGCCTCCTCTAGCATCTTTACAAATGGGGCTTCTTGCTCGATGCCAAGGGGGACTGGAATTTCTCATTGCCAAGGGGGACTAAAATTTCTCGTTGCCAAGGTGGACTGACTGCATGTCTGGAAGATGTCAATATCGTTACCAAAGAGTGGGGGGAGGGGAAGTGCATGAGCAGAGCATGGTGTTCCTCCTGGAGAGGGTCATATTGGGAGGTATTTGGGTTGAAGGGTGATATTGATGGATTGGGGGCATTAGATATTTTGACAAATCCTGTGATGTCAGCTGCTCGCCCCCTGTGCCTATGTCACCCGGAAATTCTCCATGGGAATGCCCAGCACACCACCACAGCAAAGCCCCTTACGCATTAAGCCATGGTAGAAGCAGTGATATAAGTTTCCTATCAAATTAACATGGGAAAAGTTTAGTCTTAAAATATTTTTTTTTCTTCAAATTTGTTCTAGTGCAGATTAGAAAATGAAAACTAAGTATTTAATTGCTATGGGTATCACATTCAGTGCCGGATTTATCACTAGCCCCGTGAGGCACCTATCATGGACCAGCCAGCCGCCACCAACCAGGCACTCCGAATTGACATCCGGGCAGAGAGCTGCCCGGCTGCCCGTCTCCCCCCCTCTCGATCTGCAGCACTCCCCCGCTCGTTCCCTCCCTGCTGCGCCGAGCCGACAGCACCGTAGCTACAGAGCAGTTGTCGGATTGTGCAAGCAGCCTACACCTCAGTCACTGGCTGTGTGCGCAGGCTGTTCAAGGAGGCGGGATCCGGGCAGCGTGTGCTGCTGTCTGCTGTGTGGAGAGGCAGACTCAACGATGGAGACTGAACACATAAAGTATCTGCTGGGCTGACCTTCTACTGTACTTCAAAATAAGTAGGCAGACGGCTCTTCAATCGATTATCATTTTTGGCAGGCTCTGGGTCATATGTATGTATATATATATATATATATATACTGTGTGTATATACACACATATATATATATACTGTGTGTGTGTGTGTATATATATATATATATATATATATATATATATATATACTGTGTGTGTATGTATGTATATATATATATATATATATATATGTGTGTATGTATTTATATATTTATAAATTAAGAAATTGAGAAATTGGGAAATTGAGCTCATGTGTCTCAAATTTCTTCAAAGGGGATACAATTGGAGGGAACTCCAGAAAGCCAAAAGCAGAGCTCTGTCCATCCCCCGGGAACAAACCCTGTTGGTGAAAGAACCCGCTACCCTGGGAGATAAAATCCCGTTCGTACAGAAATTCAACACAGCTAGCGTTAACATCACTAAAACCGTACGCAATCTTTGGCCCATGGTATCCACAGACCCAGATCTGAAGATGTTCTCCCGAACATCTATTCTGCCCAGCTACCAGAGATCTTGTAATCTCAAGGACCTCTTGGTCCATAACGATATTTCTAATCAGAAACCTCCCGCAGCCTCTAACTTTTTAGTACGCAAGCCAGGATGCTACAGGTGTATCAATTGTACAACCTGCAGCTTCCTGGAAACTGGTGACAGTTTCTCTCACCCCCATACAGGTGCACGCATTCAGTTGAAACATGTGATGACGTGTAGTACCACACACGTCATCTACATTATACGGTGTCCCTGTGGTCTCCTGTATGTGGGGAAGACGTCCTGTCAATTCAAAGAACGAATGGCAGGACATCGTTCCCACATCAGGAAGGCTCTTGAAGGAAAGATTTTGCCCCAAGAACAACCTGTCCCACGACATTTTCGTGAATTTAAACATGGGTTAGCTACCTTACGCTATAAAACGATCGATCACATCCCCAAAACCCTTAGGGGTGGTGATCGGGATACGAAACTGCTGCAACGAGAGACCTGGTGGATACACCGCCTCAACACGGTGGCTCCCTCAGGTCTCAATGAAGCGTGTAGCTTCCTGCCATTTTTGTAACTTTTTTTGCTTTCCGTTACTTGCATGTGTTGTACAGTTAACTTTGTACCCGGTGTCCTAGGCTTCTATCATTGTTTGATTATATGCATGTTTGCCTCTTTGCCTAGTCGACATGTCAGTAGTGTTGCCTGCTTTTTAACTCACTTTGTTATTTTTAGGTTGCCTAGCAACCCGTCGACGTCCTGGCATACCGGCTGGTATGCGTCGCTGGCTAGTGACGTCACGATGACCCGGACCTGCGGCGGTGGGCTGGCGACGGTGCACACGGTGTTTGGTGAAGGTTTAAAGGTATGTCTTGTGTTTGCTGTTTTGTGAGCTTGAAAAAGATCATTAAAGATCGAAACGTTGCCCGCACAGACCGCTGTGTCTGTCTTATTCTTTACAAGACCCTGGAGTGCCTCCAAATACCCCCTCTGCTATATATATATATATATATATATATATATATGTATTTATTTTTTTGGTGTGTATGTATGTATGTATATCCAATAAATACGGTCCACCAGCAGTCAGGATGTAGGCAATCAGAATACTAATGCCAGAATCCCGATGGATGCACCCCCCCTCCCAACTCTGCCTTATCTGCAGCCTAACTGTCCCCACCAATGTGCCACCACCTAAAGCTAGCCCCCGGCCCCACATTCTAAATCTAAACTGGCTTTCTAGGTGCTAACACCTACTCCCAGTTTAACCCCCCCTTATTTTCAGTACCCACCCCCAGAGCTTTGATCCAGCGGCAGTTATGTGTGGCCCAATATGTAATGGGCATTAAGGTGTAGTGCACAATGTGTAATGGGCATTACGGTGTGTGGACAATGTATAATTGGCATTTCGATGTATGTCACAATGTGTAATGGGCATCACGGTGTATGGCACAATGTTTAATAGGCATTATGGTTTATGGCACAATGCGTAATGGGCATTATGGTGTATGCAGTGGCGTAACTATAGCTCCGCAGCCCCCGCGGTGGCGGGAGGGGGGGCGCAGAGAAATTGGGGGCGCCGCCGGGGGGCTGCGGGGCTATAGTTACCCGCGGTCTGCGTCTCGCCCGGCTCTCTGTCGGGACCTGCCTGACCGTCACGGTCCCGGCCGGCTCCTGCTGCAATGAAAACTGACAATTAGAAAATGCCTGCCCCCATACGGCAGACAGTTTTCTGTCTGCCGTATGGGGGCAGCCATTTTCTAAGAGTGAGTTTTCATTGTAGCAGCAGGAGCCGTCCGGGACCGTGACAGTCAGGCAGGTCCAGACAGAGAGCCGGGCGAGACGCAGACCGCGGGTAAGAAGGGGGGGCAGGGTAGGTGTGTGCGGGGGTGGGGGCGCCGAATAAACGTGCGGCGGGGGTGCGCTAAATAGTTAGTTATGCCCCTGGGTGTATGTCACAATGTGTAATGGACAGTGTGTCTAAGGGGTTCTAGCTAGCATGTTGTATCTAGGGGGTGGCCAAAAATGTTGTACCTAGGGGCGACCTGAGCCCTAAATTCGCCCCTGATCACATTATGCTATACGGTAAGAAGAGGAAGAAGACGGGTATTGAAGATGCTCTGTTTACAGACATTTCTATTGCTATTTGTAGTGATTACTGGGGACAGTGGAGCCCCAATTCGGGCAACTGCAGATCACTTGGCCCAAGGAAATAGAGGAGTAGACATTGATTATGAGGAGTTGAATCCATCAGACTATAAAGTCTGCCAGATGAAGTGATAGCTGAAAGTGACCTAAAGTGATAGCTGAAAGTGATTCTGTTGATGAGCTGAGAGAAGAACTGAAGATAGAGAACGCCAATTATTTGATGAGCACATGCTCAGCAGTTGCCATTAACTTTCTAGTGTGTTTTTGTGTTTCTAGTGCATCTTTATATAGTGCAGCATATTCTGTTGCGCTTTACAAAAGAGACAGTGATACAACAAACAGGGTATTTACAGACAGTCAAAATGTAGGAGGGCCCTGCTCGCAAGCTTACAATCTATAGGGAAATAGGCTTGGATACATAAGGATAGATACTGTATTCTTTATTGCATCGATTCCACCAGAATGCAAGGTTCCGTGACTGGTTCTGGAATTTGATAAGCTTGCCTGAAGAGTTTTCAGGGAACGTTTATTTATATGGCCTGCAAGGTTTTCACAGCTCCTAACAACATATAGTATATAAACTTACAACACACTTACAACTTAGCAAAAAAGATTTGCAATTAACCAGCGCTTTGGAGATAATACATAAAAAATTATCTGTAATGTAGCATCTCTATTCTCTGCCTGTGACTCTTCTGGGTATAGATTAGAAGTGAACTTACAGTGCCCTTCAATTCAGGTATGCCCGTAACGGTTTCTTTAAGGTAAACTTCACAGTGCAGGAAATGCCAACATGAATTCAACATGAGAATTCGCTCTCGCGTTCATATAAGAGGTTTCTTTATCAATAGATGGTCTTAGACGTCAGGAAACAAGTAGGTAGGATTTATTACATTATGGGGGGGGGGGGGGGGATCTTAGAATGCACACCCAATATACATGAGGTGCTATCATGCTGGGACTTGTAGTTCTGCAAAGAAAAACATGTGGTGCAGATGCACTCTCCATATTATTAATCAATCAATTAATAACAGAGGTTCTTGGTATATCAATTGGCCAAGAAATATTTGCCCACCAACCAGCTTCACGGTAACCTTATTTCTGGTGGGTCCCTAATACTAAGTTTGGATCTGGGGTGCGGAACCCCAAAAAGGCCAGCATAAGCAAGTCACCCCAGGGCAGCACACAAGTGAAAAAACTAAGCTAGAAGTGTGTTAATAAGATCCAAACTTAGTATTAGGGACCCACCAGAAATGAGGTTACCGTGAAGCTGGTTGGTGGGCAAATATTTCTTGGCCAATTGATATACCAAGAACCTCTGTTATTAATTGATTGATTAATAATATGGAGTGTGCATCTGCACCACATGTTTTTCTTTGCAGGATTTATTACATAAAAGATCCACGTATCCACACGACAAACAACGGTAAAAACGAGAGTCCAGATGAAGACAGTAGCTGATAGCGGGTGCCGGCGGCTTCTCCTTCCGTGCTGGGCATGCTGCAGACAACGCCGGGGGGAGATGATGGTGACGCTGCCGGAGTCCGTCCCGCTGTTCCTGCTCTTGCTGAATAGTATTGCGGCTCAATCAATGCGTTTCGGATATAGGGTATATCCTTTTTCAAGATGTGCCGCCTTGGCTGCAGGGAGATGCTTTTAACACCGGCCTGTTCCGTCACATGATGTTTGTTGGCCAATGGAAATCAACCTGTATCCGGATTTAATCTATTAGCTTCATCTGGGTATACTACACACATAATAAAATATGTCTAAAATACCGAATTTAAAATGCATTGTTAATGAAAACACATATTTAAACATACAATAAAATTATCATAAAACTTCGCATAAAAAAGTTTTAAAATTTTTTTTTTACATGCAAGTGGTCACAAAAGTCGACATAGAGAAAAAGCCGACATACACCAAAATTTTTTAAAAAAATTACAAAATTTGCACATTTAACAGGGTAAATACATTGATTTGATTTAGCGGCATAAAAAACGTTAATTATAACTACACTGACTATTAACTCATTATGAGCCGGATATACATGAGAAGGGAAGAAAAGGGGAAAAAGCTGAAAACACATAGTTAGTGGTATATTGTTGGTACCATTCCACCCCCCTTATAATTCATATAAGCCATTTATATTCGTAATCTACATTAAGTCCTTTGGGGACCATGGTGTTGAGGTTGAATATACATTTCATTTCTAATTTTGCTAAATGTTCCTCAACATCATTTTTCCTCCAACTGGACTTACAGATTTTAATTCCACAAAATGACTTTAGACCTCTCATATCACAGTCATGTTTCTCCTTAAAGTGTAAAGACACATTGTGCAAATCGTAGCCTTTTTTAATATTCCGAGCATGTTCAGCCAAACGGTCTTTTAGCTGTCTGCTTGTACGTCCAACATACTGTTTACCGCAGTTGCACTCCAACAAATACACAACGTTCTTTGAATTGCATGTAATAAAGTCATTAATAGTGAAGTTTTCACTATTTGTATTAGACTTGTACTCTGTGGTTTTAGGAGCGAATTTACATGCTTTACACATTGGGCAAATACCGCAGCGGTAGAACCCTTTGGATAGCACTCTGGTTGTTCTTTTAGGAATGGTTTGAGCACTCCTAACCAGAATGTTACTCAAATTGTCCGCCCTGCGGTATACAAATTTGGGGCGGTGTCCCACATATTCTTTAAGGAGGGGATCCTCTGTGAGGACTCCCCAATGTTTAGTTATGAGCTTCTCCAGTTGTTTATGCTGAGAGGTGTACTTAGTAATAAAACGTACTTCACAATTAGCCGGTTTAATAGTTCTAGTGTTAGACACAGCTACCAGATTTTTATTGTAAGCTTCATCCACCCAAACTGGATTATATCCTTTTTGGTTAAAATTTTCTCTCATTTCACCTGCTTGTACCTCATAATCGCTAGTGTTAGTGCAATTTCGTCTGAGCCTATAAAACTGACTTGATGGAATCTCTTTATCCAATTGGCGTGATGATTACTCTCGCTGCTTATATAGGAGCAGCAGTCAGTCAGGCTTAGTGTAGTTTTTAGTACATATTTTGAGGTCATCAATAAAGATGGTTAAATCAAGAAAATTAACAGAAGATGGACTGATGGTGTATGTCAATTCTATATTTTGATCATTGTTATTTAGTTACACACAGAAGTCATTTAGGGTGTCTGGACCTCCCCTCCAGACGAACAGGAGGTCATCGATGTATCTGACCCATAGCACCAGGCTGGCATTCCAAGGGTGGTTGGACCAAATCTGCTCATCCTCCCACCTTGCCATGAACAGATTAGCATAGCTTGGTGCCAGCTATGGAAAGGAGGAATAGTGGGAGACTGGAAAGAGGAGGAATAGTGAGAGATAGGAGAGAGGAGGAATAGTGAGAGATAGGAAAGGAGGAATAGTGGGATAGAGGAGGAATAGTGGGAGATGGGAGAGGAGGAATAGTGGTAGACTGGAGAAATAGTGGGAGAGAGGTGGAATAGTGGGAGACGGGAGAGGAGGAATAGTGAGAGATAGGAAAGGAGAAATAGTCGGAGACTGGTGGAATAGTGGGAGATTGGAGAAATAGTGGGAGAGAGGTGGAATAGTGGGAGATGGGAGAGGAGGAATAGTGGGAGACTGGAGAAATAGTGGGAGAGAGGTGGAATAGTGGGAGACGGGAGAGGAGGAATAGTGAGAGATAGGAAAGGAGAAATAGTGGGAGACTGGTGGAATAGTGGGAGACTGGAGAAATAGTGGGAGAGAGGTGGAATAGTGGGAGACGGGAGAGGAGGAATAGTGAGAGATAGGAAAGGAGGAATAGTGGGAGACTGGAGAAATAGTGGGAGAGAGACGGGAGACGGGAGAGAGGTGGAAGACGGGAGAGGAGGAATAGGTATATGGGCTGTAGGACACATGGTTTGCCAGCACCCTCAGTCACCACTATTGCTGCCCCTATGGCTTGCTGTTGCCCAGTGAAAAATTGCAGACAGCGCCAGCTGATAACCATATCAGCACTATAATCTAAATACACTGCTGAGCATCCTGTGGTGCCAAGGCCACTGTCTCTGATGCTGCACCCTCTGCAGGTGATTGCCACATGCAGGCTCCCTATTATAGCATGGAAAAAGGGGCTGCATAGACTGGCTGCTGCCGGGACCAGATACAATTTTGTGGGGTCCACAGGCAATTAAGCACCCCCCCCATAAAATTAACTCACTATGTCCTCGCATAATAGTAATAATTACACAGACACAAATGTGACAGGCATCTTTTCTGGTGTACATTGGGGCAGGGATGGTGATCTCTGGGCATCTAGGTGACATCTTGCAGTGCCATATCTCCCAACATGACCCTCTCCAGGAGGGACACGATGCTCTGTTGCTCTTATTTATGATTACCATCACCTGTGTTGAAGCACCTTCCTTATCAATTAACCTGTTAAACACAGGTGATGGTGATCATACATTTAAAGTGACGTCCAGGAACAGAGCATTGTGTCCCTCCTGGAGAAGGTCATGTTGGGAGGTATGCAGTGCCAGGGTACTTGCTGGACTACTCCCATCACAGCTGCTGTCATTTCAGTGGGCAGGGGAGGGCAAACAAGTGTGCGCGCGCACACACACACACACAGTGACAAATAGAACACACTGTACATTTCCAGGAACCAGTGGATTACCTGTCATGCCCTTAACTGAAACCTATATAACGCTGGACTGGAGCTTCACAGGAAGGACAACGTGCTGGAGCCTGGGCAGGGAGAGTGTAGAGTCCCCAGCCCAGGCATACCAGTCGAGTGCCGAGCACATCAATCACCATCATCAGCTCTCTCTCTCTCTCTACTTACAGCAATCCGGCTCTGGCTGCTGCTGCCGGAGCTCAGTTCTGAGAGCTGACCTGGCACCTGACTGCTGTCGCTGATCTCTGGGGCTAGCTGGGGTCCCCGGATCCTGCGGGGCCTACAACGGTTGACATTGTTAAGAATCCCAGGATGGGATTCCTAAGTAATGTCCAGGGGTGTGGGCCCTTTCATTGCCACGGGCCTCGATGCACCGCTGGTATTTCCGCCCCTGACCTGAAGTAACCAATTGGGTTTCAGTATGTTTAATTGTTTAGGGTACAAATGGACATCTAGATTCAGTATGCCCCACACTTCTGAAGAAGGACGACTCGTCTGAAATGCATTAAGTGAGGCGCATATTATTTGACTTGTTTGCTGGACTGCTACCCCCCCTGCCTGGACTATTGGGAGACTGAGGATACCGGTGCCCGGAGTTCCCTGAATACAACATCTAGAGCCAAGGATGGATGGGAGAAGTTTTCTTGCAGCAGCTTTGCCTAAGGAAATTGTGATCATATGCTATTTTATCTACCGATATTGTGAGTTCCCTGTATAGAATAAAATTCTTTGTTATACTTGGATACTACACTATGATCCTTTTTTTGATATACCCTTAAATTCAATCCTCCCATTAATGTGGGAAAAAGGGTATATCATTTGTGTTGTTCTAGGTACTGGGTGAACCGGGAAACATACTCCTGTACCATGAAAGTTATGTACAATTTCATATGAATATTCAGTTAGCGCTAAGTGGTGTCACCGATCTTTTTCCCACTTGTCATGTGATGTTTTTAGTGTTCTCATTGACAGGACACTTGGTGTGCACCATAAGCTGCAAAACTGTCTCATTATCTGCGCTAGTCCTGGTATAACACCTATTTGTCACCTCTTTTATTTGGCATTATGTGCTTTTTGGGGCCTAGTTTTTCAAACTGCCATCCTGTCTGCCGCTGCAGTGCCACCTCGGTGCAACCTACTGGCCTAAAAACAATTGGGAGGTGTGAGGTATTCAGGATAGGCTGGAAATGAGTGACAATTAATGTTATTGAGGTTAATAATAGCGTAGGAACAAAACAAAACAAAAATTATGCAATTTTAGTGATTTTTATGTTGTTTGATTTGAAATACAGATCCAAAACACCAGGGGTTCTCAAAAATGTTTATTCTAGGACCCCATCAGACAATAAAAATGTTATTACAGGACCCCAGCAAGTTACCACAGAATGGCCGCCACATGTGTGGTCAGTGAAGTACTCGCTATTGTGACAAAAAGTGGCCGATGCATATCCCTAGTGTGTATCCATAAGAGCCACATAGCTGGTCACACTGGCTGGGCCACGCACTGCTTTGCCTTGGTAGGAGATTTGAGCCCTGTAATTCCCCATATGAAGCTGGCATTATGTTCACAGTGTGGGGCTGCAGACTGCCCCCATCTCCAGTCCCATGGCATTTCACTCCGTGTATGTCAGTGTATATAATAGGTGTACACAGCGCTGTGTATGTATGTCAGTATATAATAGGTGTACACAGCGCTGTGTATGTATGTCAGTACGGATGGTATAATGGTTAGCATTACTGCCTAACAGCACTGAGGTCATGGGTTTGATTCCTACCATGGCTCTAACTGTGCGGAGTTTGTATATTCTCTCCGTACTTGCGTGGGTTACCTGCAGGAACTCCGGTTTCCTCCCACAATCCAAAAATATACGCGTAGGCTAATGTGGTAGGGAATATAGATTGTAAGCTCCACTGGGGCAGGGACTGATGTGAATGTTCAAATATTCTCTGTAAAGTGCTGCGGAATATGTGTGAGCTGTAGTGTATAATCGGTGTACACAGCTTTGTGTATATATGTCAGTATATATAAGACAGAGCGAGGGCCGCATAGGCTGGAGGGAATATAAGAGCCTGTGAATTTGATGTCCATAAGCAAGAGCAGATATAGCAGCTGTGTGTAGCCCTATGGAAATAGCAGTGAGTGGCAGTTAGTTCTGGCCAATCAGGTGGCAGGAGGGGGCGGCAGCCAGTGAGGTTATATCAGTAGGCAAGAGACAGGAAGTGAGCCTCTTTGAAGCTGGATCCCCACCCTCCCTACCCTTTTTCTCTGTGCTACCTGGCATCAAGCCGTTTCACCAAATTTGGTACTCTATTTCCATAGCTATAGTTAACAATCGGCGAGAAGGCGCTCTCGACCAGCAAACAGGTGGGGTGTCAGGTGGTCTCTGTGCGGTATTGCCCCCCCTTTGCCAAGAAGGCGGGCGAGCTGGGGGCGTTGGTCCTTCATGGAAGGCCACGTCATGCAATAGAAGGGGGCGGTATGTCCGTCACAGCGCAGGCTGTACCCACAAGAAGGGGTGTGGCCATTGGGGGCTCTAAGGTCGCTACCATGGCGACACCCGGGAGTGGGCTGGTCTCAAGCGCTTTCTTTGCCATCCCTTATACAAATAGGGGTCATACCAATTAAATAAACAACTATAACCTTTTAACCTTACGCAGTTGGTGTCAGTGTCGTTATTTGTAGATAAGGTGTTTGTGTCAATTATTTTTAGGCATAAGTGTTAAGTAATGGTATGAATAGCAACAACATAATTCAATAGGCGCCTTATAGGTGTACAAAGCGCTGTGTGTATGTATGTCAGTATATAATAGGTGTACACAGCGCTCTGTATGTATGTCAGTATATAATAGGTGTACACAGCTCTTTGTATGTATGTCAGTTTATAATAGGTGTACACAGCGCTCTGTATGTATGTCAGTGTATATAATAGGTGTACACAGTGCTATGTATGTATGTCAGTATATAAAAGGAGTACACAGCGCTGTGTATGTATGTCAGTATATAAAAGGTGTAGACAGTGCTGTGTATGTATGTCAGTATATAAAAGGAGTACACAGCGCTGTGTATGTATGTCAGCATATAATAGGTGTACACAGCGCTGTGTATGTATGTCAGTGTATATAATAGGTGTACACAGCTCTGTGTATGTATGTCAGTATATAATAGATGTACACAGCGCTGTGTATGTATGTCAGTATATAATAGGTGTACACAGCACTGTGTATGTATGTTAGTATATATAATAGGTGTAAACAGCGCTGTGTATGCATGTCAGTATCAGGGCCGCCAAGAGAAATCCTGGGCCCCGGTACAACAACTTCCTGGGGCCCCACGGACTAAACTCCCCGCGGACCCATTGTTACACCACTGCTTACAAGGTGGATACAGGGACAAAGATTTACACCATAATGCCTATTACACATATCACACACCCATTACATATTATACCACATGCCATAATGCTCATTACACGTTATGCCACACACCGTAGTGGGAAGTACACATTATGCCATACACCGTAATACCTATTACATATTTTACCACATGCTATTATGCCCATTACATGTTATTCCACACACCGTAATGCTCCTTGCATATTAGGGGGTTAGCATTCTCGTTGCCATGGGATTAACCTGCTCTGCAAGGGGATCACATTCTCTGCCAGGGGTTAACATGCTCTTTGGCATGGGATTAACCTGCTCTGCCAGGAGGTACATGCTCTGCCCATAGGCGTGCGCAGCCCATTTTCTTAGGGGGTGCACCATAGGAGGGGCGTGTCCATCACCGCCTACTGGGCGTGTCCATCACCGCCTACTGGGCATGTTCATCATTGCCTATTATTAAACATAATTCCACACACTGTAATACCCATTAGACATAATGCCACACACAATAATGCCCATCACACATGCCCCCTATGCACACACAGGTATATACATACAGAGCCCTCACACACATAGTATACATATACACAGCCCCCTACAGTATGCTCACACATATACACACATACACCCCCTCTATGCATGCACATGCACACACACACACATTATACATACAGGCACAGTATGCACACACACACACACACACACACACACACACACACACACACACACACACACACACACAGATGTATTGTAGTATACACAGAGCCCCCTCCCACACACCCACACAGCATACATACAGTATACACAGCCCCTCTATGCAGACACACATGCAGTATACATACAAAAAGCTGATACATACACCAGGGTTGCCGTCTCTCCCGGATTGTCCGTGAGACTCCCGAAATCCTGGGACATCTCACGGACTCCCGGAAGAGGACCCTTTTCTCCCGCAGCTGCAGCGTGATCTTCCGCGATGCATACTGTGCATGTGCTAGATCACGCTGACGGCGCGGTGACACCGCCAACGGGACTGCAGGGCAAAAACAACTTCATGTATTTACCGGCCGGGACCAGGGTAAGATGTACTTCTCTCACCCGCTGTCACACACAGGAGCCAGGGCAAGGAATTCACTCCGTCCCTGCATCTCTGTGAGATGGGAGTCAGGTGCAGGGCACACTCCCACAGATACAGTATGCACGGAACGTCACTCAACCAGCCAGTCATTCACTAGTGCCTGGCTGGCTGCTCCGTCCAGCGCAGGGAAGGAGGAGGGGGGAGGAGGAGATGTCTCCCAGCCACCCTGCTACCACTGGCTGCTGCACTCTTGTCCCTAGTGTGAGACCCTGGACAGGGCAAGAAGAACTTCATGTATTTACCGGGGACCAGGGTAAGATGAACTTCTCTCACCCGCCATCACACACAGGAGCCAGGACAAGGAATTTGTTGTCCCTGCATCTCTCTCTGTGAGTGCAGGGCACACTGCCTCAGATACAGTATGTGCAGGAATGACACTCACTCAGCCAGCACACTCATTCACTAGTGCCTGGCTGGCTGCTCCGTCCAGAGCAGGGAAGGAGGAGGGGGGAGGTGTCTCCCAGCCACACTGCTACCACTGGCTGATGCACTCTTGTCCCTAGTGTGAGACACTGGACAGTGCTGATGACAAACCGTGTAACATGCACCCAAACTTCTGATCAGTAAATTTTGTACTGCACTCACACACACACTAAAATGAGCAGCTGGCAATGCATGGCCCACCCGCTTGTGATGCATGGCCTGCCCCCTTATGATGCACGACCCGCCCCCTGATTACTCCCAGCCCACCCCCTGGTGATGCAAGGACCGCCCCCCTGGTGATGCAAGGACCGCCCCCCTGGTGAAGCAAGGTCCGCCCCTTGACAACACAAGGCCCGACCCATGCATTTTACTTTTCTCCCTGAAATGAATTTTCAGAGGTAGGCAACCCTGACATACACACACACCTTTTTGACATAATAAAAAGCAGGCAGCATGATTAAAGACAAATATAAAAATAACTTTTTATACACCCCCCCCCCCCCCATAAAACAAAGCCATAGACTGCCCAGATAATATACAAATCCCCCTGTTACAGCACCTCCTGAGTCCCTATAAGTTGAACACACCTGCAGCAAATTTCTATCAGCAGGCAGGAAATCCTCACTCCTCAGTCCCTCCTCACTCCTCCGTCCCTAGTCCTCACCCAGGCAGCGAAGCTGTGCACGTCAGCTCCCCCTAGAGGCAGCCAGGGGCGTCACTAGATAATACAGATAGTACTGTAGTATCCTCCTGCAGCAGCCTCGGCCACGTCTGTCACACACTGCAGCCGGCCTGCGCTTGCTCCCCGATGCCGGCTCTGGCTGCATCTGTGAGGGGGGTGCCCATCATTAGGAGGTGCCTGTGCACCCCTGGCACCCCCTGTGCGCACGCCTATGGCTCTGCCAGGGGTTAACATGCTCGTTGCCATGGATTAACATGCTCTGCCATGGGCTACATGCTTTGCCAGGGGTTAACATGCTCGTTGTCATGGAGTTACAGTACATTCTCTGCCAGGGGTTACATGCTGACTTCCAGAGTTGGATCTCAGCCCCAGCAGCATGCAGGGAGGCAGCAGACACAGAGCAACCAGCCACCCACCTTCCATCTTGAAACACAGTGACCTGGACATCGGTGGCACCTGCTGCTGCTGGTGGCGGCTGGGATAGGAATGTGGGGAGTAGGGTGGGCTGCGATTCTGCGGAGTGGGTGGTACTACCATGGAAGGTGGCCTGTCTCTGACCCAGTTCCTCCCAGCACCCAGGGACTACCTACCCTAAGTATCCTCCTGTCGCGGAGCCACGGTAAACTCCTGTCACATGGCTGTCTCTCAGCAGGCTCTGGAGTGCCTCAAAAGGACCTCTGTGATGCTGCTGCCCCCATGCAGGCCCACGTCTGCCCACATCCGCAATCCCAATGCTGCCGCTGAACAGCTGACTCCGGCACACTCAGACCCACCAAATAAAAAAAGAACTGTGTGTCCAGACCAGGGCCCCACTGACAGGCCCGGGCCCGGGTAAAGTGTACCTGCTTTCCCCCCCTCTCGGCACCCCTGGTCAGTATATAAAAGGTGTACACAGCGCTGTGTGTGTAGTCCGTGTATATAATAAGTGTACACAGTGCTGTGTATGTATGTCAGCATATAATAGGTGTACACAGCGCTGTGTATGTATGTCAGTGTATATAGTAGATGTACACAGTGCTGTGTATGTAGGTCAGTGTATAATCGGTATACACAGCTTTGTGTATGTCTATGTATATAATAGGTGTACACAGCACTGTGTATGTATGTCAGTGTTTATAATAGGTGTACACAGTGTTGTGTATGTATGTCAGTATATAATAGGTATACACAGCGCTGTCTATTTTTGTAAGTGTATATAATAGGAGTACACAGCGCTGTGTATGTATGTCAGTATATATAATAGGTTTACACAGCTATGTATGTCAGTATATAATACATGTACACAGAGCTGTGTATGTATGTCAGTGTATAATAGGTGTACACAGCGCAGTGTATGTATGTCAGTATATATAATAGGTGTACTGTATGCGCTGTATGTACAGTATGTTAGTGTATAAAATAGGTGTACACAGCGCTGCGTACTGTATGTATGTCAGTGTATATAATAGATGTACACAGTGCTGTGTACACCTATTATATACACTGACATACATACAGTACACAGCGCTGTGTACTGTATGTATGTCAGTGTACATAATAGGTGTACACAGTGCTGTGTATCAGTATATAATAGGTGCACAAAGCGCTGTGTATGTATGTCAGTATACAATAGGTGTACACAGCGCTATGTATGTATGTCAGTGTATATAATAGGTGTACACAGCGCTGTGTATGTATGGCAGTGTATGTAATAGGTGTACACAGTGCTGTGTGTATGTCAGTGTATATAATAGGTGTACACAGCGCTGTGTATGTATGTCAGTGTATATAATAGGTGTACACAGCGCTGTGTATGTATGTCAGTGTATATAATAGATGTACACAGTGCTGTGTGTCAGTATATAATAGGTGTACACAGCCCTGTGTATGTATGTCAGTGCACACAGCGCTGTGTATGTATGTCAGTGTATATAATAGGTGTACACAGCGCTGTGTATGTATATCAGTGTACACAGCACTGTGTATGCATATCAGTGTACACAGCACTGTGTATGTATATAAAGGCTCGGATACACCACGGACAGTTACCGGTAACAATACATAAATCAGTAAAGAATGATCACATGTGACCTGGCTCAGTAATGCACTAACCCTTTCTCCCATTAGGATCCTGTATACGGCAGAGTGAGGCCGGGACCAAGCAGCCAGAAGCTGTATACACCTCCCAGGTTCTGCGAGGGATCTTCTCCATCCAGACGCATCTGGGAAACCTAAAATACAGAGCACAGAATAATGTGACTTTCCAGCAGAATATAATACACAGAATCCCCCAGATTTCTCTATCATTATCCTGCTCCCCAATAGTACTGGGGGCCCCTATGTTCCAGCATCATTCATATAACGCACAATGCTTTTACTGGATCATCAACACCACATCTGTTACCTATGTAATATTCATGTTAGTGTAATTAGTATCTGAGGATCCGTGGGATGGGAATCAATGCACCCCCACATTGTACCCTAGATTCTTTCATGTTCCTCCCTATGTGTGATACAAGCTATGTGCAAAACTTATTCTATGGCAGAGGTGGGCAACGGGCGGCCCGCGGGCCGGATGCGGCCCGCGAGGCGCTTATGTCCGGCCCGCCGCACTGACATTCAGTACCATGACAAGCGGCCCAACTATGAATAGCCGCTTGTCATTTAAATTGCAGAGGGGACCGGGAGAGATCTGTTCCGGCGCCGCTGCTGTCAATGGCGGCCTGTGCTTGTAGCGCACAGCATTACTGGGAGCGTGGGAGGGGATGCGGTGACGCGACAGCCGCTTTGCTGCCATTGGTTGCTACGCCCGCCGTGTGACCGCGTCCCCTCCCACACCACAATAATGTTGTGCACTGTGCAGGGCGGGCGCAGTCCGGATTCCACATCTCTGAGGCGGTAAATGTTAACTCGCCTCTCTCCTGCCTTCCCCTCTCAGCTACTTGCCTCTTTCCTGGCTTCCCCTCTCAGCTACTTGCCTCTTTCCTGCCTTCCCCTCTCAGCTACTTGCCTCTTTCCTGGCTTCCCCTCTCAGCTACTTGCCTCTTTCCTGGCTTCCCCTCTCAGCTACTTGCCTCTTTCCTGCCTTCCCCTCTCAGCTACTTGCCTCTTTCCTGGCTTCCCCTCTCAGCTACTTGCCTCTTTCCTGGCTTCCCCTCTCAGCTACTTGCCTCTTTCCTGGCTTCCCCTCTCAGCTACTTGCCTCTTTCCTGGCTTCCCCTCTCAGCTACTTGCCTCTTTCCTGGCTTCCCCTCTATCTCAGACGCCACTGATACATTTTATTAATGCAAAGTAAGGAGCAGGCTATTTTCTCTGCATTAGTTTTAAATATATATATATATATATATTCATACATACACACATCTATACATTATAGATGTGTGTGTGTGTGTATATATATATATATATATATATATATACACACACATCTATAATGTATAGATGTGTGTATGTATGAATATATATATATATTTCTAGAGAAATAAAGACGGGCGCTTCATAGTGCATAAATGTCGTTTTTTTTGAAAATTTATTCAGACATATAAAAACATGAAACATAGGAATGGGTAAACGTACCAACGGTGGCGGTTCTTAATCACCGCGGTCAAACAGCTTATGAGTGGTGCATGCAAGCACCCACAGACTGGAGCCGGTTACCTCCGTTCCCGGACATACAGCAAAACAGCAAGTGGTGGTGTTCTCCTGCGCTAGGCCCCGCAGTGGCCAGGGGCGTGGCCTAGCGCAGGAGAACACCACCACTTGCTGTTTTGCTGTATGTCCGGGAACGGAGGTAACCGGCTCCAGTCTGTGGGTGCTTGCATGCACCACTCATAAGCTGTTTGACCGCGGTGATTAAGAACCGCCACCGTTGGTACGTTTACCCATTCCTATGTTTCATGTTTTTATATGTCTGAATAAATTTTCAAAAAAAACGACATTTATGCACTATGAAGCGCCCGTCTTTATTTCTCTAGAAATCTCTTACCTGCTGGATACAGGTTAATTTGCCCCATGAGAGACGGAGCAGCTGGGACCAATATCCTAAGTGCCTTTACAGACTATCCTAATTGAAGGATTGGACGATTTGTTGGACACTGCAAGATTTGTTGGACACTGCAAGGTTTTTCTGGACTTATTATTACAGCGCATTGTTCTTTTTCTTTTGCATATATATATATATATATATATATATATATATATATATATATAAATATATAGATACCCACACACAGTGTTACATGTGTGTGTATATATATATATATATATATATATATATATATAATAAAAGTGCGTGGTCCGGCACCTGGGGAGTATCCAAAGATAGTGAGGCAGCACTCATCCGGATTTGTAGAAAATAAATGCAGACCTGACAACTGCAGCGAGAAGTTCAAGTTATCATTGGTTCGGCCCTCCGACACACTTCAGATTTTTCATACGGCCCCCGACAGAAATTAATTGGCCACCCCTGTTCTATGGGAATATCAAACAATCTCTCTCCCATTGTATAAAGCTGTTTGTCCACGATTACATACATACAGACATACATGCATACATACATACATGAATACATACATACATACATACATCATACCTCCCAACATTAGACCTAAGGCAAGTGGGACGTTGTGTGCAGCCAGCATTTTGGGGGTGTGGCCTATACTTGCCACGGGCAGGAGGCGGGAACATCTAAAAAAAACAGGATGGTCCCACAAAAAGCGAAACAGTTGGAGGTATGCCTGCATGCCTATATAAACAATGCACAAGGGACACATGTGAAAAGAGCTTATAGGAAGGTGGTATAATGCTAATAACAAAAGCGAGGGAGCGCTGGTAGGAGTGTAAGCAGTGGGACAAGCCAATAGGACATAAGTCTGGAGAAGTGATAATGCAGCAGCCATTCAGCTGCTGTCAATTTTCCAACCCAGCCTGTAACATGACAGTTAGGAGCTGACTGGCTTAAGATGGCCATACACCTACAGATTGATTGTCATATCTGGCTGGTTGGAACAAACACCTGGTAATATCTGAGTGACAGTTTGTCAGTTTTCCAGCATCTCACAGCAAATGGTCAACTGTCATCTGCTGTTATCCACTACCAGGCTTTTGTTCCAGCCAGCCAGATCAGACAATAAATCTGTAGCTGTTTGGCCAGCTTATGTGTGTTACACGAGAATTTACATATAACATACATGTGATATAATCTGCGGCGAGTCACCAGGGATTACCACACACGTGGGGAGACCACATAGAGATGTCTGGGAAACTGGGATTTTTCTCCCTAGATCCCAAACAAATACAAAGATATGACAACAAACCTGAAAAAACCATGAGAACTATTTTATTACTTTTTCTACCAACTGATCTTTTATATCCCCCCCCCCCCTTCACTGCATATAAGGATCACACTGTAAGAAAGCTCCTGCAGCAGGTGATCACAGCTGGGGATGATGTCACAGACACATCATGACATCACACACGCAGAGTTCTGAGAGATTGCCTTGGAACCCTCACTTCTCAGTACGAGTTGCAAAATGGAGGTATGTTTTCCTTGAGCTCCCTAATTTCTTGTATTTGTGGATCTTTTCCTGCCCCAAACTTTTTTCTATTGTCTCCAAACATTGTCATTCTTATTTAGGCCTAAATGCTAAATCAGCCACCTGCCCTCTCTTCGTCCAGGCGCTCGCAAATATAAGTCAGTATCAACTGACTTATATTTGCAAAGGCAGGTAAAACCTGACCATCTAATGATTTGTACTGCTGCAGGCACATGCGAGGGGATATGGTGGCGACGGTGTCACAGGGATACGTGGGTCGGTGTCACAGGGACTCGGTAACCTGTGAGCTTCGCAGGTTACCCAGTCTATTAGAATGACCCCCTTGGGTTACGGTAGATCTCTGGGCAGGTTTAAGGTTAAAATCAATGGTAAACTATTTCTCATTCCCTCTGCAGGAGATGGAGTACAGATATTTCATGTGGAGTGTTATGAAGCACAAAGTGTGAGTGTTGTTATTACTCCTCATCTGTACAACTGAGTGCTGTCAGATGGCCCATCAATTCCAGTCCCTATAATACTCTGTATATTCTGTTTCTAGGGAATTTCCTCAAAAAGTCCCCAAATTAAACTGGGTGATTGGCTATAGATGCCCGAAGCCTTTTGTAAGTTATTTACATTTCTTATATCTATGTCTCTCTCTATGTGGCCATTTATTATGCAATATATTACGTATCCCCTAAATGTAAGTAGGAGGGACCCCAGCAGGAATCTCCGATCCCTTCTGCGTTCTCTGCTGTCCTGTCACTCCCCCAAATGCTCCCCTATATACACAACCAGGAATGGTGACATGTATGACACACATTTAATGGGTTATATTGTCTAATAATCTTCTTTTTCCCCTCTGCAGCAGATGCTGGTGCCCATACCAGGTACGTCCTGAGATGTTACTAATTACCTTTTATTATATACAAATTGTTGTAGTTTTATACAATAAACCATGTAATATCCTCATTTTATTCCTCAGAGGTGTCACCAGGGAAGGAAACAGAAGTGAGGTAATTATATCATTTTATTACTTGCACAATATTAGTCTGGTAGAACAGGGCCTCCACATGACGTCGTTAGGTGACTTTGCATCACTTGTCATCGTGTGGGGCTGATTCATACCTGTGGGAAGAGTCAGCCCCACACCATCAAATGTATTTCCCCCCTCCGTGTGCAGTGCGGTGTAAGCCAATAGTAACCCGGCGCTGCGATGGCCGTAGGAATATCGGGGGCTGATGGCGCCAGCAGCCATTCCTCCCAGAGGCCGGGCCCGTCTGCTTTTATGTGTGTCACTCCCAAATAACGCTAGGGTAACGCACACACACGCAGAATGGCTTTTAATCAACCAGCGTACAGCCTGCGATTGCGGGCCATCACCAGCTGTGGCCGCATGGAGGGCTTGTGCATGCGCGGTTCTCCGATAATCCAATCATCACATAATCCATTCCTAGCCGTACTTACATAATATACAGAAACGTACTTACATAATATACAATAATAATTATAAGTATTGCAGGGATCAGCTGCTAACTGTCACTTCTTTTCTGTTCTGGATCTGTTATAGGACGGTGATGATCAATAACTGGACCTATGATGAGTAGGTATCTGATTGACTGTATTATGGAGCGCAGATAAGATACATGCATCCCATTGGACGTGTCACTACAATCCCGGGTGTACAGCAGTATATACTGACATTCCATGGCAGTATACAGAGTTATTTTGTTTCTGTGCAGGGTAAATACAGCCTGCTTTATTTTTACTGCAATACTGATCTACGCTTACACATCTGCTCGCACAGAGGTAAAACTATTCGATGGTTTCTCACCATCAAATGATTTCCCCTCTGTTCACTATAAGAAGTAGCCAGGACTTACTTTTTAGTAGAACGGTGATGGCTGATTTGAAGGCGGTGATGTCATCCACCTGCCCCGAGTAGGCAGCGGCATGGGCTCCGCCCAGCATTTCTATGGGTGCGCCCACCGTTTTTGTAGGTCCACCCATCGACGTGGGTTTTTGTGGGTCCACCCAGGGACGCCCCCTGCCTGTCAAGAAAGAAAAAGTTATCTGAAGCTGCTCGCAGCCAGGGCCTGCATGACAATGCGCAGACTCAAACATTGGCCAAGGGTGCGAATTCGGACCTTCTGAATCGGTGCCTAGATCTAGCACACAGGCAGAGGTCAGACCATGGAATAGAATTACTAAGCAGCAGCATTTACCAGCTGCTGATTCTCTGCTGATCTTGGTTCTGATCATGTAACAGAAACACAACTGGTTTTACTGTACATTTCAGGGTCAGACCTGTAGAGAAACTCTCATGTGTATATTGTGTATAGTGCGGTAGTGTCACGTTGTGTGGATCACACTAATGTGCTGCTGAGCTTTGTGTATCACCTCTAATTATTATTATTCTACCCCAACAGCAGTCCCAACATGTCATCTGCGTAAGTAGCTGTTATCTTTCTCTAACATGTGCCCAGTAACACCCGCACCAGGTATTAGTCATGTGTACCCCTGTATATACAGCCCATGGTAGTATAAGGACATAGAGGGGGCCGTCATACACATCAGTATGTGCCCAGCTTACACCCAGTAACACCCACACCAGGTATTAGTCATGTGTACCCTGTATATACAACCCATGGTAGTATAAGGACATAGAGGGGGCCATCATACACATCAGTATGTGCCCAGCTTACACCCAGTAACACCCACACCAGGTATTAGTCATGTGTACCCTGTATATACAGCCCATGGTAGTATAAGGACATAGAGGGGGGACCGTCATACACATCAGTATGTGCCCGGCTTATACCCAGTAACACCCGCACCAGGCATTAGTCACGTGTACCCTGTATATACAGCCCATGGTAGTATAAGGACATAGAGGGGGACCGTCATACACATCAGTATGTGCCCGGCTTACACCCAGTAACACCCACACCAGGTATTAGTCACGTGTACCCCTGTATATACAGCCCATGGTAATATAAGGACATAGAGGGGGACCGTCATACACATCAGTATGTGCCCGGCTTACACCCAGTAACACCCGCACCAGGCATTAGTCACGTGTACCCCTGTATATACAGCCCATGGTAGTATAGGGACATAGAGGGGGGACCGTCATACACATCAGTATGTGCCCGGGTTACACCCAGTAACACCCGCACCAGGTATTAGTCACGTGTACCCCTGTATATACAGCCCATGGTAGTATAAGGACATAGAGGGGGCCGTCATACACATCAGTATGTGCCCAGCTTACACCCTGTAACACCCACACCAGGTATTAGTCATGTGTACCCTGTGTATACAGCCCATGGTAGTATAAGAACATAGAGGGGGACCGTCATACACATCAGTATGTGCCCGGCTTACACCCAGTAACACCCGCACCAGGTATCAGTCACGTGTACCCCTGTATATACAGCCCATGGTAGTATAATGACATAGAGGGGGGACCGTCATACACATCAGTATGTGCCCGGCTTACACCCAGTAACACCCGCACCAGGTATTAGTCACGTGTACCCCTGTATATACAGCCCATGGTAGTATAAGGACATAGAGGGGGACCGTCATACACATCAGTATGTGCCCGGCTTACACCCAGTAACACCCGCACCAGGTATTAGTCACGTGTACCCCTGTATAGACAGCCCATGGTAGTATAATGACATAGAGGGGGGACCGTCATACACATCAGTATGTGCCCGACTTACACCCAGTAAAACCCGCACCAGGTATTAGTCACGTGTACCCCTGTGTATACAGCCCATGGTAGTATAAGGACATAGAGACCGTCATACACATCAGTATGTGCCCGGCTTACACCCAGTAACACCCGCACCAGGTATTAATCATGGTACCCCTGTATATACAGCCCATGGTAGTATAAGGACATAGAGGGGGGACCATCATACATATCAGTATGTGCCCGGCTTACACCCAGTAACACCCGCACCAGGTATTAGTCACGTGTACCCTGTATATACAGCCCATGGTAGTATAATGACATAGAGGGGGGACCGTCATACACATCAGTATGTGCCCGGCTTACACCCAGTAACACCTGCACCAGGCATTAGTAACGTGTACCCCTGTATATACAGCCCATGGTAGTATAAGGACATAGAGGGGGGCCGTCATACACATCAGTATGTGTCAGCTTACACCCAGTAACACCCACACCAGGTATTAGTCACGTGTACCCTGTATATACAGCCCATGGTAGTATAATGACATAGAGGGGGGACCATCATACACATCAGTATGTGCCCGGCTTACACCCAGTAACACCCGCACCAGGTATTAGTCACGTGTACCCCTGTATATACAGCCCATGGTAGTATAAGGACATAGAGGGGGGACCGTCATACACATCAGTATGTGCCCGGCTTACACCCAGTAACACCCACACCAGGTATTAGTCACGTGTACCCTGTATATACAGCCCATGGTAGTATAATGACATAGAGGGGGGACCATCATACACATCAGTATGTGCCCGGCTTACACCCAGTAACACCTGCACCAGGCATTAGTAACGTGTACCCCTGTATATACAGCCCATGGTAGTATAAGGACATAGAGGGGGGCCGTCATACACATCAGTATGTGTCAGCTTACACCCAGTAACACCCACACCAGGTATTAGTCACATGTACCCCTGTATATACAGCCCATGGTAATATAAGGACATAGAGGGGGGACCGTCATACACATCAGTATGTGCCCGGCTTACACCCAGTAACACCCGCACCAGGTATTAGTCACGTGTACCCTGTATATACAGCCCATGGTAGTATAATGACATAGAGGGGGTACCGTCATACACATCAGTATGTGCCCGGCTTACACCCAGTAACACCCGCACCAGGTATTAGTCACGTGTACCCCTGTATATACAGCCCATGGTAGTATAAGGACATAGAGGGGGGACCGTCATACACATCAGTATGTGCCCGGCTTACACCCAGTAACACCCGTACCAGGTATTAGTCACGTGTACCCTGTATATACAGCCCATGGCATATACAGTCTCTTACATTGCACAGTCCTATAATATAATCTCTGTTCTTTGTTAGTAAACCAGCGAGGTTCTCCCAGAAATGGTGGAGGAAGCAAGTCACCAAGTGAGTAGTAACCGGATATTGGCCGTGAGTAAGACCTGATCGGGCAATTATCGTATGACTGCGCATGCAAACAGCGGTCCTTTTGATTACAGCCAGTGAGTGATTGGCCAGCTAGTGTTATCCATACGAAAGTTGATTGACAGGCGAGGGGAGTAACGCTGGCGTGTTTCTGGCGGTAGTGAGGGCCCGCTGATGTCAGCAGCGGCCTCATTGTCCCCATCACCATTGCAGCGCCAAGTAACGCCTAGCTTACTCAGCGCTGCGAACAGTTGGGAAAACCATTCCATGGTGAGTGATTGTGAAGGGTCTTCTTCTCCCGTGACTGGCAGCGATCATGTGTACATTGGTGCGGGAAGGGGGTGTTTGCAGTTGGCAGGGTGGCCCAGGTCTGAATCGGGACGGTAATCCCTTCTCATTCCAGCATTACCCTATAGTAAGGGCTATATTACATGGGGACGGTGGAGACGGGGACATTACCAGATATGGCACCATGATTAATGTAACCTATACCAGGTGGTATAAATAGGGGTCAGTGATCCCTGATACTGCCTCGTAGTGATTGTATGTTGGCAGGTGATGTATAGAAACGCTCATTTTATCCCATTGCAGATTCTTCACCTGTTTCTGCTGCAGAACGCGCACCTTATAAGGTAAGTACACAGGAGCGTCACAGGGGTACTCGCTGCAGTCAAGCAAGCGGGTTCCTGGCTCTCATAACCACAGCACCACAGTAATGTCAGGGACGTCCCCACATTGTCTCTAGGATAGTTACGGTGGTCTGGCCTGTTGGGAACTTTACATTAATGTCATGTAGTCAGAATGATAATTACACAGCGAGAGCCGCGGTCTGTAGCGTCAGATTACTTCCCAGTCCCCTTATGGATAATAACCAGAACTACACCAGATCCTTCCAATGTTACTGTTGTAGGGAAAGGGGGAATGGGGTGTCGACCAGTGCACAGGCTGGTATCAAAAAGACGGTAACAACGATGGTGTATATGCAGTGGCGTAACTAATAATTCTGCGCCCTCCCCGCCGAAACTGCAGGGGGGCGCCCCCCCTATGGTAAACAAATCCCCCCCATCCCCCCCCCGCCACCACCGTGCGGCCGTTACCTCAGCCGTTACCTGTGCTGCTAGTCAGTGTGTAGGGGAGCCGGGGAGCGCGGAGGGGAGCCGGGGTGCGGGGGTGTTGTGCGGCGGCAGGGGGGGTTACCTCCTGCCGCATCCGACCGTGTGCGCCTGGTCCCGGTTCTCCCGGCTGCTGCTGCTAGTACTGAGAAGTGACACTTGGAAAATGGCTGCCCCCATAAAAACTGTCTGCAGTATGGGGGCAGCCATTTTCCGAGTGTCTCTTTTTGTATTAGCAGCGCTGCGGCTGCAGCAGTAGCCGGGAGAGCTGGGACCCGGCACAGGTGCTGGCAGCAGAACTTGGCAGTGAGTAACTAATAATAGTCCCGCAGCCCCCCGGCTCCCACACCCCCTCAGCCCTCCTCTGCCCTCATCCTGTTACTCCCCCTGTCCTCATCCTGTTGCCCCCCTGCCCTCATCCTGTTACCGCCTGAACTAATCCTATTACCCTCTGCCCTCATCCTGTTACTCCGCTACCCTCATCCTGTTACCCCCCCCCCCCTGGCAACATCCTGTTACCTCCTGCCCACATCCTGTTACCCCCCTGCCCTCATCCTGTTACCCCCCTGCCCTCATCCACTACCCTCATCTTCAATTCCTGGAGATTCCCCCCCACACACACACAGTCATGTGCGCGTGCGCTCCTGGGAAAGTGGGCGTGGCTTTGTAAAGTGGGCCGTAGCACCAACCTGTGCAGACTTTTCTACTCCCCCTTCCTCTTTGAAATCCCCCTGCCCTCATCCTGCTACTCCGCAACCCTCATCCTCAGGGTTGCCACTTCAGGCATCTTTAATTCCTGGAGATCCCCCCCCCCCCCCCCCACATGCACACACACACACACCTTCATGTTGTGCAGCAGACAGCAACTCACAAGTCACATGCCCTGTGACTTTTCTGGCACTGTGGAGGCTTTCAAAGTCACCCGGATTCCGGGAGAGTCCCAGAATCCTAGAATCCGGGAGACTGCAAAAACATCCAGGAGGGTTGCCACCGATTTAGGGAGAATCCATGAAATCCTGGAGACGTGGCAACCCTCTCATCCTGTTACTCTGCTACCCTCATCCTGTTACCCCCCCCCCCCATTGTGTAAATGCATTATAGTGACTGTATCTTGGCATGTGATGTTAAATACAGTAAATCTTCATTCTTTAGAATTGCAGATACAGCCAGCAGATACAGCCAGCAGATATGTGCGTCTGTATGTATGTATATATATGTATGCATATGTATGCATATGTATATATATGTATGCATATGTATATATATGTATGCATATGTATGTATATGTATATATATATGTATGCATATGTATGTATATGTATATATATGTATGCATATGTATGTATATGTATGCATATGTATGTATATGTATATATATGTATGTATATGTATGCATATGTATGTATATGTATATATATGTATGTATATGTATGTATATGTATGCATATGTATGTATATGTATATATATATGTATGCATATGTATGCATATGTATATATATGTATGCATATGTATATATATGTATGCATATGTATGCATATGTATATATACATACATACAGTCTCACACACACCCCGTGGGGGTCATTCAGATATAGGACTCACCAAATCATCCTGAACCTGCCGCCACCATCACGGCCTGCTGATTGCTACACTGCTCCTGGCGCGGCTGCTCACCGGTACTGCGGTCTCTGCAACGGAAAAACTAATTTGGCTGGAATTGCCTTTTTATTACCATCAATAAACAGTGATGTCATCATTACACGGTCTGGTCACTTACTATTGCTACTTGCAGCTCACATATTGGAGGTTATTCTGGTTGACTTGCAAAGGCTGCAAATCTCGCTGTCTTTGGCACACCGCCCCATCGCACGCCACGATCCCCTGCAGGCATGTGAATGGATGTTTTGCATAAACATCCATTCGCAGCCTTGCGTGCAGGGACAAAATAATTTCATGGTTGATGACCATCGTATGAATTTGCCAGCGCGCAGATCTGAAGCACCTCTGTGGTGTTTTAGATCTACGGGCGCCCTGACATCCGCTGCCCGACCCCCACACCATCGGGGAATTACCATGGGAACACACAGCATTTTCATGGAAATGCCCATGAAACGCTGGGCGTTCCCATGGGCGAATCCCCCGGCCCGCCGCCCCCTGCCCGCACTGTTTTGTGCGAGCACCAGGTGAATAATCTGTTCACCGTGGCCACTCGCACACAGCCGCTGCACATGTGCATAAATTACTATGCACATGCACAGTCGCAAAAAATCGTTCCCCCCCCGTGCGGTCGCGCCCATTATGCTTAGTGAGTAAAAGGTATTTCAGCTTTGAAGCAGATTTGGGCTGTGTAATCTGTGCTGGATGGGCCCATCATATATGACCTGCTGTGGGGTGTTATGCGGCCACACCCGATAAATGGGGTAATATTCACCCCTGTAGAGTCGGAGATACCCGCAGGGCCGGCGCTACCCGCTCACCAGAGCCTGCAAAGCAAGGAGGCGCTGTGTTCCATAGGCGCTTCCCTGCTCTGCGACTCTACTGAGTCTGCCACTGCACAGAATGGGATGTGCGCTGCTGCTGCTGCGCCTGTCACAGTGTGTGACAGCCAGGCAGCAGTGCTGGCAGCAGAGGGGAGAGAGGGATAAGTGCAGCAGTGGGTCGGGACACTCCGGAGGACAGCAGCACCACCAGGGGAAGTCCTGGTCTGCAGAAAGGTACAGGAAGTATAAACTGCGCTAAATATAAAGAAACAGTGTATGCAGGGCCGGTGCAAGGCACCGGAGCGCCCCAGGCGAGTCGGGGTGGGGGCGCCCTGGTGTCGGGGGGGGGAGCACCTGTCCTGCGGCGCTGTGTATTTAAATCTGGCGGCGGAGGCAGCGGGGGTCCCTGCAGTCCATTAGAAATCACGAGCGCTATCCGCCGGGCTATGCGGAAGCGCTTCTAGTGTGAAAACACTGGCAGCACGCTGATTGGCTGAGATCAGCCTGCGCCGTGCTGCCAGAGTTTTCACACTAGAAGCGCTTCCGCATAGCCCGGCGGATAGCGCTCGTGATTTCTAATGGACTGCAGGGACCCCCGCTGCCTCCGCCGCCAGATTTAAATACACAGCACCGTAGGACAGGTAACCGGGCGGCACAAAATGCCGCCCTCCAGTGGCCGGCGCCCTAGGCAAATGCCTAGATTTGCCTAGTGATGGCGCCGGCCCTGAGTGTATGACATAAAAATGTACAATTTAATATATGAAATGCATAAAAAAATCAAAAACCAATATAAACAATGAAGCGATAATGATATAAAATGATTAAAATTACTGCAAATCGTTAATCATTCAGTGCATTGTACATGAGTATGGATAATCACCCTTCCTTTGTGGTCCACCAGTACTGGGGAAGTCCTTTTGTTTATAGAATTGTAATATCCAGTAAATGGAAAGTGGGGGGTCTCTTCCTCTCCTTTGCCAATATGAAACTGGGTCTGTTAGGAGGTGGCGTTCCTCCAAAGGTGGTGTTGCTGCAGTGAGTTTAGTATTTGCTACAGGGAAAACGTAGGAACATAATTTGCAATTCCTTATTTATCAGTTGTATACTTTTGTTTGCAGTGTTTCTGAGTACCCCAGTCTTGCTTCTCACAGACTGCATCACCAATTTCACACATTAGTCCTGGTCTGCACCTTCCTTCCTCACTGTGGTGCTGAGCCCCTCCCCCTGATCTCTGCATCAGGGTCAAGAACTGCATGTGCAGAGCAGGGATTGGAGGATCTCGACACATACTGATTAGAAGAGAGCCCCTGATTGGTGGAGCCTAGGGATGGCCATCATTGCCATTGCCATCAATGGTTGCCATCGATGGCAATTCTGCAACTGGTCATCGATAGTGCTAAACTATGCAATGGATGACCATCGATATTTTTACATATCGATGGTCATCCATTGTGTTTGATTGATTGGCCTGTGGGCCAATCAAATCACGGGAAGCAGAGCTTTGCGGGTGTCGGGAGCAGAGCTATGTTCCGTGTCCCAGCACTTTGAAAAAAATCAAAACATCGTTTTGCTGTTCCATCGATGGAGGGAAACCATCTAGTTCTCTCCCATCGATGACAAAAGTATTCAATATCGGCCATGAACCATCAATGATTTTGAATCATCGATGGCCATCCCTAGTGGAGCCTACCATTCACCACTGACCCCTGGAACACCGAGGATCCCACAGCTGAGCACATGGCTTCCTCTGTAAGTTACTGCACCCAGCACCTTGCCTCCTCTGCCCCTGTAGCTCCTGCCTCTCTGCAGCCTCTCTCTCTCTCTCTCTTCATCTGTTCTACCCCCTCCTTACCCAGCATCTGTCCCCCTCTCCCTAGCCAGTACCCCCGCCCTCTCCCTGCCCAGCATTTGTCCCCCTCTCAATGCCCAGCATTGTCTCCCCATCCCTGCCCAGTATCTGTCCCCCCCATCCAGTGGCGTAACTATAAATTCTGCTCCCCCCTGCCAAAAAGTTTTTGGCGCCCCCCCCCCCCCCCCCGGCTCCTCTTCGGCGTGTTTCCCCAGCGTGTGATGTCATCACATAACGGAGAAGCTAAAGCAGGAGAGAGGAAGAGAGACCAGCATACACTGATGCTTCCCTTGACTCTGACACATCCCAGGCCACCCTAGCATGCCCATCCGCCTGCCCATCCTCTACACAGTAGCCAATAGCCGGCTGTGTACAGTAAATTTAATCAGTGGGGGGATTTGTCATCTCTGCCATTGCCGCACCCGCACTGTGGCTGACTCGCCTCCAGTGCTCAGCCAGTGGGCAGCGGCAGGCAGCAGCATGTCAGTGCGTCGAGCGGGTGCCAGCGCCCAAACAGACCCCACTGCTTCTTGCTCCCCCAAGCGGCTGCTGGGGCTGCCTTACAGTAGTTACGCCACTGCCCCCATCTCCCTGCCCAGCATCTCTCCACCCTCCCTGACCAGTATCTCCCCCTCTCCCTGATCAGCACCTGTCCCCCCTCCTGCCCAGTATCTGCCCCCTATCCCTGCCCAGTATCTGCCTTCCTCTCCCTGCTCAGCACCTGTCCCCCTCCTGCCCAGTATCTTCCCCCCTATCCCTGCCCAGTATCTGCCTTCCTCTCCCTGCTCAGCACCTGTCCCCCCTCCTGCCCAGTATCTGCCCCCCTATCCCTGCCCAGTATCTGTCCCCCTCCCTGCCCAGTATCTGCCCCCTCTCCCTGCTCAGCATCTGTCCCACCTCTCCCTGCCCAGTATCTGCCCCCTCTCCCTGCCCAGAATCTGCCCCCTCTCCCTGCCCAGCATCTGTCACATATCTCCCTTCCCAGTATCTGCTCTCCTTTTCCTGCCCAACATCTGTCCCCCCCTCCCGCTCAGTATCTGCCACCCTCTCCCTGCCCAACATGTCATCCCTCTCCTTGCCCAGTATCTGCCCCCTCTCCCTGCCCAGCATCTGTCATCCCTCTCCCTGCCCAGTATCTGCCCCTCTCCCTGCCCAGCATCTGTCCCCCCTCCTGTGCAGTATCTGCCCCCCTCTCCCTGCCCAGCATCTGTACCCCATCTCCCCCACATCTATACCCCCTCTCTCTCTCCCTAGCATCTGCCCCTCTCTCCAGATCTGTCCCCCTCTTTTTGCCCATTATATGCCCATCTGCACTAACTAACACTACTGGGAGTTATGTATAATGGGCAATACTACTGTGGGTGTTTTAAGTGGCAGTACTGTTGGCATTACGTTTAAGGGACACTACTTATGTGGGCATTGTGTATAAGGGACACTACTATGTGGTGTATTGTGAATCAGAGGCACCATGTGTGAAATAAATTAAATTGTGCTACTTTATGGTGTAATTAATTTGTTGCCGAGATCTTGCCCATAAAATGATGGAACTTACTGCCGCCTCATAACAACCTGACCAATGATGGCTACAATTCCATGCGGGGATTCTGGCGCAAGCGAGCGATCCCATTGGACAGGAGAAAGCTCAGCCAGAACTGATGTACAGTAACCACACCCAATGTCAGATCAGGGCCAATGTTGCAGATCAGGCACCAACATGATATCGCGTCCACACAAGCCTCAGGTTTATGGGCAATTTGGAACTGGCGTGCTTACTGCCATCTTTAATAAGGGTATGGGGCTGGATGGTGAGGACCCCATAGGATAACCCTCTCTGCAGGGTGCGCGATACCATGTCTTTACATCATCTGCTGCTTTTCTGTAACAATGCCACGCAGCCACGATTTAGGGGCAAGTACCCACTATGGCACAGATTACCACTAGGGATAGGGGAGCGGAGCATTCCGTATATATTACCCTCCCTTATAGAGGACCCAACTCACAAACAGGTACAGCCCATCAACCAATAGGAAGCAGCACAATAACTGAGACATGTTGAAGACAACTCGCTGTGTGTAGGTGACAGTCAGCGGCTTTCTGCCAACACAATGGCCTCTGGCAACAGAGGTAACAATGACCAATCCCCAGGTTCTCTCAGCCAATCACTTCTGTGATACACTCTAATGTGACCGCCTCTCACTGTGAAATGTATTATAGTTGTATTATAGTTTTAGTTCATTGGAAAGGGTTTGGGGATGAGGAAAGATCCTGGGTTTCTGAGAAGTCTTTACATGCTCCCAGGTTAAAGGCTGCTTTCTTTAAACAGTTTCCATGGAAACCCGGTGCCAAGGGTTCGGTGACCCCTCCTCAAGGGGGGGGGGGGTACTGTCAGAGGCCGCGCGAGCGTCTCCCGTCCCCGCCCGGCGGCCTCTAGACTGTGCCTCCCGGCGGTTGTTAAGCAGCCGGGACGACACAGTGACGTCAGCCCTGAACTTCCGCCCGGCGTTACTAAGCGCCCGGGACGCGGCGCTCCCTCGCTGCCTTCTCTGCCGCAGCGCTTGCCTAGGCGACAGAGGACGCCAGGCAGCTGCGAGCAGAAGGGTGTGCAGCGTCCAGCTGTCCTGGATGATTAGATGAGCCAGCCGGTCACTCATTAGCCGGGACTCCTTTTTAAACCTTCCGGGGAAGCTGGATAGTTGCCGGTTATAGTTCTGACCAGCGTGTTCAGAGTGTTCCCGGTCCCCGGCGGTTACCCTTGCCTGTCTAAGCCTGTTTGGTGCTGCTGGCCCAAAGGTTTCACCCCTGCATTCCAATGTCCTTGTTCAGAGGTTCCCTGCCTGTCAGTGCTGCGGTGTCCCAACTTCCCTGCCGTATAACATCTCTCAGATAAATTGGGGAATTAATCCACCAGTTCATTATTGGAGTTTTCATTGTTGCTTATTACTTCACTGCATATTGTAACACCATTGTCGCTTATTACATCCCTGTGTATTGTTAGACCTATACCTCTGTATATTGTCTCGCTGCTATTATTAATTATATCCTTGTGTATTGTTACACCTGTTTACCTCTCGACATCCTGGTGTATTGTTACATCTGTACTACCCAAGGTACTGTCACCTCCTGGGGCCACGATTGGCTCTTCAGCCCATAGGGGGATCAGTGGCCCGCTACTGTCCGTGTTCTGTCCTCTTGCTCTTGGTCCGTCTCCACGGATATGTTGTCCCATTAAAAGTTCTGCCTGTAACGGAGTCTGGGCGGACTTAATTCGCCCCTACAGCCGGGACGGGTACCGACGAAGCCTAGTTCTGCACATATCCGTGGACGCTAGGCCAAGGCAACAGAGTTAGGGAGCGGGGCCTCTGACACCTCTTTAATACGGTGCGAAGAACCACCCGGTCAGCGTGCAAAACCAGGAAAGGGGACTTGCATGACAGAGCAGACAGATCCGACACCCTCTGGGCCGATGCTATTGCCAATAAGAAAACTGTTTTCCAGTTAAGTCAACACAGGTCCACGGACCGCAAAGGCTCAAATGGTGGTTTCGGAGGCGCAGATAACACAAGGGAAAGGTCCCAAGGAGCAAGTGGGTGACAAAGGTAGGCTGTATATGCAAAACACCCTGCAGGAATGCGTGGACATCCGGCAAAAGTGCTAATCTGCGGTGAAACAAGATGGACAAAGCCGAGACTTGAAACTTCAAGGTAGATAAGCGCAATCCAGCCTCCAGGCCCTTCTGTAAGAAAGATAGAATCTGAGTCAGGCGGTAAGTCCTAGGATTGAAGTGGCGAGTTCTACACCAAACAAAGTAGGCCCGCCAAACACGATGGTAAGCCCTCGCCGAGGAAGCCTTCCTTGCTCTAAGCATGGTGGAGATTACTCGTGCATTAAACCCCCTGGCTCTCAACAGAGAGGTCTCAATAGCCACCCCATCAAAGCCAGGCGCCTCAGATCTGGACCCTGAGAGAGAAGGTCCGGGCGCAATGGAAGGTGAATCGGGGGGGGGGGGGGGGAACAATGACAGAGCCTGAAGATCTGAGAACCAGACTCGTCTGGGCCAATGCGGAGCCACCAGGATCAATGTGCCCCCCTCTGCCTTCAGTTTGCAAACCACTCGCAGGAGGAGGGAGAATGGCGGGAAGGCGTACATCAGCCTGAATGGCCACGGGGCGGACAGGGCGTCCACCAAGATGGCGGCTGGGTCGCGAGCCCTGGATCCGTAAAGAGGGACCTTTTGGTTGTGTTGAGAGGCCATCAAGTCCACCTCGGGTAAACCCCATCGTCGTACCAGCATCTGAAACACCTCCTGATGGAGGCACCATTCGCCGGCATTCAATGTTTGGCGGCTTAGGAAGTCCGCTTACCAATTCTGGACTCCTGGGATAAAGACCGCTGAAAGAGCCGGAATCTTCTTTTCCGCCCACTGAAAGATGCGGGATGCTTCCACCATTGCAGCCCAGCTGTGAGTGCCACCCTGGTGGTTGATATAAGCCACCGTGGTCGCATTGTCCAACTGGACCTGCACCGGACGACCCCTCAGCCAGGGTTCCGCCAGGCAAAGAGCTTGGAAGACCGCCCTCAGTTCGACGACATTGATTTGAAGCTTGGCATCCGAGGTAGACCAAAGGCCTTGGAACGACCTCTGGCAAGTGACCGCACCCCAACTGTGGAGACTGGGATCCGTGGTGAGGAGGGTCCATTGGTGGATCCAGAATGGCCGTCCCATCGTGAGGTTCTGGTCCAGGAGCCACCATGAGAGAGAGAGAGAGACGGTTATCACCTGAGAAAGGTATGATCCCGACCACTTGGAGAGGATCTCCTTCTGAAGGGGGCGGGAGTGGAACTGGGCATATTCCGCCATGTCGAAGGCCGACACCATGGAACCTAGTATCTTCATGCAAGTATGCATGGACACTTGTCGAGGAGAGAGGAGCCGACCCCGTAATGCGGAGGGCTTGTCCGCAGGCTTGGGGTCGGGGCGTCTGGTGGCCCAGGGACGCTTGCCTCTAGGACGGGAGGTTCTGCCCCCCTGGGAAGATCTGGAGGAGAAGGCCACGGGCCTGGAAACGAAAGGATTGAAAAGCAGGCCGGGGCCGTGTAGCCGGGGTGGATGGTAGAAAGGCAGTTTTTGAAGCTGCCACCGTAGCAACCATTTTATCCAGTTCAGGACCGAATAAGAGGGAACCGTCGAAGGGAAGAGCCTCCAAAGCCTTCTTAGAGTCAGTGTCAGCCTTCCAGGAACGCAGCCATATGGATCTGTGGGTGGCCACTGCTGAAGCTGACACCCTAGAGGAGAGAGAAGAGGAATCAAGAGCTGCCTCGCCTAAGTAGAGGGCAGCCTGATGTATCTACTCTATAGTAGGCAGTAGAGTTTCTGCTGGGGCCCCCTCAGACACCCCTGCCACCAAGACAGCAGATCATTTAGTTAGGCCCATAGCCACCCAGGCTGACGCCAGGGCAGGCCTGCCTGCTGCCCCAGCCGTGGTGTAAATAAGCTTTAGGAAGTTTTCCAACTTCCGGTCCGCTTGGTCCTTAAGAGATGCTGTAGGAATTGGCAACAGAAAGGCTTTTACCAGTTTTGCCACATGAGCGTCTACCCTGGAGGCCGTCTCCCTGGGGGTCCTATCCTCCTGGGGGAGAGGATAGAGGGAGGAGAAACGTTTGTGAATAACAAACCTCCTATTGGGAACCTCCCAATCCTCTCTAATGACCTTGTCAAGGTTATCCGACTTGGGAAACAAATCCAAGGAGCGTTTAGGGCGCTTAAATATAGGGCCCGACTCTACATGCAGATCAGCGTGGTCGTCTATTAGAAGGACCGTCTTAACCGCTGTAATCAGGCCTGGCACATCGAGATGAGACGGGGGGTCCTCTCTAACGCAGGCATCCCCTACGTCAATGGCGACGTCAATGGCGTCATCGACGGCCTCCTCCAAATAATCGTCATCCTGATCCTCTTCCTCCTCATCATCCGAATCATGCATGAGGAGGGGCCGGAGTGGCGCAGGTTTTTTAACTAAAGACCTGTGTCTATCTGCGGGCAATGAACCATCCCCCTGAGCATCCAATGCTGGGGGGGCTACACCCACTGCCGATGAGGACGGGATGGGCTGCTGGGACAGTGCAGCTGAGACCTTATCCACTAGCTGCGCCATCATTTGCACAAGGGATGAGGCCCAAGCAGGTTCCTGAGAGGAGGCCGTAGGCGTGGGCAGCACCTACGCATTGTAGCAGCTTGCACATAAGCCATCCTGTACATAGTCCAGGGGAGATAGGCCCGCATTACAGGCCGTGCATGACAGCAATGCTGGGGCCTCCCCCCTCTTTTGACCCGCCCTTGTTGGGCACAATTACTGGAAATACAGGAGGGCTAAGTACAATATGACACCAAATACACTGCAGCAGTTATTGGGTTAATAAGTACACAGAATACAGCAAGCATAAATAGGCATACAATGCAATGAAGGTAAATGGCACTAGGCTCTTGCAACAGCTATGGCTGGCAGGAGCACTCAGTAACTGTGACCTGTGTCCTGCAGGAGAGGTACAGGGGGGACTTGCCCAAGCCTTCTGGCAGTGAAGGAGTGGAACCCCGGATGGCAATGGAGCTTTTCCGTGTCCCTCCTCACGTGCAGCCAGGCAGACAGGAAGGTATTTCAGTGGCGGGAACTCTCTGTGTGCCAAGCACAGTTCCCTGCCTACTGTCCCCTGGAGAGGGGCTAATGTGCGGGAGCCACCTCCCCCTGCTAACAAATGACCCCCAGGGAAAATATCCACCTGCACCGCCGGTAAAATGGCGGGGATTGGGTGCTCGCCGGGCGGCCCCGCATACCGGCACTGCTGCCCACAGACTAGGATCCCTGGTGGTACAGCAGGACGGGCGGCGAGCCGGCCAACCGCTTGTCAGCACAGCCGGCGGTCACATCTCGCCGGCTGTAACAGCCGTTCTCCGTCATGCGGAGGGCTTGTCCGCAGGCTTGGGGTCGGGGTGTCTGGTGGCCCAGGGACGCTTGCCTCTAGGACGGGAGGATCTGCCCCCCTGGGAAGATCTGGAGGAGAAGGCCTGTCCCCTACTACGGCCCTGGAAATGAAAGGATTGAAAAGCAGGCCGGGGCCGTGTAGCCGGGGTGGATGGTAGGAAGGCAGTTTTTGAAGCTGCCACCGTAGCAACCATTTTATCCAGTTCAGGACCGAATAAGAGGGAACCGTCGAAGGGAAGAGCCTCCAAAGCCTTCTTAGAGTCAGTGTCAGCCTTCCAGGAACGCAACCATATGGATCTGTGGGTGGCCACTGCTGAAGCTGACACCCTAGAGGAGAGAGAAGCAGAATCAAGAGCTGCCTCGGCTAAGTAGAGGGCAGCCTGATGTATCTACTCTATAGTAGGCATTAGAGTTTCTGCTGGGGCCCCCTCAGACACCCCTGCCGCCAAGACAGCAGATCATTTAGTTAGGCCCATAGCCACCCAGGCTGATGCCAGGGCAGGCCTGCCTGCTGCCCCAGCCATGGTGTAAATAAGCTTCAGGAAGTTTTCCAACTTCCGGTCCGCTTGGTTCTTAAGAGATTCTGTAGGAATTGGCAACAGAAAGGCTTTTACCAGTTTTGACACATGAGCGTCTACCCTGGAGGCCGTCTCCCTGGGGGTCCTATCCTCCTGGGGGAGAGGATAGAGGGAGGAGAAACAAGTGAATAACAAACCGCCTATTGGTAACCTCCCAATCCTCTCTAATGACCTTGTCAAGGTTATCCGACTTGGGAAACAAATCCAAGGAGCGTTTAGGGCGCTTAAATATAGGGCCCGACTCTACATGCGGATCAGCGTGGTCGTCTATTAGAAGGTCCGTATTAACCACTGTAATCAGGCCTGGCACATCGAGACGAGACGGGGGGTCCTCTCTAACGCATCCCCTACGTCAATGGCGACGTCAATGGCGACGTCAATGGCGTCATCGACGGCCTCCTCCAAATAATCGTCATCCTGATCCTCTTCCTCCTCATCATCCGAATCATGCATGAGGAGGGGCTGGAGTGGCGCAGGTTTTTTAACTAAAGACCTGTGTCTATCTGCGGGCAATGAACCATCCCCCTGAGCATCCAATGCTGGGGGGGCTACACCCACTGCCGATGAGGACGGGATGGGCTGTGTGCCAAGCACAGTTCCCTGCCTACTGTCCCCTGGGGAGGTGCTGATGTGGGGGAGCCACCTCCCCCTGCTAACAAATGACCCCCAGGGAAAATATCCACCTGCACCGCCGGTAAAATGGCGGGGATCCGGTGCTCGCCGGGCGGCCCCGCATATCGGCACTGCTGTCCACAGACTAGGATCCCTGGTGGTACAGCAGGATGGGTGGCGAGCCGGCCAACCGCTTGTCAGCACAGCCGGCGGTCACATCTCGCTGGCTGTAACAGCCATTCTGTGCACCTCGCTGCGCTATCGCACATGCTCCCGGCGGGGAGCGTAATACTCACAGTGCGCTGTGGTCTCCGGCGTCCGGTGGCGGCTGAAGGCTCCCCAGTGCCTGGGGGCCTCTGCAGGTCCCCACCCACGGGTGGTGATGCTGCGCCGGACCCGGGTGTCGGAGCCGGCAGCGCAGGGGTCTGCTCAGGCCCTTGCATCGCGCCACAGGAAATTGAGGTACTTGTGTGGGGGCAGCCTAGCTCACAAGATCCCCTGTTGGATGGGGGAAATATAGTGTCTGGGAAATTGGCAATGGCTAGGTCATGAGTATATTTGCAACAGGATGATGCCCACTGTAGCTGGAGATGTGCACTGTATTACTGCCCATTTGTGTTGCATTACAGCAGTGGTTACCAAACTGTGTGCTTTTATGTTACGATGGAACTGGTAATGCATCCTGTCACTGATCACAGCATTTAGTAACTCTGTATGCATGAAGGTTTAAGCAAAGGACAGCTCTCCTTCTGTACCTTACTCTGTAGGTGCCCTGACAGTCTCAGCGCTGCCTCTGAATAAACCCTCCTACGATGAGGCCGCCACTGCTGCTGCTACTGTCCTCCATGGGCCTGAGAAACATATGATGAGCTCCACCAAGCAGTGCTCAGCACAAGCCTCTTAGCCTCTGACCTTTTGGGCAAAGTCTCATGGGACTCACATTTGTGCAATCAGTGTGCCTTGGCTCCCGCTGCTCAGCACCATTAATCATTGTCACATTGGCAGATACAGTAGGTGAAGCTGCAGCACTAAGCCACTCCTATGCACAAAATCTTTAGCTAAAAAAAAGTAAAAAAAAAAAAATACATGCCAACCACCCCCTGAGTCCCCCCTTAATCTGGCCCTGCCCAGAAGTGCTTTTGAGCATGTGCAACTGTAGGCCAGTACATGCCTGAGCAACAGGGGACACTGGGAGAGATCCTATTGGATCCTTCCAAGGGAAACATTGCAAAGAGAAACCCATAGACTTCTGTTAGGCAGTGCCATCGATCGATTGTGTTGCCAATCAGGTGCAAGTTACAGAAAGCAAAACTTGTTTTTACCAAAACTTGGTTTTAGTTGATAAGTTAAAAAGCTGACTTATTGAGCATCTTTGCAAACTTTTTTTTGACCATTGAAGTTTTTTTTGTACAATAACTGAAAATGATTTTCAAAATGTAACTCGTACATTTAGCCTCAATACGCAATGTACTGTACTGTGTAGATACTGTAATGTGTGGAGCGAGTGAGCTGGCAGATCCTATTCAACTCTACTAATGCCAGGCGTCTTTTATTGCTGAAAAAAGCGTTTTATTGGCATCGAGGAATGCACTGGAATTAGTGATGCCAATCCCTGGGCATTTTTTCAATCCCGGGATTGAAAAATATTCTATCCCGGGATTCTCCAGATCCCAGGATTCCTGGGATTGGCATCTCTAAAAAAGCATGCCCTGCCCCCCCTCACACTGCCAGCCCCGCCAATTTACTTACATGGGCAGGTGGTTGGGAGCGGGGCGCAGGCCACACACCAGTTGTAAACAGTGTTGCTCAGACACTACACTGCATTATATTGCACACGCGCAGATTGAAATCCCAGACATTTTTGGGCCAAATCCCAGGATCTTGCCGATCTCGATCCCAGGAGAGGCCACCCTAATCCCAATGCTGTAGAAGGTTGAGCTTTGGACGATGAATAATTACAGACTAAGGGCCAGATGTACTATGCTTGAAAAGTGATAAAATGTAGAGCAATAAACCACCAGCCCATCAGCTCCTAACTGCCATGTTACAGGCTGTGTTTAAAAAATACCAGATAGGAGCTGGTTGGTAGGTCGTACATTCCATCTTAAATAAGTTGATTGGAAACTACCAATTGCTTAATTGGAAAGTTGTGCCTACGCTGAGATGTCTCTCTGTAGGAGCAACTTCACAGTGATCAAAATGCTGGGTGGGTGTATTATAATGCCGATCTATACTTACAGTATATACCTATAATAACAAACTCTGGCAGAAAAGCTTTTTTGGTTCATGGTTACAAAATTTTCTTCCCAATGCATTCACTAAGCAGAATTTTTTTGATTTGGCTTAATAGTGACAGCATAGTAGAGGCATTTATGCATCAGCCGATACTGGTTCAGTATTCCTTATCCGAAATGCTCAGGACCAGAAGGATTTTGGATAACGGATTATTCAATATTTTGGACATTTTTTTATATTTGAATAAGGTATCTTGCGTTATCTTGCATTTATTTTGTATAAACACATCAAACATGAAATACACACAAATATTTTATTTGTGCATGAAACAAGGCTTAAAACATCAAACAAAGTTTGTGTGCAATCTTATGCTGGCCACACATCAGACCAACTTTCCTCCAACCATCCAACTAGTTGGTTGGATTGAAAATCCGGTACTGTATGGGGGCAAATGACAATAAGCAATTATCTTACAAACTCATGAGAATGGACAATATCATTCAGTGAAATCGTTTAAATCAGGCATGTCCAACGTTGGCCCTCCAGATGTTGTGAAACTACACATCCCAGCATACTTTGCCACAGTTTTGCTATTAGAGAATGCTAAAACTATTGCAAAGCATGCTGGGATGTGTAGTTTCAAAACATCTGGAGGGCCAAAGTTGGACATGCCTGGTTTAAATCAAATAGGTCCAACTACAGAAACAAATGACTTCATTACAAATTACATTTGCTCCTATCCAGTACCAGGTTTTTATTCCATCCAACCAACTAGTTGGATGGTTGGAGAAAAGTTAGTCTGATGTGTGGCCAGCATTAGACACTAAGGGCCTTATTCTAGTTCACTCTTTCTGACAAATTCCTTCTTAGATGGACAAAACCATGTGCACTGCAGGTGGGGTAGATGTTACTTGTGCAGAGAGAATTAGGTGGGGTTTTACTTCAAAGTGAGATCTATATTGCAGTGTAAAAATAAAGCAGCCAGTATTTACTCTGCACAGAAACAAAATAACTCACCCAAATCTAATTCTCCCTGCACCTGTTACATCTGCCCCACCTGCAGTTCACATGGTTTTGTCCATCTAAGAAGGATTTTGTCATAAAGAGTGAACTAGAATAAGGCCCTAAATTTGAGGACCAAGCAAATCATTTTCTTGCACATACAGTATTTAGTGCCAGTTACATATCATGTCCCCGGTTGTGTCAGTTACATATCATGTCCCCAGTAGTGTCAGTTACATATCATGTCCCCATTAGTGCCAGTTACATATCATGTCCCCAGTAGTGCTAGTTACATATCATGTCCCCAGTAGTGCCAGTTATAGATGTCCCCAGTAGTGCCAGTTACATATCATGTCTGTAATCCCCTGACAAGTAGGAATTTCTTTTCCAATAGCCGTAGGTTAGACTTCTCACTAAGGTAAGTATTACTCTTCTCGTCTTCTCAGAAAAGCTCACGTAGAGAATTTTAAACGGTTTATTTTCTCCTAGTTTTGCATACGATATATATAAACAATATTTCAAAACAGTACATGCATTGCAACTCTTGTCAATATGAACATCAGACAGTACACACTTTGCTTTTAATTTATACCGGAACAATGAATGCTATTAATATTCAAGGCACATTTCATATAACCATATAATAACGCTACAATCAAAATTCAGATTTTATTATACAGGAACTCTTGGCTGCTGTCTCCTTCTATTCACTTTGCCGTCCTGGTATTCCTAAATAAACAGGTTAACCACCCTACCTTGTTGCTACGATAAACACAGGTTAATTCAAATATTAAGCAAGACACAATGTAACAAATATGAGATGTTAACCAATTGCCTCAGTTGTGTGTTCAATTATATCGCTACTTTAAACATCCATGTAACAACTACTGTATGATAGAGGCCTCTCAGTTCCCCAAATTATTATCGTGCAATAATGGTTTAGTCTGCAATAGTCTCGCAATGTCTCAGTTCTGATTGCAATCACGTTTCAAGTAAGCGCTTTTATTCTCCTTGGCTGCAGAGTGAGTTAGCTACTTGTGCTACAAAGGTCCTGAAGAACTTAAAGGCTATCCTGTATCAAATAGTACGTTTTACTCCTCAGAAGTGCAGAGTAGAAGCAAAGTATTTGTAATCCAGAAAGAAAGATTAAAAAAGGTTAAAGTAGCTGTTGTAGATTGATTTATTGTATCCACTCAAGTGTTAAGCCTGTCTAAGCCTTCTCAGTGATATTCCGAACTGAGTTAATTAACCCCCGGATAACGATTCAGCTATACTATTTGGTTAGGATCCTCAGCAATAGTGTACAAAATATTTATTGTCTATGAGGAGCTCAAGCAAGAAGGGTGACTGAGTTTGGTAAATTGAATTCTTGTCCTAGTATAAAGACGGTATTAACACTGTCCCTGCTGGGAACTTGCCCTCCAGATATGCTGAATGTCCCTGGTCAGTTTAACACCAAGAACTACGGCCATTAGATGCTGCTGTACTGTTCTTTCTATAACAAGGTTTTCTGCTTTGGCATGAGAGTAAAGGCAAACAAGTCCGTGTTGCCCTCCATAAATCAGTGCTGTTATGCGAGAAGCTGACTGTACTTCACTGTCTAACGTGCCTGAAGCCAACTTATGTAGAGGGTGCTTTGACTTCCTCCCTGCAATAAATATGCTGAGGGGTGATGGTAGTGATCTTTTTGCTTTATTATATAGACAGGCTTGAAGGGAAGTGTATTTAGTGCTGAATGCCCTATTGTCTCTTACACTCCCTGTCTCCTTGTACTTTCACTGTTTAGGCTGCGCTGGCTCAGTGTAGCTGGCTGGGAATGCCTCTTCCCTATTTGAATGAATAAGAGGATCTGGAGCTGCACTCACTGCCCCTTTACTACAACAGCTGGGGTCCTCAACTCCGCCCTGAAACCAGCCTCCACTGCTGTGTCACAGTCAAGCCCGCCTCTAATCTCCGTGAATGCACTGAGCTGTGTATTTTGTTGGGGGGGTTTGCCTGAAATAGGATGCGACTGCCTTTTGGAGGCCGGGTGTACACTCACCACTCCCCTTGGGCTGGTTCTGGAAGGACTCCAGCTGATTACCGCCTCTTCTGCCGCCCTCTTGATGCCGATGCGGCCCGCCTTCCCTCAGCGTCTTAGGCACTTTGCCTGTCAGTCAGCGCTCACTTTGGCCTCCGGCTTCTGATGCCGCCCTGCACTGCCGTCGCGGCCCGCCTTCTCTCAGCGCCTCCTCCTCCACCAAGATGCGGCTTCCGGGACTTCGGCTCTCAGTAGCTGCAAACTCCGGCAACACCTCCCGCTTACACCAGAAACTAAGCCAGCGTCACCGGAGCTTGCAGCGACTCTGTCTGAACGCTGGTACTTCTTGTTCCCCTCACAGCACCGCTCTCCGCCTTGCCTGCTGCGCAGCTCTGCAGTCTTAACCCTCCAGTCCCTGAGGTAATTTTCCCTTCCTCACCGCAGTTCTCCCTTTTTATAAACACCGTTTGAGCGGGGAGCAAACAGGGGCTCGCGCTGGTCGCGAGCTCCCCAACTTTATTTATACATATGTTCTATGTTCATCAATTCTCAGAACAAACTTCCCCTATTTCCACATAGAGCATTGGTACAGTCCAGTAGCTTTAACATAGGCAGGCTGCTCGGGGCAGTCCACTGTATAGTAAGTCAGGGGTCCTATGCTGTTCTGTGCACCGCTTTCCATGAAAGTGTCCATGTATACACATATAATCTTTATATTAGAGTCTATACTGCCCTCCATGAGGGTATTTGTATGTCCATCTATTTATCAAGGGCTAGTTGCTTGCAGTGGAAGTCTATGTTGCCTTCTGTGAAGGCAGTCTTGTACAGGTCCAGATAACATCAAATGTCCCCTATGGAGGGGGTATATATGTACACAGCGACCATATCTTATTATAAAACAAGAAACTAGGGCATCACAGTAGGTACATACTACACTAAACATAACATCATTTAGTCAGGATATTACATGTCCCCGGTAGTGCCAGTTACATATCATGTCCCCAGTAGTGCCAGTTACATATCATGTCCCCATTAGTGCCAGTTACATATCATGTCCCCAGTAGTGCCAGTTACATATCATGTCCCCAGTAGTGTCAGTTACATATCATGTCCCCAGTAGTGCCAGTTAAATATCATGTCCCCATTAGTGCCAGATACATATCATGTCCCCAGGAGTGCTAGTTACATATCATGTCCCCAGTAGTGCCAGTTATAGATGTCCCCAGTAGTGCCAGTTACATATCATGTCCCCGGTAGTGCCAGTTACATATCATGTCCCCAGTAGTGTCAGTTACATATCATGTCCCCAGTAGTGCCAGTTACATATCATGTCCCCATTAGTGCCAGTTACATATCATGTCCCCAGTAGTGCTAGTTACATATCATGTCCCCAGTAGTGCCAGTTACATATCATGTCCCCAGTAGTGCCAGTTACATATCATGTCCCCATTAGTGCCAGTTACATATCATGTCCCCAGTAGTGCTAGTTACATATCATGTCCCCAGTAGTGCCAGTTACATATCATGTCCCCAGTAGTGCCAGTTATAGATGTCCCCAGTAGTGCCAGTTACATATCATGTCCACAGTAGTGCTAGTTACATATCATGTCCCCAGTAGTGCTAGTTACATATCATGTCCCCAGTAGTGCCAGTTATAGATGTCCCCAGTAGGTTTTTAGCAACAAAAAAAAAGTACATTTTGGAGACTTTGGTTTTCGGAATAATTTGGATAACGGATATTTGGATAAGGGATACTCAACCTGTAATACACAGCTTATTATATATTACATCAAACCTTACACAACACTACAGCAGTGTCAACCTGAGTGGTAATTATAACACTGTACATATCTTGTAATACGGCCTACACACAAAGAGATCCCAGGGCATTTTCTAAGCAATGTCAATAGATCGCTTAGAAAATGCCCCTAAATCGCTCCATGTGTAGGGGTATAGCAATAGCGATGTGTGGCCCTGCGCGTTGCTATCACCAGGGACAGGAACACGGAGAACACTGGCCCTGACAGATTGCTCAGTGGCACATCCCTGTGCACCGATATGCGCTGAGCAATCTGAGCATTTTTAGCAATCTAGCATCGCTCAGAACGTTACTCTCCCCGTGTGGAGGCCACAAAAGAAGGTGTTTGGCTATTAGCTGCGGACTCTCCTGTGGTTACAAATCATAACATTTGACTTGTCATTTGTATGCGCAACTGATGCAATGTATGTATGTCCTGTTATCCCTCTTGTACCATGCTAGAAGCTGCACTGTATCCACAAAAAAAATCCTAGTATACAAGAGTATACATGGCCAATAAAGTGGTTCTGATTCTGATATGTAAAGATATAGAATATGCAAGGTGCAGCGAGTCACACTCTCTATAATGGTACCCTCATCATTAACTTTAAGGCCCCCATCAGGGGCGGATTGGGAATTAAAACCAGCCCGGGAAATATCTTGAAGCAGCCCTAATGGGGGGGGGGGGGCACAGGATGCAGCGTAGGAGGGGGAACGCAGTGTGACAGAGGATGCAGGGAGGGGAGTTGCAGAGTGGTGGAGGATGCAGGGAGGGGAGACGCAGAGTGGCGTATATTACGTGGCTTATACATGTAATGCCCGCAGTAGTAACGATACTTATACACATAACGCCAGCAGTAGTGACAACGCTTATACACATAATGCCCGCTGTAGTAACGATACTTATACACATAACGGCAGCAGTAGTAACAACGCTTGTACACGTAATGCCCGCAGTAGTAACGATACTTATACACATAACGGCAGCAGTAGTAACAACGCTTGTAAACGTCATGCCTGCAGTAGTAACAACACTTATACACATAATGCCCACAGTAGTAACAATACTTATGCACATAATGCCCGCAGTAGTAATGACACCTATACATGTAATGCCCACAGTAGTAACAACACTTATACACATAACGGCAGCAGTAGTAACAACGCTTGTACACGTAATCCTCACAGTAGTAACCAGTGGCGTAGCTACATTTTGGGCGCCCCCCCCCCCGCCGTTAGGGGGGGGGGCGCCCATACCCACCCCCCGCCGCCGCCCCGTCGAGCACCCCCCCCCGTCGCTCCGTCGCCTATGCTAACCCCCTCCCCTCCCCCGCAGTCTTACCTATCGCGCTGGTCCCGGTGGCTCCGTCCGTTCATCTGCTGAGGACCACCACAAAATGGCCGCCCCCGTACAGCAGACAGTTTCAGAGAACTGTTTGCTATATGGGGGCGGCCATTTTGTTGTGTTCCTCATCAGAAGAACGGAGCCGCCGGGACCAGCAAGATACGTAAGTCTGCGGGGGATTGGGGGGGGGGGGGGGTAACTATAGCACCGCAGCCCCCGGCGCCCCCACATGCACAGCGCCCCCCCCCCCCCGCGGTGGCGGGGGCTGCGGTGCTATAGTTACGCCCCTGGTAGTAACAACACTTATACACATAATGCCCGCAGTAGTAATGACACCTATACATGTAATGCCCACAGTAGTATCGACGTTTATACATGTAACGCCCACAGTAGTAACAACACTTATACACATAACGGCAGCAGTAGTAACAACGCTTGTACACGTAATGCCCACAGTAGTAACAACACTTATACACATAGGGGGTTATTCTAGTTCACTCTTTCTGACAAAATCCTTCTTAGATGGACAAAACCATGTACACTGCATGGGGGTAGATGTAAAATGTGCAATGATAATTAGATTTGGGTGAGTTATTTTGTTTCTGTGCAGAGTAAATACTGGCTGCTTTATTTTTACACTGCAATATAGATCTCACTTTGAAGTAAAACCCCACCCAAATCTAATTCTCTCTGCACAAGTGGTACTTGTGTATTTTGGCGGCGCCCGATTTCAGCATCGCACGATGAACGCGTCGCATCGCATGCCATGTACCGGATGGCATGCGATGCGACGCGAGTTTGACCCCCTATGCGATGAAAAATCGTATAAGCACCCTAAAGGGTGCTTTTGAGCACCCTAATGGGTGCTTACAATGTTAAATGCACCCCCACGCCCCCCCCCCCCCCACTATAAACATGAACCGGGTACCTTCACAGGTAAACGCGTCCCTTCGCGGGCTTCACAGGTATCCGCGTGCGCTCGCCACGCTTCGGGCTCGGTGGCTTGCTGCACTCGCCACACTATTCTATTCTCAACTCCACGCCAACGTGGATAGTGGGGGTATGAAAAGGTCGTAGGATGCGTACCGCCGCCCCTCGCGGGCTCGCTGCGCTCGCCACGTTTCGGGTTCACGTTTGTAGTGGGGGGGGTGGCGTGGGGGTGCATTTAACATTGTAAGCACCCATTAGGGTGCTTAACATTGTATAAGCACCCATTAGGGTGCTTATACAATGTTTAAGCGCATTGCATCGCATTGCATCGCATCGCATCGTATGGCATTGTATGCCATGTACAATGGCATACAATTTGAAAATTGTATGCCATCGCACACTATCCAACGAAATCGCGTTGCATCGCATACCATCGCATGCGTTATGGTATGCGATGCGATGGGCGCCGCCAAAATACACAAGTACCGCACAAGTTACATCTGCCCCACCTGCAGTGCACATGGTTTTGTCCATCTAAGAAGGATTTTGTCAGAAAGAGTGAACTAGAATAAGGCCCATAATGCCCATAATGCCCACAGTAGTAACAATACTTATACACATAATGCCCGCAGTAGTAACAATACTTATATACATAATGCCCGCAGTAGTAATGACACCTATACATGTAACGCCCACAGTGTGGTTGGGTGGTGGGTGAAGGAACTTGCGCGGCAGGAGGGTTGAGTGGGCGGTCGGCTGAGTAGGGTGCTGTGTAGGTGGCTGAGTGCATCATCGCTGCAGCCATGCTTTGGGGCCTTGAGAACGCTGGGGCCCGGGTCAGCTGTACCCTTTCACCCTCCCTGTTGCCAGGCCTGAGTACATCCCCCACCCCCATAGGCAGACATGTCACGTAATCAGATCCCCCTCCAGCACAGCCCCCAGTCCCTCCCACAAATAGGCAGACTTGTCACATATTCACATGCCCTAGGCCCTCCAGCACATCCTCCCCCCCTAGGCAGACATGTCACATACCCCTCCAGCACAGCCCCTATAGACAGACATGGGGGGGGGGGATCTGAATGTCACATGTCTGCCTATGGGCATACCTCCCAACTGTCACGATTTCCGCGGGAACGTCCCGATATTCGGGAACGTTCCCGCGTCCCGCCCGGGGCCGCCATTGTCCCGCGGTGGGGGGAACAGTTGGGAGCCCCCCCAGCTTGCCGAGAATAGACGCTGTGCGCATGCGCACAGCATCTATTCAGCGCCGACGAGCGGCGAAAACAGGGGCGGGCCGGAGTTTGCGTCACCCCGTGAGGCCACGCCCCCTTTTCTCGAGGCCGCGCCCCCTTTTCGGGAGCGCACGCGGCTTCGCCGCGCGAACGTCCCGACCTCCCAACTACAAAAGTTGCGAGGTGTGATATGGGGGAGCTGAGTTGGAGGGGGATCTGGGTTGTCACAGTGAGTCTGTCTGCCCTAATGCAGACAGCAGTCAGTCACAGACCCCCTTCCCCCTCATGTGCAGGAATGTCACATATACAGAATCCCCTTCAGCACAGCCTACACTGTAAAACTGGCACATGCAGGGAGATTTATTCCCCATGTCCCTCACACAGTGACAGGAGTGAGTCTCTCTCTCTCCCCTTACCCCCGACTCCATTCCCTAACAAGGTTGCCAACCAGTGTCCCCAGAGCCCACAGTGTGACTCACATAATTCTGGAAGCTGAAGCCCGGCCACAGCGCTGCTGCCTGCTGCTCCTCGTCTCTCTCCCCTCTCAGGCTGACGTCATCAGTCTGAGAGGTGCTTCCCCTGGCTGCAGCTCATTGCAGCCGCAGCAGCAGGGAGGAGGGAGCCGGAGGGAAGCACATGCAGCCATCTTCATTTAGGGCACAGTGCCGCAGCCCAGCACGGAGACGCCGCGGCAGCCCAGTTAGGTAGGATAGGCGGCCCATTCTGACATAAAAGGTGCCGGCTCAGCGGGAAACGGCCCGGTTTCCCGGTGGGCCAATCCGCCCCTGGAGCTATATATGTTGTTTAACAGGGCATCCATGAATTCTTCAGGCAGTTAAACTTAAAACAGGATATATATTCCATAATAGTGTCACATTCTATGACCAAATCAGATGTTTTGGTATAATGATTGATCTTTATCAAGGCTTATCCGGCATCATCTATAGCAAAACAACAAATGATTTTTTTCAGCCTAACAAAGGCCTATCCATAATAATTATTAAAACTGTCTGTTACTAGTTTTATCAGAAACCGAATCCTCCTGTGTATGTGTGTTTTATTTTATATCTTATAACCTAGTAAGGCCACTTTCATGTCCTAAAGAATAATAATACACAGATGTGCTGACCACCACTGCCTGGGTGTTGCTATTGTAACAAATATCAAAGTGCAGCCAAACTCCTCTGATATCTATGCCACTGGTGGGTATGTTTCTCTGCCATGGTACGCCTAGTCACATGATCGTCTGTTAAGCCCATCATCTGATATACATCAGGGTTGCCTAGCATACCGGAATGGCCGGGAGGTTCCCGAAAATCGGGTCCCTCTCCTGGCCTCCCGGAATGGTGGACAACACTCCTGGATTCTGGGGGAACCCTGCTCCACCCCGATCACGGCTCCCTCCCCTCGACCATGGCATTTAAATACCACAATCCATGGGTCTCAGAAGAGGGGACGGGGCTAAAATGCCATAATCAAGTAATTTTAGCTCCTCCCCCTCCATGGAGATCTGTGAAACGGATTATGTCTTGAGGGTGGGGGCTTGATGACATAATGCTCAAGCCCCACCCCCCAAAGTGCTGCTGAAAGTCTTCTCTGCTGGCTTCTCATGGAGAGGAGACTAGAGAAGTAGGCAACCCTGATCTACTGACAATTCAAAAAAATGGGGGTTCCAATTCCAAATTCCAATTTTGGGGTGCAGTAGTATAATATTTCCTCCAGGTTATAGTGTTATTGCAGTATATCTTATTCCTGGTCCTCCAGCTCCAAGATGTAAGATACGCTTAGTGCTGGAAAAAAATGGGCGTGCCCAGACTCACGGTAAATATGGATTTGTACAAGCCCGTAGCGTTTTCTTTTTCAGGCTCTTCTCTATTCTCTCTTCTCTGGGTGGAAGTCTGTGTTGCTACAGGTGAAGATCTCTGTTGTTGCTGGTGAAGATGTGATCTCTGTGGATATTAAGTGCGTGTAAAAAAGAAGTGTTTTAGCGTCTGCCCCCCCAAGGTTTCATGATAAATACTTCCCACACTGCTACACTGCCAACGGCCCAAATAAGAAAGCTATTGAGGCATGGTACCCTTTCTCAATCGTGCTTCTCTCCCAGATATATGACTCTCATGGGGTAAAATCATTTTCTCAATTAACAGAAGAGTATGGGCTCCCAAAAACCCATTTTTTCCGCTACCTCCAACTGAGATCTACATTAGGGACTTGTTTTGGAGGTATTACACCGCAATTCAATGAGTCGGAGATTAAAAAATTAATTAAATCCCCTAATAATAAAACTGTATCCAAGGGATACGGAATATTAATGAAGAATAAAAATAGGGAGGGTTTAATAAAACTAAAAGAAAAATGGGAGAATAATGTTGGAGAGTTAAGTATCCTGGAGTGGTCTAGTGCTAAGAAGGAGGTGATAAATGCAACTAACTCAATTCGAGTGCAGCAAACCCAACTATTCATCCTACACAGATCTTATATGTCGGCAAGCAGATTGGAGAAATTTGGGGGAAGAGCATCTGCTAATTGTCCAAAATGTGGTAGTCTACCAGGGACATTTATACACTTAATATGGGAGTGTGAAGTCGTGGCAGAATTTTGGGAAAATGTTAAGTTAAATATAATAAGCACAGGGATACCTCCAGAAACCCTGACCCCGAAAAGCTGTTTATTAGGTATAATATCAGATGATATAGATAGGAATATAAAGAAGTATGTGATTAACTTAGTAGCAATTGCTAAAATCCTAGTGGGAAGTAAGTGGATGTCTAACACTGCACCGAATATTGAAGCATGGAAAGCACGAGTTAATTATATTGTAGAACAAGAGAGAAATCTTGCACGAGCACGAAATTCAAAAAAAACTTTTTATTTAACATGGAACTATTGGATTCAGTCACCCCTATATAGGGAAAATACACAGGTTTAAATCTTAAAATCATTCACTGCTATCAGTAGGCACTTTAGTAATATGGTAGTTTAAGTATATGTAACGGGTAGAAATTCTGTGTAAAAGAGTCGTAACAAAAAACAAATTAGTTTTTAGCTTAAGAATACTTCACTCCCCGTCCCCCCCCCCCTTTTTTTTTTTTTTCTTTCTTCTCTTTTTTTTTCTCTCTTTTTTTTTCTTTTCTTCACCCACCTAGATCCCTCTAAGAGCATAATAGATCAAAGCAAGCAAATTTAGGGCTACAATAAACTGCATAATTAATCTTTAAACAGCGTTATGTATATCTGAATAGAAAGGAATAGAAGAAACAGTAAGCCACGAGGTAGATCCGGTGTAACCGTATCTTTTTCCCTCGAAAAAATTTCCTAAATGTATATGTATTGGTACCTAAATGTTAAATGTATGTTTGTATTATGTAATAATGTATCTAAATGTCCTAATGGATGTAATGTTTGTCTTTTAAAAAAAAAAAATGATAATAAAGAATATAAAAAAAAAACAAAAAAACTGTCTGTTACTAGTTTTATCAGAAACCGAATCCTCCTGTGTATGTGTGTTTTATTTTATATCTTATAACCTAGTAAGGCCACTTTCATGTCCTAAAGAATAATAATACACAGATGTGCTGACCACCACTGCCTGGGTGTTGCTATTGTAACAAATATCAAAGTGCAGCCAAACTCCTCTGATATCTATGCCACTGGTGGGTATGTTTCTCTGCCATGGTACGCCTAGTCACATGATCGTCTGTTAAGCCCATCATCTGATATACATCAGGGTTGCCTAGCATACCGGAATGGCCGGGAGGTTCCCGAAAATCGGGTCCCTCTCCTGGCCTCCCGGAATGGTGGACAACACTCCTGGATTCTGGGGGAACCCTGCTCCACCCCGATCACGGCTCCCTCCCCTCGACCATGGCATTTAAATACCACAATCCATGGGTCTCAGAGGAGGGGACGGGGCTAAAATGCCATAATCAAGTAATTTTAGCTCCTCCCCCTCCATGGAGATCTGTGAAACGGATTATGTCTTGAGGGTGGGGGCTTGATGACATAATGCTCAAGCCCCACCCCCCAAAGTGCTGCTGAAAGTCTTCTCTGCTGGCTTCTCATGGAGAGGAGACTAGAGAAGTAGGCAACCCTGATCTACTGACAATTCAAAAAAATGGGGGTTCCAATTCCAATTTTGGGGTGCAGTAGTAAAATATTTCCTCCAGGTTATAGTGTTATTGCAGTATATCTTATTCCTGGTCCTCCAGCTCCAAGATGTAAGATACGCTTAGTGCTGGAAAAAAATGGGCGTGCCCAGACTCACGGTAAATATGGATTTGTACAAGCCCGTAGCGTTTTCTTTTTCAGGCTCTTCTCTATTCTCTCTTCTCTGGGTGGAAGTCTGTGTTGCTACAGGTGAAGATCTCTGTTGTTGCTGGTGAAGATGTGATCTCTGTGGATATTAAGTGCGTGTAAAAAAGAAGTGTTTTAGCGTCTGCCCCCCCAAGGTTTCATGATAAATACTTCCCACACTGCTACACTGCCAACGGCCCAAATAAGAAAGCTGGGGTTGCAATCCTGATTTCGCATCACTGTCCATTTTCCCTTTCCACACAATATTCAGACCCTGAGGGTAGGTACTTAATCTTGACAGGTCATCTGGACAGTAAGGAGGTGACTATAGTTTCTAGCTATGCCCCTAACTCTAAGCAGGTTGCTTTTTGCAGGAGGCTTCTCTCTAAGACCCAGCAACTAGCTAAAGGGGCTTTAATTTAATTAGGAGATTTCAATTTAGTCCCAGACCCTTCAATAGACAGCTCGAGACCACATGCTACATCCCACCACCATCCTCATACCCCCCCCAGAGGTATTCGCCAGCTTTTTGCAGAATTTGACCTTTACGATATGTGACGGGTTAAAAACCCAACAATGCGGGATTACACCTTCTATTCCCATTCTCATGGTACATAAACGAGAATTGACCTTGCCATTTCAGTCAGATGGTCCATTAACTCCTTTCATTTAGTTAAGATCCTCCTTCGGACGTGGTCAGACCACGCTCCGCTCTTCTTGAAATGGGACATCGCTAATAGGAAGATAAGCCCTGGTCCGTGGAGGCTGGGTATCCAAAGCCTCACTCATCTTGAGTCTCGACAGGCAATACAGAAATCCCTAGAACACTATATTCTAGAGAACCCACCTGAGGACACTTCCACCTCCAACTATTGGTGTGCTCTTAAAGCAGTAGTGCGTGGATCAGCGATTCAGATAGCCTCCAAACTCAAAAGGGAACGGAAATGTTCCTTAGAAAGAGCAGAAGTATCTCTTGCCTCCTTGGAGGCTTCCCATAAGGCTGACCCTTCCGATAGATCGCTTTTTAAACAATTAAACGATACTAGAGACAAAGTTAATAGACATTATCTCTCTATTGTACATCGTAACATCGCTAGATTGAATCAGACGTTTTATCTCCTCAGTGACCGGGCAGGAAGAATGTTGGCCAGAAAGTTGAGAGGCAAGAGAGCTAGGGAGAGGATCCACATGATCCACTCGGAGCATGGCTCGAAGGTCGGCGATCCTCCGGAGATCGCTAATGTTTTTTCATTATATTACTCTAAGCTTTATCATTTAAAGGATGATCCCTCTACGCCTCAGCCCAGTGTCGGGGGGATGAGGGACTTCTTTGATAAGATCTCCCTCCCGTCGCTCTCTGGGGAGACTTGCCTATCTCTCAATGCTCCCTGTACTCCTGAGGAGGTCCAGTGTGCCATTGATTCTCTTCCTTCTGACAAAGCCCCGGGTCCTGATGGTTTCCCATCAAACTTTTATAAGACATTTAAAAATCAGCTGACCCTGATGCTTGTAAAGCTCTTTAATGAGGCCTCTGACACTAAGTGTCTCCCCCCTGAGATGCTTGAATCTCGCATCGTTACAATCCCCAAACCTGGCAAGTCCCCTTCTTCTGTCCAAAATTACAGACCCATAGTGCTACTTAATACTGACTTAAAACTGTATGTTAAAATGGTCGCTAATCGAATAGGCCCATCCCTCATTAAAAATGATCAAGTAGGTTTTGTGTTAAACAGACAGGCCCCTGATAACACACGCAGGGTGATTGACGTCATGGAACACTGCTTAGCAAAGAAAGACCCTCTCCTAGTCCTCTCCTTAGATGCAGAGAAGGCCTTCGATAGACTCCATTGGGGCTTTATGAAAATGGCCTTAGAGAGATTCGGCTTTCAAGGCTGGATATTAGATTCTATTCTGGCCCTCTACACTTGTCCCTCCGCCAGGGTTTTCTCTAATGGCTGTTCTTCTGTGAGCTTCCAAATTACCAATGGCAATCGTCAAGGGTGCCCCCTTTCCCCCTTAATTTTTGCATTGGCCATTGAGCCCTTGGCAGAGTGTATATGATGTGATGATTTAATCCTAGGCCCTTCAATTGGTGATCTCTCTCATAAAATCAGCCTGTTTGCCGACGATGTCCTATTATGCATTCTGGACCCCATCCATTCTCTGCCTGCTTTGCATAAGGTTTTACAAGAGTATTCAGAGGTCTCTTTCTATAGACTTAATACTAACAAGACGGAGGCTCTCCCACTGGGCCTTCCTCCTGATGTGGTCGCTGAGCTGAGAAAAACATATAATTATTCATGGCAGTCTAGCTCCTTAAAATATTTACATCTAGCTTCTGGAAAGCATGTTATTGACTGTAACTATAATCCCTTGTTGAAGGCGTTTTCGAATTTAATCGGGGACTGGATGTTACATGACGTCTCTTGGCTTGGGAGAATCGCTGCGGCCAAAATGGTGTTATTACCAAAATTAATGTATCTCTTTAGAGCTGTCCCAAGGCTCCCCCCAGGTCTACCCTTCAAAAATTCAATCAGCTCCTAGCTAAATATATCTGGAGGGGAGCTAGGCCTAAGATAGCTAAGAAGACGCTGGTCAGGCCTAAGAGGTCTGGGGGAGTGGCCTTTCCAGATTTAGATCTCTATTTAGCTGCTTGTGTTCTAAATCAGATTAGAGACTGGACTGCATCTGTGGCCCAAAAGCCCTGGGTGACCTTGGAGAGTTCCTACTCACATCCTGTCCCTTTAGCTGACCTTCTATGGCTCCCTCCTTCCATTTCACGTGGATATGCATCTACAGATGGAGCCGGGGTTATCTTCGCAGGGGATGGCGGCAGAATCGCCAGCCGCCATCCCCCGCCAGCCGCCATATGCTCTGCGAAAGAGGATGCGTGCACACGAGATGCGCGCGCGTCCACTTCCGACGGCGCTTTCCCCGGGTCCCCGCTGGCTTGCCGGCGGTCACCCGGGGTCCCCAACGCCTCCCCCCCCCCACCGCCTCCCCTAACCCTGTCCGTCTCCCTGAAGCGGAGACGGACAGGGTTCCCGTCGCCCCGCCGCCCGGAAACTGAGACGCGCGTGAGACGCACATGCATCTCAGTCAGATGGACGCCGGGCTGCTGGCGGATCGCCAGCGGAGACAGTCTGTCGATTCGCCAGCAAGAGGGAGCCCGGCTCCATCTGTAGGTGCAAATCTATCCAATCTTCACTAGAGGTCTGGCACAAACTAGTTGACTCTACAGGAAAGGCTACCTTCCCAGCCGCCCCTTTATCACTCAAGGCCCTTAAGGCACTAATTCCTATCCCCCAACTGGGCAAGTGGATCAATCTGAGCGTATCCTCATTGGGAGATTTATACACAAACGGACAATTGCGATCCTTCTCCGACCTGCAGAATACTGGAGCTTCACCTTTTCAAAGAGAGACTTCTTCATTTACTTACAACTCAGAAGTTGGCTCCAATCACACTTACACACCACAGTCAAACCTCCCTATTTCCCACCTAGCCTCAAATGTTTAGTAAGTGCTCCCTCCCATAGAGGAGGAATTTCTAGGTGGTATTCTTACCTTCTCTCCCTCCAGGACAGCGCTAAAACCGCTCCCCAGTTGAGTTGGGAAAGGGATCTGAACAAGTCACTCTCAGAGGAGGAATGGGATGTTATATTTGAGTCTTGCTTTAAGATTTCTCGTTGTTTACACCATTCTGAGATGTTTTTTAAACTTATTCACAGGGCTTATTTCACCCCAGATAGGCTCCATAAGATCTCGCCGACTGTTTCAAATTTATGTTGGAGGAAGTGTGGACACGTGGGAAATATTTTACACATATTCTGGGAATGCCCTGAGCTACGGCCTCTCTGGGGGGAGGTGTTTCTGAGGTTAAGCTCCATATTAAAACGTCCTATTTCATTAGATCCGGCCCTAGCATTGCTCCACATTTTCCCTAATTCACTGTCTACAGCTGACAAATACATTGTTGTACATGTGTTGATTGCGACAAAAGCTGTCATAGCTAAGCTATGGAAGTCGGACGCAACCCCAAATATAGACTCCATCCTCAAGAAGGTACATAAACACTACATGTTAGAAACCACAGAGGCTAGTTATTCCAGTGCCCCAAACTCAATACATATGAAGTGGTTTGGCTGGTCCTCTTACTGTGATGAGGTGGGCCGTTCCAATCTGGTTAGTGATGCCCTGGACTTGTCTATCCTTGTCTCTTAGATCCATCTCCAGGACCAAGCGGTAGTGGTTCATGTAATCATGTAATATACCTTATTGCTCCTGTGTTGGACAGCATCTTTATTGGTTCAAATACTGGCATGGGTTGTTTTTTGATGTGACATTTGCCCATATCTTTGAGAGTGTATTTTCATGTGTAAACTTTTACAACTATGTTGGCAATACTGTATCATTTATCTCCCTCCCCCCTGCCCCTCCTTTCTCTTTTTTCTGTACCCCTCACTCCCCCCCCCCCCCCCTTAAAAAACTGTCTGTTTGGACGACATTTCTCTTAATAAAAATTGAATGTGTAAAAAAAAAAAAAATAAGTGTTTTAGCATGATGATTAATTTTCATTAAATACTTAAGATCACCAAAGTGCATTAGCTTTATCTCGTGACAGGCGTACCTCATTCACCAAGATGGGGGGAGGTTAACACATATCAAGGTACTGTATATTTAGTGTGTAGTGACTTTAAATCGTACCGAACTCAGTCTAGAATATTTCTTTCAAAACAAGTAGTGGTTTCTTTGGGCCTTATTCTAGTTCACTCTTTCTGACAAAATCCTTCTTAGATGGACAAAACCATGGGCCTTATTCTGGTCGATACGTAAATTTCCGAATTCTTTCGGATGGTGTTTTTTAGCCGTCTGCGCATGCGTGGGCAACGCTATGCGCATGTGCCATGCAAGGTCTCCGTACTCGTTCTCACTAATACCATACAGAAAAGTGCACCGCATTCACTCGTGAAATATGGGCGTAATATGGGCGTCATTCGGAACTACACAGGGGCGTAGTTTCAAAGTGGGCTAAACTGGGCGTAAACATGGGCGTACACGAGGGAGTGCACTAATTCTGGTAGGCATGCATTCGGACAGAACACCGACTGCAAACGAACCAAAAGGCAGAAAATATGCGGCCTCCATAAGCAAGTATTGCTTTGCGGACACCACTCGGTCATGCGCTAGGCATTCGGAACGCCCAATTAGTACGGCCGCACCTGAACCAATGTCAGCTGAACACAATACAATCCACTCCTCTACTCATTACTCATTAATTACACTCTTGTCATTGCTTCAATTGGAACCATTGCAGCTTAAATGGACCATTACAAAACACACACATATATGCTCAAAGCACGGCTGCATTTTTTACACACATTTACACTGCAAGCAATGGACAGAACTTGCTATCACTAATATAAATATCCATGTCACTTTTACATTCACCAATAACATCGGTGTGTACGGGCAGGTTCTCGTCCGTTCTGACGCTGTAAGACCGTGCAGAATATGTGTGTGTCCACCGCACACGCAAGGTTTGGATGTCGTCCGTAAACACGCCCTGTTCTTAAAGTGTGAGTCCGTCCAAATGCGGAGGACCTGTGGGCGTTTCTTTGTACGATGTCCGCACAGCGTGGCGTGCGGTCCGCTCCGAAAGAATTTGGAAATTTACGCACCAACCAGAATAACCTCCCATGTGCACTGCAGGGGGGGGGGGGCAGATTTAAAATGTGCAGAGAGAATTAGATTTGGGTGAGTTATTTTTTTTCTGTGCAGGGTAAATACTGGCTGCTTTATTTTTGCACTGCAATATAGAGGTCATTTTGAAGTAAAACCCCACCCAAATCTAATTCTCTCTGCACAAGTAACATCTGCCCCACCTGCAGTGCACATGGTTTTGTCCACCTAAGAAGGATTTTGTCAGAAAGAGTGAACTAGAATAAGGGCCTTTATGTGAATTTCTCCTCTTTTCTTTATACTTTCATTGTGTCCCGTGTATACATATAAAACTAAATAGTCGTGAAATACTGTACTGTACATACATCAGATACTTTCAGATTTCTCTTGCTGTACATCAGCAAATGCGTTCCACCATTGAATCACATGGGAAACGCATACCCATGAGACTTGCTACCACCAACTATTGAGAGCAAACATCCGGAGCAATGCAACTTTGTCAAATAAAATAAAAACATGTTCTACTTCTTATGTATACAGTAGGTTCAAAAGGCACTGATCACGCCTACATGGTACAGACCACACCTACACAGCACTGGTCACACCAACATGGTACAGGCCACACCCACACAGCACTGGTCACACCTACATAGCATAGGCCACACCCACACATCACAAGTCACACCTGCATGGTGCAGGCCACACCCACACAACACTGGTCACACCTACATGGTACAGACCACACCTACACAGCACTGGTCACACCAACATGGTACAGGCCACACCCACACAGCACTGGTCACACCTACATAGCATAGGCCACACCCACACATCACAAGTCACACCTGCATGGTGCAGGCCACACCCACACAACACTGGTCACACCTACATGGTACAGGCCACACCCACACAGCATTGGTCCCAGCTCATCAAAATTGACCCATAACCATTTTCTAGCACAAGGGTATGGGGCTCTTAATTACCCATGTAAATAATAGATATGCAGTCCTACGAAGTCGAAGGGGCAAATGTAATGGGCATGGGTCATTAGGTCTACACAAGCTAGGTTGACATACATTAGGTCGACCACTAAAGGTGACAGGCACTAGGTTGACACCTATTTCAGGTTGACAAAAGGTTAACACAAGCACTGGGTCAACATGGTAAAGGTCAACCTGCATAAGGTTGACAGATTTTTGTTGTCATTGTCATAGTAAGTCGACATGGAGACCATTCCCAATGTACCACGTTCGCTTGCCATGCTTCGAGCACACTATTAGATTCCCACTCTATGCCCACTTCAATAGTTAAGAATGAAAAACCACCTGTTTTTGAAAAAAAAAAAAAAACCGGAAAAACTCATATCGACCTAATGCACCATGACCAAAAGAGGTGTCGACCTAGTGGCTGCCGACCTTTAGAGGTCAACCTAACTTGTGTAGACCTAATGATGTATCTCAGTTAACTAAGATGGGAGTTCTATTGAAGATGTAATGTTGCCCATAGCAACCAATCAGATTCTACTCCTTATTTACTTAGCATCTTCTAGAACAGGGGCAGTGTCGGACTGGGGCATGAAGGGCCCACCAGGGAAATCACTGACAGGGGCCCACCAAGAGGTGTGTTGCGCGCCGCAGGCGCGCCCGATTTTTTTAGGGGGCGTGGCCTAGCAATATGGGGGTGTGGCCTATTTCAATGAGACCACGCCCCCATTTTTGACGCTGTGGGGCATGGCTAGTGGCTCTGAGCTGCTGGCTATGTCCCCGGCAAGGACAGAGAGAGTGACAGCAGACAGAGAGTGACAGCGAGGACACAGAGAGAGCCACATATGTATATTGAGCATCATTGTGTGTGGCAAATGTATAATGGGCATCACGGTGTGTGGCCTATGTATAATGAGTCCATTATACAGTGCAAATGCACTGTGGGCAAGGCAAGGCAAGGCACAACTGGCACACAGATAGTTACGTCCCTGTGTGGGACACAGATCAGGCTGCTTCCGCCTCCACCCATACACATTATTATGTTTTTCACTAGTGTTTAATGACAGGGGGCATGTGTTGGTGTTGGTGCACTGCCCTACCCTAAAACAACCACTGTCTGCCAAGATAATGATCTTTCTTTTACTTACCATGTTCTTGGTCTTCTTTCTTCTCCTTCTGTCTTTCTCTTTTCTTCTCCTTCTGTCTTTCTTCTCTTTTCTTCTCCTTCTGTCTTCTAGGGCTCCTCGCTGTATGCTCCTCACTGAATGATGCAAAATGTTATGAGGTGGGAGGGGGTCTCTTTTCAAGTGTAAAGGCCCCCCTCCACTAGTGCACTTTGGAATGTTTAATCCGATGCAGAGCAATCAAATCAAATTAAATCAAATTAAAATGTAAAATGGAGGTAGAATCTACCTTCATTTTACATTCCCTCTCCCCTAGGACCCAATAGCAGCATCTTCTACCAGGTACCAGCATCTTCTACATTCATACATACTACACCCACTGCCGCTCTCATTCATACATACTCCACACACTGCCGCCCTCATTCATCCATTCTACACACACTGCCACCATCATTTATACATACTCCACACAATGCCGCCCTCATTCATACATACTACACACACTGCCGCCATCATTTATACAAACTACACACACTGACGCCGTCATACATACATACATACTACACACACTGCCACCCTCATTCATACATCCTACACACACTGTCGCCCTCATTCATACATACATACATACATACTACACCCACTGCCTCTCTCATTCATACATACTACACTCACTGCCGCTCTCAATCATACATACTACACACACTGCCGCCGTCATTTATACAAACTACACACACTGACGCCGTCATACATACATACATACTACACACACTGCCACCCTCATTCATACATCCTACACACACTGTCGCCCTCATTCATACATACATACTACACCCACTGCCTCTCTCATTCATACATACTACACTCACTGCCGCTCTCATTCATACATACTACACACACTGTCCCCCTCATTCATACTATACACACTGCCGCCGTCATTTATACAAACTCCACACACTGAAGCCATCATACATACATACATACATACTACACACTGCCACCCTCATTCATACATACTACACACACTGGGCACCTTCTTCATCTTGCACCTTTGCTGCCCGCTCAGGTGTACAGAGGCGCTGGGCACTTTGCTAGTTGAGCCTGTACCCAGCTGCCTGCTTCAGAGTAAAGCTCAGAACTTGGGCCAAAGGAGGAAGGGAAGCGGGACCACAGCACTGGGAGCGCTGCTTGTGCAGCATGTGACTGTACCCAGCCGCCCGCAGCAGGAGAGGAGGAAGACGGGACTGTGGTGCTGGGCACTTTACTTGTTCAGCAGCCTGGTACCCAGCTGCCTGTGCACAGTTCAGATGCCACGGCAGAGGAGGGGGGTGGCGGACCCCAGCACTGGGTACGCTGCTTGTGCAGCCTGCCCGCAGCAGGAGAGGAGGGGGGACGGGACTGCGGCGCCGTGCTGGGCACTTTACTTGTTCAGCTGCCCTGTACCCAGCTGCTTGTGCAGCTCAGATGCCGGGCAGAGGAGGGGGGTGGTGGGACCGCAGTGCTGGGTGCATTTCTTGTGAAACCTGTGACTGAACACTGCTGCCGGCAGCAGTGCACAGCTCAGATTCACGTGGCACATGAATAGGTGCAAGGGGGGGTTGGGAAGGGTCCCCTGACAAATTAAGGTCTGTGGGTCCCTGGGAGGCAGGTGGTAACCTGGGAAGCGGGGTCCAGGAAGCGCAGGCGGGCTTGAGTTCCCTGCAGCGGATGGACAATCAACGGCGGCGTCCCTGCGGTGGATGGGAACTGAACTAGTTCCCATATGCCGTAGGGACCCCGCCACTGATTGTCCATACACCACAGGGACCTCGCCGGCACCCCCATGCCCGGACCCTGCTGCCCAGGTACCACCTACCTCCCAGGGACCCACAGACCTTATTTTGTCAGCGGCAGATATTTACTGTGCAGGGCGGAAAAAGCCGGGCAGGGCGGAATTCGGCGGCTTTCAAAGGGGCAGGGCGCAGCGCCCTGTGAAAGAAGCCTAGTGGGAACACTACATATGATACATTACATAGCCCCCCCCACTCATAATACCACACATATGTACCCCCACATATAATACTTTACATAGGTCCTCCACACACAGATAATAGTACAGCACGTAGGTCCCCCCACATATAATACAGCACATAGGTCCACCCAATCAAATAGAACAGCACATAGGCCCCCCATATAGTACAGCACATAGGCCCCCCATATAGTACAGCACATAGGCCCCCCATATAGTACAGCACATAGGTCCCCCACTCAAATAGTACAGCACATAGGCCCCCCATATAGTACAGCACATAGGCCCCCCATATAGTACAGCACATAGACCCCCCATATAGTACAGCACATAGGCCCCCCATATAGTACAGCACATAGGTCCCCCATATAGTACAGCACATAGGTCCCCCATATAGTACAGCACATAGGTCCCCCATATAGTACAGCACATAGGTCCCACATTATATACACACCCCACTCCCCCACATTATATACACACCCCCTCCCCCACATTATATACACCCCCCACATTATATACACATCCCACATTATATACACCCCCCACATTATATACACACCCCACTCCCCCACATTATATACACCCCCCACACCCCACTTCCCCAGTATACACAGCACTCACCTGGCTGTGTTGCTCCAGCCTGGAAGGTGCAGGGACCCGGCAGTGTGGTGGGGGAGGCAGCTCACCGCAGGCTCAGTCAGAAGCAGCCATGAAGAGCAGGGAGAGCTGGCCTCACGGAGCTTGGTCAGTGTGGTGGGCGGGGGGGAGCCTCCGGGAAGCAGCAGAGCTCTGGCTGTCAGGTCTCTCCTCTCTGCTCCTTCCGATGCCCAGTCACACACAGTGACTTCCTGGCAGCGTTACAAGTTACAGCAGCTCAGCCACCGCTACCCTGTGGTGGCCGGCTGCGACCCCCGACCCCACCATTTCCAGACGTGCGCATGCGCACTCTGGAACTCTCTGGAGAGGTCCCAAAAACCGGGAGGAAAGGGGGGTATGCGGGGCAGCGGGAGGCTCCTGTAAAAATCGGGAGCCTCCTGCTAAGTGCGGGAGGGTAGGCAAGCCTGGTCGGGAGAACTGTCTGTGGCATGTGGCTGCGGCGTCTGATGTCATGACGCACGACGCAGCGCAGCACAGCAGTCAGTGTGACAGGTTCCCAGGCAAGGCTGCCGGGATATTGCTACTGTACTGTGGCGGCGGGGGAATAAAGAGCAATAGCCCCGCCCCCCTAAACAAGTGGGCGGGGCTAGAAATCACCGGGGCCCACCGGGGGATTCCCCGGTTCCCCGCCAGGCCAGTCCGAGCCTGAACAGGGGTCAGGGAAGTTTTTTTACCTTTTACCCCAAAATATATTTTGATAAGCCAACATTACCCCTTGATTTGAAAGGAAGAAAATCATGTTATTGCAATACACAATGTACCCCCAGAAATTGATGCTATATAATGCTAGTACAGTACACAGCCTGGCAGCCATTGATGAGGATTACCATGTATTGCTGTGGGTGGTACTAAATTTTTACCACCCACAGCCATACATAGTAAGTAAGTAAGTAAGTTTAATTTATATAGCGCACTTTCTCCAACAGGACTCAAGGTGCTTGATCACATGGTAATCATCATCATTATCAATGGCTGCCAGGCTGTGTGTGGTATAGCCATTGATAATGTGATGTCCAGGCACAGGGGCGTAGCGCCAATTTTTGCGCCTCCCCGCTGGATAATCCCCCCCTCCCCCCTAAATTTAATGCTGCCTTCCCGTTCTTACCCTGCCTCCCCCGCCGCGCCTGTATTCGACCGGGAGTCAGGAACGCATATCTACTAATCTGCGTCCCGGCGCCTGGCTAATTGAGTCAAATGTCTATTACAAAATGGTCGCCTCCTTACAGCAGACCGTTTGTAAGGATACTAGAGGAGGCCGTCGCTGCCTCCTCTAGCATCTTTACAAATGGGGCTTCTTGCTCGATGCCAAGGGGGACTGGAATTTCTCATTGCCAAGGGGGACTAAAATTTCTCGTTGCCAAGGTGGACTGACTGCATGTCCGGAAGATGTCAATATCGTTACCAAAGAGTGGGGGGAGGGGAAGTGCATGAGCAGAGCATGGTGTTCCTCCTGGAGAGGGTCATATTGGGAGGTATTTGGGTTGAAGGGTGATATTGATGGATTGGGGGCATTAGATATTTTGACAAATCCGGTGATGTCAGCTGCTCGCCCCCTGTGCCTATGTCACCTGGAAATTCTCCATGGGAATGCCCAGCACACCACCACAGCAAAGCCCCTTACGCATTATGCCATGGTAGAAGCAGTGATATAAGTTTCCTATCAAATTAACATGGGAAATGTTTAGTCTTAAAATAATTTTTTTTCTTCAAATTTGTTCTAGTGCAGATTAGAAAATGAAAACGAAGTATTTAATTGCTATGGGTATCACATTCAGTGCCGGATTTATCACTAGCCCCGTGAGGCACCTATCATGGACCAGCCAGTCGCCACCAACCTGGCACTCCGAATTGACATCCGGGCAGAGAGCTTACCGGCTCCCCCCCCCTCTCGATCTGCAGCACTCCCCCGCTCGTTCCCTCCCTGCTGCGCCGAGCCGTCGGCACCCTAGCTACAGAGCAGTTGTCGGATTGTGCAAGCAGCCTACACCTCAGTCACTGGCTGTGCGCGCAGGCTGTTCAAGGAGGCGGGATCCGGGCAGCGTGTGCTGCTGTCTGCTGTGTGGAGAGGCAGACTCAACGACGGAGACTGAACACATAAAGTAGCTGCTGGGCTGACCTTCTACTGTACTTCAAAATAAGTAGGCAGACGGCTCTTCAATCGATTATCATTTTTGGCAGGCTCTGGGTCATATGTATGTATGTATATATATATATATATATATATATATATATATATATATATATATACTGTGTGTATATACACACATATATATATATATATACTGTGTGTGTGTGTATATATATATATATATACTGTGTGTGTATGTATGTATATATATATATATATATGTGTGTGTGTTTGTATTTTTATATATATATATATATATATATATATATATATATATGTATGTATTTATTTATTTTTTTGGTGTGTATGTATGTATGTATATCCAATAAATACGGTCCACCAGCAGTCAGGATGTAGGCAATCAGAATACTAATGCCAGAATCCCGATGGATGCACCCCCCCCTCCCAACTCTGCCTTATCTGCAGCCTAACTGTCCCCACCAATGTGCCACCGCCTAAAGCTAGCCCCCGGCCCCACATTCTAAATCTAAACTGGCTTTCTAGGTGCTAACACCTACTCCCAGTTTAACCCCCCCTTATTTTCAGTACCCACCCCCAGAGCTTTGATCCAGCGGCAGTTATGTGTGGCCCAATATGTAATGGGCATTAAGGTGTAGTGCACAATGTGTAATGGGCATTACGGTGTGTGGACAATGTATAATTGGCATTTCGATGTATGTCACAATGTGTAATGGGCATCACGGTGTATGGCACAATGTTTAATAGGCATTATGGTTTATGGCACAATGCGTAATGGGCATTATGGTGTATGCAGTGGCGTAACTATAGCTCCGCAGCCCCCGCGGTGGCGGGAGGGGGGGCGCAGAGAAATTGGGGGCGCCGCCGGGGGGCTGCGGGGCTATAGTTACCCGCGGTCTGCGTCTCGCCCGGCTCTCTGTTGGGACCTGCCTGACCGTCACGGTCCCGGCCGGCTCCTGCTGCAATGAAAACTGACAATTAGAAAATGCCTGCCCCCATACTGCAGACAGTTTTCTGTCTGCAGTATGGGGGCAGCCATTTTCTAAGAGTGAGTTTTCATTGTAGCAGCAGGAGCCGTCCGGGACCGTGACGGTCAGGCAGGTCCCGACAGAGAGCCGGGCGAGACGCAGACCACGGGTAAGAAGGGGGGGCAGGGTAGGTGTGTGCGGGGGTGGGGGCGCCGAATAAACGTGCGGCGGGGGTGCGCTAAATAGTTAGTTATGCCCCTGGGTGTATGTCACAATGTGTAATGGACAGTGTGTCTAAGGGGTTCTAGCTAGCACGTTGTATCTAGGGGGCGGCCAAAAATGTTGTACCTAGGGGCGACCTGAGCCCTAAATTCGCCCCTGATCACATTATGCTATACGGTAAGAAGAGGAAGAAGACGGGTATTGAAGATGCTCTGTTTACAGACATTTCTATTGCTATTTGTAGTGATTACTGGGGGCAGTGGAGCCCCAATTCGGGCAACTGCAGATCACTTGGCCCAAGGAAATAGAGGAGTAGACATTGATTATGAGGAGTTGAATCCATCAGACTATAAAGTCTGCCAGATGAAGTGATAGCTGAAAGTGACCTAAAGTGATAGCTGAAAGTGATTCTGTTGATGAGCTGAGAGAAGAACTGAAGATAGAGAACGCCAATTATTTGATGAGCACATGCTCAGCAGTTGCCATTAACTTTCTAGTGTGTTTTTGTGTTTCTAGTGCATCTTTATATAGTGCAGCATATTCTGTTGCGCTTTACAAAAGAGACAGTGATACAACAAACAGGGTATTTACAGACAGTCAAAATGTAGGAGGGCCCTGCTCGCAATCTTACAATCTATAGGGAAATAGGCATTGATACATAAGGATAGATACTGTATTCTTTATTGCATCGATTCCACCAGAATGCAAGGTTTCGTGACTGGTTCTGGAATTTGATAAGCTTGCCTGAAGAGTTTACAGGGAACGTTTATTTATATGGCCTGCAAGGTTTTCACAGCTCCTAACAACATATAGTATATAAACTTACAACACACTTACAACTTAGCAAAAAAGATTTGCAATTAACCAGCGCTTTGGAGATAATACATAAAAAATTATCTGTAATGTAGCATCTCTATTCTCTGCCTGTGACTCTTCTGGGTATAGATTAGAAGTGAACTTACAGTGCACTTCAATTCAGGTATGCCCGTAACGGTTTCTTTAAGGTAAACTTCACAGTGCAGGAAATGCCAACATGAATTCAACTTACATGAGAATTCGCTCTCGCGTTCATATAAGAGGTTTCTTTATCAATAGATGGTCGTAGACGTCAGGAAACAAGTAGGTAGGATTTATTACATTATGGGGGGGGGGGGATCTTAGAATGCACACCCAATATACATGAGGTGCTATTATGCTGGGACTTGTAGTTCTGCAAAGAAAAACATGTGGTGCAGATGCACACTCCATATTATTAATCAATCAATTAATAACAGAGGTTCTTGGTATATTAATTGGCCAAGAAATATTTGCCCACCAACCAGCTTCACGGTAAGCTCATTTCTGGTTGGTCCCTAATACTAAGTTTGGATCTGGGGTGCGGAACCCCAAAAACGCCAGCATAAGCAAGTCACCCCAGGGCAGCACACAAGTGAAAAAACTAAGCTAGAAGTGTGTTAATAAGATCCAAACTTAGTATTAGGGACCCACCAGAAATGAGGTTACCGTGAAGCTGGTTGGTGGGCAAATATTTCTTGGCCAATTGATATACCAAGAACCTCTGTTATTAATTGATTGATTTATAATATGGAGTGTGCATCTGCACCACATGTTTTTCTTTGCAGGATTTATTACATAAAAGATCCACGTATCCACACGACAAACAACGGTAAAAACGAGAGTCCAGATGAAGACAGTAGCTGATAGCGGGTGCCGGCGGCTTCTCCTTCCGTGCTGGGCATGCTGCAGACAACGCCGGGGGGAGATGATGGTGACGCTGCCGGAGTCCGTCCTGCTGTTCCTGCTCTTGCTGAATAGTATTGCGGCTCAATCAATGCGTTTCGGATATAGGGTATATCCTTTTTCAAGATGTGCCGCCTTGGCTGCAGGGAGATGCTTTTAACACCGGCCTGTTCCGTCACATGATGTTTGTTGGCCAATGGAAATCAACCTGTATCCGGCTTTAATCTATTAGCTACATCTGGGTATACTACACACATAATAAAGTATGTCTAAAATACCGAATTTAAAATGCATTGTTAATGAAAACACATATTTAAACATACAATAAAATTATCATAAAACTTCGCATAAAAAAAGTTTTACATTTTTTTTTTACATGCAAGTGGTCACAAAAGTCGACATAGAGAAAAAGCCGACATACACCAAAATTTTTACAAAAAATTACAAAATTTGCACATTTAACAGGGTAAATACATTGATTTGATTTAGCGGCATAAAAAACATTATTTATAACTACACTGACTATTAACTCATTATGAGCCGGATATACATGAGAAGGGAAGAAAAGGGGAAAAAGCTGAAAACACATAGTTAGTGGTATATTGTTGGTACCATTCCACCCCCCTTATAATTCATATAAGCCATTTATATTCGTAATCTACATTAAGTCCTTTGGGGACCATGGTGTTGAGGTTGAATATACATTTCATTTCTAATTTTGCTAAATGTTCCTCAACATCATTTTTCCTCCAACTGGACTTACAGATTTTAATTCCACAAAATGACTTTAGACCTCTCATATCACAGTCATGTTTCTCCTTAAAGTGTAAAGTCACATTGTGCAATTCGTAGCCTTTTTTAATATTCCGAGCATGTTCAGCCAAACGGTCTTTTAGCTGTCTGCTTGTACGTCCAACATACTGTTTACCGCAGTTGCACTCCAACAAATACACAACGTTCTTTGAATTGCATGTAATAAAGTCATTAATAGTGAAGTTTTCACTATTTGTATTAGACTTGTACTCTGTGGTTTTAGGAGCGAATTTACATGCTTTACACATTGGGCAAATACTGCAGCGGTAGAACCCTTTGGATAGCACTCTGGTTGTTCTTTTAAGAATGGTTTGAGCACTCCTAACCAGAATGTTACTCAAATTGTCCGCCCTGCGGTATACAAATTTGGGGCAGTGTCCCACATATTCTTTAAGGAGGGGATCCTCTGTGAGGACTCCCCAATGTTTAGTTATGAGCTTCTCCAGTTGTTTATGCTGAGAGGTGTACTTAGTAATAAAACGTACTTCACAATTAGCCGGTTTAATAGTTCTAGTGTTAGACACAGCTACCAGATTTTTATTGTAAGCTTCGTCCACCCAAACTGGATTATATCCTTTTTGGTTAAAATTTTCTCTCATTTCACCTGCTTGTACCTCATAATCGCTAGTGTTAGTGCAATTTCGTCTGAGCCTATAAAATTGACTTGATGGAATGCTCTTTATCCAATTGGCGTGATGATTACTCTCGCTGCTTATATAGGAGCAGCAGTCAGTCAGGCTTAGTGTAGTTTTTAGTACATATTTTGAGGTCATCAATAAAGATGGTTAAATCAAGAAAATTAACAGAAGATGGACTGATGGTGTATGTCAATTCTATATTTTGATCATTGTTATTTAGTTACACACAGAAGTCATTTAGGGTGTCTGGACCTCCCCTCCAGACGAACAGGAGGTCATCGATGTATCTGACCCATAGCACCAGACTGGCATTTCAAGGGTGGTTGGACCAAATCTGCTCATCCTCCCACCTTGCCATGAACAGATTAGCATAGCTTGGTGCCAGCTATGGAAAGGAGGAATAGTGGGAGACTGGAAAGAGGAGGAATAGTGAGAGATAGGAGAGAGGAGGAATAGTGAGAGATAGGAGAGAGGAGGAATAGTGAGAGATAGGAAAGGAGGAATAGTGGGATAGAGGAGGAATAGTGGGAGATGGGAGAGGAGGAATAGTGGTAGACTGAAGAAATAGTGGGAGAGAGGTGGAATAGTGGGAGACGGGAGAGGAGGAATAGTGAGAGATAGGAAAGGAGAAATAGTGGGAGACTGGTGGAATAGTGGGAGACTGGAGAAATAGTGGGAGAGAGGTGGAATAGTGGGAGATGGGAGAGGAGGAATAGTGGGAGACTGGAGAAATAGTGGGAGAGAGGTGGAATAGTGGGAGACGGGAGAGGAGGAATAGTGAGAGATAGGAAAGGAGAAATAGTGGGAGACTGGTGGAATAGTGGGAGACTGGAGAAATAGTGGGAGAGAGGTGGAATAGTGGGAGACGGGAGAGGAGGAATAGTGAGAGATAGGAAAGGAGGAATAGTGGGAGACTGGAGAAATAGTGGGAGAGAGACGGGAGACGGGAGAGAGGTGGAAGACGGGAGAGGAGGAATAGGTATATGAGCTGTAGGACACATGGTTTGCCAGCACCCTCAGTCACCACTATTGCTGCCCCTATGGCTTGCTGTTGCCCAGTGAAAAATTGCAGACAGCGCCAGCTGATAACCATATCAGCACTATAATCTAAATACACTGCTGAGCATCCTGTGGTGCCAAGGCCACTGTCTCTGATGCTGCACCCTCTGCAGGTGATTGCCACATGCAGGCTCCCTATTATAGCATGGAAAAAGGGGCTGCATAGACTGGCTGCTGCTGGGACCAGATACAATTTTGTGGGGGAAAAAGGCAATCAAGCACCCCCCCCATAAAATTGACTCACTATGTCCTCGCATAATAGTAATAATTACACAGACACAAATGTGACAGGCATCTTTTCTGGTGTACATTGGGGCAGGGATGGTGATCTCTGGGCATCTAGGTGACATCTTGCAGTGCCATATCTCCCAACATGACCCTCTCCAGGAGGGACACGATGCTCTGTTGCTCTTATTTATGATTACCATCACCTGTGTTGAAGCACTTCCTTATCAATTAACCTGTTAAACACAGGTGATGGTGATCATACATTTAAAGTGACGTCCAGGAACAGAGCATTGTGTCCCTCCTGGAGAAGGTCATGTTGGGAGGTATGCAGTGCCAGGGTACTTGCTGGACTACTCCCATCACAGCTGCTGTCATTTCAGTGGGCAGGGGAGGGCAAACAAGTGTGCGCGCGCACACACACACACAGTGACAAATAGAACACACTGTACATTTCCAGGAACCAGTGGATTACCTGTCATGCCCTTAACTGAAACCTATATAACGCTGGACTGGAGCTTCACAGGAAGGACAACGTGCAGGAGCCTGGGCAGGGAGAGTGTAGAGTCCCCAGCCCAGGCATACCAGTCGAGTGCCGAGCACATCAATCACCATCATCAGCTCTCTCTCTCTCTCTACTTACAGCATTCCGGCTCTGGCTGCTGCTGCCGGAGCTCAGTTCTGAGAGCTGACCTGGCACCTGACTGCTGTCGCTGATCTCTGGGGCTAGCTGGGGTCCCCGGATCCTGCGGGGCCTACAACGGTTGACATTGTTAAGAATCCCAGGATGGGATTCCTAAGTAATGTCCAGGGGTGTGGGCCCTTTCATTGCCACGGGCCTCGATGCACCGCTGGTATTTCCGCCCCTGACCTGAAGTAACCAATCGGGTTTCAGTATGTTTAATTGTTTAGGGTACAAATGGACATCTAGATTCAGTATGCCCCACACTTCTGAAGAAGGACGACTCGTCTGAAATGCATTAAGTGAGGCGCATATTATTTGACTTGTTTGCTGGACTGCTACCCCCCCTGCCTGGACTATTGGGAGACTGAGGATACCTGTGCCCGGAGTTCCCTGAATACAACATCTAGAGCCAAGGATGGATGGGAGAAGTTTTCTTGCAGCAGCTTTGCCTAAGGAAATTGTGATCATATGCTATTTTATCTACCGATATTGTGAGTTCCCTGTATAGAATAAAATTCTTTGTTATACTTGGATACTACACTATGATCCTTTTTTTGATATACCCTTAAATTCAATCCTCCCATTAATGTGGGAAAAAGGGTATATCATTTGTGTTGTTCTAGGTACTGGGTGAACCGGGAAACATACTCCTGTACCATGAAAGTTATGTACAATTTCATATGAATATTCAGTTAGCGCTAAGTGGTGTCACCGATCTTTTTCCCACTTGTCATGTGATGTTTTTAGTGTTCTCATTGACAGGACACTTGGTGTGCACCATAAGCTGCAAAACTGTCTGATTATCTGCGCTAGTCCTGGTATAACACCTATTTGTCACCTCTTTTATTTGGCATTATGTGCTTTTTGGGGCCTAGTTTTTCAAACTGCCATCCTGTCTGCCGCTGCAGTGCCACCTCGGTGCAATCTACTGGCCTAAAAACAATTGGGAGGTGTGAGGTATTCAGGATTGGCTGGAACTGAGTGATAATTAATGTTATTGAGGTTAATAATAGCGTAGGAACAAAACAAAACAAAACAAAAAAAAAATTATGCAATTTTAGTGATTTTTATGTTGTTTGATTTTAAATACAGATCCAAAACACCAGGGGTTCTCAAAAATGTTTATTCTAGGACCCCATCAGACAATAAAAAAGTTATTACAGGACCCCAGCAAGTTACCACAGAATGGCCGCCACATGTGTGGTCAGTGAAGTACTCGCTATTGTGACAAAAAGTGGCCGATGCATATCCCTAGTGTGTATCCATAAGAGCCACATAGCTGGTCACACTGGCTGGGCCCCGCACTGCTTTGCCTTGGTAGGAGATTTGAGCCCTGTAATTCCCCATATGAAGCTGGCATTATGTTCACAGTGTGGGGCTGCAGACTGCCCCGATCTCCAGTCCCATGGCATTTCACTCCGTGTATGTCAGTGTATATAATAGGTGTACACAGCGCTGTGTATGTATGTCAGTATATAATAGGTGTACACAGCGCTGTGTATGTATGTCAGTACGGATGGTATAATGGTTAGCATTACTGCCTAACAGCACTGAGGTCATGGGTTTGATTCCTACCATGGCTCTAACTGTGCGGAGTTTGTATATTCTCCCCGTACTTGCGTGGGTTACCTGCAGGTACTCCGGTTTCCTCCCACAATCCAAAAATATACGCGTAGGCTAATGTGGTAGGGAATATAGATTGTAAGCTCCACTGGGGCAGGGACTGATGTGAATGTTCAAATATTCTCTGTAAAGTGCTGCGGAATATGTGTGAGCTGTAGTGTATAATCAGTGTACACAGCTTTGTGTATATATGTCAGTATATATAAGACAGAGCGAGGGCCGCATAGGCTGGAGGGAATATAAGAGCCTGTGAATTTGATGTCCATAAGCAAGAGCAGATATAGCAGCTGTGTGTAGCCCTATGGAAATAGCAGTGAGTGGCAGTTAGTTCTGGCCAATCAGGTAGCAGGGGGGGGCGGCAGCCAGTGAGGTTATATCAGTAGGCAAGAGACAGGAAGTGAGCCTCTTTGAAGCTGGATCCCCACCCTCCCTACCCTTTTTCTCTGTGCTACCTGGCATCAAGCAGTTTCACCAAATTTGGTACTCTATTTCCATAGCTATAGTTAACAATCGGCGAGAAGGCGCTCTCGACCAGCAAACAGGTGGGGTGTCAGGTGGTCTCTGTGCGGTATTGCCCCCCCTTTGACAAGAAGGCGGACGAGTCCCCAGCTCCGGCTGGGGGCGTTGGTCCATCATGGAAGGCCACGTCATGCAATAGAAGGGGGCAGTATGTCCGTCACAGCGCAGGCTGTACCCACAAGAAGGGGTGTGGCCATTGGGGGTGCTAAGGTCGCTACCATGGCGACACCCGGGAGTGGGCTGGTCTCAAGCGCTTTCTTTGCCATCCCTTATACAAATAGGGGTCATACCAATTAAATAAACAACTATAACCTTTTACCTTACGCAGTTGGTGTCAGTGTCGTTATTTGTAGATAAGGTGTTTGTGTCAATTATTTTTAGGCATAAGTGTTAAGTAATGGTATGAATAGCAACAACATAATTCAATAGGCGCCTTATAGGTGTACAAAGCGCTGTGTGCATGTATGTCAGTATATAATAGGTGTACACAGCGCTCTGTATGTATGTCAGTATATAATAGGTGTACACAGCTCTTTGTATGTATGTCAGTTTATAATAGGTGTACACAGCGCTCTGTATGTATGTCAGTGTATATAATAGGTGTACACAGTGCTATGTATGTATGTCAGTATATAAAAGGAGTACACAGCGCTGTGTATGTATGTCAGTATATAAAAGGTGTAGACAGTGCTGTGTATGTATGTCAGTATATAAAAGGAGTACACAGCGCTGTGTATGTATGTCAGCATATAATAGGTGTACACAGCGCTGTGTATGTATGTCAGTGTATATAATAGGTGTACACAGCTCTGTGTATGTATGTCAGTATATAATAGATGTACACAGCGCTGTGTATGTATGTCAGTATATAATAGGTGTACACAGCACTGTGTATGTATGTTAGTATATATAATAGGTGTAAACAGCGCTGTGTATGCATGTCAGTATCAGGGCCGCCAAGAGAAATCCTGGGCCCCGGTACAACAACTTCCTGGGGCCCCACGGACTAAACTCCCCGCGGACCCATTGTTACACCACTGCTTACAAGGTGGATACAGGGACAAAGATTTACACCATAATGCCTATTACACATATCACACACCCATTACATATTATACCACATGCCATAATGCTCATTACACGTTATGCCACACACCGTAGTGGGAAGTACACATTATGCCATACACCGTAATACCTATTACATATTTTACCACATGCTATTATGCCCATTACATGTTATTCCACACACCGTAATGCTCCTTGCATATTAGGGGGTTAGCATTCTCGTTGCCATGGGATTAACCTGCTCTGCAAGGGGATCACATTCTCTGCCAGGGGTTAACATGCTCTTTGGCATGGGATTAACCTGCTCTGCCAGGAGGTACATGCTCTGCCCATAGGCGTGCGCAGCCCATTTTCTTAGGGGGTGCACCATAGGAGGGGCGTGTCCATCACCGCCTACTGGGCGTGTCCATCACCGTCTACTGGGCATGTTCATCATTGCCTATTATTAAACATAATTCCACACACTGTAATGCCCATTAGACATAATGCCACACACAATAATGCACATCACACATGCCCCCTATGCACACACAGGTATATACATACAGAGCCCCCACACACATAGTATACATATACACAGCCCCCTACAGTATGCTCACACATATACACACATACACCCCCTCTATGCATGCACATGCGCACACACACACACACACACACACACACACACACACACACACATTATACATACAGGCACAGCATGCACACACATACATACACACACACACACACACACAGATGTATTGTAGTATACACAGAGCCCCCTCCCACACACCCACACAGCATACATACAGCCCCTCTATGCAGACACACATGCAGTATACATACAAAAAGCTGATACATACACACACACCTTTTTGACATAATAAAAAGCAGGCAGCATGATTAAAGACAAATATAAAAATAACTTTTTATACACACCCCCCCCCCATAAAACAAAGCCATAGACTGCCCAGATAATATACAAATCCCCCTGTTACAGCACCACCTGAGTCCCGATAAGTTGAGCACACCTGCAGCAAATTTCTATCAGCAGGCAGGAAATCCTCACTCCTCAGTCCCTCCTCACTCCTCCGTCCCTAGTCCTCACCCAGGCAGCGAAGCTGTGCACGTCAGCTCCCCCTAGAGGCAGCCAGGGGCGTCACTAGATAATACAGATAGTACTGTAGTATCCTCCTGCAGCAGCCTCGGCCACGTCTGTCACACACTGCAGCCGGCCTGCGCTTGCTCCCCGATGTCGGCTCTGGCTGCATCTGTGAGGGGGGTGCCCATCATTAGGAGGTGCCTGTGCACCCCTGGCACCCCCTGTGCGCACGCCTATGGCTCTGCCAGGGGTTAACATGCTCGTTGCCATGGATTAACATGCTCTGCCATGGGCTACATGCTTTGCCAGGGGTTAACATGCTCGTTGTCATGGAGTTACAGTACATTCTCTGCCAGGGGTTACATGCTGACTTCCAGAGTTGGATCTCAGCCCCAGCAGCATGCAGGGAGGCAGCAGACACAGAGCAACCAGCCACCCACCTTCCATCTTGAAACACAGTGACCTGGACATCGGTGGCACCTGCTGCTGCTGGTGGCGGCTGGGATAGGAATGTGGGGAGTAGGGTGGGCTGCGATTCTGCGGAGTGGGTGGTACTACCATGGAAGGTGGCCTGTCTCTGACCCAGTTCCTCCCAGCACCCAGGGACTACCTACCCTAAGTAGCCTCCTGTCGCGGAGCCACGGTAAACTCCTGTCACATGGCTGGCTCTCAGCAGGCCCTGGAGTGCCTCAAAAGGACCTCTGTGATGCTGCTGCCCCCATGCAGGCCCACGTCTGCCCACATCCGCAATCCCAATGCCGCCGCTGAACAGCTGACTCCGGCACACTCAGACCCACCAAATAAAAAAAGAACTGTGTGTCCAGACCAGGGCCCCACTGACAGGCCCGGGCCCGGGTAAAGTGTACCTGCTTTCCCCCCCTCTCGGCACCCCTGGTCAGTATATAAAAGGTGTACACAGCGCTGTGTGTGTAGTCCGTGTATATAATAAGTGTACACAGTGCTGTGTATGTATGTCAGCATATAATAGGTGTACACAGCGCTGTGTATGTATGTCAGTGTATATAGTAGATGTACACAGCGCTGTGTATGTAGGTCAGTGTATAATCGGTGTACACAGCTTTGTGTATATATGTCAGTTTATAATAGGTGTACACAGCGCTGTGTGCATATGTCAGTGTACACAGCACTGTGTATGTATGTCAGTATATAATAGTTGTACACAGCGCTGTGTATTTATGTCAGTATTGTTAATGGCGATTAAATATGACCAGAGAGTCAATAAGTGAAAAGCGCAGGTTACGTAATAAGTCCGCAACCTACGTACCCTTTATACCTAACTACGTGCGAACAAAACGTAGCGCAGCGTAGCGTACCTTTGATTGTATATTGTACACCAAGAATCAATACCTTAATAAGAGATTCCTTCGCAGTAATTTGTCTCTAATCTGCGAATATACCCTTATGGACCGTGTCCGTAATATACCTTTATCGCTAAATGCGAATAACAGACACAAACCACAGTATAGAAGTAAGGAGATAAGAACTCCATAAAAAGGTTGTATTTAAGTCCCTAATGGACAAAAGGGGGTTACAGGAATAGAAAATACAGGTTTAACAAGTGATACAATATGCTAACAATGAATACTAAACAGGCTCTGCTAAGGGGAAAGAATACAGATACAAGACACAACCAGCCAACTATACAATAAGTATAAATACCGTTAATGCAACCGTTACCCGTCTCATCAAATATGCGAAGTGCAGTCCGGTCAGAGCTCACTATCGTTCAGGGCTGAACTATAGTCCGGTAGAAAAGTCATGGGAAGGTAGATGTGCCGAAGAGACCCTGGCTGCTCTGGGTCGCCTATCTTATAGGGCCAGAAAGGGGAGGTCAAAGGCCGTTCTCATTGGTCGGAGGTCGTATGTCAGTTCAGCTGTGATTGGGGGGTTAGATGCTGCACCTGGTCTGACTAGGTGCAGGGGAGTGAACTTTAAGAGTCCTTTGTTTGATGGTTTCGGCGTCAGCAGGGATAAGAACTGGTTTCATCTAGTTTCCTTTGTTACCTACTTTCAACAGAAACTGTCTCTGGAATATGGATTATGTCCAAAACTATCGGGCAGTGTATATTGCGAAATATTCGCAATGACCGGAATACCTCGCATAATGAACTGAACGGAACGGTACTAAACACGATACAGACAGATGGGTGCAGGGCTAACTAAGCTATGTGTGGCGTTCTAAACCTTTAACTATATTTCATTTCGTGTAAGTGTGTTATTATGAATTTATGTGTGATAGTATGTCTACTCTTCTGGTCCACTTTGTCACACATACTCGGGTATGGAAACTTTATTTGCGCAACTCTGCGAACCAAAATGGCGGCCATACTATCACAAAATGGCGTGTGTGCACCTAGACTTCCACAGTCCACCCTTTAACAGTAAATATAAAACTGTTACAATACAAAACATTTCACACGACAATACAGAAATTCATAATCCTAACAGAGAAATTGGGATACATGAATTAAACATATAAGGGGAGTAAACCATCTGCTCTCGGCCGATCCAGGATCATGGATAAACGATGGGCCGCATTTATCGAACAATCTACTCAGGGTCACGAAGGATAATGTACAGTTTTGGGATCAAAATAAAAACAGGGGTGGTTACAACATATACACGTTTTTCAGATATGGCATCCTTTGGTAGGTATTGTTTGTGACAACAGACCCTTGAACTCTTTGTTGTCTCTCTTTTTGGTATGCTTTTAAGTATGATGGTATTATCACTATCAAACATCCGGTCCTGGGTAATGTATCAAGTTTATAGATTCTACCTTGACCTAAACTGGGATGGGTAACACACTCTCAGAACTCTGTATCGTCCGTCCAATGCCTGGCAGCAGTGCGGCGGCGGTATCCTTGATTTTGAAGATAACGGATAGTGGGGGGGGAGACAAGAATAGGACCCACAACAATAGAGAAAACTGAGAAAGGAAAAATTTTGTTAGTGATCCTTCCAACCTGTTACCAGTGGGGTGTGTCACAGTCCCTTTTGTAGCTTGTACAGGTTGCTTGACCTTAGCTGCTCTCCAGTCCTCCCGAAATGGTGCCTCTTAGCGAATTCTTTCTTTTGCCCTCGAGTGTAAGGACCTTTTGGTTTTCTGTTCCTTTGGCAGTAGGACGAACGTACCCGAATCTCTCTCTCTGCGACTTTGTTATTGAGGTAGTGCTGGTCAACAAGATCTGGGGTGGTCCTTTCCAAAGGTCTATCAAGCAACCTGTATATGGCAAAGCAGGGGAAACAACAACAACATCTCCTGGTTCATGGTTATGACAGTTCACAACAGGTGTCAACAAAGTCCTTTTGCTGCAGTTTTCCAGGTGTGGATACATCACTTGCATTTGTGGTCTAGGATCTCCTTGTGGGATTACCATAACCTGTGGCTGCCCGCCAAGCAATGTTTCGATGGGGACAAATGAGGTGGAGTTCTGAGAGTGATTCTACTACTACAAAAAGAGATTATGGGGTGTGCCATCAGTCCCTAAAGGTTCACACATGACTTAAACCTTTCATATATATAAATATACTTGCATACTCAAGGGTGCTTCTGGGCTGCTATATCTATACACACAAACGTCAACACATATATATATATATAAAAAATAAATAAATAAATAAATAAATGCTTCTAGAGTGGACTGTACGAAGCCAATTTTGTATTACCTGCAGAGGATCCTGCTGGAGGAGGGATGTGGAGATGGCTCTGTGGGAACAACCGTTGCAGTTTCTTTCCCCCCAGACAAGTAAGGCATGATCCTGTCGTCTTACCTGTCTGTGGGCACGCCAGAAATTTCGGACTAATTTTTCCACCTACCTCCCCTGTCAAGACAAGTCAGGCCATGGGCTATCTCTGTCCTGACAGTTTGGCATGTTCTCAGAGTCACTGGTTTTCCTTGTCCATCTTTCTATTCCTGTCCACATCCCTTCGGCTTCCAGACTGCTTCTCCTGCAGGGGACACAAATCTTGTATTTCTATGTGAATATACTGACATTTACAGGGGGGGACACAAACATTATCCGCAGAGCGCATGGCTCACCCAGCTGCCTTGCCAGCATGTTCATTATCAAGTGACACTGAATCCTCATCGAAGATGTGGCCTTTACACTTGATAACAGCCACTCTGTCCGGCAGCTGTGTGACTGTCAGAAATCTTTTAAACTTACAACGCTTGCGCCACTGGAGTGCCAGCTACTGAAACAAAACATCTGAGGCGCCATAGGGCCTAAGATCTTCTGTATTACCCCAACAAACATACTTGGAGTCGGCATGAATATTGGCTGTTTTTCTCTCAGTTCGCAGTACTATTAATGAGACTGCTGTTGCTGAGTGAGACGTCCAATGGGTTCAGCCTCTACTATGCCTTTTCCATCTATTACGGTATAGCCAGTGTACAATTTTCCCTCTCGGTGTTGTGGAAAGAACGAAAAAAAAATGAATTACCTCTTCCAATGGGTTGTTACCACCCTTTGGGGGCCTGCTGCAAAAGGTCTGACTCAAACATGTCATGCAATCATATTCGTCTCGGCTCCCACTAAATTCCACAATTCCAGCAACCTCAGCACCAATCCACCCTTTGTGCCTTTGGCGGGCACACCTGGTAAGAGTGTTGCTGGGTTTACAATATCACCCATTTTCCTGGTAACATCAATGCAAGTTCCCATTTAGTGAACTTGGCTGATGAATATTTTTCACATGTTTAGGCAGAATTTTAGGAGTGTCCAGACTATATGAGGAGCATAAACAGTTAAAACACACCCCAACACCACATTCTCAGTTTTGTTTACCAGTAGTGCTATGGCAACTACACTGTGTAGACAAGTAGGAAGTGCTCAAATAATAGGGTTTAATTGCACACTGCAGTACGACATTGGTCAGGCTGGCATCACCAGGTTTCTTACGTCACTATATCTGTCGCCCCCTCAGCAGGTCTAATATTCTAAATCACATGGTCTCTTGTGTCAGTTTTACCCATGGCAAAAGCTGTAATCAGGCCTGTTTCTCCTTCTTTATCCACATCTGTCTGTGAAGACATGGGTATTGTGATTGCACCTATTTATATGTAAATGCGTTTTACAACCCTTTTCATTCTTTGTAGAAGGGGAATGCTTTGTGCATTACTTGGACTGCTTTTCACAAGATGGTGGCTGTGGTTGCCCTGGGTAACATTAGGAGCAATGCTTAAAGTTACTGGGACTTTGTTCAAGATTTACTGAAAAATATATTGTGACTACTCGCTTTATGGGGTATCGCATATTCACAATGGGTATTTTCTCTGCTGGGAGTGCGACAGATCTTTCGAACTATTTTTCTATGATTTGTGGGTTTATGGTTACTAATGTGTCCCAGATTTCCCTCCCCCTCCCCTAGTTCAGGCGCAACCGCAATCCGTCCTGAGATACCTTATGTCCTGCCTCAGGAGGATACACCAGAAGTTGTCTATCGCCAACTGCTGGTGCTGTGGATGAGGAAAGGACATAACAATAGATCATTAACCCATTGTATTGGTATTTACCCATTTGTGGGCCGTAAGGACAGTGTGCGATCTTGCAAGACCCGGGGGAGGGGCTTGGTGGCTTTCTGAGGTTTCTGGAACAGAAAAGTATGGAAAGGAGAAAAAAAAATTGGAAAAAGAGAGAGAAAAACTCAAAGAGGGTAGAAAATATTAATGACAGTAATGTGTACATTTATTTTCAACCGAAAATTTTCTTTTATTTTGATGACACCAGGATTTAGCACTATGGGGGAATTGGCTCTCAACTATTTGGTTCTTACCCTTTTCAACTCCTGTTCTGATTTGTAAGCCCTCCCTTTCTTTCTGTTTCCCAGTGTGGTTGTGACTATGGGCTGTGTCTAGGGGTATTTAGCTAAAAGTTCTCTTTTGGGAACCTTGTTATTTCACTGGGTATTTTTCCAGCTCAACCTCAGATTTCGAATGGTGAGGCTGTACTTTGGGGCGCTATACTTTCTGTTTTTAACAGGGTTTCTATTGAAGCTATGGTTGCCATTGATCCTGTGTCCTTCCCATCTTTAGTTCAAAGGGAACTCGGTATTTGTGCTGTAGTTTTTTTAGCTACCTTAGATGGATTTGACTCTATAACAGTGGAATACAGCATTAGCCTCTGAGGACTGTCCAGCATATCTTGCACTTCTTGTGTAAGATTTCTAGGAGTGTCCAGAAATACCCCATCAGGGGTGCAATAGATGACACATCCCATTTTACATAGTAAATCTCTACCCAGGAGGTTAGGCGGGCCGCTGCAGCCAACAGAAAAGAGTGTTTGGCATGCAGAGGCCCGCTTGTAACATCTGCTGGTTTCGTCAGTGGGTAATGCTGTATTTTTCCTGTTACCCCAATTGCTGCTACTAATTTGCTTGACACAACCTAGACCAGGAGAGAATGTTGTTAACGGGTTAGGTACAAAAAAACTTTATATTTAAACTATTCCACTTACCCATATCTGAGGCTCCTCCCTCAGATATTGTCTTATGTTACCTGGATGTGGGGTGTATGTGTGTCCTACTCCCTGTTTGCATGTATGTGTCATGCTTAGGGCGGCGTTGGCTACTAGGTGGGGCTATGGCTATGTGTTGAGACCTACCTGTCTTCTCCCATTGTGTCTCTCAGTTACTTACATATGTGTTATGTTTTCTATGGTTATTTACCCTGCAATGTCTGGCTATGTGTCCTTTGTTTCCACATTTGAAACATACCATTTGGTTTTGTCTTTCTGTCATAAATCGTTTGTCCAGATCAACAGCAGATTTTTTTTAAAGTGTGTATTGACATCTGTCTGCAGTTGGGGTGAATGGTTTCTGTGTTGGTTCTCAGATTTTCCCTAAGACCTTGTATCAGCACAGAGACAATCCCTCCCTTAAGATGTATGTTGTCCCTGGGGCTGGGGATACCAGAGTGTTTTGGCAACACCTGTAAAGCACGGTTGAAATATCCGCTGGTGGACTCACCATCTTTCTGTGTGATGGTGAACCCTAGGGTATTTTCAACTGTCGCTGGGAAATATACACCCAATTGTATATTTATTAGGCGTATATTTTCCTGGTTGCTTTGTTCAGTTAAAATCTTATCGCCCTCCACACCACTGTCTCGAATGAACTTCTGGACATCTATGTGTGAAGGGAGGCAAGCTCTCAACATGTATCGCCAATCCTTATTGGTGGGCTCATCTGAATTTCCTCGCTCCCTTACAAATTTCTGACACTTTGCCAGATCTTTGCTGGGATCAGGGAAATTTTTGATGATTGAATGACGTTCCAATCGTGTCCATGTATTGTGCATGTCACTATCCTTTACAGGCATTACCTCATCCCCGTCTCCCCGTCCACAAGGAGGTTCCACTGTGTGCAGAGGGCGGATCTGTATCCTCCCTGCACCATTGGACAACATCCCAGGAGCAACTATCTCTGTGCTGTGTTGTGTGTACTTACCTGTGTCTCCAATCGTGTTCCTGGCATCAGCCATCTCCTCGACCATAACGGCAGCAGCAGCTTGGGCTGTCTCAGCCTCCCTCTCCTTTCCGCTAGCTTCGCAAGGGATGGCTGATGTCAGGAATCTCCCTTGTGAATCTGTATCTTGCTTATAGGGGGTAAAAACAGGGTACAAGTTAGCAATGGATACATTATTACTCATGTCTTTCTTATGAGTCATTAACCCCTTCGGCACATATGGGGGTGGGGGAGCTGATTCTATTGTGGCAGCGGTTGTAACGGTTGCATTTTTATTGTGGCTGATTGCGTCAAGTATTGCCAGACCTCTGGTTCCCCATTGTTCCTGTCCTTCCTTCTGCCACAATTTAAGAATATCTATATGCTTCACTCTCTCCTTACGACTGGAGAGTAGGCATATTTCATCTTTTACTGCTGATAAGATTTCTGGATCGAAGCTACCAACACTGGGAAATTCTAACTTGCTGCCTTGTGTCATTTTTCTCCATTTACTTTGATAAACAACTGCGAGTTCACCGTGCTTCCTGCACATAATAAAAGCAGCCGATCCTTTTGGCCGGCTTGCTTCCTCCCTATCTTGCACGTTATCACAGCGTGACCCGTTATTACCCATATTTACAGGAATAAACGTTCACAGCTTTATAGATATCGGTGGGTTATTTAAGTTGAGAGCTCCCCAACCACTCACTTCTCCACACAGCGACACTATTCCGCAATTAAGCGTGAAGCCCACAATGCGAGGTAATGTACTCAATCACCAAGTCTTTCAACTAGCAACGAACTTCTAGCCAACTTGCTTGGTGCGGCACAATTTTTCCAGGGTATAACAAACTTGTTTTCCTATACCCCCAAAAATTGGATTTCTAAAGTAGCTAATCGGAAACAAGTGCGTTCCGATGTATCTTCTTGTACCCTCCGAGCGGAATCAATTCCACTGAAGGGGCAGTTCCTATGGGCACGTCGTCACGTGAACCCGGTCCTAACTGGACTGTCCTACACTGGACTACACTGCGCTTGAGTCGTGTCGTCACACACCCGTTCGCCTCAGTTATTTTTCACACTGGGCGCTGGTTACACCTTGGTCTTATGCATATATTTGAAATATTTCTGTACAGAAAATCTTCCCAGGCTGGTAGCTTTTCACTAGATACTTATGCAGGTATAAATCCCTTATAATACGCTATAGGAATCTATTAAAATAAATGCTTGAGTTGCTTGTTTATGAGAAAATGAACAAAAAGAAAAAAAAACTTATTTTCTCTTTATTAAATCACCGCCCCATTCGCAGTATATTACTATACTGTTTAAATAAGGCTAGTGGTTTATTACTGTTCACCTTTGAGTTCCTATGTGTGCTGCATGTGCAGTACCAATGAACAGCCACGTGTGTACATGCGCTGTTCACAGGCCGCCGATGGATCGGCCACCCACGTGTTCTATAGTGTATTTGCAAGGTTGCACTCGGGTTTCGCTATACGCAGTAATTGCGCCTAAATGTGGAATAAATCCCTTGACTCCGTCCGAAAGTTACGTATCAAGATGCGAAATAAATCCCGCACTTAATCCGTAAATCACGTACAAAGATGCGAAACTTTCCCGATGTGGGCACGTGCGCGCGCACCTTGCGTAATACACAATAGACGCTTTACGTTACTGCAAAAGGCCCAGGGCTTGTCGCCACGTGGCGGAGTCTCTGGTTTTGCAGTAACTAACAATAAAAGTTATAGTTTTGCACAGAGGGGATCCTCTATGTACTATAATAAACACAGACTCCACGTGTGCGAACCTTATCGCACGTGGTACATATACTATAATAAACAAGCAGCCCAAGACACTATACCCCGTTAAACTACTTGTGGCAGGCAGAAGTACAGTTTACTAAACACTTAATATATGCTTTAAACACGTGGCTTTCACTTATTGTGCTCCGGGTTCAACGCTAGCACTTCCCGAACCCCGCACCGCCGCGGACCCGGCCTATCCAGCAATGGATAATACTTCCACCCTTTTGCTGGTATAGGTCGGGTCGCACGCCTGGTACTGAGTTCTGGAATGTGGAGCGGACGGACGCGCCCCCAATTGTTAATGGCGATTAAATATGACCAGAGAGACAATAAGTGAAAAGCGCAGGTTACGTAATAAGTCCGCAACCTACGTACCCTTTATACCTAACTACGTGCGAACAAAACGTAGCGCAGTGTAGCGTACCTTTGATTGTATATTGTACACCAAGAATCAATACCTTAATAAGAGATTCCTTCGCAGTAATTTGTCTCTAATCTGCGAATATACCCTTATGGACCGTGTCCGTAATATACCTTTATCGCTAAATGCGAATAACAGACACAAACCACAGTATAGAAGTAAGGAGATAAGAACTCCATAAAAAGGTTGTATTTAAGTCCCTAATGGACAAAAGGGGGTTACAGGAATAGAAAATACAGGTTTAACAAGTGATACAATATGCTAACAATGAATACTAAACAGGCTCTGCTAAGGGGAAAGAATACAGATACAAGACACAACCAGCCAACTATACAATAAGTATAAATACCGTTAATGCAACCGTTACCCATCTCATCAAATATGCGAAGTGCAGTCCGGTCAGAGCTCACTATCGTTCAGGGCTGAACTATAGTCCGGTAGAAAAGTCATGGGAAGGTAGATGTGCCGAAGAGATCCTGGCTGCTCTGGGTCGCCTATCTTATAGGGTCAGAAAGGGGAGGTCAAAGGCCGTTCTCATTGGTCGGAGGTCGTATGTCAGTTCAGCTGTGATTGGGGGGTTAGATGCTGCACCTGGTCTGACTAGGTGCAGGGGAGTGAACTTTAAGAGTCCTTTGTTTGATGGTTTCGGCGTCAGCAGGGATAAGAACTGGTTTCATCTAGTTTCCTTTGTTACCTACTTTCAACAGAAACTGTCTCTGGAATATGGATTATGTCCATAACTATCGGGCAGTGTATATTGCGAAATATTCGCAATGACCGGAATACCTCGCATAATGAACTGAACGGAACGGTACTAAACACGATACAGACAGATGGGTGCAGGGCTAACTAAGCTATGTGTGGCGTTCTAAACCTTTAACTATATTTCATTTTGTGTAAGTGTGTTATTATGAATTTATGTGTGATAGTATGTCTACTCTTCTGGTCCACTTTGTCACACATACTCGGGTATGGAAACTTTATTTGCGCAACTCTGCGAACCAAAATGGCGGCCATACTATCACAAAATGGCGTGTGTGCACCTAGACTTCCACAGTATATAATAGGTGTACACAGCACTGTGTGTATGTCAGTATATATATAATAGAAGTACACAGCGCTGTGTGTGTATGTCAATGTATATAATAGGTGTACACAGCACTGTGTATGTATGTCAGTGTTTATAATAGGTGTACACAGTGTTGTGTATGTATGTCAGTATATAATAGGTGTACACAGCGCTGTCTATTTTTGTAAGTGTATATAATAGGAGTACACAACGCTGTGTATGTATGTCAGTATATATAATAGGTTTACACAGCTATGTATGTCAGTATATAATACATGTACACAGAGCTGTGTATGTATGTCAGTGTATAATAGGTGTACACAGCGCTGTGTATGTATGTCAGTATATATATAATAGGTGTACTGTATGCGCTGTATGTATGTTAGTGTATAAAATAGGTGTACACAGCGCTGTGTACTGTATGTATGTCAGTGTATATAATAGATGTACACAGTGCTGTGTACACCTATTATATACACTGACATACATACAGTACACAGCGCTGTGTACTGTATGTATGTCAGTGTACATAATAGGTGTACACAGTGCTGTGTATCAGTATATAATAGGTGCACAAAGCGCTGTGTATGTATGTCAGTATACAATAGGTGTACACAGCGCTATGTATGTATGTCAGTGTATATAATAGGTGTACACAGCGCTGTGTATGTATGGCAGTGTATGTAATAGGTGTACACAGTGCTGTGTGTATGTCAGTGTATATAATAGGTGTACACAGCGCTGTGTATGTATGTCAGTGTATATAATAGGTGTACACAGCGCTATGTATGTATGTATGTCAGTGTATATAATAGATGTACACAGTGCTGTGTGTCAGTATATAATAGGTGTACACAGCCCTGTGTATGTATGTCAGTGCACACAGCGCTGTGTATGTATGTCAGTGTATATAATAGGTGTACACAGCGCTGTGTATGTATATCAGTGTACACAGCACTGTGTATGTATATCAGTGTACACAGCGCTGTGTATGCATATCAGTGTACACAGCACTGTGTATCTATATAAAGGCTCGAATACACCACGGACAGTTACCGGTAACAATACATAAATCAGTAAAGAATGATCACATGTGACCTGGCTCAGTAATGCACTAACCCTTTCTCCCATTAGGATCCTGTATACGGCAGAGTGAGGCCGGGACCAAGCAGCCAGAAGCTGTATACACCTCCCAGGTTCTGCGAGGGATCTTCTCCATCCAGACGCATCCGGGAAACCTAAAATACAGAGCACAGAATAATGTGACTTCCAGCAGAATATAATACACAGAATCCCCCAGATTTCTCTATCATTATCCTGCTCCCCAATAGTACTGGGGGCCCCTATGTTCCAGCATCATTCATATAACGCACAATGCTTTTACTGGATCATCAACACCACATCTGTTACCTATGTAATATTCATGTTAGTGTAATTAGTATCTGAGGATCCGTGGGATGGGAATCAATGCACCCCCACATTGTACCCCAGATTCTTTCATGTTCCTCCCTATGTGTGATACAAGCTATGTGCAAAACTTATTCTATGGCAGAGGTGGGCAACGGGCGGCCCGCGGGCCGGATGCGGCCCGCGAGGCGCTTATGTCCGGCCCGCCGCACTGACATTCAGTACCATGACAAGCGGCCCAACTATGAATAGCCGCTTGTCATTTAAATTGCAGAGGGGACCGGGAGAGATCTGTTCCGGCGCCGCTGCTGTCAATGGCGGCCTGTGCTTGTCGCGCACAGCATTACTGGGAGCGTGGGAGGGGATGCGGTGACGCGACAGCCGCTTTGCTGCCATTGGTTGCTACGCCCGCCGTGTGACCGCGTCCCCTCCCACACCACAATAATGTTGTGCACTGTGCAGGGCGGGCGCAGTCCGGATTCCACATCTCTGAGGCGGTAAATGTTAACTCGCCTCTCTCCTGCCTTCCCCTCTCAGCTACTTGCCTCTTTCCTGGCTTCCCCTCTCAGCTACTTGCCTCTTTCCTGGCTTCCCCTCTCAGCTACTTGCCTCTTTCCTGGCTTCCCCTCTCAGCTACTCGCCTCTTTCCTGCCTTCCCCTCTCAGCTACTTGCCTCTTTCCTGGCTTCCCCTCTCAGCTACTTGCCTCTTTCCTGGCTTCCCCTCTCAGCTACTTGCCTCTTTCCTGGCTTCCCCTCTCAGCTACTTGCCTCTTTCCTGGCTTCCCCTCTCAGCTATTTGCCTCTTTCCTGGCTTCCCCTCTCAGCTACTTGCCTCTTTCCTGGCTTCCCCTCTCAGCTACTTGCCTCTTTCCTGCATTCCCCTCTCAGCTACTTGCCTCTTTCCTGGCTTCCCCTCTCAGCTACTTGCCTCTTTCCTGGCTTCCCCTCTCAGCTACTTGCCTCTTTCCTGGCTTCCCCTCTCAGCTACTCGCCTCTCTCCTGCCTTCCCCTCTCAGCTACTTGCCTCTTTCCTGGCTTCCCCTCTCAGCTACTCGCCTCTCTCCTGCCTTCCCCTCTCAGCTACTTGCCTCTTTCCTGGCTTCCCCTCTCAGCTACTTGCCTCTCTCCTGCCTTCCCCTCTCAGCTACTTGCCTCTTTCCTGGCTTCCCCCCTATCTCAGACGCCACTGATACATTTTATTAAAGCAAAGTAAGGAGCAGGCTATTTTCTCTGCACTATACATTATAGATGTGTGTGTGTGTATATATATATATATATATATATATATATATATATATATATACACACACACACACACACATCTATAATGTATAGATGTGTGTGTGTATGTATGAATATATATATATATATATATATAAATATATAGATACCCACACACAGTGTTACATGTGTGTGTGTGTATATATATATATATATATATATATATATAAATAATAAAAGTGCGTGGTCCGGCACCTGGGGAGTATCCAAAGATAGTGAGGCAGCACTCATCCGGATTTGTAGAAAATAAATGCAGACCTGACAACTGCAGCGAGAAGTTCAAGTTATCATTGGTTCGGCCCTCCGACACACTTCAGATTTTTCATACGGCCCCCGACAGAAATTAATTGGCCACCCCTGTTCTATGGGAATGTCAAACAATCTCTCTCCCATTGTATAAAGCTGTTTGTCCACTATTACATACATACAGACATACATGCATACATACATACATGAATACATACATACATACATACATACATCATACCTCCCAACATTAGACCTAAGGCAAGTGGGACGTTGTGTGCAGCCAGCATTTTGGGGGTGTGGCCTATACTTGCCACGGGCAGGAGGCGGGAACATCTAAAAAAAACAGGACGGTCCCACAAAAAGCGAAACAGTTGGAGGTATGCCTGCATGCCTATATAAACAATGCACAAGGGACACATGTGAAAAGAGCTTATAGGAAGGTGGTATAATGCTAATAACAAAAGCGAGGGAGCGCTGGTAGGAGTGTAAGCAGTGGGACAAACCAATAGGACATAAGTCTGGAGAAGTGATAATGCAGCAGCCATTCAGCTGCTGTCAATTTTCCAACCCAGCCTGTAACATGACAGTTAGGAGCTGACTGGCTTAAGATGGCCATACACCTACAGATTGATTGTCATATCTGGCTGGTTGGAACAAACACCTGGTAATATCTGAGTGACAGTTTGTCAGTTTTCCAGCATCTCACAGCAAATGGTCAACTGTCATCTGCTGTTATCCACTACCAGGCTTTTGTTCCAGCCAGCCAGATCAGACAATAAATCTGTAGCTGTTTGGCCAGCTTATGTGTGTCACACGGGAACTTACATATAACATACATGTGATATAATCTGCGGCGAGTCACCAGGGATCACCACACACGTGGGGAGACCACATAGAGATGTCTGGGAAACTGGGATTTTTCTCCCTAGATCCCAAACAAATACAAAGATATGACAACAAACCTGAAAAAAACATGAGAACTATTTTATTACTTTTTCTACCAACTGATCTTTTATATTCCCCCCCCCTTCACTGCATATAAGGATCACACTGTAAGAAAGCTCCTGCAGCAGGTGATCACAGCTGGGGATGATGTCACAGACACATCATGACATCACACACGCAGAGTTCTGAGAGATTGCCTTGGAACCCTCACTTCTCAGTACGAGTTGCAAAATGGAGGTATGTTTTCCTTGAGCTCCCTAATTTCTTGTATTTGTGGATCTTTTCCTGCCCCAAACTTTTTTCTATTGTCTCCAAACATTGTCATTCTTATTTAGGCCTAAATGCTAAATCAGCCGCCTGCCCTCTCTTCGTCCAGGTGCTCGCAAATATAAGTCAGTATCAACTGACTTATATTTGCAAAGGCAGGTAAAACCTGACCATCTAATGATTTGTACTGCTGCAGGCACATGCGAGGGGATATGGTGGCGACGGTGTCACAGGGATACGTGGGTCGGTGTCACAGGGACTCGGTAACCTGTGAGCTTCGCAGGTTACCCAGTCTATTAGAATGACCCCCTTGGGTTACGGTAGACTCTGGGCAGGTTTAAGGTTAAAATCAATGGTAAACTATTTCTCATTCCCTCTGCAGGAGATGGAGTACAGATATTTCATGTGGAGTGTTATGAAGCACAAAGTGTGAGTGTTGTTATTACTCCTCATCTGTATAACTGAGTGCTGTCAGATGGCCCATCAATTCCAGTCCCTATAATACTCTGTATATTCTGTTTCTAGGGAATTTCCTCAAAAAGTCCCCAAATTAAACTGGGTGATTGGCTATAGATGCCCGAAGCCTTTTGTAAGTTATTTACATTTCTTATATCTATGTCTCTCTCTATGTGGCCATTTATTATGCAATATATTACGTATCCCCTAAATGTATGTAGGAGGGACCCCAGCAGGAATCTCCGATCCCTTCTGCGTTCTCTGCTGTCCTGTCACTCCCCCAAATGCTCCCCTATATACACAACCAGGAATGGTGACATGTATGACACACATTTAATGGGTTATATTGTCTAATAATCTTCTTTTTCCCCTCTGCAGCAGATGCTGGTGCCCATACCAGGTACGTCCTCAGATGTTACTAATTACCTTTTATTATATACAAATTGTTGTAGTTTTATACAATAAACCATGTAATATCCTCATTTTATTCCTCAGAGGTGTCACCAGGGAAGGAAACAGAAGTGAGGTAATTATATCATTTTATTACTTGCACAATATTAGTCTGGTAGAACAGGGCCTCCACATGACGTCGTTAGGTGACTTTGCATCACTTGTCATCGTGTGGGGCTGATTCATACCTGTGGGAAGAGTCAGCCCCACACCATCAAATGTATTTCCCCCCTCCGTGTGCAGTGCAGTGTAAGCCAATAGTAACCCGGCGCTGCGATGGCCGTAGGAATATCGGGGGCTGATGGCGCCAGCAGCCATTCCTCCCAGCGGCCGGGCCAGTCTGCTTTTATGTGTGTCACTCCCAAATGACGCTAGGGTAACGCACACACACGCAGACTGGCTTTTAATCAACCAGCGTACAGCCTGCGATTGCGGGCCATCACCAGCTGTGGCCGCATGGAGGGCTTGTGCATGCGCGGTTCTCCGATAATCCAATCATCACATAATCCATTCCTAGCCGTACTTACATAATATACAGAAACGTACTTACATAATATACAATAATAATTATAAGTATTGCAGGGATCAGCTGCTAACTGTCACTTCTTTTCTGTTCTGGATCTGTTATAGGACGGTGATGATCAATAACTGGACCTATGATGAGTAGGTATCTGATTGACTGTATTATGGAGCGCAGATAAGATACATGCATCCCATTGGACGTGTCACTACAATCCCGGGTGTACAGCAGTATATACTGACATTCCATGGCAGTATACAGAGTTATTTTGTTTCTGTGCAGGGTAAATACAGCCTGCTTTATTTTTACTGCAATACTGATCTACGCTTACACATCTGCTCGCACAGAGGTAAAACTATTCGATGGTTTCTCACCATCAAATGATTTCCCCTCTGTTCACTATAAGAAGTAGCCAGGACTTACTTTTTAGTAGAACGGTGATGGCTGATTTGAAGGCGGTGATGTCATCCACCTGCCCCGAGTAGGCAGCGGCATGGGCTCCGCCCAGCATTTCTATGGGTGCGCCCACCGTTTTTGTAGGTCCACCCATCGACGTGGGTTTTTGTGGGTCCACCCAGGGACGCCCCCTGCCTGTCAAGAAAGAAAAAGTTATCTGAAGCTGCTCGCAGCCAGGGCCTGCATGACAATGCGCAGACTCAAACATTGGCCAAGGGTGCGAATTCGGACCTTCTGAATCGGTGCCTAGATCTAGCACACAGGCAGAGGTCAGACCATGGAATAGAATTACTAAGCAGCAGTATTTACCAGCTGCTGATTCTCTGCTGATCTTGGTTCTGATCATGTATCAGAAACACAACTGGTTTTACTGTACATTTCAGGGTCAGACCTGTAGAGAAACTCTCATGTGTATATTGTGTATAGTGCGGTAGTGTCACGTTGTGTGGATCACACTAATGTGCTGCTGAGCTTTGTGTATCACCTCTAATTATTATTATTCTACCCCAACAGCAGTCCCAACATGTCATCTGCGTAAGTAGCTGTTATCTTTCTCTAACATGTGCCCAGTAACACCCGCACCAGGTATTAGTCATGTGTACCCCTGTATATACAGCCCATGGTAGTATAAGGACATAGAGGGGGCCGTCATACACATCAGTATGTGCCCAGCTTACACCCAGTAACACCCACACCAGGTATTAGTCATGTGTACCCTGTATATACAGCCCATGGTAGTATAAGGACATAGAGGGGGGGCCGTCATACACATCAGTATGTGCCAGCTTACACCCAGTAACACCCACACCAGGTATTAGTCATGTGTACCCTGTATATACAGCCCACGGTAGTATAAGGACATAGAGGGGGCCGTCATACACATCAGTATGTGCCCAGCTTTCACCCAGTAACACCCACACCAGGTATTAGTCATGTGTACCCTGTATATACAGCCCATGGTAGTATAAGGACATAGAGGGGGGACCGTCATACACATCAGTATGTGCCCGGCTTATACCCAGTAACACCCGCACCAGGCATTAGTCACGTGTACCCTGTATATACAGCCCATGGTAGTATAAGGACATAGAGGGGGGACCGTCATACACATCAGTATGTGCCCGGCTTATGCCCAGTAACACCCGCACCAGGCATTAGTCACGTGTACCCTGTATATACAGCCCATGGTGGTATAAGGACATAGAGGGGGACCGTCATACACATCAGTATGTGCCCGGCTTACACCCAGTAACACCCACACCAGGTATTAGTCACGTGTACCCCTGTATATACAGCCCATGGTAATATAAGGACATAGAGGGGGACCGTCATACACATCAGTATGTGCCCGGCTTACACCCAGTAACACTCGCACCAGGCATTAGTCACGTGTACCCCTGTATATACAGCCCATGGTAGTATAGGGACATAGAGGGGGGACCGTCATACACATCAGTATGTGCCCGGGTTACACCCAGTAACACCCGCACCAGGTATTAGTCACGTGTACCCCTGTATATACAGCCCATGGTAGTATAAGGACATAGAGGGGGACCGTCATACACATCAGTATGTGCCCGGCTTACACCCAGTAACACCCGCACCAGGTATTAGTCACGTGTACCCCTGTATATACAGCCCATGGTAGTATAATGACATAGAGGGGGGACCGTCATACACATCAGTATGTGCCCGGCTTACACCCAGTAACACCCGTACCAGGTATTAGTCACGTGTACCCTGTATATACAGCCCATGGCATATACAGTCTCTTACATTGCACAGTCCTATAATATAATCTCTGTTCTTTGTTAGTAAACCAGCGAGGTTCTCCCAGAAATGGTGGAGGAAGCAAGTCACCAAGTGAGTAGTAACCGGATATTGGCCGTGAGTAAGACCTGATCGGGCAATTATCGTATGACTGCGCATGCAAACAGCGGTCCTTTTGATTACAGCCAGTGAGTGATTGGCTAGCTAGTGTTATCCATACGAAAGTTGATTGACAGGCGAGGGGAGTAACGCTGGCGTGTTTCTGGCGGTAGTGAGGGCCCGCTGATGTCAGCAGCGGCCTCATTGTCCCCATTACCATTGCAGCGCCAAGTAACGCCTAGCTTACTCAGCGCTGCGAACAGTTGGGAAAACCATTCCATGGTGAGTGATTGTGAAGGGTCTTCTTCTCCCGTGACTGGCAGCGATCATGTGTACATTGGTGCGGGAAGGGGGTGTTTGCAGTTGGCAGGGTGGCCCAGGTCTGAATCGGGACGGTAATCCCTTCTCATTCCAGCATTACCCTATAGTAAGGGCTATATTACATGGGGGCGGTGGAGACGGGGACATTACCAGATATGGCACCATGATTAATGTAACCTATACCAGGTGGTATAAATAGGGGTCAGTGATCCCTGATACTGCCTCGTAGTGATTGTATGTTGGCAGGTGATGTATAGAAACGCTCATTTTATCCCATTGCAGATTCTTCACCTGTTTCTGCTGCAGAACGCGCACCTTATAAGGTAAGTACACAGGAGCGTCACAGGGGTACTGGCTGCAGTACAGGCAAGCGGGTTCCTGGCTCTCATAACCACAGCACCACAGTAATGTCAGGGACGTCCCCACATTGTCTTTAGGATAGTTACGGTGGTCTGGCCTGTTGGGAACTTTACATTAATGTCATGTAGTCAGAATGATAATTACACAGCGAGAGCCGCGGTCTGTAGCGTCAGATTACTTCCCAGTCCCCTTATGGATAATAACCAGAACTACACCAGATCCTTCCAATGTTACTGTTGTAGGGAAAGGGGGAATGGGGTGTCGACCAGTGCACAGGCTGGTATTAAAAAGACGGTAACAACGATGGTGTATATGCAGTGGCGTAACTAATAATTCTGCGCCCTCCCCGCCGAAAATGCAGGGGGGCGCCCCCCCTAGGGTAAACAAATCCCCCCCCCCCGCCACCACCGTGCGGCCGTTACCTCAGCCGTTACCTGTGCTGCCAGTCAGTGTGTAGGGGAGCCGGGGAGCGCGGAGGGGAGCCGGGGTGCGGGGGTGTTGTGCGGCGGCAGGGGGGGTTACCTCCTGCCGCATCCGACCGTGTGCGCCTGGTCCCGGTTCTCCCGGCTGCTGCTGCTAGTACTGAGAAGTGACACTTGGAAAATGGCTGCCCCCATAAAAACTGTCTGCAGTATGGGGGCAGCCATTTTCCGAGTGTCTCTTTTTGTATCAGCAGCGCTGCAGCTGCAGCAGTAGCCGGGAGAGCTGGGACCCGGCACAGGTGCTGGCAGCAGAACTTGGCAGTGAGTAACTAATAATAGTCCCGCAGCCCCCCGGCGCCCACACCCCCTCAGCCCTCCTCTGCCCTCATCCTGTTACTCCCCCTGTCCTCATCCTGTTGCCCCCCTGCCCTCATCCTGTTACCGCCTGCACTAATCCTATTACCCTCTGCCCTCATCCTGTTACTCCGCTACCCTCATCCTGTTACCCCCCCTGGCAACATCCTGTTACCTCATGCCCACATCCTGTTACCCCCCTGCCCTCATCCTGTTACCCCCCTGCCCTCATCCACTACCCTCATCTTCAATTCCTGGAGCTTCCCCCCCACACACACACAGTCATGTGCGCGTGCGCTCCTGGGAAAGTGGGCGTGGCTTTGTAAAGTGGGCCGTAGCACCAACCTGTGCAGACTTTTCTACTCCCCCTTCCTCTTTGAAATCCCCCTGCCCTCATCCTGCTACTCCGCAACCCTCATTCTCAGGGTTGCCACTTCAGGCATCTTCAATTCCTGGAGATCCCCCCCCCCCCCCACATGCACACACACACACACACCTTCATGTGCGCGTGCGCTCCCGGGAAAGTGGGCGTGGCTTTGTAAAACGGGCATGACCTCTTCAGAAAAGTGGGTGTGGCCTCTAATACAGACATGTATTAAAGTCTCTATTGTTACATTTAATAACACATTTCCCCTACTGACAACTCCTATACAGATACCTGATACATCCTCCCCTCCCCCTGACACCAGTGACAACAACTTCACAGCAACCTCCCCCACCCCCTCACTTCTCTAACATGCAAATCTGCCCCAAACACTGACCGTCCACACACACAAATCCCCCCTTCACACTGGCCTCACCATTTCCTCAGCTGACAGCACAGACGGCACTGCCCTGTGTCTGATACACAGTAGCAGCCGGCTTATCTCTCCTCCGGGGCTCAGTTTGGGAGGAAGCACTGCTGCAACATCCTAAGCTGTTGGCTGCACAGTGCTCCTCCATCATCTCCTCTCCTGCAACCCAGTTTAAATATTTCTGGAGGTAGAGGGAGTTGTGCAGCGGACAGCAACTCACAAGTCACATGCCCTGTGACTTTTCTGGCACTGTGGAGGCTTTCAAAGTCACCCGGATTCCGGGAGAATCCCAGAATCCTAGAATCCGGGAGACTGCAAAAAGATCCAGGAGGGTTGCCACCGATTTAGGGAGAATCCATGAAATCCTGGAGACGTGGCAACCCTCTCATCCTGTTACTCTGCTACCCTCATCCTGTTACCCCCCCCCCCCCCCCCATTGTGTAAATGCATTATAGTGACTGTATCTTGGCATGTGATGTTAAATACAGTAAATCTTCATTCTTTAGAATTGCAGATACAGCCAGCAGATACAGCCAGCAGATATGTGCGTCTGTATGTATGTATATATATGTATGCATATGTATGCATATGTATATATATGTATGCATATGTATATATATGTATGCATATGTATGTATATGTATATATATATGTATGCATATGTATGTATATGTATATATATGTATGCATATGTATGTATATGTATGCATATGTATGTATATATATGTATGTATATGTATGCATATGTATGTATATGTATATATATGTATGTATATGTATGCATATATATGTATATGTATGCATATGTATGTATATGTATGTATATGTATGCATATGTATGTATATGTATATATATATGTATGCATATGTATGCATATGTATATATATGTATGCATATGTATATATATGTATGCATATGTATGCATATGTATATATACATACATACAGTCTCACACACACCCCGTGGGGGTCATTCAGATATAAGACTCACCAAATCATCCTGAACCTGCCGCCACCATCACGGCCTGCTGATTGCTACACTGCTCATGGCGCTGCTGCTCACCGGTACTGCGGTCTCTGCAACGGAAAAACAAATTTGGCTGGAATTGCCTTTTTATTACCACCAATAAACAGTGATGTCATCATTACACGGTCTGGTCACTTACTATTGCTACTTGCAGCTCACATATTGGAGGTTATTCTGGTTGACTCGCAAAGGCTGCAAATCTCGCTGTCTTTGGCACACCGCCCCATCGCACGCCACGATCCCCTGCAGGCATGTGAATGGATGTTTTGCATAAACATCCATTCGCAGCCTTGCGTGCAGGGACAAAATAATTTCATGGTTGATGACCATCGTATGAATTTGCCAGCGCGCAGATCTGAAGCACCTCTGTGGTGTTTTAGATCTACGGGCGCCCTGACATCCGCTGCCCGACCCCCACACCATCGGGGAATTACCATGGGAACACACAGCATTTTCATGGAAATGCCCATGAAACGCTGGGCGTTCCCATGGGCGAATCCCCCGGCCCGCCGCCCCCTGCCCGCACTGTTTTGTGCGAGCACCAGGTGAATAATCTGTTCACCGTGGCCACTCACACACAGCCGCTGCACATGTGCATAAATTACTATGCACAGTCCCAAAAAATCGCTCCCCCCCGTGTGGTCGCGCCCATTATGCTTAGTGAGTAAAAGGTATTTCAGCTTTGAAGCAGATTTGGGCTGTGTAATCTGTGCTGGATGGGCCCATCATATATGACCTGCTGTGGGGTGTAATGCGGCCACACCCGATAAATGGGGTAATATTCACCCCTGTAGAGTCGGAGATACCCGCAGGGCCGTCGCTACCCGCTCACCAGAGCCTGCAAAGCAAGGAGGCGCTGTGTTCCATAGGCGCTTCCCTGCTCTGCGACTCTACTGAGTCTGCCACTGCACAGAATGGGATGTGCGCTGCTGCTGCTGCGCCTGTCACAGTGTGTGACAGCCAGGCAGCAGTGCTGGCAGCAGAGGGGAGAGAGGGATAAGTGCAGCAGTGGGTCGGGACACTCCGGAGGACAGCAGCACCACCAGGGGAAGTCCTGGTCTGCAGAAAGGTACAGGAAGTATAAACTGCGCTAAATATAAAGAAACAGTGTATGCAGGGCCGGTGCAAGGCACCGGAGCGCCCCAGGCGAGTCGGGGTGGGGGCGCCCCGGTGTCGGGGGGGGAGCACCTGTCCTGCGGCGCTGTGTATTTAAATCTGGCGGCGGAGGCAGCGGGGGTCCCTGCAGTCCATTAGAAATCACGAGCGCTATCCGCCGGGCTATGCGGAAGCGCTTCTAGTGTGAAAACACTGGCAGCACGCTGATTGGCTGAGATCAGCCTGCGCCGTGCTGCCAGAGTTTTCACACTAGAAGCGCTTCCGCATAGCCCGGCGGATAGCGCTCGTGATTTCTAATGGACTGCAGGGACCCCCGCTGCCTCCGCCGCCAGATTTAAATACACAGCGCCGTAGGACAGGTAACCGGGCGGCACAAAATGCCGCCCTCCAGTGGCCGGCGCCCTAGGCAAATGCCTAGATTTGCCTAGTGGTGGCGCCAGCCCTGAGTGTATGACATAAAAATGTTCAATTTAATATATGAAATGCATAAAAAAATCAAAAACCAATATAAACAATGAAGCGATAATGATATAAAATGATTAAAATTACTGCAAATCGTTAATCAATCAGTGCATTGGACATGAGTGTATGGATAATCACCCTTCCTTTGTGGCCCACCAGTACTGGGGAAGTCCTTTTGTTTATAGAATTGTAATATCCAGTAAATGGAAAGTGGGGGGTCTCTTCCTCTCCTTTGCCAATATGAAACTGGGTCTGTTAGGAGGTGGCGTTCCTCCAAAGGTGGTGTTGCTGCAGTGAGTTTAGTATTTGCTACAGGGAAAACGTAGGAACATAATTTGCAATTCCTTATTTATCAGTTGTATACTTTTGTTTGCAGTGTTTCTGAGTACCCCAGTCTTGCTTCTCACAGACTGCATCACCAATTTCACACATTAGTCCTGGTCTGCACCTTCCTTCCTCACTGTGGTGCTGAGCCCCTCCCCCTGATCTCTGCATCAGGGTCAAGAACTGCATGTGCAGAGCAGGGATTGGAGGATCTCAACACATACTGATTAGAAGAGAGCCCCTGATTGGTGGAGCCTAGGGATGGCCATCATTGCCATTGCCATCAATGGTTGCCATCGATGGCAATTCTGCAACTGGTCATCGATAGTGCTAAACTATGCAATGGATGACCATCGATTTTTTTACATATCGATGGTCATCCATTGTGTTTGATTGATTGGCCTGTGGGCCAATCAAATCACGGGAAGCAGAGCTTTGCGTGTGTCGGGAGCAGAGCTATGTTCCGTGTCCCATCACTTTGAAAAAAATCAAAACATCGTTTTGCTGTTCCATCGATGGAGGGAAACCATCTAGTTCTCTCCCATCGATGACAAAAGTATTCAATATCGGCCATGAACCATCAATGATTTTGAATCATCGATGGCCATCCCTAGTGGAGCCTACCATTCACCACTGACCCCTGGAACACCGAGGATCCCACAGCTGAGCACATGGCTTCCTCTGTAAGTTACTGCACCCAGCACCTTGCCTCCTCTGCCCCTGTAGCTCCTGCCTCTCTGCAGCCTCTCTCTCTCTCTCTCCTCATCTGTTCTACCCCCTCCTTACCCAGCATCTGTCCCCCTCTCCCTAGCCAGTACCCCCGCCCTCTCCCTGCCCAGCATTTGTCCCCCTCTCAATGCCCAGCATTGTCTCCCCATCCCTGCCCAGTATCTGTCCCCCCCATCCAGTGGCGTAACTATAAATTCTGCTCCCCCCTGCCAAAAAGTTTTTGGCGCCCCCCCCCCCCCCCCCCGGCTCCTCTCCGGCGTGTTTCCCCAGCGTGTGATGTCATCACATAACGGAGAAGCTAAAGCAGGAGAGAGGAAGAGAGACCAGCATACACTGATGCTTCCCTTGACTCTGACACATCCCAGGCCACCCTAGCATGCCCATCCGCCTGCCCATCCTCTACACAGTAGCCAATAGCCGGCTGTGTACAGTAAATTTAATCAGTGGGGGGATTTGTCATCTCTGCCATTGCCGCACCCGCACTGTGGCTGACTCGCCTCCAGTGCTCAGCCAGTGGGCAGCGGCAGGCAGCAGCATGTCAGTGCGTCGAGCGGGTGCCAGCGCCCAAACAGACCCCACTGCTTCTTGCTCCCCCAAGCGGCTGCTGGGGCTGCCTTACAGTAGTTACGCCACTGCCCCCATCTCCCTGCCCAGCATCTCTCCACCCTCCCTGACCAGTATCTCCCCCTCTCCCTGATCAGCACCTGTCCCCCCTCCTGCCCAGTATCTGCCCCCTATCCCTGCCCAGTATCTGCCTTCCTCTCCCTGCTCAGCACCTGTCACCCTCCTGCCCAGTATCTGCCCCCCTATCCCTGCCCAGTATCTGCCTTCCTCTCCCTGCTCAGCACCTGTCCCCCCTCCTGCCCAGTATCTGCCCCCCTATCCCTGCCCAGTATCTGTCCCCCTCCCTGCCCAGTATCTGCCCCCTCTCCCTGCTCAGCATCTGTCCCCCTCTCCCTGCCCAGCATCTGTCCCACCTCTCCCTGCCCAGTATCTGCCCCCTCTCCCTGCCCAGAATCTGCCCCCTCTCCCTGCCAAGCATCTGTCACATATCTCCCTTCCCAGTATCTGCTCTCCTTTTCCTGCCCAACATCTGTCCCCCCCTCCCGCTCAGTATCTGCCACCCTCTCCCTGCCCAACATGTCATCCCTCTCCTTGCCCAGTATCTGCCCCCTCTCCCTGCCCAGCATCTGTCATCCCTCTCCCTGCCCAGTATCTGCCCCTCTCCCTGCCCAGCATCTGTCCCCCCTCCTGTGCAGTATCTGCCCCCCTCTCCCTGCCCAGCATCTGTACCCCATCTCCCCACACATAGGCGTGCGCAGAACATTTTATTAGGGGGTGCACCATCAAAGGGGTGTGCGTAGCATCACCTATTGGGCATAGCTAACACTGCTCATTGGGTGTATCGAACACTGCCAAACTGGCGTGTCTACCATCATCTATTGGCACTCGCTACAATATAAAACGTCTCTCTGCCACACCATAATCTCCTGCCTAGTTCAGCTCTGTGTAACAGTACATGCAAATAAAGTCACAAACATATATGGATGATGCAGGTATGTAGTGATATGACAATGGTCTAGTACAATTAACAATGCAAAACACATAATTGATTGATGGGCGCGTCTTTTAATGGAATACAGTTCTAAACAGAAAAAGTCGTTGGTAAAAGGTATCGCTAATGGCAGGGAGGTGTTCATTAATGTGGGCACAGCATTAGGGGGTGCCTGTGCACCCCTAACACTCAATGTGCGCACACCTATGTCCCCACATCTATACCCCCTCTCTCTCTCCCTAGCATCTGCCCCTCTCTCCAGATCTGTCCCCCTCTTTTTGCCCATTATATGCCCATCTGCACTAACTAACACTACTGGGAGTTATGTATAATGGGCAATACTACTGTGGGTGTTTTAAGTGGCAGCACTGTTGGCATTACGTTTAAGGGACACTACTTATGTGGGCATTGTGTATAAGGGACACTACTATGTGGTGTATTGTGAATCAGAGGCACCATGTGTGAAATAAATTAAATTGTGCTACTTTATGGTGTAATTAATTTGTTGCCGAGATCTTGCCCATAAAATGATGGAACTTACTGCCGCCTCATAACAACCTGACCAATGATGGCTACAATTCCATGCGGGGATTCTGGCGCAAGCGAGCGATCCCATTGGACAGGAGAAAGCTCAGCCAGAACTGATGTACAGTAACCACACCCAATGTCAGATCAGGGCCAATGTTGCAGATCAGGCACCAACATGATATCAAGTCCACACAAGCCTCAGGTTTATGGGCAATTTGGAACTGGCGTGCTTACTGCCATCTTTAATAAGGGTATGGGGCTGGATGGTGAGGACCCCATAGGATAACCCTCTCTGCAGGGTGCGCGATACCATGTCTTTACATCATCTGCTGCTTTTCTGTAACAATGCCACGCAGCCACGATTTAGGGGCAAGTACCCACTATGGCACAGATTACCACTAGGGATAGGGGAGCGGAGCATTCCGTATATATTACCCTCCCTTATAGAGGACCCAACTCACAAACAGGTACAGCCCATCAACCAATAGGAAGCAGCACAATAACTGAGACATGTAGAAGACAACTCGCTGTGTGTAGGTGACAGTCAGCGGCTTTCTGCCAACACAATGGCCTCTGGCAACAGAGGTAACAATGACCAATCACCAGGTTCTCTCAGCCAATCACTTCTGTGATACACTCTAATGTGACCGCCTCTCACTGTGAAATGTATTATAGTTGTATTATAGTTTTAGTTCATTGGAAAGGGTTTGGGGATGAGGAAAGATCCTGGGTTTCTGAGAAGTCTTTACATGCTCCCAGGTTAAAGGCTGCTTTCTTTAAACAGTTTCCATGGAAACCCGGTGCCAAGGGTTCGGTGACCCCTCCTCAAGGGGGGGGGGGGGGGTACTGTCAGAGGCCGCGCGAGCGTCTCCCGTCCCCGCCCGGCGGCCTCTAGACTGTGCCTCCCGGCGGTTGTTAAGCAGCCGGGACGACACAGTGACGTCAGCCCTGAACTTCCGCCCGGCGTTACTAAGCGCCCGGGACGCGGCGCTCCCTCGCTGCCTTCTCTGCCGCAGCGCTTGCCTAGGCGACAGAGGACGCCAGGCAGCTGCGAGCAGAAGGGTGTGCAGCGTCCAGCTGTCCTGGATGATTAGATGAGCCAGCCGGTCACTCATTAGCCGGGACTCCTTTTTAAACCTTCCGGGGAAGCTGGATAGTTGCCGGTTATAGTTCTGACCAGCGTGTTCAGAGTGTTCCCAGTCCCCGGCGGTTACCCTTGCCTGTCTAAGCCTGTTTGGTGCTGCTGGCCCAAAGGTTTCACCCCTGCATTCCAATGTCCTTGTTCAGAGGTTCCCTGCCTGTCAGTGCTGCGGTGTCCCAACTTCCCTGCCGTATAACATCTCTCAGATAAATTGGGGAATTAATCCACCAGTTCATTATTGGAGTTTTCATTGTTGCTTATTACTTCACTGCATATTGTTACACCATTGTCGCTTATTACATCCCTGTGTATTGTTACACCTATACCTCTGTATATTGTCTCGCTGCTATTATTAATTATATCCTTGTGTATTGTTACACCTGTTTACCTCTCGACATCCTGGTGTATTGTTACATCTGTACTACCCAAGGTACTGTCACCTCCTGGGCAATGTTCCCTCTAATGTTACGAAGGCTGTGTGCGGCAAAAGATTTTGGCTGTGCAACTTTGGAAGGAAATTCAAATTTTTGTGCGTCACTTATATATAACTGGAAATTTACGTTCAGCATTTGTGTTAACTTTACTTCAAAATGATATTAAACATTCAAAACACAGCACACAATGTAGTTAATGGGTGAAACACACATTAATTGAGTCCACAACTGCAAAAAGGGACCACTGCTGCTTTGTGCGCTCTGTTGTAATGTCTGTGCGCACGTTTGTCGAGTTGTGTGCGCGCGCACACGCGCACAGCTTAGAGGGAACACTGCTCCTGGGGCCACGATTGGCTCTTCAGCCCATAGGGGGATCAGTGGCCCGCTACTGTCCGTGTTCTGTCCTCTTGCTCTTGGTCCGTCTCCACGGATATGTTGTCCCATTAAAAGTTCTGCCTGTAACGGAGTCTGGGCGGACTTAATTCGCCCCTACAGCCGGGACGGGTACCGACGAAGCCTAGTTCTGCACATATCCGTGGACGCTAGGCCAAGGCAACAGAGTTAGGGAGCGGGGCCTCTGACACCTCTTTAATACGGTGCGAAGAACCACCCGGTCAGCGTGCAAAACCAGGAAAGGGGACTTGCATGACAGAGCAGACAGATCCGACACCCTCTGGGCCGATGCTATTGCCAATAAGAAAACTGTTTTCCAGTTAAGTCAACACAGGTCCACGGACCGCAAAGGCTCAAATGGTGGTTTCGGAGGCGCAGATAACACAAGGGAAAGGTCCCAAGGAGCAAGTGGGTGACAAAGGTAGGCTGTATATGCAAAACACCCTGCAGGAATGCGTGGACATCCGGCAAAAGTGCTAATCTGCGGTGAAACAAGATGGACAAAGCCGAGACTTAAAACTTCAAGGTAGATAAGCGCAATCCAGCCTCCAGGCCCTTCTGTAAGAAAGATAGAATCTGAGTCAGGCGGTAAGTCCTAGGATTGAAGTGGCGAGTTCTACACCAAACAAAGTAGGCCCGCCAAACACGATGGTAAGCCCTCGCCGAGGAAGCCTTCCTTGCTCTAAGCATGGTGGAGATTACTCGTGCATTAAACCCCTGGCTCTCAACAGAGAGGTCTCAATAGCCACCCCATCAAAGCTAGGCGCCTCAGATCTGGACCCTGAGAGAGAAGGTCCGGGCGCAATGGAAGGTGAATCGGGGGGGGGGGGGGGAACAATGACAGAGCCTGAAGATCTGAGAACCAGACTCGTCTGGGCCAATGCGGAGCCACCAGGATCAATGTGCCCCCCTCTGCCTTCAGTTTGCAAACCACTCGCAGGAGGAGGGAGAATGGCGGGAAGGCGTACATCAGCCTGAATGGCCACGGGGCGGACAGGGCGTCCACCAAGATGGCGGCTGGGTCGCGAGCCCTGGATCCGTAAAGAGGGACCTTTTGGTTGTGTTGAGAGGCCATCAAGTCCACCTCGGGTAAACCCCATCGTCGTACCAGCATCTGAAACACCTCCTGATGGAGGCACCATTCGCCGGCATTCAATGTTTGACGGCTTAGGAAGTCCGCTTACCAATTCTGGACTCCTGGGATAAAGACCGCTGAAAGAGCCGGAATCTTCTTTTCCGCCCACTGAAAGATGCGGGATGCTTCCACCATTGCAGCCCAGCTGTGAGTGCCACCCTGGTGGTTGATATAAGCCACCGTGGTCGCATTGTCCAACTGGACCTGCACCGGACGACCCCTCAGCCAGGGTTCCGCCAGGCAAAGAGCTTGGAAGACCGCCCTCAGTTCGACGACATTGATTTGAAGCTTGGCATCCGAGGTAGACCAAAGGCCTTGGAACGACCTCTGGCAAGTGACCGCACCCCAACTGTGGAGACTGGGATCCGTGGTGAGGAGGGTCCATTGGTGGATCCAGAATGGCCGTCCCATCGTGAGGTTCTGGTCCAGGAGCCACCATGAGAGAGAGAGAGAGACGGTTATCACCTGAGAAAGGTATGATCCCGACCACTTGGAGAGGATCTCCTTCTGAAGGGGGCGGGAGTGGAACTGGGCATATTCCGCCATGTCGAAGGCCGACACCATGGAACCTAGTATCTTCATGCAAGTATGCATGGACACTTGTCGAGGAGAGAGGAGCCGACCCCATAATGCGGAGGGCTTGTCCGCAGGCTTGGGGTCGGGGCGTCTGGTGGCCCAGGGACGCTTGCCTCTAGGACGGGAGGTTCTGCCCCCCTGGGAAGATCTGGAGGAGAAGGCCACGGCCCTGGAAACGAAAGGATTGAAAAGCAGGCCGGGGCCGTGTAGCCGGGGTGGATGGTAGAAAGGCAGTTTTTGAAGCTGCCACCGTAGCAACCATTTTATCCAGTTCAGGACCGAATAAGAGGGAACCGTCGAAGGGAAGAGCCTCCAAAGCCTTCTTAGAGTCAGTGTCAGCCTTCCAGGAACGCAGCCATATGGATCTGTGGGTGGCCACTGCTGAAGCTGACACCCTAGAGGAGAGAGAAGCGGAATCAAGAGCTGCCTCGCCTAAGTAGAGGGCAGCCTGATGTATCTACTCTATAGTAGGCAGTAGAGTTTCTGCTGGGGCCCCCTCAGACACCCCTGCCACCAAGACAGCAGATCATTTAGTTAGGCCCATAGCCACCCAGGCTGACGCCAGGGCAGGCCTGCCTGCTGCCCCAGCCGTGGTGTAAATAAGCTTCAGAAAGTTTTCCAACTTCCGGTCCGCTTGGTCCTTAAGAGATGCTGTAGGAATTGGCAACAGAAAGGCTTTTACCAGTTTTGCCACATGAGCGTCTACCCTGGAGGCCGTCTCCCTGGGGGTCCTATCCTCCTGGGGGAGAGGATAGAGGGAGGAGAAACGTTTGTGAATAACAAACCTCCTATTGGGAACCTCCCAATCCTCTCTAATGACCTTGTCAAGGTTATCCGACTTGGGAAACAAATCCAAGGAGCGTTTAGGGCGCTTAAATATAGGGCCCGACTCTACATGCAGATCAGCGTGGTCGTCTATTAGAAGGACCGTCTTAACCGCTGTAATCAGGCCTGGCACATCGAGATGAGACGGGGGGTCCTCTCTAACGCAGGCATCCCCTACGTCAATGGCGACGTCAATGGCGACGTCAATGGCGTCATCGACGGCCTCCTCCAAATAATCGTCATCCTGATCCTCTTCGTCCTCATCATCCGAATCATGCATGAGGAGGGGCCAGAGTGGCGCAGGTTTTTTAACTAAAGACCTGTGTCTATCTGCGGGCAATGAACCATCCCCCTGAGCATCCAATGCTGGGGGGGCTACACCCACTGCCGATGAGGACGGGATGGGCTGCTGGGACAGTGCAGCTGAGACCTTATCCACTAGCTGCGCCATCATTTGCACAAGGGATGAGGCCCAAGCAGGTTCCTGAGAGGAGGCCGTAGGCGTGGGCAGCACCTACGCATTGTAGCAGCTTGCACATAAGCCATCCTGTACATAGTCCAGGGGAGATAGGCCCGCATTACAGGCCGTGCATGACAGCAATGCTGGGGCCTCCCCCCTCTTTTGACCCGCCCTTGTTGGGCACAATTACTGGAAATACAGGAGGGCTAAGTACAATATGACACCAAATACACTGCAGCAGTTATTGGGTTAATAAGTACACAGAATACAGCAAGCATAAATAGGCATACAATGCAATGAAGGTAAATGGCACTAGGCTCTTGCAACAGCTATGGCTGGCAGGAGCACTCAGTAACTGTGACCTGTGTCCTGCAGGAGAGGTACAGGGGGGACTTGCCCAAGCCTTCTGGCAGTGAAGGAGTGGAACCCCGGATGGCAATGGAGCTTTTCCGTGTCCCTCCTCACGTGCAGCCAGGCAGACAGGAAGGTATTTCAGTGGCGGGAACTCTCTGTGTGCCAAGCACAGTTCCCTGCCTACTGTCCCCTGGAGAGGGGCTAATGTGCGGGAGCCACCTCCCCCTGCTAACAAATGACCCCCAGGGAAAATATCCACCTGCACCGCCGGTAAAATGGCGGGGATTGGGTGCTCGCCGGGCGGCCCCGCATACCGGCACTGCTGCCCACAGACTAGGATCCCTGGTGGTACAGCAGGACGGGCGGCGAGCCGGCCAACCGCTTGTCAGCACAGCCGGCGGTCACATCTCGCCGGCTGTAACAGCCGTTCTCCGTCATGCGGAGGGCTTGTCCGCAGGCTTGGGGTCGGGGTGTCTGGTGGCCCAGGGACGCTTGCCTCTAGGACGGGAGGATCTGCCCCCCTGGGAAGATCTGGAGGAGAAGGCCTGTCCCCTACTACGGCCCTGGAAATGAAAGGATTGAAAAGCAGGCCGGGGCCGTGTAGCCGGGGTGGATGGTAGGAAGGCAGTTTTTGAAGCTGCCACCGTAGCAACCATTTTATCCAGTTCAGGACCGAATAAGAGGGAACCGTCGAAGGGAAGAGCCTCCAAAGCCTTCTTAGAGTCAGTGTCAGCCTTCCAGGAACGCAACCATATGGATCTGTGGGTGGCCACTGCTGAAGCTGACACCCTAGAGGAGAGAGAAGCAGAATCAAGAGCTGCCTCGGCTAAGTAGAGGGCAGCCTGATGTATCTACTCTATAGTAGGCATTAGAGTTTCTGCTGGGGCCCCCTCAGACACCCCTGCCGCCAAGACAGCAGATCATTTAGTTAGGCCCATAGCCACCCAGGCTGATGCCAGGGCAGGCCTGCCTGCTGCCCCAGCCGTGGTGTAAATAAGCTTCAGGAAGTTTTCCAACTTCCGGTCCGCTTGGTTCTTAAGAGATTCTGTAGGAATTGGCAACAGAAAGGCTTTTACCAGTTTTGACACATGAGCGTCTACCCTGGAGGCCGTCTCCCTGGGGGTCCTATCCTCCTGGGGGAGAGGATAGAGGGAGGAGAAACAAGTGAATAACAAACCGCCTATTGGTAACCTCCCAATCCTCTCTAATGACCTTGTCAAGGTTATCCGACTTGGGAAACAAATCCAAGGAGCGTTTAGGGCGCTTAAATATAGGGCCCGACTCTACATGCGGATCAGCGTGGTCGTCTATTAGAAGGTCCGTCTTAACCACTGTAATCAGGCCTGGCACATCGAGACGAGACGGGGGGTCCTCTCTAACGCAGGCATCCCCTACGTCAATGGCGACGTCAATGGCGACGTCAATGGCGTCATCGACGGCCTCCTCCAAATAATCGTCATCCTGATCCTCTTCCTCTGTATCATCCGAATCATGCATGAGGAGGGGCTGGAGTGGCGCAGGTTTTTTAACTAAAGACCTGTGTCTATCTGCGGGCAATGAACCATCCCCCTGAGCATCCAATGCTGGGGGGGCTACACCCACTGCCGATGAGGACGGGATGGGCTGTGTGCCAAGCACAGTTCCCTGCCTACTGTCCCCTGGGGAGGTGCTGATGTGGGGGAGCCACCTCCCCCTGCTAACAAATGACCCCCAGGGAAAATATCCACCTGCACCGCCGGTAAAATGGCGGGGATCCGGTGCTCGCCGGGCGGCCCCGCATATCGGCACTGCTGTCCACAGACTAGGATCCCTGGTGGTACAGCAGGATGGGTGGCGAGCCGGCCAACCGCTTGTCAGCACAGCCGGCGGTCACATCTCGCTGGCTGTAACAGCCATTCTGTGCACCTCGCTGCGCTATCGCACATGCTCCCGGCGGGGAGCGTAATACTCACAGTGCGCTGTGGTCTCCGGCGTCCGGTGGCGGCTGAAGGCTCCCCAGTGCCTGGGGGCCTCTGCAGGTCCCCACCCACGGGTGGTGATGCTGCGCCGGACCCGGGTGTCGGAGCCGGCAGCGCAGGGGTCTGCTCAGGCCCTTGCATCGCGCCACAGGAAATTGAGGTACTTGTGTGGGGGCAGCCTAGCTCACAAGATCCCCTGTTGGATGGGGGAAATATAGTGTCTGGGAAATTGGCAATGGCTAGGTCATGAGTATATTTGCAACAGGATGATGCCCACTGTAGCTGGAGATGTGCACTGTATTACTGCCCATTTGTGTTGCATTACAGCAGTGGTTACCAAACTGTGTGCTTTTATGTTACGATGGAACTGGTAATGCATCCTGTCACTGATCACAGCATTTAGTAACTCTGTATGCATGAAGGTTTAAGCAAAGGACAGCTCTCCTTCTGTACTCTGTAGGTGCCCTGACAGTCTCAGCACTGCCTCTGAATAAACCCTCCTACGATCCTACGATGAGGCCGCCACTGCTGCTGCTACTGTCCTCCATGGGCCTGAGAAACATATGATGAGCTCCACCAAGCAGTGCTCAGCACAAGCCTCTTAGCCTCTGACCTTTTGGGCAAAGTGTCATGGGACTCACATTTGTGCAATCAGTGTGCCTTGGCTCCCGCTGCTCAGCACCATTAATCATTGTCACATTGGCAGATACAGTAGGTGAAGCTGCAGCACTAAGCCACTCCTATGCACAAAATCTTTAGCTAAAAAAAAGTAAAAAAAAAAAATACATGCCAACCACCCCCTGAGTCCCCCCTTAATCTGGCCCTGCCCAGAAGTGCTTTTGAGCATGTGCAACTGTAGGCCAGTACATGCCTGAGCAACAGGGGACACTGGGAGAGATCCTATTGGATCCTTCCAAGGGAAACATTGCAAAGAGAAACCCATAGACTTCTGTTAGGCAGTGCCATCGATCGATTGTGTTGCCAATCAGGTGCAAGTTACAGAAAGCAAAACTTGTTTTTACCAAAACTTGGTTTTAGTTGATAAGTTAAAAAGCTGACTTATTGAGCATCTTTGCAAACTTTTTTTTGACCATTGAAGTTTTTTTTTGTACAATAACTGAAAATGATTTTCAAAATGTAACTCGTACATTTAGCCTCAATACGCAATGTACTGTACTGTGTAGATACTGTAATGTGTGGAGCGAGTGAGCCGGCAGATCCTATTCAACTCTACTAATGCCAGGCGTCTTTTATTGCTGAAAAAAGCGTTTTATTGGCATCGAGGAATGCACTGGAATTAGTGATGCCAATCCCTGGGCATTTTTTCAATCCCGGGATTGAAAAATATTCTATCCCGGGATTCTCCAGATCCCAGGATTCCTGGGATTGGCATCTCTAAAAAAGCATGCCCTGCCCCCCCTCACACTGCCAGCCCCGCCAATTTACTTACATGGGCAGGTGGTTGGGAGCGGGGCGCAGGCCACACACCAGTTGGAAACAGTGTTGCTCAGACACTACACTGCATTATATTGCACACGCGCAGATTGAAATCCCAGACATTTTTGGGCCAAATCCCAGGATCTTGCCGATCTCGATCCCAGGAGAGGCCACCCTAATCCCAATGCTGTAGAAGGTTGAGCTTTGGACGATGAATAATTACAGACTAAGGGCCAGATGTATTATGCTTGAAAAGTGATAAAATGTAGAGCAATAAACCACCAGCCCATCAGCTCCTAACTGCCATGTTACAGGCTGTGTTTAAAAAATACCAGATAGGAGCTGGTTGGTAGGTCGTACATTCCATCTTAAATAAGTTGATTGGAAACTACCAATTGCTTAATTGGAAAGTTGTGCCTACGCTGAGATGTCTCTCTGTAGGGGCAACTTCACAGTGATCAAAAGGCTGGGTGGGTGTATAATAATGCCGATCTATACTTACAGTATATACCTATAATAACAAACTCTGGCAGAAAAGCTTTTTTGGTTCATGGTTACAAAATTTTCTTCCCAATGCATTCACTAAGCAGAATTTTTTTGATTTGGCTTAATAGTGACAGCATAGTAGAGGCATTTATGCATCAGCCGATACTGGTTCAGTATTCCTTATCCGAAATGCTCAGGACCAGTAGGATTTTGGATAACGGATTATTCAATATTTTGGACATTTTTTTATATTTGAATAAGGTATCTTGCGTTATCTTGCATTTATTTTGTATAAACACATCAAACATGAAATACACACAAATATTTTATTTGTGCATGAAACAAGGCTTAAAACATCAAACAAAGTTTGTGTGCAATCTTATGCTGGCCACACATCAGACCAACTTTCCTCCAACCATCCAACTAGTTGGTTGGATTGAAAATCCGGTACTGTATGGGGGCAAATGACAATAAGCAATTATCTTACAAACTCATGAGAATGGACAATATCATTCAGTGAAATCGTTTTTAAATCAAATAGGTCCAACTACAGAAACAAATGACTTCATTACAAATTACATTTGCTCCTATCCAGTACCAGGTTTTTATTCCATCCAACCAACTAGTTGGATGGTTGGAGAAAAGTTAGTCTGATGTGTGGCCAGCATTAGACACTAAGGGCCTTATTCTAGTTCACTCTTTCTGACAAATTCCTTCTTAGATGGACAAAACCATGTGCACTGCAGGTGGGGTAGATGTTACTTGTGCAGAGAGAATTAGGTGGGGTTTTACTTCAAAGTGAGATCTATATTGCAGTGTAAAAATAAAGCAGCCAGTATTTACTCTGCACAGAAACAAAATAACTCACCCAAATCTAATTCTCCCTGCACCTGTTACATCTGCCCCACCTGCAGTTCACATGGTTTTGTCCATCTAAGAATGATTTTGTCATAAAGAGTGAACTAGAATAAGGCCCTAAATTTGAAGACCAAGCAAATCATTTTCTTGCACATACAGTATTTAGTGCCAGTTACATATCATGTCCCCGGTAGTGCCAGTTACATATCATGTCCCCAGTAGTGTCAGTTACATATCATGTCCCCATTAGTGCCAGTTACATATCATGTCCCCAGTAGTGCTAGTTACATATCATGTCCCCAGTAGTGCCAGTTATAGATGTCCCCAGTAGTGCCAGTTACATATCATGTCCCCGGTAGTGCCAGTTACATATCATGTCCCCAGTAGTGCCAGTTACATATCATGTCCCCATTAGTGCCAGTTACATATCATGTCCCCAGTAGTGCCAGTTACATATCATGTCCCCAGTAGTGTCAGTTACATATCATGTCCCCAGTAGTGCCAGTTAAATATCATGTCCCCATTAGTGCCAGATACATATCATGTCCCCAGGAGTGCTAGTTACATATCATGTCCCCAGTAGTGCCAGTTATAGATGTCCCCAGTAGTGCCAGTTACATATCATGTCCCCGGTAGTGCCAGTTACATATCATGTCCCCAGTAGTGTCAGTTACATATCATGTCCCCAGTAGTGCCAGTTACATATCATGTCCCCATTAGTGCCAGTTACATATCATGTCCCCAGTAGTGCTAGTTACATATCATGTCCCCAGTAGTGCCAGTTACATATCATGTCCCCAGTAGTGCCAGTTACATATCATGTCCCCATTAGTGCCAGTTACATATCATGTCCCCAGTAGTGCTAGTTACATATCATGTCCCCAGTAGTGCCAGTTACATATCATGTCCCCAGTAGTGCCAGTTATAGATGTCCCCAGTAGTGCCAGTTACATATCATGTCCCCAGTAGTGCTAGTTACATATCATGTCCCCAGTAGTGCTAGTTACATATCATGTCCCCAGTAGTGCCAGTTATAGATGTCCCCAGTAGGTTTTTAGCAACAAAAAATAAGTACATTTTGGAGACTTTGGTTTTCGGAATAATTTGGATAACGGATATTTGGATAAGGGATACTCAACCTGTAATACACAGCTTATTATATATTACATCAAACCTTACACAACACTACAGCAGTGTCAACCTGAGTGGTAATTATAACACTGTACATATCTTGTAATACGGCCTACACACAAAGAGATCCCAGGGCATTTTCTAAGCAATGTCAATAGATCGCTTAGAAAATGCCTCTAAATCGCTCCATGTGTAGGGGTATAGCAATAGCGATGTGTGGCCCTGCGCGTTGCTATCACCAGGGACAGGAACACCGAGAACACTGGCCCTGACAGATTGCTCAGTGGCACATCCCTGTGCACCCAGTGGTCGAAGTGGGGCGGTATACGGGGGTATGGCATACCCCCACTTTAATCTGAAGATTAAAAAAAAAAGTTTTTTTTCCCCCTCAGGATGCTCTCTGATCACTCAGCAGCACATATTATGCTTTTGTAATACCCCTGTACAACGGGGCAGTCTGGCAGGGGACGTTGATGGACAGGGGGGTGTCCGAAGGTGCGCACTATATTCACTCTTTACTTTTCCATACCCCCACTTCAAAATTTCCATACCCCCACTTCAAAATTTCCACTTCGACCACTGTGTGCACCAATATGTGCTGAGCAATCTGAGCATTTTTAGCAATCTAGCATCGCTCAGAACGTTACTCTCCCCGTGTGGAGGCCACAAAAGAAGGTGTTTGGCTATTAGCTGCGGACTCTCCTGTGGTTACAAATCATAACATTTGACTTGTCATTTGTATGCGCAACTGATGCAATGTATGTATGTCCTGTTATCCCTCTTGTACCATGCTAGAAGCTGCACTGTATCCACAAAAAAAATCCTAGTATACAAGAGTATACATGGCCAATAAAGTGGTTCTGATTCTGATATGTAAAGATATAGAATATGCAAGGTGCAGCGAGTCACACTCTCTATAATGGTACCCTCATCATTAACTTTAAGGCCCCCATCAGGGGCGGATTGGGAATTAAAACCAGCCCGGGAAATATCTTGAAGCAGCCCTAGTGGGGGGGGGGGCACAGGATGCAGTGTAGAAGGGGGAACGCAGTGTGACAGAGGATGCAGGGAGGGGAGTTGCAGAGTGGTGGAGGATGCAGGGAGGGGAGACCCAGAGTGGAGTTGGTTGCATGGTAATGCAACCAACGCTTATATTACGTGGCTTATACATGTAATGCCCGCTGTAGTAACGATACTTATACACATAACGCCAGCAGTAGTGACAACGCTTATACACATAATGCCCGCTGTAGTAACGATACTTATACACATAACGGCAGCAGTAGTAACAACGCTTGTACACGTAATGCCCGCAGTAGTAACGATACTTATACACATAACGGCAGCAGTAGTAACAACGCTTGTAAACGTCATGCCTGCAGTAGTAACAACACTTATACACATAATGCCCACAGTAGTAACAATACTTATGCACATAATGCCCGCAGTAGTAACAACGCTTGTACACGTAATCCCCACAGTAGTAACAATACTTATGCACATAATGCCCACAGTAGTAACAATACTTATGCACATAATGCCCGCAGTAGTAATGACACCTATACATGTAATGCCCACAGTAGTAACAACACTTATACACATAACGGCAGCAGTAGTAACAACGCTTGTACACGTAATCCTCACAGTAGTAACCAGTGGCGTAGCTACATTTTGGGCGCCCCCGCCGTTAGGGGGGGGCGCCCATACCCACCCCCCGCCGCCGCCCCGTCGAGCACCCCCCCCGTCGCTCCGTCGCCTATGCTAACCCCCTCCCCCGCAGTCTTACCTATCGCGCTGGTCCCGGTGGCTCCGTCCGTTCATCTGCTGGGGACCACCACAAAATGGCCGCCCCCGTACAGCAGACAGTTTCAGAGAACTGTTTGCTATATGGGGGCGGCCATTTTGTTGTGTTCCTCATCAGAAGAACGGAGCCGCCGGGACCAGCAAGATACGTAAGTCTGCGGGGGATTGGGGGGGGGGGGTAACTATAGCACCGCAGCCCCCGGCGCCCCCACATGCACAGCGCCCCCCCCCCCCCGCGTTGGCGGGGGCTGCGGTGCTATAGTTACGCCCCTGGTAGTAACAACACTTATACACATAATGCCCGCAGTAGTAATGACACCTATACATGTAATGCCCACAGTAGTATCGACGTTTATACATGTAACGCCCACAGTAGTAACAACACTTATACACATAACGGCAGCAGTAGTAACAACGCTTGTACACGTAATGCCCACAGTAGTAACAACACTTATACACATAGGGGGTTATTCTAGTTCACTCTTTCTGACAAAATCCTTCTTAGATGGACAAAACCATGTGCACTGCATGGGGGTAGATGTAAAATGTGCAATGATAATTAGATTTGGGTGAGTTATTTTGTTTCTGTGCAGAGTAAATACTGGCTGCTTTATTTTTACACTGCAATATAGATCTCACTTTGAAGTAAAACCCCACCCAAATCTAATTCTCTCTGCACAAGTGGTACTTGTGTATTTTGGCGGCGCCCGATTTCAGCATCGCACGATGAACGCGTCGCATCGCATGCCATGTACCGGATGGCATGCGATGCGAGTTTGACCCCCTATGCGATGAAAAATCGTATAAGCACCCTAAAGGGTGCTTTTGAGCACCCTAATGGGTGCTTACAATGTTAAATGCACCCCCACGCCACCCCCCCCACTATAAACATGAACCGGGTACCTTCACAGGTAAACGCGTCCCTTCGCGGGCTTCACAGGTATCCGCGTGCGCTCGCCACGCTTCGGGCTCGGTGGCTCGCTGCACTCGCCACACTATTCTATTCTCAACTCCACGCCAACGTGGATAGTGGGGGTATGAAAAGGTCGTAGGATGCGTACCGCCGCCCCTCGCGGGCTCGCTGCGCTCGCCACGTTTCGGGTTCACGTTTGTAGTGGGGGGGTGGCGTGGGGGTGCATTTAACATTGTAAGCACCCATTAGGGTGCTTAACATTGTATAAGCACCCATTAGGGTGCTTATACAATGTTTAAGCGCATTGCATCGCATCGCATCGTATGGCATTGTATGCCATGTACAATGGCATACAATTTGAAAATTGTATGCCATCGCACACTATCCAACGAAATCGCGTCGCATCGCATACCATCGCATGCGTTATGGTATGCGATGCGATGGGCGCCGCCAAAATACACAAGTACCGCACAAGTTACATCTGCCCCACCTGCAGTGCACATGGTTTTGTCCATCTAAGAAGGATTTTGTCAGAAAGAGTGAACTAGAATAAGGCCCATAATGCCCATAATGCCCACAGTAGTAACAATACTTATACACATAATGCCCGCAGTAGTAACAATACTTATATACATAATGCCCGCAGTAGTAATGACACCTATACATGTAACGCCCACAGTGTGGTTGGGTGGTGGGTGAAGGAACTTGCGCGGCAGGAGGGTTGAGTGGGCGGTCGGCTGAGTAGGGTGCTGTGTAGGTGGCTGAGTGCATCATCGCTGCAGCCATGCTTTGGGGCCCCTGAGAACGCTGGGGCCCGGGTCAGCTGTACCCTTTCACCCTCCCTGTTGCCAGGCCTGAGTACATCCCCCACCCCCATAGGCAGACATGTCACGTAATCAGATCCCCCTCCAGCACAGCCCCCAGTCCCTCCCACAAATAGGCAGACTTGTCACATATTCACATGCCCTAGGCCCTCCAGCACATCCTCCCCCCCTAGGCAGACATGTCACATACCCCTCCAGCACAGCCCCTATAGACAGACATGGGGGGGGGGATCTGAATGTCACATGTCTGCCTATGGGCATACCTCCCAACTGTCACGATTTCCGCGGGAACGTCCCGATATTCGGGAACGTTCCCACGTCCCGCCCGGGGCCGCCATTGTCCCGCGGTGGGGGGGACAGTTGGGAGCCCCCCCAGCTTGCCGAGAATAGACGCTGTGCGCATGCGCACAGCATCTATTCAGCGCCGACGAGCGGCGAAAACGGGGGCGGGCCGGAGTTCGCGTCACCCCGTGAGGCCACGCCCCCTTTTCTCGAGGCGAACGTCCCGACCTCCCAACTACAAAAGTTGCGAGGTGTGATATGGGGGAGCTGAGTTGGAGGGGGATCTGGGTTGTCACAGTGAGTCTGTCTGCCCTAATGCAGACAGCAGTCAGTCACAGACCCCCTTCCCCCTCATGTGCAGGAATGTCACATACACAGAATCCCCTTCAGCACAGCCTACACTGTAAAACTGGCACATGCAGGGAGATTTATTCCCCATGTCCCTCACACAGTGACAGGAGTGAGTCTCTCTCTCTCCCCTTACCCCCGACTCCATTCCCTAACAAGGTTGCCAACCAGTGTCCCCAGAGCCCACAGTGTTACTCACATAATTCTGGAAGCTGAAGCCCGGCCACAGCGCTGCTGCCTGCTGCTCCTCGTCTCTCTCCCCTCTCAGGCTGACGTCATCAGTCTGAGAGGTGCTCCCCCTGGCTGCAGCTCATTGCAGCCGCAGCAGCAGGGAGGAGGGAGCCGGAGGGAAGCACATGCAGCCATCTTCATTTAGGGCACAGTGCCGCAGCCCAGCACGGAGACGCCGCGGCAGCCCAGTTAGGTAGGATAGGCGGCCCATTCTGACATAAAAGGTGCCGGCTCAGCGGGAAACGGCCCGGTTTCCCGGTGGGCCAATCCGCCCCTGGAGCTATATATGTTGTTTAACAGGGCATCCATGAATTCTTCAGGCAGTTAAACTTAAAACAGGATATATATTCCATAATAGTGTCACATTCTATGACCAAATCAGATGTTTTGGTATAATGATTGATCTTTATCAAGGCTTATCCGGCATCATCTATAGCAAAACAACAAATGATTTTTTTCAGCCTAACAAAGGCCTATCCATAATAATTATTAAAACTGTCTGTTACTAGTTTTATCAGAAACCGAATCCTCCTGTGTATGTGTGTTTTATTTTATATCTTATAACCTAGTAAGGCCACTTTCATGTCCTAAAGAATAATAATACACAGATGTGCTGACCACCACTGCCTGGGTGTTGCTATTGTAACAAATATCAAAGTGCAGCCAAACTCCTCTGATATCTATGCCACTGGTGGGTATGTTTCTCTGCCATGGTACGCCTAGTCACATGATCGTCTGTTAAGCCCATCATCTGATATACATCAGGGTTGCCTAGCATACCGGAATGGCCGGGAGGTTCCCGAAAATCGGGTCCCTCTCCTGGCCTCCCGGAATGGTGGACAACACTCCTGGATTCTGGGGGAACCCTGCTCCACCCCGATCACGGCTCCCTCCCCTCGACCATGGCATTTAAATACCACAACCCATGGGTCTCAGAGGAGGGGACGGGGCTAAAATGCCATAATCAAGTAATTTTAGCTCCTCCCCCTCCATGGAGATCTGTGAAACGGATTATGTCTTGAGGGTGGGGGCTTGATGACATAATGCTCAAGCCCCACCCCCCAAAGTGCTGCTGAAAGTCTTCTCTGCTGGCTTCTCATGGAGAGGAGACTAGAGAAGTAGGCAACCCTGATCTACTGACAATTCAAAAAAATGGGGGTTCCAATTCCAAATTCCAATTTTGGGGTGCAGTAGTATAATATTTCCTCCAGGTTATAGTGTTATTGCAGTATATCTTATTCCTGGTCCTCCAGCTCCAAGATGTAAGATATGCTTAGTGCTGGAAAAAAATGGGCGTGCCCAGACTCACGGTAAATATGGATTTGTACAAGCCCGTAGCGTTTTCTTTTTCAGGCTCTTCTCTATTCTCTCTTCTCTGGGTGTAAGTCTGTGTTGCTACAGGTGAAGATCTCTGTTGTTGCTGGTGAAGATGTGATCTCTGTGGATATTAAGTGCGTGTAAAAAAGAAGTGTTTTAGCGTCTGCCCCCCCAAGGTTTCATGATAAATACTTCCCACACTGCTACACTGCCAACGGCCCAAATAAGAAAGCTATTGAGGCATGGTACCCTTTCTCAATCGTGCTTCTCTCCCAGATATATGACTCTCATGGGGTAAAATCATTTTCTCAATTAACAGAAGAGTATGGGCTCCCAAAAACCCATTTTTTCCGCTACCTCCAACTGAGATCTACATTAGGGACTTGTTTTGGAGGTATTACACCGCAATTCAATGAGTCGGAGATTAAAAAATTAATTAAATCCCCTAATAATAAAACTGTATCCAAGGGATACGGAATATTAATGAAGAATAAAAATAGGGAGGGTTTAATAAAACTAAAAGAAAAATGGGAGAATAATGTTGGAGAGTTAAGTATCCTGGAGTGGTCTAGTGCTAAGAAGGAGGTGATAAATGCAACTAACTCAATTCGAGTGCAGCAAACCCAACTATTCATCCTACACAGATCTTATATGTCGGCAAGCAGATTGGAGAAATTTGGGGGAAGAGCATCTGCTAATTGTCCAAAATGTGGTAGTCTACCAGGGACATTTATACACTTAGGGCCTTATTCTGGTTGGAGCGGCCGGGCCGCTCGCGTACGTTCCGGGGTTTTTCATGATCTGCGCATGTGCAGATACGCTAATGCGCCGGCGCGAACCCTCCACAACGCTTACGGCCGGGTCTCACCGTGCGAAAAAACCTGTACGCGAGTGTACGGGTAATGGGGGCGGCATAGGGGCGTGTTGATGGGAGCGGCCGAAATAATGAGGCAAAATGGGCGTAAATATGGGCGTACACGGGGGTGTGCACCAAAACTGAGCGGTGCTACTACCGCACGATTGACTAAAGCACCGTTCATTTCGGACACCAAACAGGCGCCCGGCAACCGCCAGCTCAGACCACCCCTACAGATACCGCATGCCAGCGTGCGCCTGAGTTAGCTAATTACCGCTGATTACTACTCAAACACATACACCTGAATGTAATAAGCAATGCTGCAGTCTATTAAGTCCAAACCATGATTTCACTACCTGCAAGCCACAAACACAGCACACAAACACATAGGAAGCTTGTCTTTCTATACTTCTCCACATTTAAACGTTTGTTTAATGTAAGGTAAGAATCTTTTTAACACCTGCTTATATACGCTAAGGTAGGGATTTGCTAAACAGTTAGACACATTCACTACGTGCTTTCATACACTTTACACAGTAGCACACTCAATCTACACAAGTCGACATGTGTCAACGTGTTCACTGTAATACAAACATAGGTTTTCTATTTAGGATACAATAACATAAACCACATCTAACACCTACAAAGGATGTTTCAGCAATGTTTGAAGGCCATGACCACTATTTAGCACACAATCTTTGTATACTACCCAAAATACTGAACTGTACCACTATCTTATCTGCTATGAATTGGATTTGACTACACTCTGGATGTAAGATGCCACCAATCACATTATTGCACTCACATCTCTCTAACAAACGATTCCTACATCTGCTTATGACACTGTCAAATCATAGATATTTAAAAAGTTATGCATGTTTGTTCACAAGCTATTTTATCATGTTTGGCCCATTCACACATCTTTTTTTAGGGAGGACACATATGCATTCCTACACAAATGTACCTTTTCACCCTTGTTTGTCTGCCTCACCCACTCCATGAGGAAAGCATTGTTCTGGACCTGCTTTTACCTACTACTGTAGGAGCTACCTCACCTGCACACAAACTGCTTTCTCACCTATTAAGTTGCTCTGCACATGTGCTGACACAAACTAATTAGCAGGGAAAAGTTGGATAGGAACATGGGAATGGCCATGGAGAGGGTTACACATGGGAAACTTCGACCACACTTCAACAAATGTTCAAAAATACCCTGGTCAGTAAGTACACATAAATCTAGTATTTGTTTCACACAAGAAATGACACATACCATAATTTTGATTTAATTTGTAAAATAAATTTATTTGCTGTTCAGCATCACAGCTTGACACTTTAATGTGAGAAATCAAATAAACAAATAAAATAGACACACAAATAATAAAACAGCCAGAACAAGAGGTTGCATATCTCCAAACATGTGTTACCCTGCAAATGCAATGGTGAAAGAAATGGGGACACCAGAATACGTACTGCAACAACCAGGGTGAATACTAAGCAAGATACACACCACCAAAAAAAAAATCCTGCATTTGTAGAGGTCAAAATACGAACTTTCATGCCCATGGCACGCAAATGGATCGATGGGCAACTCAGGAAGCGGATGTCCAGTGCAATTTAAACCTTTGGGCTCCAACCACAGAGGAAGTGAACCAGGTCTCATTTGGGCCCTTTTTTGCCCCTTTTAGATGGGGCCTTGGGGACAGGGGCCTTTGGCTCAGCTGGCTTTCGGCGTCTTCCCCTAGTCGACACAGGAGGGTCAGCCGAGGTGGAAGGTTGGGGAGCAGCTTGGGGTGGGGCAGCAGATGGGGGATTGTCCCTTAGGGACCTGGCGGTGGACAGCTGCTCCGCAAGAAGTTCATTCTGGGGTGTTGGCCAATGCTTAGCATGCCAGCCGCCAGAGTTTCATTAATGCGGTTCAACGCCTCAACCTGCAGCTGGTTTGTGGCCTTCCACTCCGCCAGAAAATCCGCCACCTGCTGCTGACGGATCGCAGCATCCACCCCTTGCTGCTCGATCCTGTCCAGCGTCACCAACAGGCTCTCACTCCATGTCTCCTGTGGCTGGGGCTGGGGGCGACGTCTTGGTGGAGGCTGGACCACCTGCTCCACCTGTGGCTCTGCAGAGGAAGATGCTGCCGGTACATCCTGACTTTCTGCTTCTGCTAGGATAAGAATTGAAAACAATGTCACCATCACATACGCAATAAAAAATATCTTTCTAAATACAATGCATTACTGTGACTTACCATCAAAAGCAGCAGCAAAGACCTCCGCCGGGAGCTCACTGTCCATATTGGAGATCCCCCTGATCTCCCCCACATCGATCACGTCACAGGAGTCCAGCTCCAGGGGGGTATACTCCAAATGGTCAGGCATAGGACCGCTCCCGGTGGACATGCTGTGGTTGTACCGGTCAGTCATCTTCCTCTTCAGTGCACTTTTGAAGTCAGTCCACCTACAAGTTTAAAAATACAAATATCACCATGAGATATGTGCACCACTGTGCTACGTGTAGGGTTACCACCTAGTCCCTTTAATTCCGGACACATGTTACTTACACAGGTTCTGTGGCAGTTTAAAATTAGGTGAAGTGGAGTCTTGAAGTCAGCCAGCCACAGAACCTGTGTAATTAATATGTGTCCGGAATTAAAGAGACTATGTGGTACCCCTAGCTACGTGACATTTCCTAGTGTGGGTGATCTTATGTTTTTTGGCCATATGTGTCCCACACACACATTCATGTCTCAATTAGGAGGCATTTCAGTGTCTCATCTCATTCATTAGGCCACTAAATGCACATACATACATCACTATGCAGAAATGACATCATCCATGGCCAAATTAGGCACCTCCACCTGGTGTGAAACTACACATTCCACCATAGCTTCACAATGTGGTTATTATGGAGTAATTTAACTATGGAATGGCATACTGGGATGTGTAGTTTCTCACCAGCTACATGTGCACAGTTTGCTCATTCTTGTTTCATTAGCATCATATGGAACATGTTACAACAACTCTTTCAAAAACACACTTTCTCTTGTCCCATCACATACTTCACATGAGCAGAACTGTGCCCATAACCTCACATCACACCAATGGTGCATGTTTCATATATCAATGTGGGTTATTAGACATGGTTGTGTTCACATGTGACATTGAAGTGTAGCACTATCTACAAACACACCTTTCTATTAGTCTCAAAACATACATGTAACATATGTACACACATATGACATTATCAGGGGGACAAAGACCAGGGCAATTTTTCAGCAGTCTCCAGCAGGAACTGAGGCCCTTATTCTAGTTCACTCTTTCTGCCCAAATATTTCTTTGATGGACAAAACCATGTGCACTGCAGGTGAGGCAGGTGTAAAACCCCACCCAAATCTGATTATCTCTGCACAAGTAACACCTGCCTCACCTGCAGTGCACATGGTTTTGTCCATCTAAGAAATATTTGGCCAGAAAGAGTGAACTAGAATAAGGGCCTCAGTTCCTGCTGGAGACTGCTGAAAAATTGCCCTGACAAACACACTAACCTTTTCTTCACCGCGTCCCAAGTTCTGACCACTGGTGCCACCTGGTTCACTTCCTCTGTGATCTTCTCCCAAAGGTTTCTCCTTGCACTGGCACCCGGCTTCCTGGTTGCCAATTCAATCCATTCGCGTGCCCTGGGCACTAGAATTCGCATTTTGGCCTCTACAAATGCAGGGTTTCTCCTTTTGGAGGTGGTATCCTGCTCAGTCCTCACCCTAGATGTTGCAGCTCGTTTTCTGGTGGCCCCAGTTCTCTCACCATGCACCTGCTGGGTCACACCTGTTTGGAGAGATGCAACCTCTTGTTCTGGCTGGTTGCTTGGCCCTTGTGGAGCTGGTGGAGGTTCACCAGGGCCTGTTACTGAGGAGCCCGCTTGATCTTGCAGGCTACTCCTCTCTTGGGCCCTCCTTCTCCGCTCCTGTTCCCTCTTGTTGAGTGCATCAAGCAGGGATTCTGCTGTAGCTCTCTGCAGAGCGTCCTCAGCTGCGGAATCGTCTGAGTCAGACATGTTTGCAGCAATTGTGGGCTGCATCTGACTGAATATTTATATGTTAATCTCCCGCCACGAACAAGGGGGCGTATATTTTTCCCCGCAAGGTAGATGCAAATTTACGCCGATATTTCCCGCCGATAATTGCCGCTTAAATTACGCAGGTCTCAATGCACCTGATCAATCACCCGTATATGTATATACACAGGTTGTGGAGCATTGTGGGCTACATCGTGATATGCGTGCACCTGTCATTCCAATGATGAGTGTTGTCAGCTGGTATCTGTTGGAGTTCGTGTATGCTTTGTGAGTCACATTTAAAAACATCACGTTATAATGCTTGCCTTGCATATGTAATGTCTATGCAATTGTCATACAGCAACATGTTGCATTGTGGCCCTTTAAGCAGCGTAGTTCTAAGTAGACGGTTGCGTGTATTAATTTCCGCATACTATATATACAGTACTTTTCTCTTCATGGCAATCGGTGTATTGAGCCCCCTTTAAGCAGCGTAGTTATGAGTAGACGGGGTGCGTGTATTATTTTCCGCACACTGTATATATACAGTTCCTCTCTATACATTGAATGCATGCTGTTGGTTGTGGTGTGTATATCGGAACGGTCCGCGTAAGTTTCTATTCGCATCCAGTTTGTTAATGTAAGAGGGATTAATAAAGTTTATACCAAACAAACAATTTTTTCAACCAATCAGCAAGCACCAAAAGTGATATATGTACCTGCAATTAATAACTGCGCCATTGCCACCATGACAGCAAACAGAGCTAGGCCATTCTCGACCCCTGAGCTGTTGGCCCTGGTCCACGTCATGGACCGTCACCTGGGGCCCAGGGGCCCATATGTTTCGAATGCGGACAAGCGGCGGGCGTATAATGCTGCCCGCCGCCTGATATTTTCCACGACCGGCGTCCGCAGAAGCCTGGGGCAGGTTGAGCGGCGCTGGTCAGACCTGCGCCGGCGGCAGCCCGTTCTACTGTGCAGCCTTCGCCGCCATATTGCCCGATGTAAGTTTTGATTACTAGTATGTCTGCGTTTTTTAGCAATGTTGTGTGTACTTTTTAAAAATAGGTTGCTGAGTATGGGGGTGTATATGGGTGTATATGGGTGTATATGGGGGTGTATATGGGTGTATATGGGGTGTATATGGGGGTGTATATGGGTGTATATGGGTGTATATGGGGTGTATATGGGTGTATATGGGTGTATATGGGGGTGTATATGGGTGTATATGGGTGTATATGGGGTGTATATGGGGGTGTATATGGGTGTATATGGGTGTATATGGGGGTGTATATGGGTGTATATGGGGGGTATAGGGGGGTGTATATGGGTGTATATGGGTGTATATGGGGGGTATAGGGGGTGGTTTAAGTAGTTGCTCAGTTTTTTGGTGTAGGATATCAAATAGTTAGCATGATAAATGTCTGAAATATCACAGCAATGATCATTTGGAAGGTTATGAGCATGACTAATGTGAATTTTTCTTTCCGCCTTTTTTATGAATCCCAATCTTCGATTTCTATGCCATCAACATGAACATTGCAGCACGGGCAAGAGCCGCCAGAGAAGCCCGGGAGCAGGCACGCCGGGACCAGGCAGCCCCGGAGCAGCCAGAGGAGGAGGAAGAGGAAGAGGAAGAGGAAGAGGAGGAGGAGGAAGAGGAGGAGGAGGAGGAAGAGGAGGAGGAGGAAGAGGAAGAGGAGGAGAAGAAAGAGGAGGAGGAGGAAGAGGAGGAGGAGGAAGAGGAAGAGGAGGAGAAGAAAGAGGAGGAGGAGGAAGAGGAGGAGGAGGAAGAGGAAGAGGAGGAGAAGAAAGAGGAGGAGGAGGAAGAAGAGGAGGAGGAAGAAGAAGAGACACAGGGTGCTGTTTGGACCCACACAATTTCCCCATCCCCTTCCCCCTCCACAACCCCCACCACCTCCCCAACCCCCACCCCCCCCTCCCCACCCCATTTCCAACCCCCCTATACCTCTCCACCACCCACCCCCAAACCTCTCCACTCCCCAGTAACAGCCACTACCGTGGTCCAGACTCCGGGACCATCATTCTCGTTGCTCCAGACCCCCCCAACCACCGCACAGCCAACCAGCGGTGACCAGGATGGCTCAAGTAGCCGTAAGTAAATAATTTGTCTAATGTTTACCTACACATTTCTACACATCAACAATCACAACAACCACATATGTGTATCCAACATCAACATTAGTTGCAACATATCACTGCAGGGCGACCATGAGGTGTGTCCTGTCCTTCTCCAGGAACAAGGGTCCCCTTGGTGGTTTTTTTGAGTGTGGCCATGCCTCACCCCTTGAATAATTGACATAACAGTACATCCAATGAGATATCCGACATTAGTGGTGTGGTAGTTATGTGGCTCCAGGTGTTGGGTAACTCCAGTTCCCAGCATGATGTGCAACACAGGGCCGGATTATAATGGAAGCACAAGGGGTCAGTGCCCCTGGGCCCCCCTCTAGCTAGGGGCCCCCTGTGGTTGTCATGTATTTTTGACCAAAAAAATGTGTAAGTTGTTTTTTTTCTTTTTTAGCTAAATGTTTTGTGCATGGGTGGGGTAGTGCTGCAGCTTCACCTATCTGCCAATGTGACAATGATTTATGGTGCTGAGCATCGGGAGCCAAGGCACACTGATTGCACAAGTGTGCAGTGCATTTCTGGGAGTTGACTAAGTCCCATGACACTTTGCACCAGAGGACAGAGGCTGAGAAGTTTGTGCTGAGCTCTGATTGGTGGAGCTCATTACATGCTTCTCAGGTCCATGGAGAACAGCAGCAGCAGCTTAGTCATGGGAGGGATTTTAATCAGAGGCAGCACTAGGACTGTGAGGTCTCCACCAGAGTAAGGGGCAGAGGGACAAACACAGGCTTTTCATGTGGTGTGTGTGTGTGTGTGTGTATATATATATATATATATATATATATATATCCCCTGCAGTTAATTAAGTATATTATTTTGTAGTACTGTGTTTACAGCAGACCCATCTTCAATGTAGTTTAAAAATGTATGTGGCCTTCACACATAACTCTCAACTTATTTTTAGGTACAAATACAACAAACATTTGTGTATGTTATATATTAATTTTTTATTTTTATCCCTTCCCTACAGACACTGGACAGCAGCAGGAGGAGGTGGCAGCCCTAATGCGGGAGATTGTCCTCACCCTCCTGTACCTCCAGATCCTGTTTGGCCTTCTGGAGGCCCGAATTTAATTTTTTTTTATCCCCCCCCCCCCCCCTTATTATTTTTGTGCCAAATAAACGTTTATGTACAGTTCGAAATTGCCTTTGTTTTTAATCAGAAATATGTTAGAGGGCTTGTAAGGGTAGGTACATACAGATGTGTACTGTAAGTTATACTTGTAATTTGAGGTGAGGGGTAATGATTGATGTGTGAATGTGTGTGTTTTTGAATAAAATAACACATAGTAAAAATGCATGAATTTTTAATGTTGTTCGATTACAACATCACACATAACATCAGGGTAGGTATACATGTTACACATTGTGGACAAAGTAATTATGGACATAATTTAGTACATATACAGAAACACCAACATTACTTGATGTAAAAATAACAGCAATATGGGGACACATAGATAGTGATTAAAATGCCACATTAGAACATCACAAATATACATGTAATGAGGGTTCAAATGTAGTTTTATTAGGTCTTTATTGAGGTAGACAATTGAGTTAATAGAAAACAATAATTGAATAACAAATAGATTAATTAATCAATTGTGAGATTTGTAGTTGAAAGGGAAGATTTGCAGGTCCATATATGTGAAGGGTATGCCAGCGTACACGGACGTACGCTCACTCTCACGAGCGGTGACATAACTTGTGTTTTCCATTGAAAACAATAGGGACCCGTGCGTGCAAGCTGGCGTACGCTCAGATCTCCGCAAGAAGTCGGTGGGAAGACGGACGAAAGACGTCCGCGTACGTTGCCGTACGCTCAGTTGTACGCCAGTTGTCGGAGTGTAAGGGCTGGGCCGGCCGCGTACGTTGCCGTACGCTCATTTGTACGCCACTCCCCTTCTACGTTGTTTCTGGCCGTACGTAAGCGGCAGATTTGTGGGTGGACCTAACCCCAACGGCCGCGTACGGCTAGCGTACGGTAATCGCGTACGTACGCACGTTTGGCCGCACCGATCAGAATAACCTCCTTAATATGGGAGTGTGAAGTCGTGGCAGAATTTTGGGAAAATGTTAAGTTAAATATAATAAGCACAGGGATACCTCCAGAAACCCTGACCCCGAAAAGCTGTTTATTAGGTATAATATCAGATGATACAGATAGGAATATAAAGAAGTATGTGATTAACTTAGTAGCAATTGCTAAAATCCTAGTGGGAAGTAAGTGGATGTCTAACACTGCACCGAATATTGAAGCATGGAAAGCACGAGTTAATTATATTGTAGAACAAGAGAGAAATCTTGCACGAGCACGAAATTCAAAAAAAACTTTTTATTTAACATGGAACTATTGGATTCAGTCACCCCTATATAGGGAAAATACACAGGTTTAAATCTTAAAATCATTCACTGCTATCAGTAGGCACTTTAGTAATATGGTAGTTTAAGTATATGTAACGGGTAGAAATTCTGTGTAAAACAGTCGTAACAAAAAACAAATTAGTTTTTAGCTTAAGAATACTTCACTCCCCGTCCCCCCCCCTTTTTTTTTTTTTTTTCTTTCTTCTCTTTTTTTTTCTCTCTTTTTTTTTCTTTTCTTCACCCACCTAGATCCCTCTAAGAGCATAATAGATCAAAGCAAGCAAATTTAGGGCTACAATAAACTGCATAATTAATCTTTAAACAGCGTTATGTATATCTGAATAGAAAGGAATAGAAGAAACAGTAAGCCACGAGGTAGATCCGGTGTAACCGTATCTTTTTCCCACGAAAAAAATTCCTAAATGTATATGTATTGGTACCTAAATGTTAAATGTATGTTTGTATTATGTAATAATGTATCTAAATGTCCTAATGGATGTAATGTTTGTCTTTTAAAAAAAAAAAATGATAATAAAGAATATAAAAAAAAAACAAAAAAAAAAACTGTCTGTTACTAGTTGTATCAGAAACCGAATCCTCCTGTGTATGTGTGTTTTATTTTATATCTTATAACCTAGTAAGGCCACTTTCATGTCCTAAAGAATAACAATACACAGATGTGCTGACCACCACTGCCTGGGTGTTGCTATTGTAACAAATATCAAAGTGCAGCCAAACTCCTCTGATATCTATGCCACTGGTGGGTATGTTTCTCTGCCATGGTACGCCTAGTCACATGATCGTCTGTTAAGCCCATCATCTGATATACATCAGGGTTGCGTAGCATACCGGAATGGCCGGGAGGTTCCCGAAAATCGGGTCCCTCTCCTGGCCTCCCGGAATGGTGGACAACACTCCTGGATTCTGGGGGAACCCTGCTCCACCCCGATCACGGCTCCCTCCCCTCGACCATGGCATTTAAATACCACAATCCATGGGTCTCAGAGGAGGGGACGGGGCTAAAATGCCATAATCAAGTAATTTTAGCTCCTCCCCCTCCATGGAGATCTGTGAAACGGATTATGTCTTGAGGGTGGGGGCTTGATGACATAATGCTCAAGCCCCACCCCCCAAAGTGCTGCTGAAAGTCTTCTCTGCTGGCTTCTCATGGAGAGGAGACTAGAGAAGTAGGCAACCCTGATCTACTGACAATTCAAAAAAATGGGGGTTCCAATTCCAAATTCCAATTTTGGGGTGCAGTAGTATAATATTTCCTCCAGGTTATAGTGTTATTGCAGTATATCTTATTCCTGGTCCTCCAGCTCCAAGATGTAAGATATGCTTAGTGCTGGAAAAAAATGGGCGTGCCCAGACTCACGGTAAATATGGATTTGTACAAGCCCGTAGCGTTTTCTTTTTCAGGCTCTTCTCTATTCTCTCTTCTCTGGGTGGAAGTCTGTGTTGCTACAGGTGAAGATCTCTGTTGTTGCTGGTGAAGATGTGATCTCATTATATTACTCTAAGCTTTATCATTTGAAGGATGATCCCTCTACGCCTCAGCCCAGTGTCGGGGGGATGAGGGACTTCTTTGATAAGATCTCCCTCCCGTCGCTCTCTGGGGAGACTTGCCTATCTCTCAATGCTCCCTGTACTCCTGAGGAGGTCCAGTGTGCCATTGATTCTCTTCCTTCTGACAAAGCCCCGGGTCCTGATGGTTTCCCATCAAACTTTTATAAGACATTTAAAAATCAGCTGACCCTGATGCTTGTAAAGCTCTTTAATGAGGCCTCTGACACTAAGTGTCTCCCCCCTGAGATGCTTGAATCTCGCATCGTTACAATCCCCAAACCTGGCAAGTCCCCTTCTTCTGTCCAAAATTACAGACCCATAGTGCTACTTAATACTGACTTAAAACTGTATGTTAAAATGGTCGCTAATCGAATAGGCCCATCCCTCATTAAAAATGATCAAGTAGGTTTTGTGTTAAACAGACAGGCCCCTGATAACACACGCAGGGTGATTGACGTCATGGAACACTGCTTAGCAAAGAAAGACCCTCTCCTAGTCCTCTCCTTAGATGCAGAGAAGGCCTTCGATAGACTCCATTGGGGCTTTATGAAAATGGCCTGAGAGAGATTCGGCTTTCAAGGCTGGATATTAGATTCTATTCTGGCCCTCTACACTTGTCCCTCCGCCAGGGTTTTCTCTAATGGCTGTTCTTCTGTGAGCTTCCAAATTACCAATGGCAATCGTCAAGGGTGCCCCCTTTCCCCCTTAATTTTTGCATTGGCCATTGAGCCCTTGGCAGAGTGTATATGATGTGATGATTTAATCCTAGGCCCTTCAATTGGTGATCTCTCTCATAAAATCAGCCTGTTTGCCGACGATGTCCTATTATGCATTCTGGACCCCATCCATTCTCTGCCTGCTTTGCATAAGGTTTTACAAGAGTATTCAGAGGTCTCTTTCTATAGACTTAATACTAACAAGACGGAGGCTCTCCCACTGGGCCTTCCTCCTGATGTGGTCGCTGAGCTGAGAAAAACATATAATTATTCATGGCAGTCTAGCTCCTTAAAATATTTACATCTAGCTTCTGGAAAGCATGTTATTGACTGTAACTATAATCCCTTGTTGAAGGCGTTTTCGAATTTAATCGGGGACTGGATGGTACATGACGTCTCTTGGCTTGGGAGAATCGCTGCGGCCAAAATGGTGTTATTACCAAAATTAATGTATCTCTTTAGAGCTGTCCCAAGGCTCCCCCCAGGTCTACCCTTCAAAAATTCAATCAGCTCCTAGCTAAATATATCTGGAGGGGAGCTAGGCCTAAGATAGCTAAGAAGACGCTGGTCAGGCCTAAGAGGTCTGGGGGAGTGGCCTTTCCAGATTTAGAGCTCTATTTAGCTGCTTGTGTTCTAAATCAGATTAGAGACTGGACTGCATCTGTGACCCAAAAGCCCTGGGTGACCTTGGAGAGTTCCTACTCACATCCTGTCCCTTTAGCTGACCTTCTATGGCTCCCTCCTTCCATTTCACGTGGATATGCATCTACAGATGGAGCCGGGGTTATCTTCGCAGGGGATGGCGGCAGAATCGCCAGCCGCCATCCCCCGCCAGCCGCCATATGCTCTGCGAAAGAGGATGCGTGCACACGAGATGCGCGCGCGTCCACTTCCGACGGCGCTTTCCCCGGGTCCCCGCTGGCTTGCCGGCGGTCACCCGGGGTCCCCACCGCCTCCTCCCCCCCCCCACCGCCTCCCCTAACCCTGTCCGTCTCCCTGAAGCGGAGACGGACAGGGTTCCCGTCACCCCGCCGCCCGGAAACTGAGACGCGCGTGAGACGCACATGCATCTCAGTCAGATGGACGCCGGGCTGCTGGCGGATCGCCAGCGGAGACAGTCTGTCGATTCGCCAGCAAGAGGGAGCCCGGCTCCATCTGTAGGTGCAAATCTATCCAATCTTCACTAGAGGTCTGGCACAAACTAGTTGACTCTACAGGAAAGGCTACCTTCCCAGCCGCCCCTTTATCACTCAAGGCCCTTAAGGCACTAATTCCTATCCCCCAACTGGGCAAGTGGATCAATCTGAGCGTATCCTCATTGGGAGATTTATACACAAACGGACAATTGCGATCCTTCTCCGACCTGCAGAATACTGGAGCTTCACCTTTTCAAAGAGAGACTTCTTCATTTACTTACAACTCAGAAGTTGGCTCCAATCACACTTACACACCCCAGTCAAACCTCCCTATTTCCCACCTAGCCTCAAATGTTTAGTAAGTGCTCCCTCCCATAGAGGAGGAATTTCTAGGTGGTATTCTTACCTTCTCTTCCTCCAGGATAGCGCTAAAACCGCTCCCCAGTTGAGTTGGGAAAGGGATCTGAACAAGTCACTCTCAGAGGAGGAATGGGATGTTATATTTGAGTCTTGCTTTAAGATTTCTCGTTGTTTACACCATTCTGAGATGTTTTTTAAACTTATTCACAGGGCTTATTTCACCCCAGATAGGCTCCATAAGATCTCGCCGACTGTTTCAAATTTATGTTGGAGGAAGTGTGGACACGTGGGAAATATTTTACACATATTCTGGGAATGCCCTGAGCTACGGCCTCTCTGGGGGGAGTTGTTTCTGAGGTTAAGCTCCATATTAAAACGTCCTATTTCATTAGATCCGGCCCTAGCATTGCTCCACATTTTCCCTAATTCACTGTCTACAGCTGACAAATACATTGTTGTACATGTGTTGATTGCGACAAAAGCTGTCATAGCTAAGCTATGGAAGTCGGACGCAACCCCAAATATAGACTCCATCCTCAAGAAGGTACATAAACACTACATGTTAGAAACCACAGGGGCTAGTTATTCCAGTGCCCCAAACTCAATACATATGAAGTGGTTTGGCTGGTCCTCTTACTGTGATGAGGTGGGCCGTTCCAATCTGGTTAGTGATGCCCTGGACTTGTCTATCCTTGTCTCTTAGATCCATCTCCAGGACCAAGCGGTAGTGGTTCATGTAATCATGTAATATACCTTATTGCTCCTGTGTTGGACAGCATCTTTATTGGTTCAAATACTGGCATGGGTTGTTTTTTGATGTGACATTTGCCCATATCTTTGAGAGTGTATTTTCATGTGTAAACTTTTACAACTATGTTGGCAATACTGTATCATTTATCTCCCTCCCCCCTGCCCCTCCTTTCTCTTTTTTCTGTACCCCTCACTCCCCCCCCCCCCCCCCCCTTAAAAAACTGTCTGTTTGGACGACATTTCTCTTAATAAAAATTGAATGTGTAAAAAAAAATAAAATAAGTGTTTTAGCATGATGATTAATTTTCATTAAATACTTAAGATCACCAAAGTGCATTAGCTTTATCTCGTGACAGGCGTACCTCATTCACCAAGATGGGGGAGGTTAACACATATCAAGGTACTGTATATTTAGTGTGTAGTGACTTTAAATCGTACCGAACTCAGTCTAGAATATTTCTTTCAAAACAAGTAGTGGTTTCTTTGGGCCTTATTCTAGTTCACTCTTTCTGACAAAATCCTTCTTAGATGGACAAAACCATGGGCCTTATTCTGGTCGATACGTAAATTTCCGAATTCTTTCGGATGGTGTTTTTTAGCCGTCTGCGCATGCGTGGGCAACGCTATGCGCATGTGCCATGCAAGGTCTCCGTACTCGTTCTCACTAATACCATACAGAAAAGTGCACCGCATTCACTCGTGAAATATGGGCGTAATATGGGCGTCATTCGGAACTACACAGGGGCGTAGTTTCAAAGTGGGCTAAACTGGGCGTAAACATGGGCGTACACGAGGGAGTGCACTAATTCTGGTAGGCGTGCATTCGGACAGAACACCGACTGCAAACGAACCAAAAGGCAGAAAATATGCGGCCTCCATAAGCAAGTATTGCTTTGCGGACACCACTCGGTCATGCGCTAGGCATTCGGAACGCCCAATTAGTACGGCCGCACCTGAACCAATGTCAGCTGAACACAATACAATCCACTCCTCTACTCATTACTCATTAATTACACTCTTGTCATTGCTTCAATTGGAACCATTGCAGCTTAAATGGACCATTACAAAACACACACATATATGCTCAAAGCACGGCTGCATTTTTTACACACATTTACACTGCAAGCAATGGACAGAACTTGCTATCACTAATATAAATATCCATGTCACTTTTACATTCACCAATAACATCGGTGTGTACGGGCAGGTTCTCGTCCGTTCTGACGCTGTAAGACCGTGCAGACGCTGTAAGACCGTGCAGAATATGTGTGTGTCCACCGCACACGCAAGGTTTGGATGTCGTCCGTAAACACGCCCTGTTCTTAAAGTGTGAGTCCGTCCAAATGCGGAGGACCTGTGGGCGTTTCTTTGTACGATGTCCGCACAGCGTGGCGTGCGGTCCGCTCCGAAAGAATTTGGAAATTTACGCACCAACCAGAATAACCTCCCATGTGCACTGCAGGGGGGGGGGGGGCAGATTTAAAATGTGCAGAGAGAATTAGATTTGGGTGAGTTATTTTTTTTCTGTGCAGGGTTAATACTGGCTGCTTTATTTTTGCACTGCAATATAGAGGTCATTTTGAAGTAAAACCCCACCCAAATCTAATTCTCTCTGCACAAGTAACATCTGCCCCACCTGCAGTGCACATGGTTTTGTCCACCTAAGAAGGATTTTGTCAGAAAGAGTGAACTAGAATAAGGGCCTTTATGTGAATTTCTCCTCTTTTCTTTATACTTTCATTGTGTCCCGTGTATACATATACATATCTCCTATATATTTGGCTACATCTGTCACTCAAAGTGGGTGTCTGTGTCTATAACGCTCTGTTCCTGGACTTTCCTCTTAATGTGTGATTGCCTTCATCTGTGCTGAACACCTTTCTGAGAAATTAACCTGTTTAAAACAGGTGATGGCAATCATACATTAAGGGGAAGTCTAGAAACAGAGCATTGTGTCCCTCCTGGAGAGGGTCATGTTGGGAGGTATGTGACAGAGAACCAGCCCAGTGAGCCCACAGACAGTGCCAGACACCCACTGCCTTCCCATGTTGCCCAGCACTGCTACTCCACAGCCACCAGGTGATTTGCGGCAAAACCTCCCCCCGCGGGCGCCCCCCCTCCCGCGATTCGCGGCAAAAACACCCGCTCCCCCGCGACCCCCCCTACCGCGATTCGCATTAAAAACACCCCCGCGACCCCCCCTCCCACGATTCGCTGCAAAAAGAACCCCCCCACGACCCCTCTCGCAATTTGCGGCATAACCACCACCCCGCGACCCCCCCTCCCGCGAATCGCGGCAAACCCTCCCCCGTGACCCCCCCCCCCAGATTCGCGGAAAAAACACCCCCCCCGCGACCTCCCTCCCGCGATTCGCGGCAAAAAGAACCCCCCCTTGCACGATTGGCGGCACACCCCCTGCGACCCCCCTCCCGCGATTCGCGGCACCCCCCCGCGCAATTCGCAGCAGCCCCAGGATTAAATGGCACATGCAAAACACTGACATGGCTATGGTCGACAATGAAAAAGGTTGACATGAGTTTTTGAAGATTTATTTTTAATTTTTTAAATTTTTTCATATTCATTGTCATGTGTCGACATGGACACCAATGAAGTGGCACACTTATGTCAACATTTACATGTGTTGACCTTTCTGTGTTGATTTTTTTCTTGTGGCGATTCGCGTCACACCTCCCGCAACCCCCCCTCCGGCGATTTGCGGCACCCCCCCCGCGACCCCCCCCCCCTCCCGCAATTCGCGGCAACCCCCCACCGGAACCCCGCTCTCCCGCGATTCGCGGCACCCACCCCCCGCAACCCCCCCCCTCCCGCAAATCGCGGCACCCCCCGCGATTCGCGGCAGCCCCAGGATTAAATAGCACATGCAAAACACTGGCACGGCTATGGTCGACAATGAAAAAGGTTGACATGAGTTTTTGAAGATTTATTTCATTTTTTGAATGTTTTCATATTCATTGTCATGTGTCAACATGGACACCAATGAAGTGGCACACTTATGTCAACATTTACATGTGTTGACCTTTCTGTGTTGATTTTTTCTTGTGGCGATTCGCGTCACACCCCCCTGCAACCCCCCCTCCCGCGATTCGCGGCACCCCCCGTGACCCCCCACCTCCCGCAATTCGCGGCAACCCCCCACCGGAACCCCTGTGAACCCCGCGATTCGCGGCACCCAACCCCGCAACCCCCCCCTCCCGCAATTCGCGGCACCCCCCGTGATTCGCGGCAGCTCCAGAATTAAATTGCACATGGAAAACACTGACATGGCTATGGTCGACAATGAAAAAGGTTGACATGAGTTTTTGAAGTTTTTTTTTTCATTTTTTGAATGTTTTCATATTCATTCTCATGTGTCGACATGGACACCAATGAAGTGCCACACTTATGTCAACATTTACATGTGTTGACCTTTCTGTGTTGATTTTTTCTTGTGGCGATTTGCGTCACACCATCCCCCCACCCCCACCCCCCCACAACCCCCACTCCCGCGATTCACGGCACACACACACACCTCCCCCGCGATTCTCGGCACCCCACCCCGTGACCCCCCCTCCCGTGATTCACGGCACACCCCCGCGACCCCCCCTCCCATGATTCGCCGCAACCCCCGCCCCGTAACCCCCCTCCCGCGATTCGCGGCACCCACCCCTGCGACCCCCCCTCCCGCAATTCGCGGCACCCCCCGCGATTCGCGGCAGCTCCAGAATTAAATTGCACATGGAAAACACTGACATGGCTATGGTCGACAATGAAAAAGGTTGACATGAGTTTTTGAAGTTTTTTTTTTCATTTTTTGAATGTTTTCATATTCATTCTCATGTGTCGACATGGACACCAATGAAGTGCCACACTTATGTCAACATTTACATGTGTTGACCTTTCTGTGTTGATTTTTTCTTGTGGCGATTCGCGTCACACCCCCCCCCACCCCACAACCCCCACTCCCGCGATTCACGGCACACACACCCCCGCGATTCTCGGCACCCCACCCCGTGACCCCCCCTCCCGTGATTCACGGCACACCCCCCGCGACCCCCCCTACCATGATTCGCCGCAACCCCCGCCCCCGTAACCCCCCTCCCGCGATTTGCGGCAACCCACCCCGCGACCCCCCTCCCGCGATTCTCTGCAATCCCTCCCCTCCCGCGATTCGCAGCATCCACCCCCCCACAACCCCCCCTCCTGCAATTCGCGGCACCCCCCGCGACCCCCCCTCCTGCAATTCGCGGCACCCTCCGCGACCCCCCCTCCCGCGATTCGCGGACACCTAAGTTGCAATACAGGCATCTTTCATACAATTCTAACCATATTTCTCATATACAAACGTTCACAAATTAAGGGGGCGCAGCCCCTTACGACGGTGTGAAGAGCGCCCGTAGGGCGCGAGGAATCACCTAGTAAAACTAAATAGTCGTGAAATACTGTACTGTACATACATCAGATACTTTCAGATTTCTCTTGCTGTACATCAGCAAATGCGTTCCACCATTGAATCACATGGGAAACGCATACCCATGAGACTTGCTACCACCAACTATTGAGAGCAAACATCCGGAGCAATGCAACTTTGTCAAATAAAATAAAAACATGTTCTACTTCTTATGTATACAGTAGGTTCTAAAGGCACTGATCACGCCTACATGGTACAGGCCACACCCACACAGCACTGGTCACACCTACATGGTACAGACTACACCTACACAGCACTGGTCACACCAACATGGTACAGGCCACACCCACACAGCACTGGTCACACCTACATAGCACAGGCCACACCCACACATCACAAGTCACACCTGCATGGTGCAGGCCACACCCACATAACACTGGTCACACCTACATGGTACAGGCCACACCCACACAGCATTGGTCCCAGCTCATCTAATTTTCAAAATTGACCCATAACCATTTTCTAGCACAAGGGTATGGGGCTCTTAATTACCCATGTAAATAATAGATATGCAGTCCTACGAAGTCGAAGGGGCAAATGTAATGGGCATGGGTCATTAGGTCTTCACAAGCTAGGTTGACATACATTAGGTCGACCACTAAAGGTGACAGGCACTAGGTTGACACCTATTTCAGGTTGACAAAAGGTTAACACAAGCACTGGGTCAACATGGTAAAGGTCAACCTGCATAAGGTTGACAGATTTTTGTTGTCATTGTCATAGTAAGTCGACATGGAGACCATTCCCAATGTACCACGTTCGCTTGCCATGCTTCGAGCACACTATTAGATTCCCACTCTATGCCCACTTCAATAGTTAAGAATGAAAAACCACCTGTTTTTGAAAAAAAAAAAACTGAAAAACTCATATCGACCTAATGCACCATGACCAAAAGAGTTGTCGACCTAGTGGCTGCCGACCTTTAGAGGTCAACCTAACTTGTGTAGACCTAATGATGTATCTCAGTTAACTAAGATGGGAGTTCTATTGAAGATGTAATGTTGCCCATAGCAACCAATCAGATTCTACTCCTTATTTATTTAGCATCTTCTAGAACAGGGGTCAGGGAAGTTTTTTTACCTTTTACCCCAAAATATATTTTGATAAGCCAACATTACCCCTTGATTTGAAAGGAAGAAAATCATGTTATTGCAATACACAATGTACCCCCAGAAATTGATGCTATATAATGCTAGTACAGTACACAGCCTGGCAGCCATTGATGAGGATTACCATGTATTGCTGTGGGTGGTACTAAATTTTTACCACCCACAGCCATACATAGTAAGTAAGTAAGTAAGTTTAATTTATATAGCGCACTTTCTCCAACAGGACTCAAGGTGCTTGATCACATGGTAATCATCATCATTATCAATGGCTGCCAGGCTGTGTGTGGTATAGCCATTGATAATGTGATGTCCAGGCACAGGGGCGTAGCGCCAATTTTTGCGCCTCCCCGCTGGATAATCCCCCCCTCCCCCCTAAATTTAATGCTGCCTTCCCGTTCTTACCCTGCCTCCCCCGCCGCGCCTGTATTCGACCGGGAGTCAGGAACGCATATCTACTAATCTGCGTCCCGGCGCCTGGCTAATTGAGTCAAATGTCTATTACAAAATGGTCGCCTCCTTACAGCAGACCGTTTGTAAGGATACTAGAGGAGGCCGTCGCTGCCTCCTCTAGCATCTTTACAAATGGGGCTTCTTGCTCGATGCCAAGGGGGACTGGAATTTCTCATTGCCAAGGGGGACTAAAATTTCTCGTTGCCAAGGTGGACTGACTGCATGTCCGGAAGATGTCAATATCGTTACCAAAGAGTGGGGGGAGGGGAAGTGCATGAGCAGAGCATGGTGTTCCTCCTGGAGAGGGTCATATTGGGAGGTATTTGGGTTGAAGGGTGATATTGATGGATTGGGGGCATTAGATATTTTGACAAATCCGGTGATGTCAGATGCTCGCCCCCTGTGCCTATGTCACCTGGAAATTCTCCATGGGAATGCCCAGCACACCACCACAGCAAAGCCCCTTACGCATTATGCCATGGTAGAAGCAGTGATATAAGTTTCCTATCAAATTAACATGGGAAATGTTTAGTCTTAAAATAATTTTTTTTCTTCAAATTTGTTCTAGTGCAGATTAGAAAATGAAAACTAAGTATTTAATTGCTATGGGTATCACATTCAGTGCCGGATTTATCACTAGCCCCGTGAGGCACCTATCATGGACCAGCCAGTCGCCACCAACCAGGCACTCCGAATTGACATCCGGGCAGAGAGCTTCCCGGCTCCCCCCCCCCTCTCGATCTGCAGCACTCCCCCGCTCGTTCCCTCCCTGCTGCGCCGAGCCGTCGGCACCCTAGCTACAGAGCAGTTGTCGGATTGTGCAAGCAGCCTACACCTCAGTCACTGGCTGTGCGCGCAGGCTGTTCAAGGAGGCGGGATCCGGGCAGCGTGTGCTGCTGTCTGCTGTGTGGAGAGGCAGACTCAACGACGGAGACTGAACACATAAAGTAGCTGCTGGGCTGACCTTCTACTGTACTTCAAAATAAGTAGGCAGACGGCTCTTCAATCGATTATCATTTTTGGCAGGCTCTGGGTCATATGTATGTATATATATATATATATATATATATATATATATATATACTGTGTGTATATACACACATATATATATATACTGTGTGTGTGTGTGTGTGTGTGTGCATATATATATATATATATATATATATATATATATATACTGTGTGTGTATGTATGTATATATATATATATATATATATATATATGTGTGTTTGTATTTTTATATATATATATATATATATATATATATATATATATGTATGTATTTATTTATTTTTTTGGTGTGTATGTATGTATGTATATCCAATAAATACGGTCCACCAGCAGTCAGGATGTAGGCAATCAGAATACTAATGCCAGAATCCCGATGGATGCACCCCCCCCTCCCAACTCTGCCTTATCTGCAGCCTAACTGTCCCCACCAATGTGCCACCGCCTAAAGCTAGCCCCCGGCCCCACATTCTAAATCTAAACTGGCTTTCTAGGTGCTAACACCTACTCCCAGTTTAACCCCCCCTTATTTTCAGTACCCACCCCCAGAGCTTTGATCCAGCGGCAGTTATGTGTGGCCCAATATGTAATGGGCATTAAGGTGTAGTGCACAATGTGTAATGGGCATTACGGTGTGTGGACAATGTATAATTGGCATTTCGATGTATGTCACAATGTGTAATGGGCATCACGGTGTATGGCACAATGTTTAATAGGCATTATGGTTTATGGCACAATGCGTAATGGGCATTATGGTGTATGCAGTGGCGTAACTATAGCTCCGCAGCCCCCGCGGTGGCGGGAGGGGGGCGCAGAGAAATTGGGGGCGCCGCCGGGGGGCTGCGGGGCTATAGTTACCCGCGGTCTGCGTCTCGCCCGGCTCTCTGTCGGGACCTGCCTGACCGTCACGGTCCCGGCCGGCTCCTGCTGCAATGAAAACTGACAATTAGAAAATGCCTGCCCCCATACTGCAGACAGTTTTCTGTCTGCAGTATGGGGGCAGCCATTTTCTAAGAGTGAGTTTTCATTGTAGCAGCAGGAGCCGTCCGGGACCGTGACGGTCAGGCAGGTCCCGACAGAGAGCCGGGCGAGACGCAGACCGCGGGTAAGAAGGGGGGGCAGGGTAGGTGTGTGCGGGGGTGGGGGCGCCGAATAAACGTGCGGCGGGGGTGCGCTAAATAGTTAGTTATGCCCCTGGGTGTATGTCACAATGTGTAATGGACAGTGTGTCTAAGGGGTTCTAGCTAGCACGTTGTATCTAGGGGGCGGCCAAAAATGTTGTACCTAGGGGCGACCTGAGCCCTAAATTCGCCCCTGATCACATTATGCGGTACTTATGTAGTAACTGGGCTGCCGATTTTTTGATTGTATGCCTTAAGTTAAGGCATACAATCAGATGCGATGCGATGCGATATCGCATCGCATCGCATCCGATATCGCATCCGATATCGGATGCGATGACCCGATTTTTCCATAGGAATCAATGTTAAAATGATTCCTATGGAAAAATGGGTCCTTTTCATACCCCTACTATCCAAGTGGGCATGGAGTTGGATATAAACCTGTGGCGAGCGTAGCGAGCCACCGAGCCCGAAGCGTGGCGAGCGAAGCGAGCCCCGCGAGGGGACGGTATTCGTCCCCTCGCGGGGCTCGCTTCGCTCGCCACGCTTCGGGCTCGGTGGCTCGCTACGCTCGCCACAGGTTTATATCCAACTCCATGCCCACTTGGATAGTAGGGGTATGAAAAGGACCCATTTTTCCCATTGAATTCCATGTTAAAATGGACTCAGTCCATTTTAACATTGATTCCTATGGAAAAATCGGGTCATCGCATCGCATCGCATCGCATCGAATCGCATGGTCGCATGCGATGCGATGCGATCTCCCGATCCGACCCGATTTAGAAATCGGCAGCCCAGTTACTACATAAGTACCCATTATGCTATACGGTAAGAAGAGGAAGAAGACGGGTATTGAAGATGCTCTGTTTACAGACATTTCTATTGCTATTTGTAGTGATTACTGGGGGCAGTGGAGCCCCAATTCGGGCAACTGCAGATCACTTGGCCCAAGGAAATAGAGGAGTAGACATTGATTATGAGGAGTTGAATCCATCAGACTATAAAGTCTGCCAGATGAAGTGATAGCTGAAAGTGACCTAAAGTGATAGCTGAAAGTGATTCTGTTGATGAGCTGAGAGAAGAACTGAAGATAGAGAACACCAATTATTTGATGAGCACATGCTCAGCAGTTGCCATTAACTTTCTAGTGTGTTTTTGTGTTTCTAGTGCATCTTTATATAGTGCAGCATATTCTGTTGCGCTTTACAAAAGAGACAGTGATACAACAAACAGGGTATTTACAGACAGTCAAAATGTAGGAGGGCCCTGCTCGCAATCTTACAATCTATAGGGAAATAGGCATTGATACATAAGGATAGATACTGTATTCTTTATTGCATCGATTCCACCAGAATGCAAGGTTCCGTGACTGGTTCTGGAATTTGATAAGCTTGCCTGAAGAGTTTACAGGGAACGTTTATTTATATGGCCTGCAAGGTTTTCACAGCTCCTAACAACATATAGTATATAAACTTACAACACACTTACAACTTAGCAAAAAAGATTTGCAATTAACCAGCGCTTTGGAGATAATACATAAAAAATTATCTGTAATGTAGCATCTCTATTCTCTGCCTGTGACTCTTCTGGGTATAGATTAGAAGTGAACTTACAGTGCACTTCAATTCAGGTATGCCCGTAACGGTTTCTTTAAGGTAAACTTCACAGTGCAGGAAATGCCAACATGAATTCAACTTACATGAGAATTCGCTCTCGCGTTCATATAAGAGGTTTCTTTATCAATAGATGGTCGTAGACGTCAGGAAACAAGTAGGTAGGATTTATTACATTATGGGGGGGGATCTTAGAATGCACACCCAATATACATGAGGTGCTATTATGCTGGGACTTGTAGTTCTGCAAAGAAAAACATGTGGTGCAGATGCACACTCCATATTATTAATCAATCAATTAATAACAGAGGTTCTTGGTATATTAATTGGCCAAGAAATATTTGCCCACCAACCAGCTTCACGGTAACCTCATTTCTGGTTGGTCCCTAATACTAAGTTTGGATCTGGGGTGCGGAACCCCAAAAAGGTCAGCATAAGCAAGTCACCCCAGGGCAGCACACAAGTGAAAAAACTAAGCTAGAAGTGTGTTAATAAGATCCAAACTTAGTATTAGGGACCCACCAGAAATGAGGTTACCGTGAAGCTGGTTGGTGGGCAAATATTTCTTGGCCAATTGATATACCAAGAACCTCTGTTATTAATTGATTGATTAATAATATGGAATGTGCATCTGCACCACATGTTTTTCTTTGCAGGATTTATTACATAAAAGATCCACGTATCCACACGACAAACAACGGTAAAAACGAGAGTCCAGATGAAGACAGTAGCTGATAGCGGGTGCCGGCGGCTTCTCCTTCCGTGCTGGGCATGCTGCAGACAACGCCGGGGGGAGATGATGGTGACGCTGCCGGAGTCTGTCCCGCTGTTCCTGCTCTTGCTGAATAGTATTGCGGCTCAATCAATGCGTTTCGGATATAGGGTATATCCTTTTTCAAGATGTGCCGCCTTGGCTGCAGGGAGATGCTTTTAACACCGGCCTGTTCCGTCACATGATGTTTGTTGGCCAATGGAAATCAACCTGTATCCGGCTTTAATCTATTAGCTACATCTGGGTATACTACACACATAATAAAGTATGTCTAAAATACCGAATTTAAAATGCATTGTTAATGAAAACACATATTTAAACATACAATAAAATTATCATAAAACTTCGCATAAAAAAAGTTTTAAATTTTTTTTTTTACATGCAAGTGGTCACAAAAGTCGACATAGAGAAAAAGCCGACATACACCAAAATTTTTACAAAAAATTACAAAATTTGCACATTTAACAGGGTAAATACATTGATTTGATTTAGCGGCATAAAAAACATTATTTATAACTACACTGACTATTAACTCATTATGAGCCGGATATACATGAGAAGGGAAGAAAAGGGGAAAAAGCTGAAAACACATAGTTAGTGGTATATTGTTGGTACCATTCCACCCCCCTTATAATTCATATAAGCCATTTATATTCGTAATCTACATTAAGTCCTTTGGGGACCATGGTGTTGAGGTTGAATATACATTTCATTTCTAATTTTGCTAAATGTTCCTCAACATCATTTTTCCTCCAACTGGACTTACAGATTTTAATTCCACAAAATGACTTTAGACCTCTCATATCACAGTCATGTTTCTCCTTAAAGTGTAAAGACACATTGTGCAATTCGTAGCCTTTTTTAATATTCCGAGCATGTTCAGCCAAACGGTCTTTTAGCTGTCTGCTTGTACGTCCAACATACTGTTTACCGCAGTTGCACTCCAACAAATACACAACGTTCTTTGAATTGCATGTAATAAAGTCATTAATAGTGAAGTTTTCACTATTTGTATTAGACTTGTACTCTGTGGTTTTAGGAGCGAATTTACATGCTTTACACATTGGGCAAATACCGCAGCGGTAGAACCCTTTGGATAGCACTCTGGTTGTTCTTTTAGGAATGGTTTGAGCACTCCTAACCAGAATGTTACTCAAATTGTCCGCCCTGCGGTATACAAATTTGGGGCGGTGTCCCACATATTCTTTAAGGAGGGGATCCTCTGTGAGGACTCCCCAATGTTTAGTTATGAGCTTCTCCAGTTGTTTATGCTGAGAGGTGTACTTAGTAATAAAACGTACTTCACAATTAGCCGGTTTAATAGTTCTAGTGTTAGACACAGCTACCAGATTTTTATTGTAAGCTTCGTCCACCCAAACTGGATTATATCCTTTTTGGTTAAAATTTTCTCTCATTTCACCTGCTTGTACCTCATAATCGCTAGTGTTAGTGCAATTTCGTCTGAGCCTATAAAATTGACTTGATGGAATGCTCTTTATCCAATTGGCGTGATGATTACTCTCGCTGCTTATATAGGAGCAGCAGTCAGTCAGGCTTAGTGTAGTTTTTAGTACATATTTTGAGGTCATCAATAAAGATGGTTAAATCAAGAAAATTAACAGAAGATGGACTGATGGTGTATGTCAATTCTATATTTTGATCATTGTTATTTAGTTACACACAGAAGTCATTTAGGGTGTCTGGACCTCCCCTCCAGACGAACAGGAGGTCATCGATGTATCTGACCCATAGCACCAGGCTGGCATTTCAAGGGTGGTTGGACCAAATCTGCTCATCCTCCCACCTTGCCATGAACAGATTAGCATAGCTTGGTGCCAGCTATGGAAAGGAGGAATAGTGGGAGACTGGAAAGAGGAGGAATAGTGAGAGATAGGAGAGAGAAGGAATAGTGAGAGATAGGAGAGAGGAGGAATAGTGAGAGATAGGAAAGGAGGAATAGTGGGATAGAGGAGGAATAGTGGGAGATGGGAGAGGAGGAATAGTGGTAGACTGGAGAAATAGTGGGAGAGAGGTGGAATAGTGGGAGACGGGAGAGGAGGAATAGTGAGAGATAGGAAAGGAGAAATAGTGGGAGACTGGTGGAATAGTGGGAGACTGGAGAAATAGTGGGAGAGAGGTGGAATAGTGGGAGATGGGAGAGGAGGAATAGTGGGAGACTGGAGAAATAGTGGGAGAGAGGTGGAATAGTGGGAGACGGGAGAGGAGGAATAGTGAGAGATAGGAAAGGAGAAATAGTGGGAGACTGGTGGAATAGTGGGAGACTGGAGAAATAGTGGGAGAGAGGTGGAATAGTGGGAGATGGGAGAGGAGGAATAGTGGGAGACTGGAGAAATAGTGGGAGAGAGGTGGAATAGTGGGAGACGGGAGAGGAGGAATAGTGAGAGATAGGAAAGGAGAAATAGTGGGAGACTGGTGGAATAGTGGGAGACTGGAGAAATAGTGGGAGAGAGGTGGAATAGTGGGAGACGGGAGAGGAGGAATAGTGAGAGATAGGAAAGGAGGAATAGTGGGAGACTGGAGAAATAGTGGGAGAGAGACGGGAGACGGGAGAGAGGTGGAAGACGGGAGAGGAGGAATAGGTATATGGGCTGTAGGACACATGGTTTGCCAGCACCCTCAGTCACCACTATTGCTGCCCCTATGGCTTGCTGTTGCCCAGTGAAAAATTGCAGACAGCGCCAGCTGATAACCATATCAGCACTATAATCTAAATACACTGCTGAGCATCCTGTGGTGCCAAGGCCACTGTCTCTGATGCTGCACCCTCTGCAGGTGATTGCCACATGCAGGCTCCCTATTATAGCATGGAAAAAGGGGCTGCATAGACTGGCTGCTGCTGGGACCAGATACAATTTTGTGGGGGAAAAAGGCAATCAAGCACCCCCCCCATAAAATTGACTCACTATGTCCTCGCATAATAGTAATAATTACACAGACACAAATGTGACAGGCATCTTTTCTGGTGTACATTGGGGCAGGGATGGTGATCTCTGGGCATCTAGGTGACATCTTGCAGTGCCATATCTCCCAACATGACCCTCTCCAGGAGGGACACGATGCTCTGTTGCTCTTATTTATGATTACCATCACCTGTGTTGAAGCACTTCCTTATCAATTAACCTGTTAAACACAGGTGATGGTGATCATACATTTAAAGTGACGTCCAGGAACAGAGCATTGTGTCCCTCCTGGAGAAGGTCATGTTGGGAGGTATGCAGTGCCAGGGTACTTGCTGGACTACTCCCATCACAGCTGCTGTCATTTCAGTGGGCAGGGGAGGGCAAACAAGTGTGCGCGCGCACACACACACACAGTGACAAATAGAACACACTGTACATTTCCAGGAACCAGTGGATTACCTGGCATGCCCTTAACTGAAACCTATATAACGCTGGACTGGAGCTTCACAGGAAGGACAACGTGCAGGAGCCTGGGCAGGGAGAGTGTAGAGTCCCCAGCCCAGGCATACCAGTCGAGTGCCGAGCACATCAATCACCATCATCAGCTCTCTCTCTCTCTCTACTTACAGCATTCCGGCTCTGGCTGCTGCTGCCGGAGCTCAGTTCTGAGAGCTGACCTGGCACCTGACTGCTGTCGCTGATCTCTGGGGCTAGCTGGGGTCCCCGGATCCTGTGGGGCCTACAACGGTTGACATTGTTAAGAATCCCAGGATGGGATTCCTAAGTAATGTCCAGGGGTGTGGGCCCTTTCATTGCCACGGGCCTCGATGCACCGCTGGTATTTCCGCCCCTGACCTGAAGTAACCAATCGGGTTTCAGTATGTTTAATTGTTTAGGGTACAAATGGACATCTAGATTCAGTATGCCCCACACTTCTGAAGAAGGACGACTCGTCTGAAATGCATTAAGTGAGGCGCATATTATTTGACTTGTTTGCTGGACTGCTACCCCCCCTGCCTGGACTATTGGGAGACTGAGGATACCGGTGCCCGGAGTTACCTGAATACAACATCTAGAGCCAAGGATGGATGGGAGAAGTTTTCTTGCAGCAGCTTTGCCTAAGGAAATTGTGATCATATGCTATTTTATCTACCGATATTGTGAGTTCCCTGTATAGAATAAAATTCTTTGTTATACTTGGATACTACACTATGATCCTTTTTTTGATATACCCTTAAATTCAATCCTCCCATTAATGTGGGAAAAAGGGTATATCATTTGTGTTGTTCTAGGTACTGGGTGAACCGGGAAACATACTCCTGTACCATGAAAGTTATGTACAATTTCATATGAATATTCAGTTAGCGCTAAGTGGTGTCACCGATCTTTTTCCCACTTGTCATGTGATGTTTTTAGTGTTCTCATTGACAGGACACTTGGTGTGCACCATAAGCTGCAAAACTGTCTGATTATCTGCGCTAGTCCTGGTATAACACCTATTTGTCACCTCTTTTATTTGGCATTATGTGCTTTTTGGGGCCTAGTTTTTCAAACTGCCATCCTGTCTGCCGCTGCAGTGCCACCTCGGTGCAATCTACTGGCCTAAAAACAATTGGGAGGTGTGAGGTATTCAGGATAGGCTGGAACTGAGTGATAATTAATGTTATTGAGGTTAATAATAGCGTAGGAACAAAACAAAACAAAACAAAAAAAATTATGCAATTTTAGTGATTTTTATGTTGTTTGATTTTAAATACAGATCCAAAACACCAGGGGTTCTCAAAAATGTTTATTCTAGGACCCCATCAGACAATAAAAAGTTATTACAGGACCCCAGCAAGTTACAACAGAATGGCCGCCACATGTGTGGTCAGTGAAGTACTCGCTATTGTGACAAAAAGTGGCCGATGCATATCCCTAGTGTGTATCCATAAGAGCCACATAGCTGGTCACACTGGCTGGGCCCCGCACTGCTTTGCCTTGGTAGGAGATTTGAGCCCTGTAATTCCCCATATGAAGCTGGCATTATGTTCACAGTGTGGGGCTGCAGACTGCCCCGATCTCCAGTCCCATGGCATTTCACTCCGTGTATGTCAGTGTATATAATAGGTGTACACAGCGCTGTGTATGTATGTCAGTATATAATAGGTGTACACAGCGCTGTGTATGTATGTCGGTACGGATGGTATAATGGTTAGCATTACTGCCTAACAGCACTGAGGTCATGGGTTTGATTCCTACCATGGCTCTAACTGTGCGGAGTTTGTATATTCTCCCCGTACTTGCGTGGGTTACCTGCAGGTACTCCGGTTTCCTCCCACAATCCAAAAATATACGCGTAGGCTAATGTGGTAGGGAATATAGATTGTAAGCTCCACTGGGGCAGGGACTGATGTGAATGTTCAAATATTCTCTGTAAAGTGCTGCGGAATATGTGTGAGTTGTAGTGTATAATCGGTGTACACAGCTTTGTGTATATATGTCAGTATATATAAGACAGAGCGAGGGCCGCATAGGCTGGAGGGAATATAAGAGCCTGTGAATTTGATGTCCATAAGCAAGAGCAGATATAGCAGCTGTGTGTAGCCCTATGGAAATAGCAGTGAGTGGCAGTTAGTTCTGGCCAATCAGGTGGCAGGAGGGGGCGGCAGCCAGTGAGGTTATATCAGTAGGCAAGAGACAGGAAGTGAGCCTCTTTGAAGCTGGATCCCCACCCTCCCTACCCTTTTTCTCTGTGCTACCTGGCATCAAGCAGTTTCACCAAATTTGGTACTCTATTTCCATAGCTATAGTTAACAATCGGCGAGAAGGCGCTCTCGACCAGCAAACAGGTGGGGTGTCAGGTGGTCTCTGTGCGGTATTGCCCCCCCTTTGCCAAGAAGGCGGACGAGTCCCCAGCTCCGGCTGGGGGCGTTGGTCCTTCATGGAAGGCCACGTCATGCAATAGAAGGGGGCAGTATGTCCGTCACAGCGCAGGCTGTACCCACAAGAAGGGGTGTGGCCATTGGGGGTGCTAAGGTCGCTACCATGGCGACACCCGGGAGTGGGCTGGTCTCAAGCGCTTTCTTTGCCATCCCTTATACAAATAGGGGTCATACCAATTAAATAAACAACTATAACCTTTTACCTTACGCAGTTGGTGTCAGTGTCGTTATTTGTAGATAAGGTGTTTGTGTCAATTATTTTTAGGCATAAGTGTTAAGTAATGGTATGAATAGCAACAACATAATTCAATAGGCGCCTTATAGGTGTACAAAGCGCTGTGTGTATGTATGTCAGTATATAATAGGTGTACACAGCGCTCTGTATGTATGTCAGTATATAATAGGTGTACACAGCTCTTTGTATGTATGTCAGTTTATAATAGGTGTACACAGCGCTCTGTATGTATGTCAGTGTATATAATAGGTGTACACAGTGCTATGTATGTATGTCAGTATATAAAAGGAGTACACAGCGCTGTGTATGTATGTCAGTATATAAAAGGTGTAGACAGTGCTGTGTATGTATGTCAGTATATAAAAGGAGTACACAGCGCTGTGTATGTATGTCAGCATATAATAGGTGTACACAGCGCTGTGTATGTATGTCAGTGTATATAATAGGTGTACACAGCGCTGTGTATGTATGTCAGTATATAATAGGTGTACACAGCGCTGTGTATGTATGTCAGTACGGATGGTATAATGGTTAGTATTACTGCCTAACAGCACTGAGGTCATGGGTTTGATTCCTACCATGGCTCTAACTGTGCGGAGTTTGTATATTCTCCCCGTACTTGCGTGGGTTACCTGCAGGTACTCCGGTTTCCTCCCACAATCCAAAAATATACGCGTAGGCTAATGTGGTAGGGAATATAGATTGTAAGCTCCACTGGGGCAGGGACTGATGTGAATGTTCAAATATTCTCTGTAAAGTGCTGCGGAATATGTGTGAGTTGTAGTGTATAATCGGTGTACACAGCTTTGTGTATATATGTCAGTATATATAAGACAGAGCGAGGGCCGCATAGGCTGGAGGGAATATAAGAGCCTGTGAATTTGATGTCCATAAGCAAGAGCAGATATAGCAGCTGTGTGTAGCCCTATGGAAATAGCAGTGAGTGGCAGTTAGTTCTGGCCAATCAGGTGGCAGGAGGGGGCGGCAGCCAGTGAGGTTATATCAGTAGGCAAGAGACAGGAAGTGAGCCTCTTTGAAGCTGGATCCCCACCCTCCCTACCCTTTTTCTCTGTGCTACCTGGCATCAAGCAGTTTCACCAAATTTGGTACTCTATTTCCATAGCTATAGTTAACAATCGGCGAGAAGGCGCTCTCGACCAGCAAACAGGTGGGGTGTCAGGTGGTCTCTGTGCGGTATTGCCCCCCCTTTGCCAAGAAGGCGGACGAGTCCCCAGCTCCGGCTGGGGGCGTTGGTCCTTCATGGAAGGCCACGTCATGCAATAGAAGGGGGCAGTATGTCCGTCACAGCGCAGGCTGTACCCACAAGAAGGGGTGTGGCCATCGGGGGTGCTAAGGTCGCTACCATGGCGACACCCGGGAGTGGGCTGGTCTCAAGCGCTTTCTTTGCCATCCCTTATACAAATAGGGGTCATACCAATTAAATAAACAACTATAACCTTTTACCTTACGCAGTTGGTGTCAGTGTCGTTATTTGTAGATAAGGTGTTTGTGTCAATTATTTTTAGGCATAAGTGTTAAGTAATGGTATGAATAGCAACAACATAATTCAATAGGCGCCTTATAGGTGTACAAAGCGCTGTGTGTATGTATGTCAGTATATAATAGGTGTACACAGCGCTCTGTATGTATGTCAGTATATAATAGGTGTACACAGCTCTTTGTATGTATGTCAGTTTATAATAGGTGTACACAGCGCTCTGTATGTATGTCAGTGTATATAATAGGTGTACACAGTGCTATGTATGTATGTCAGTATATAAAAGGAGTACACAGCGCTGTGTATGTATGTCAGTATATAAAAGGTGTAGACAGTGCTGTGTATGTATGTCAGTATATAAAAGGAGTACACAGCGCTGTGTATGTATGTCAGCATATAATAGGTGTACACAGCGCTGTGTATGTATGTCAGTGTATATAATAGGTGTACACAGCTCTGTGTATGTATGTCAGTATATAATACATGTACACAGCGCTGTGTATGTATGTCAGTATATAATAGGTGTACACAGCACTGTGTATGTATGTTAGTATATATAATAGGTGTAAACAGCGCTGTGTATGCATGTCAGTATCAGGGCCGCCAAGAGAAATCCTGGGCCCCGGTACAACAACTTCCTGGGGCCCCACGGACTAAACTCCCCGCGGACCCATTGTTACACCACTGCTTACAAGGTGGATACAGGGACAAAGATTTACACCATAATGCCTATTACACATATCACACACCCATTACATATTATACCACATGCCATAATGCTCATTACACGTTATGCCACACACCGTAGTGGGAAGTACACATTATGCCATACACCGTAATACCTATTACATATTTTACCACATGCTATTATGCCCATTACATGTTATTCCACACACCGTAATGCTCCTTGCATATTAGGGGGTTAGCATTCTCGTTGCCATGGGATTAACCTGCTCTGCAAGGGGATCACATTCTCTGCCAGGGGTTAACATGCTCTTTGGCATGGGATTAACCTGCTCTGCCAGGAGGTACATGCTCTGCCCATAGGCGTGCGCAGCCCATTTTCTTAGGGGGTGCACCATAGGAGGGGCGTGTCCATCACCGCCTACTGGGCGTGTCCATCACCGTCTACTGGGCATGTTCATCATTGCCTATTATTAAACATAATTCCACACACTGTAATGCCCATTAGACATAATGCCACACACAATAATGCCCATCACACATGCCCCCTATGCACACACAGGTATATACATACAGAGCCCCCACACACATAGTATACATATACACAGCCCCCTACAGTATGCTCACACATATACACACATACACCCCCTCTATGCATGCACATGCGCACACACACACACACACACACACACACATTATACATACAGGCACAGCATGCACACACATACATACACACACACACACACACACACACACACACAGATGTATTGTAGTATACACAGAGCCCCCTCCCACACACCCACACAGCATACATACAGCCCCTCTATGCAGACACACATGCAGTATACATACAAAAAGCTGATACATACACACACACCTTTTTGACATAATAAAAAGCAGGCAGCATGATTAAAGACAAATATAAAAATTACTTTTTATCCACCCCCCCCCCCCCCCCCATAAAACAAAGCCATAGACTGCCCAGATAATATACAAATCCCCCTGTTACAGCACCTCCTGAGTCCCGATAAGTTGAGCACACCTGCAGCAAATTTCTATCAGCAGGCAGGAAATCCTCACTCCTCAGTCCCTCCTCACTCCTCCGTCCCTAGTCCTCACCCAGGCAGCGAAGCTGTGCACGTCAGCTCCCCCTAGAGGCAGCCAGGGGCGTCACTAGATAATACAGATAGTACTGTAGTATCCTCCTGCAGCAGCCTCGGCCACGTCTGTCACACACTGCAGCCGGCCTGCGCTTGCTCCCCGATGTCGGCTCTGGCTGCATCTGTGAGGGGGGTGCCCATCATTAGGAGGTGCCTGTGCACCCCTGGCACCCCCTGTGCGCACGCCTATGGCTCTGCCAGGGGTTAACATGCTCGTTGCCATGGATTAACATGCTCTGCCATGGGCTACATGCTTTGCCAGGGGTTAACATGCTCGTTGTCATGGAGTTACAGTACATTCTCTGCCAGGGGTTACATGCTGACTTCCAGAGTTGGATCTCAGCCCCAGCAGCATGCAGGGAGGCAGCAGACACAGAGCAACCAGCCACCCACCTTCCATCTTGAAACACAGTGACCTGGACATCGGTGGCACCTGCTGCTGCTGGTGGCGGCTGGGATAGGAATGTGGGGAGTAGGGTGGGCTGCGATTCTGCGGAGTGGGTGGTACTACCATGGAAGGTGGCCTGTCTCTGACCCAGTTCCTCCCAGCACCCAGGGACTACCTACCCTAAGTATCCTCCTGTCGCGGAGCCACGGTAAACTCCTGTCACATGGCTGGCTCTCAGCAGGCCCTGGAGTGCCTCAAAAGGACCTCTGTGATGCTGCTGCCCCCATGCAGGCCCACGTCTGCCCACATCCGCAATCCCAATGCCGCCGCTGAACAGCTGACTCCGGCACACTCAGACCCACCAAATAAAAAAAGAACTGTGTGTCCAGACCAGGGCCCCACTGACAGGCCCGGGCCCGGGTAAAGTGTACCTGCTTTCCCCCCCTCTCGGCACCCCTGGTCAGTATATAATAGGTGTACACAGCACTGTGTGTATGTCAGTATATAATAGGAGTACACAGCGCTGTGTGTGTATGTCAATGTATATAATAGGTGAACACAGCACTGTGTATGTATGTCAGTGTTTATAATAGGTGTACACAGTGTTGTGTATGTATGTCAGTATATAATAGGTGTACACAGCGCTGTCTATTTTTGTAAGTGTATATAATAGGAGTACACAACGCTGTGTATGTATGTCAGTATATATAATAGGTTTACACAGCTATGTATGTCAGTATATAATACATGTACACAGAGCTGTGTATGTATGTGTATGTATGTCAGTGTATAATAGGTGTACACAGCGCTGTGTATGTATGTCAGTATATATATAATAGGTGTACTGTATGCGCTGTATGTATGTTAGTGTATAAAATAGGTGTACACAGCGCTGTGTACTGTATGTATGTCAGTGTATATAATAGATGTACACAGTGCTGTGTACACCTATTATATACACTGACATACATACAGTACACAGCGCTGTGTACTGTATGTATGTCAGTGTACATAATAGGTGTACACAGTGCTGTGTATCAGTATATAATAGGTGCACAAAGCGCTGTGTATGTATGTCAGTATACAATAGGTGTACACAGCGCTATGTATGTATGTCAGTGTATATAATAGGTGTACACAGCGCTGTGTATGTATGGCAGTGTATGTAATAGGTGTACACAGTGCTGTGTGTATGTCAGTGTATATAATAGGTGTACACAGCGCTGTGTATGTATGTCAGTGTATATAATAGGTGTACACAGCGCTATGTATGTATGTATGTATGTATGTCAGTGTATATAATAGATGTACACAGTGCTGTGTGTCAGTATATAATAGGTGTACACAGCCCTGTGTATGTATGTCAGTGCACACAGCGCTGTGTATGTATGTCAGTGTATATAATAGGTGTACACAGCGCTGTGTATGTATATCAGTGTACACAGCACTGTGTATGTATATCAGTGTACACAGCGCTGTGTATGCATATCAGTGTACACAGCACTGTGTATGTATATAAAGGCTCGGATACACCACGGACAGTTACCGGTAACAATACATAAATCAGTAAAAAATGATCACATGTGACCTGGCTCAGTAATGCACTAACCCTTTCTCCCATTAGGATCCTGTATACGGCAGAGTGAGGCCGGGACCAAGCAGCCAGAAGCTGTATACACCTCCCAGGTTCTGCGAGGGATCTTCTCCATCCAGACGCATCCGGGAAACCTAAAATACAGAGCACAGAATTAATGTGACTTTCCAGCAGAATATAATACACAGAATCCCCCAGATTTCTCTATCATTATCCTGCTCCCCAAGAGTACTGGGGGCCCCTATGTTCCAGCATCATTCATATAACGCACAATGCTTTTACTGGATCATCAACACCACATCTGTTACCTATGTAATATTCATGTTAGTGTAATTAGTATCTGAGGATCCGTGGGATGGGAATCAATGCACCCCCACATTGTACCCCAGATTCTTTCATGTTCCTCCCTATGTGTGATACAAGCTATGTGCAAAACTTATTCTATGGCAGAGGTGGGCAACGGGCGGCCCGCGGGCCGGATGCGGCCCGCGAGGCGCTTATGTCCGGCCCGCCGCACTGACATTCAGTACCATGACAAGCGGCCCAACTATGAATAGCCGCTTGTCATTTAAATTGCAGAGGGGACCGGGAGAGATCTGTTCCGGCGCCGCTGCTGTCAATGGCGGCCTGTGCTTGTCGCGCACAGCATTACTGGGAGCGTGGGAGGGGATGCGGTGACGCGACAGCCGCTTTGCTGCCATTGGTTGCTACGCCCGCCGTGTGACCGCGTCCCCTCCCACACCACAATAATGTTGTGCACTGTGCAGGGCGGGCGCAGTCCGGATTCCACATCTCTGAGGCGGTAAATGTTAACTCGCCTCTCTCCTGCCTTCCCCTCTCAGCTACTTGCCTCTTTCCTGGCTTCCCCTCTCAGCTACTTGCCTCTTTCCTGGCTTCCCCTCTCAGCTACTTGCCTTTTTCCTGGCTTCCCCTCTCAGCTACTCGCCTCTTTCCTGCCTTCCCCTCTCAGCTACTTGCCTCTTTCCTGGCTTCCCCTCTCAGCTACTTGCCTCTTTCCTGGCTTCCCCTCTCAGCTACTTGCCTCTTTCCTGGCTTCCCCTCTCAGCTACTTGCCTCTTTCCTGGCTTCCCCTCTCAGCTACTTGCCTCTTTCCTGGCTTCCCCTCTCAGCTACTTGCCTCTTTCCTGCCTTCCCCTCTCAGCTACTTGCCTCTTTCCTGCCTTCCCCTCTCAGCTACTTGCCTCTTTCCTGGCTTCCCCTCTCAGCTACTTGCCTCTTTCCTGGCTTCCCCTCTCAGCTACTCGCCTCTCTCCTGCCTTCCCCTCTCAGCTACTTGCCTCTTTCCTGGCTTCCCCTCTCAGCTACTCGCCTCTCTCCTGCCTTCCCCTCTCAGCTACTTGCCTCTTTCCTGGCTTCCCCTCTCAGCTACTTGCCTCTCTCCTGCCTTCCCCTCTCAGCTACTTGCCTCTTTCCTGGCTTCCCCCCTATCTCAGACGCCACTGATACATTTTATTAAAGCAAAGTAAGGAGCAGGCTATTTTCTCTGCACTATACATTATAGATGTGTGTGTGTGTATATATATATATATATATATATATACACACACACACATCTATAATGTATAGATGTGTGTGTGTATGTATGAATATATATATATATATATATATAAATATATAGATACCCACACACAGTGTTACATGTGTGTGTGTATATATATATATATTATATCTCCTATATATTTGGCTACATCTGTCACTCAAGTGGGTGTCTGTGTCTATAACGCTCTGTTCCTGGACTTTCCTCTTAATGTGTGATTGCCTTCATCTGTGCTGAACACCTTTCTGAGAAATTAACCTGTTTAAAACAGGTGATGGCAATCATACATTAAGGGGAAGTCTAGAAACAGAGCATTGTGTCCCTCCTGGAGAGGGTCATGTTGGGAGGTATGTGACAGAGAACCAGCCCAGTGAGCCCACAGACAGTGCCAGACACCCACTGCCTTCCCATGTTGCCCAGCACTGCTACTCCACAGCCACCAGGTGAGAGCCCCCTCCCGCGATTTGCGGCAAAACCTCCCCCCCCCCGCGATTCGCGGTAAAAACACCCGCTCCCCCGCGACCCCCCCTACCGCGATTCGCAGCAAAAACACCCCCGCGACCCCCCTCCCGCGATTCGCTGCAAAAAGAACCCCCCCACGACCCCTCCCGCAATTCGCGGCATAACCACCACCCCGCGACCCCCCCCTCCCGCGAATCGCGGCAAACCCTCCCCCGTGACCCCCCCCCCCCGATTCGCGGAAAAAACACCCCCCCCGCGACCTCCCTCCCGCGATTCGCGGCAAAAAGAACCCCCCCGCGACCCCCCCTTGCACGATTGGCGGCACCCCCCCTGCGACCCCCCTCCCGCGATTCGCGGCACCCCCCCCCGCAATTCGCAGCAGCCCCAGGATTAAATGGCACATGCAAAACACTGACATGGCTATGGTCGACAATGAAAAAGGTTGACATGAGTTTTTGAAGATTTATTTTTAATTTTTTTAATTTTTTCATATTCATTGTCGACATGGACACCAATGAAGTGGCACACTTATGTCAACATTTACATGTGTTGACCTTTCTGTGTTGATTTTTTCTTGTGGCGATTCGCGTCACACCCCCCCCGCAACCCCCCCTCCCGCGATTCCCGGCACCCCCCGTGACCCCCCACCTCCCGCAATTCGCGGCAACCCCCCACCGGAACCCCTGTGAACCCTGCCCTCCCGCGATTCGCGGCACCCACCCCCGCGACCCCCCCTCCCGCAATTCGCGGCACCCCCCCGTGATTCGCGGCAGCTCCAGAATTGAATTGCACATGGAAAACACTGACATGGCTATGGTCGACAATGAAAAAGGTTGACATGAGTTTTTGAAGTTTTTTTGTCATTTTTTGAATATTTTCTTATTCATTCTCATGTGTCGACATGGACACCAATGAAGTGCCACACTTATGTCAACATTTACATGTGTTGACCTTTCTGTGTTGATTTTTTTCTTGTGGCGATTTGCGTCACACCCCCCCCCCCCCCCCCCACAACCCCCACTCCCGCGATTCACGGCACACACACACACCTCCCCCGCGATTCTCGGCACCCCACCCCGTGACCCCCCCTCCCGTGATTCACGGCACACCCCCGCGACCCCCCCTCCCATGATTCGCCGCAACCCCCGCCCCGTAACCCCCCCCTCCCGCGATTCGCGGCACCCACCCCCGCGACCCCCCCTCCCGCAATTCGCGGCACCCCCCCGCGATTCGCGGCAGCTCCAGAATTAAATTGCACATGGAAAACACTGACATGGCTATGGTCGACAATGAAAAAGGTTGACATGAGTTTTTGAAGTTTTTTTTTTCATTTTTTGAATGTTTTCATATTCATTCTCATGTGTCGACATGGACACCAATGAAGTGCCACACTTATGTCAACATTTACATGTGTTACTCCTTTCTGTGTTGATTTTTTCTTGTGGCGATTCGCGTCACACCCCCCCCCCCCCCCCCGCAACCCCCACTCCCGCGATTCACGGCACACACACACCCCCCGCGCGATTCTCGGCACCCCACCCCGTGACCCCCCCTCCCGTGATTCACGGCACACCCCTCGCGACCCCCCCTACCATGATTCGCCGCAGCCCCCGTAACCCCCCTCCCGCGATTTGCGGCAACCCACCCCGCGACCCCCCTCCCGCGATTCTCTGCAATCCCTCCCCTCCCGCGATTCACAGCATCCACCCCCCCACAACCCCCCCTCCTGCAATTCGCGGAACCCCCCGCGACCCCCCCTCCTGCAATTCGCGGCACCCTCCGCGACCCCCCCTCCCGCGATTCGCGGACACCTAAGTTGCAATACAGGGCATCTTTCATACAATTCTAACCATATTTCTCATATACAAACGTTCACAAATTAAGGGGGCGCAGCCCCTTACGACGGTGTGAAGAGCGCCCGTAGGGCGCGATGAATCACCTAGTCTCCTATATATTTGGCTACATCTGTCACTCAAGTGGGTGTCTGTGTCTATAACGCTCTGTTCCTGGACTTTCCTCTTAATGTGTGATTGCCTTCATCTGTGCTGAACACCTTTCTGAGAAATTAACCTGTTTAAAACAGGTGATGGCAATCATACATTAAGGGGAAGTCTAGAAACAGAGCATTGTGTCCCTCCTGGAGAGGGTCATGTTGGGAGGTATGTGACAGAGAACCAGCCCAGTGAGCCCACAGACAGTGCCAGACACCCACTGCCTTCCCATATTGCCCAGCACTGCTACTCCACAGCCACCAGGTGAGAGCCCCCCTCCCGCGATTTGCGGCAAAACCTCCCCCCCCCGCGATTCGCGGTAAAAACACCCGCTCCCCCGCGACCCCCCCTACCGCGATTCGCAGCAAAAACACCCCCGCGACCCCCCTCCCGCGATTCGCTGCAAAAAGAACCCCCCCACGACCCCTCCCGCAATTCGCGGCATAACCACCACCCCGCGACCCCCCCCCTCCCGCGAATCGCGGCAAACCCTCCCCCGTGACCCCCCCCCCCGATTCGCGGAAAAAACACCCCCCCCGCGACCTCCCTCCCGCGATTCGCGGCAAAAAGAACCCCCCCGCGACCCCCCCTTGCACGATTGGCGGCACCCCCCCTGCGACCCCCCTCCCGCGATTCGCGGCACCCCCCCCCCGCAATTCGCAGCAGCCCCAGGATTAAATGGCACATGCAAAACACGGACATGGCTATGGTCGACAATGAAAAAGGTTGACATGAGTTTTTGAAGATATATTTTTAATTTTTTTAATTTTTTCATATTCATTGTCGACATGGACACCAATGAAGTGGCACACTTATGTCAACATTTACATGTGTTGACCTTTCTGTGTTGATTTTTTCTTGTGGCGATTCGCGTCACACCCCCCCGCAACCCCCCCTCCCGCAATTCCCGGCACCCCCCGTGACCCCCCACCTCCCGCAATTCGCGGCAACCCCCCACCGGAACCCCTGTGAACCCTGCCCTCCCGCGATTCGCGGCACCCACCCCCGCGACCCCCCCTCCCGCAATTCGCGGCACCCCCCCGTGATTCGCGGCAGCTCCAGAATTGAATTGCACATGGAAAACACTGACATGGCTATGGTCGACAATGAAAAAGGTTGACATGAGTTTTTGAAGTTTTTTTGTCATTTTTTGAATATTTTCTTATTCATTCTCATGTGTCGACATGGACACCAATGAAGTGCCACACTTATGTCAACATTTCCATGTGTTGACCTTTCTGTGTTGATTTTTTTCTTGTGGCGATTTGCGTCACACCCCCCCCCCCCCACAACCCCCACTCCCGCGATTCACGGCACACACACACACACACACCTCCCCCGCGATTCTCGGCACCCCACCCCGTGACCCCCCCTCCCGTGATTCACGGCACACCCCCGCGACCCCCCCCTCCCATGATTCGCCGCAACCCCCGCCCCGTAACCCCCCCTCCCGCGATTCGCGGCACCCACCCCCGCGACCCCCCCTCCCGCAATTCGCGGCACCCCCCCGCGATTCGCGGCAGCTCCAGAATTAAATTGCACATGGAAAACACTGACATGGCTATGGTCGACAATGAAAAAGGTTGACATGAGTTTTTGAAGTTTTTTTTTTTTCATTTTTTGAATGTTTTCATATTCATTCTCATGTGTCGACATGGACACCAATGAAGTGCCACACTTATGTCAACATTTACATGTGTTACTCCTTTCTGTGTTGATTTTTTCTTGTGGCGATTCGCGTCACACCCCCCCCACCCCCCCCGCAACCCCCACTCCCGCGATTCACGGCACACACACACCCCCCGCGCGATTCTCGGCACCCCACCCCGTGACCCCCCCTCCCGTGATTCACGGCACACCCCTCGCGACCCCCCCTACCATGATTCGCCGCAGCCCCCGTAACCCCCCTCCCGCGATTTGCGGCAACCCACCCCGCGACCCCCCTCCCGCGATTCTCTGCAATCCCTCCCCTCCCGCGATTCACAGCATCCACCCCCCCACAACCCCCCCTCCTGCAATTCGCGGCACCCCCCGCGACCCCCCCTCCTGCAATTCGCGGCACCCTCCGCGACCCCCCCTCCCGCGATTCGCGGACACCTAAGTTGCAATACAGGGCATCTTTCATACAATTCTAACCATATTTCTCATATACAAACGTTCACAAATTAAGGGGGCGCAGCCCCTTACGACGGTGTGAAGAGCGCCCGTAGGGCGCGATGAATCACCTAGTATATATATATATATAAATAATAAAAGTGCGTGGTCCGGCACCTGGGGAGTATCCAAAGATAGTGAGGCAGCACTCATCCGGATTTGTAGAAAATAAATGCAGACCTGACAACTGCAGCGAGAAGTTCAAGTTATCATTGGTTCGGCCCTCCGACACACTTCAGATTTTTCATACGGCCCCCGACAGAAATTACTTGGCCACCCCTGTTCTATGGGAATGTCAAACAATCTCTCTCCCATTGTATAAAGCTGTTTGTCCACTATTACATACATACAGACATACATGCATACATACATACATGAATACATACATACATACATACATACATCATACCTCCCAACATTAGACCTAAGGCAAGTGGGACGTTGTGTGTAGCCAGCATTTTGGGGGTGTGGCCTATACTTGCCACGGGCAGGAGGCGGGAACATCTAAAAAAAACAGGACGGTCCCACAAAAAGCGAAACAGTTGGAGGTATGCCTGCATGCCTATATAAACAATGCACAAGGGACACATGTGAAAAGAGCTTATAGGAAGGTGGTATAATGCTAATAACAAAAGCGAGGGAGCGCTGGTAGGAGTGTAAGCAGTGGGACAAGCCAATAGGACATAAGTCTGGAGAAGTGATAATGCAGCAGCCATTCAGCTGCTGTCAATTTTCCAACCCAGCCTGTAACATGACAGTTAGGAGCTGACTGGCTTAAGATGGCCATACACCTACAGATTGATTGTCATATCTGGCTGGTTGGAACAAACACCTGGTAATATCTGAGTGACAGTTTGTCAGTTTTCCAGCATCTCACAGCAAATGGTCAACTGTCATCTGCTGTTATCCACTACCAGGCTTTTGTTCCAGCCAGCCAGATCAGACAATAAATCTGTAGCTGTTTGGCCAGCTTATGTGTGTCACACGGGAACTTACATATAACATACATGTGATATAATCTGCGGCGAGTCACCAGGGATCACCACACACGTGGGGAGACCACATAGAGATGTCTGGGAAACTGGGATTTTTCTCCCTAGATCCCAAACAAATACAAAGATATGACAACAAACCTGAAAAAACCATGAGAACTATTTTATTACTTTTTCTACCAACTGATCTTTTATATTCCCCCCCCCCCCTTCACTGCATATAAGGATCACACTGTAAGAAAGCTCCTGCAGCAGGTGATCACAGCTGGGGATGATGTCACAGACACATCATGACATCACACACGCAGAGTTCTGAGAGATTGCCTTGGAACCCTCACTTCTCAGTACGAGTTGCAAAATGGAGGTATGTTTTCCTTGAGCTCCCTAATTTCTTGTATTTGTGGATCTTTTCCTGCCCCAAACTTTTTTCTATTGTCTCCAAACATTGTCATTCTTATTTAGGCCTAAATGCTAAATCAGCCGCTTGCCCTCTCTTCGTCCAGGCGCTCGCAAATATAAGTCAGTATCAACTGACTTATATTTGCAAAGGCAGGTAAAACCTGACCATCTAATGATTTGTACTGCTGCAGGCACATGCGAGGGGATATGGTGGCGACGGTGTCACAGGGATACGTGGGTCGGTGTCACAGGGACTCGGTAACCTGTGAGCTTCGCAGGTTACCCAGTCTATTAGAATGACCCCCTTGGGTTACGGTAGATCTCTGGGCAGGTTTAAGGTTAAAATCAATGGTAAACTATTTCTCATTCCCTCTGCAGGAGATGGAGTACAGATATTTCATGTGGAGTGTTATGAAGCACAAAGTGTGAGTGTTGTTATTACTCCTCATCTGTATAACTGAGTGCTGTCAGATGGCCCATCAATTCCAGTCCCTATAATACTCTGTATATTCTGTTTCTAGGGAATTTCCTCAAAAAGTCCCCAAATTAAACTGGGTGATTGGCTATAGATGCCCGAAGCCTTTTGTAAGTTATTTACATTTCTTATATCTATGTCTCTCTCTATGTGGCCATTTATTATGCAATATATTACGTATCCCCTAAATGTATGTAGGAGGGACCCCAGCAGGAATCTCCGATCCCTTCTGCGTTCTCTGCTGTCCTGTCACTCCCCCAAATGCTCCCCTATATACACAACCAGAAATGGTGACATGTATGACACACATTTAATGGGTTATATTGTCTAATAATCTTCTTTTTCCTCTCTGCAGCAGATGCTGGTGCCCATACCAGGTACGTCCTGAGATGTTACTAATTACCTTTTATTATATACAAATTGTTGTAGTTTTATACAATAAACCATGTAATATCCTCATTTTATTCCTCAGAGGTGTCACCAGGGAAGGAAACAGAAGTGAGGTAATTATATCATTTTATTACTTGCACAATATTAGTCTGGTAGAACAGGGCCTCCACATGACGTCGTTAGGTGACTTTGCATCACTTGTCATCGTGTGGGGCTGATTCATACCTGTGGGAAGAGTCAGCCCCACACCATCAAATGTATTTCCCCCCTCCGTGTGCAGTGCGGTGTAAGCTAATAGTAACCCGGCGCTGCGATGGCCGTAGGAATATCGGGGGCTGATGGCGCCAGCAGCCATTCCTCCCAGCGGCCGGGCCAGTCTGCTTTTATGTGTGTCACTCCCAAATGACGCTAGGGTAACGCACACACACGCAGACTGGCTTTTAATCAACCAGCGTACAGCCTGCGATTGCGGGCCATCACCAGCTGTGGCCGCATGGAGGGCTTGTGCATGCGCGGTTCTCCGATAATCCAATCATCACATAATCCATTCCTAGCCGTACTTACATAATATACAGAAACGTACTTACATAATATACAATAATAATTATAAGTATTGCAGGGATCAGCTGCTAACTGTCACTTCTTTTCTGTTCTGGATCTGTTATAGGACGGTGATGATCAATAACTGGACCTATGATGAGTAGGTATCTGATTGACTGTATTATGGAGCGCAGATAAGATACATGCATCCCATTGGACGTGTCACTACAATCCCGGGTGTACAGCAGTATATACTGACATTCCATGGCAGTATACAGAGTTATTTTGTTTCTGTGCAGGGTAAATACAGCCTGCTTTATTTTTACTGCAATACTGATCTACGCTTACACATCTGCTCGCACAGAGGTAAAACTATTCGATGGTTTCTCACCATCAAATGATTTCCCCTCTGTTCACTATAAGAAGTAGCCAGGACTTACTTTTTAGTAGAACGGTGATGGCTGATTTGAAGGCGGTGATGTCATCCACCTGCCCCGAGTAGGCAGCGGCATGGGCTCCGCCCAGCATTTCTATGGGTGCGCCCACCGTTTTTGTAGGTCCACCCATCGACGTGGGTTTTTGTGGGTCCACCCTGGGACGCCCCCTGCCTGTCAAGAAAGAAAAAGTTATCTGAAGCTGCTCGCAGCCAGGGCCTGCATGACAATGCGCAGACTCAAACATTGGCCAAGGGTGCGAATTCGGACCTTCTGAATCGGTGCCTAGATCTAGCACACAGGCAGAGGTCAGACCATGGAATAGAATTACTAAGCAGCAGTATTTACCAGCTGCTGATTCTCTGCTGATCTTGGTTCTGATCATGTATCAGAAACACAACTGGTTTTACTGTACATTTCAGGGTCAGACCTGTAGAGAAACTCTCATGTGTATATTGTGTATAGTGCGGTAGTGTCACGTTGTGTGGATCACACTAATGTGCTGCTGAGCTTTGTGTATCACCTCTAATTATTATTATTCTACCCCAACAGCAGTCCCAACATGTCATCTGCGTAAGTAGCTGTTATCTTTCTCTAACATGTGCCCAGTAACACCCGCACCAGGTATTAGTCATGTGTACCCCTGTATATACAGCCCATGGTAGTATAAGGACATAGAGGGGGCCGTCATACACATCAGTATGTGCCCAGCTTACACCCAGTAACACCCACACCAGGTATTAGTCATGTGTACCCTGTATATACAGCCCATGGTAGTATAAGGACATAGAGGGGGGGCCGTCATACACATCAGTATGTGCCAGCTTACACCCAGTAACACCCACACCAGGTATTAGTCATGTGTACCCTGTATATACAACCCATGGTAGTATAAGGACATAGAGGGGGCCGTCATACACATCAGTATGTGCCCAGCTTACACCCAGTAACACCCACACCAGGTATTAGTCATGTGTACCCTGTATATACAGCCCATGGTAGTATAAGGACATAGAGGGGGGACCGTCATACACATCAGTATGTGCCCGGCTTATGCCCAGTAACACCCGCACCAGGCATTAGTCACGTGTACCCTGTATATACAGCCCATGGTGGTATAAGGACATAGAGGGGGACCGTCATACACATCAGTATGTGCCCGGCTTACACCCAGTAACACCCACACCAGGTATTAGTCACGTGTACCCCTGTATATACAGCCCATGGTAATATAAGGACATAGAAGGGGACCGTCATACACATCAGTATGTGCCCGGCTTACACCCAGTAACACCCGCACCAGGCATTAGTCACGTGTACCCCTGTATATACAGCCCATGGTAGTATAGGGACATAGAGGGGGACCGTCATACACATCAGTATGTGCCCGGGTTACACCCAGTAACACCCGCACCAGGCATTAGTCACGTGTACCCTGTATATACAGCCCATGGTAATATAAGGACATAGAGGGGGACCGTCATACACATCAGTATGTGCCAGGCTTACACCCAGTAACACTCGCACCAGGCATTAGTCACGTGTACCCCTGTATATACAGCCCATGGTAGTATAGGGACATAGTGGGGGGACCGTCATACACATCAGTATGTGCCCGGGTTACACCCAGTAACACCCGCACCAGGCATTAGTCACGTGTACCCTGTATATACAGCCCATGGTGGTATAAGGACATAGAGGGGGACCGTCATACACATCAGTATGTGCCCGGCTTACACCCAGTAACACCCGCACCAGGTATTAGTCACGTGTACCCCTGTATAGACAGCCCATGGTAGTATAAGGACATAGAGGGGGACCGTCATACACATCAGTATGTGCCCGGCTTACACCCAGTAACACCCGCACCAGGTATCAGTCACGTGTACCCCTGTATATACAGCCCATGGTAGTATAAGGACATAGAGGGGGACCGTCATACACATCAGTATGTGCCCGGCTTACACCCAGTAACACCCGCACCAGGTATTAGTCACGTGTACCCCTGTATAGACAGCCCATGGTAGTATAATGACATAGAGGGGGGACCGTCATACACATCAGTATGTGCCCGGCTTACACCCAGTAACACCCGTACCAGGTATTAGTCACGTGTACCCTGTATATACAGCCCATGGCATATACAGTCTCTTACAGATGGCGCCGGGCTTGTCTTTGCTGGGGATGGCGGAGGACTCGCCACCCGCCATCCCCCGCCCCGCGCCATCTGTATGTCGGAAGGGGACGCGCGTGCACGAGGTGCACGCGCGTCCCGTTCCGACGGTGCTTTTCCCCGGGTCCCCGCCGGCTTCCCCGGGTCCCCGCCGGTCCACACCGCCCCCCCGCAGCCCCCCGCAGCCCTGTCGGTCTCACTGAAGCTGGGGACGGGCAGGACTGCACCCGCCGCGCCGCCTCGCCGCCCGGCTATTGAGACGCTCGTGCGTGGGAAACGCACGAGCGTCTCATTCAGCCAGAGCGCCAGATTGCTGGCGGATCGCCAGGGACACGGTCCTGGCGCTCCGCCAGCAATAATAAGGCCGGCGCCATCTGTACATTGCACAGTCCTATAATATAATCTCTGTTCTTTGTTAGTAAACCAGCGAGGTTCTCCCAGAAATGGTGGAGGAAGCAAGTCACCAAGTGAGTAGTAACCGGATATTGGCCGTGAGTAAGACCTGATCGGGCAATTATCGTATGACTGCGCATGCAAACAGCGGTCCTTTTGATTACAGCCAGTGAGTGATTGGCTAGCTAGTGTTATCCATACGAAAGTTGATTGACAGGCGAGGGGAGTAACGCTGGCGTGTTTCTGGCGGTAGTGAGGGCCCGCTGATGTCAGCAGCGGCCTCATTGTCCCCATCACCATTGCAGCGCCAAGTAACGCCTAGCTTACTCAGCGCTGCGAACAGTTGGGAAAACCATTCCATGGTGAGTGATTGTGAAGGGTCTTCTTCTCCCGTGACTGGCAGCGATCATGTGTACATTGGTGCGGGAAGGGGGTGTTTGCAGTTGGCAGGGTGGCCCAGGTCTGAATCGGGACGGTAATCCCTTCTCATTCCAGCATTACCCTATAGTAAGGGCTATATTACATGGGGGCGGTGGAGACGGGGACATTACCAGATATGGCACCATGATTAATGTAACCTATACCAGGTGGTATAAATAGGGGTCAGTGATCCCTGATACTGCCTCGTAGTGATTGTATGTTGGCAGGTGATGTATAGAAACGCTCATTTTATCCCATTGCAGATTCTTCACCTGTTTCTGCTGCAGAACGCGCACCTTATAAGGTAAGTACACAGGAGCGTCACAGGGGTACTGGCTGCAGTACAGGCAAGCGGGTTCCTGGCTCTCATAACCACAGCACCACAGTAATGTCAGGGACGTCCCCACATTGTCTCTAGGATAGTTACGGTGGTCTGGCCTGTTGGGAACTTTACATTAATGTCATGTAGTCAGAATGATAATTACACAGCGAGAGCCGCGGTCTGTAGCGTCAGATTACTTCCCAGTCCCCTTATGGATAATAACCAGAACTACACCAGATCCTTCCAATGTTACTGTTGTAGGGAAAGGGGGAATGAGGTGTCGACCAGTGCACAGGCTGGTATCAAAAAGACGGTAACAACGATGGTGTATATGCAGTGGCGTAACTAATAATTCTGCGCCCTCCCCGCCGAAAATGCAGGGGGGTGCCCCCCCTAGGGTAAACAAATCCCCCCCCCCCGCCACCACCGTGCGGCCGTTACCTCAGCCGTTACCTGTGCTGCCAGTCAGTGTGTAGGGGAGCCGGGGAGCGCGGAGGGGAGCCGGGGTGCGGGGGTGTTGTGCGGCGGCAGGGGGGGTTACCTCCTGCCGCATCCGACCGTGTGCGCCTGGTCCCGGTTCTCCCGGCTGCTGCTGCTAGTACTGAGAAGTGACACTTGGAAAATGGCTGCCCCCATAAAAACTGTCTGCAGTATGGGGGCAGCCATTTTCCGAGTGTCTCTTTTTGTATCAGCAGCGCTGCAGCTGCAGCAGTAGCCGGGAGAGCTGGGACCCGGCACAGGTGCTGGCAGCAGAACTTGGCAGTGAGTAACTAATAATAGTCCCGCAGCCCCCCGGCGCCCACACCCCCTCAGCCCTCCTCTGCCCTCATCCTGTTACTCCCCCTGTCCTCATCCTGTTGCCCCCCTGCCCTCATCCTGTTACCGCCTGCACTAATCCTATTACCCTCTGCCCTCATCCTGTTACTCCGCTACCCTCATCCTGTTACCCCCCCCTGGCAACATCCTGTTACCTCCTGCCCACATCCTGTTCCCCCCCTGCCCTCATCCTGTTACCCCCCCTGCCCTCATCCACTACCCTCATCTTCAATTCCTGGAGCTACCCCCCCACACACACACAGTCATGTGCGCGTGCGCTCCTGGGAAAGTGGGCGTGGCTTTGTAAAGTGGGCCGTAGCACCAACCTGTGCAGACTTTTCTACTCCCCCTTCCTCTTTGAAATCCCCCTGCCCTCATCCTGCTACTCCGCAACCCTCATCCTCAGGGTTGCCACTTCAGGCATCTTCAATTCCTGGAGATCCCCCCCCCCCCACATGCACACACACACACACCTTCATGTGCGCGTGCGCTCCCGGGAAAGTGGGCGTGGCTTTGTAAAACGGGCATGACCTCTTCAGAAAAGTGGGTGTGGCCTCTAATACAGACATGTATTAAAGTCTCTATTGTTACATTCTTATCATCCACAGGTAATTGACTACAACACCCAACAAACCCTATTGCTTTGAATTTGTATATCCCAGCTTTGAAATTTATTGGTAATTGACTACAACACCCAACAAACCCTATTGCTTTGAATTTGTATATCCCAGCTTTGAAATTTATTGGTAATTGACTACAACACCCAACAAACCCTATTGCTTTGAATTTGTATATCCCAGCTTTGAAATTTATTGGTAATTGACTACAACACCCAACAAACCCTATTGCTTTGAATTTGTATATCCCAGCTTTGAAATTTATTGGTAATTGACTACAACACCCAACAAACCCTATTGCTTTGAATTTGTATATCCCAGCTTTGAAATTTATTGGTAATTGACTACAACACCCAACAAACCCTATTGCTTTGAATTTGTATATCCCAGCTTTGAAATTTATTGGTAATTGACTACAACACCCAACAAACCCTATTGCTTTGAATTTGTATATCCCAGCTTTGAAATTTATTGGTAATTGACTACAACACCCAACAAACCCTATTGCTTTGAATTTGTATATCCCAGCTTTGAAATTTATTGGTAATTGACTACAACACCCAACAAACCCTATTGCTTTGAATTTGTATATCCCAGCTTTGAAATTTATTGGTAATTGACTACAACACCCAACAAACCCTATTGCTTTGAATTTGTATATCCCAGCTTTGAAATTTATTGGTAATTGACTACAACACCCAACAAACCCTATTGCTTTGAATTTGTATATCCCAGCTTTGAAATTTATTGGTAATTGACTACAACACCCAACAAACCCTATTGCTTTGAATTTGTATATCCCAGCTTTGAAATTTATTGGTAATTGACTACAACACCCAACAAACCCTATTGCTTTGAATTTGTATATCCCAGCTTTGAAATTTATTGGTAATTGACTACAACACCCAACAAACCCTATTGCTTTGAATTTGTATATCCCAGCTTTGAAATTTATTGGTAATTGACTACAACACCCAACAAACCCTATTGCTTTGAATTTGTATATCCCAGCTTTGAAATTTATTGGTAATTGACTACAACACCCAACAAACCCTATTGCTTTGAATTTGTATATCCCAGCTTTGAAATTTATTGGTAATTGACTACAACACCCAACAAACCCTATTGCTTTGAATTTGTATATCCCAGCTTTGAAATTTATTGGTAATTGACTACAACACCCAACAAACCCTATTGCTTTGAATTTGTATATCCCAGCTTTGAAATTTATTGGTAATTGACTACAACACCCAACAAACCCTATTGCTTTGAATTTGTATATCCCAGCTTTGAAATTTATTGGTAATTGACTACAACACCCAACAAACCCTATTGCTTTGAATTTGTATATCCCAGCTTTGAAATTTATTGGTAATTGACTACAACACCCAACAAACCCTATTGCTTTGAATTTGTATATCCCAGCTTTGAAATTTATTGGTAATTGACTACAACACCCAACAAACCCTATTGCTTTGAATTTGTATATCCCAGCTTTGAAATTTATTGGTAATTGACTACAGCATATTTCCCCTTCTTATTTTAAACTTTGAATTAAGGCAGGAAATCACTGATTCTGTATTGTATAGACTGCCCTCTCACCATTTGCTTACTTAATTGGTGACCTTTTGTTGTTGGAGGAAGGCTAGTGGGGGTGGGGTGATTTTTGTGTGGACACCTGATAGCAGCCCTACTTATAGTGAGTGCTAGGCTGATACAGCCAAGGCTGATCAGATTCTAAGTGATCAGTTCAAAGTGATATTACAATAGTTATATCGAAGCTGGAGTTATACAGGAGTTAAACAGAAGGGAAACATCAGACGAACAATGGAGACTATCCTGTCAGCTAACTCTTCTGCTAAGGACCGCATTCATCTACCTGCTTGCTCTGTATACCCTTCTGACTATATCATCCACTCGCGCGTCTGGACCACCTTGCTCCATTATTGCTACAAAGATCATCTGCTGCTCCCTGAAACATGTGAAATATAATTTTATTGACCTTACCACTGTCTTAATACTGCCTTGTATGCCACTGTAGTATTATCTTAAATTTTATTCCTGTTATCCCGCACCGTGTGTTGCGCCTCTGCTGTGCATAGCCTGACAGCAGCGGCCTACACTGTGTGCTCCATGTCCGTGTCCCCCATCACGATACATCTAGCATATATCTGTACGTGTCCTATATCTGTACTGTTTTACCTGTTTACCTGTCTACCCATCTGGCTGGTGCAATCACCATGTGGCGCCGCTGAATGGCTGCCTGGGTGCTGCATAGCTCAGTAAATACATGTTCCCCATGTCCATGTTCCCCATCAGGATACATCTAGTATATATATATCAGTACTGTTACTGGCTACCTATCTGGCTGGTGCAATCACCATGTGGCGCCGCTGATTGGCTGCCTGGGTGCTGCATAGCTCAGTAAATATACGTTCCCGTGTCCGTGTCGCTCAATAGAGTACATCTAGTATATATCTGTATGTGTCCTATATCTGTACTGTCTTACCTGTCTACCCTTCTGGCTGGTGCAATCACCATGTGGCGCCGACGAATGGCTGCCTGGGTGCTGTACAGCTCAGTAAATATGTTGTCCATGTCCCTCATTAGAATGCATCTAGTGCATATCTGTATGTGTGATGTATATCTGTACTGCCATTGTTGCCCGTTTTGACAACCCATGTGCAAAAAATGTGCATTATTTTTAATGTCTGTAAAGCGCCTTGAGTCCTGTTGGAGAAAGCGCGCTATATAAATAAAACTTACTTACTTACTTACATTTAATAACACATTTCCCCTACTGACAACTCCTATACAGATACCTCATACATCCTCCCCTCCCCCTGACACCAGTGACAACAACTTCACAGCAACCTCCCCCACCCCCTCACTTCTCTAACATGCAAATCTGCCCCAAACACTGACCGTCCACACACACAAATCCCCCCTTCACACTGGCCTCACCATTTCCTCAGCTGACAGCACAGACGGCACTGCCCTGTGTCTGATACACAGTAGCAGCCGGCTTATCTCTCCTCCGGGGCTCAGTTTGGGAGGAAGCACTGCTGCAACATCCTAAGCTGTTGGCTGCACAGTGCTCCTCCATCATCTCCTCTCCTGCAACCCAGTTTAAATATTTCTGGAGGTAGAGGGAGTTGTGCAGCGGACAGCAACTCACAAGTCACATGCCCCGTGACTTTTCTGGCACTGTGGAGGCTTTCAAAGTCACCCGGATTCCGGGAGAATCCCAGAATCCTAGAAACCGGGAGACTGCAAAAAGATCCAGGAGGGTTGCCACCGATTTAGGGAGAATCCATGAAATCCTGGAGACGTGGCAACCCTCTCATCCTGTTACTCTGCTACCCTCATCCTGTTACCCCCCCCCCCCATTGTGTAAATGCATTATAGTGACTGTATCTTGGCATGTGATGTTAAATACAGTAAATCTTCATTCTTTAGAATTGCAGATACAGCCAGCAGATACAGCCAGCAGATATGTGCGTCTGTATGTATGTATATATATGTATGCATATGTATGCATATGTATATATATGTATGCATATGTATATATATGTATGCATATGTATGTATATGTATATATATATGTATGCATATGTATGTATATGTATATATATGTATGCATATGTATGTATATGTATGCATATGTATGTATATGTATGCATATGTATGTATATGTATGTATATGTATGCATATGTATGTATATGTATATATATATGTATGCATATGTATGCATATGTATATATATGTATGCATATGTATATATATGTATGCATATGTATGCATATGTATATATACATACATACAGTCTCACACACACCCCGTGGGGGTCATTCAGATATAAGACTCACCAAATCATCCTGAACCTGCCGCCACCATCACGGCCTGCTGATTGCTACACTGCTCATGGCGCGGCTGCTCACCGGTACTGCGGTCTCTGCAACGGAAAAACTAATTTGGCTGGAATTGCCTTTTTATTACCACCAATAAACAGTGATGTCATCATTACACGGTCTGGTCACTTACTATTGCTACTTGCAGCTCACATATTGGAGGTTATTCTGGTTGACTCGCAAAGGCTGCAAATCTCGCTGTCTTTGGCACACCGCCCCATCGCACGCCACGATCCCCTGCAGGCATGTGAATGGATGTTTTGCATAAACATCCATTCGCAGCCTTGCGTGCAGGGACAAAATAATTTCATGGTTGATGACCATCGTATGAATTTGCCAGCGCGCAGATCTGAAGCACCTCTGTGGTGTTTTAGATCTACGGGCGCCCTGACATCCGCTGCCCGACCCCCACACCATCGGGGAATTACCATGGGAACACACAGCATTTTCATGGAAATGCCCATGAAACGCTGGGCGTTCCCATGGGCAAATCCCCCGGCCCGCCGCCCCCTGCCCGCACTGTTTTGTGCGAGCACCAGGTGAATAATCTGTTCACCGTGGCCACTCGCACACAGCCGCTGCACATGTGCATAAATTACTATGCACATGCACAGTCGCAAAAAATCGTTCCCCCCCGTGCGGTCGCGCCCATTATGCTTAGTGAGTAAAAGGTATTTCAGTTTTGAAGCAGATTTGGGCTGTGTAATCTGTGCTGGATGGGCCCATCATATATGACCTGCTGTGGGGTGTAATGCGGCCACACCCGATAAATGGGGTAATATTCACCCCTGTAGAGTCGGAGATACCCGCAGGGCCGTCGCTACCCGCTCACCAGAGCCTGCAAAGCAAGGAGGCGCTGTGTTCCATAGGCGCTTCCCTGCTCTGCGACTCTACTGAGTCTGCCACTGCACAGAATGGGATGTGTGCTGCTGCTGCTGCGCCTGTCACAGTGTGTGACAGCCAGGCAGCAGTGCTGGCAGCAGAGGGGAGAGAGGGATAAGTGCAGCAGTGGGTCGGGACACTCCGGAGGACAGCAGCACCACCAGGGGAAGTCCTGGTCTGCAGAAAGGTACAGGAAGTATAAACTGCGCTAAATATAAAGAAACAGTGTATGCAGGGCCGGTGCAAGGCACCGGAGCGCTCCAGGTGTCGGGGGGGAGCACCTGTCCTGCGGCGCTGTGTATTTAAATCTGGCGGCGGAGTCAGCGGCGGTCCCTGCAGTCCATTAGAAATCACGAGCGCTATCCGCCGGGCTATGCGGAAGCGCTTCTAGTGTGAAAACACTGGCAGCACGCTGATTGGCTGAGATCAGCCTGCGCCGTGCTGCCAGAGTTTTCACACTAGAAGCGCTTCCGCATAGCCCGGCGGATAGCGCTCGTGATTTCTAATGGACTGCAGGGACCCCCGCTGCCTCCGCCGCCAGATTTAAATACACAGCGCCGTAGGACAGGTAACCGGGCGGCACAAAATGCCGCCCTCCAGTGGCCGGCGCCCTAGGCAAATGCCTAGATTTGCCTAGTGGTGGCGCCGGCCCTGAGTGTATGACATAAAAATGTACAATTTAATATATGAAATGCATAAAAAAATCAATGAAGCGATAATGATATAAAATGATTAAAATTACTGCAAATCGTTAATCAATCAGTGCATTGGACATGAGTGTATGGATAATCACCCTTCCTTTGTGGTCCACCAGTACTGGGGAAGTCCTTTTGTTTATAGAATTGTAATATCCAGTAAATGGAAAGTGGGGGGTCTCTTCCTCTCCTTTGCCAATATGAAACTGGGTCTGTTAGGAGGTGGCGTTCCTCCAAAGGTGGTGTTGCTGCAGTGAGTTTAGTATTTGCTACAGGGAAAACGTAGGAACATAATTTGCAATTCCTTATTTATCAGTTGTATACTTTTGTTTGCAGTGTTTCTGAGTACCCCAGTCTTGCTTCTCACAGACTGCATCACCAATTTCACACATTAGTCCTGGTCTGCACCTTCCTTCCTCACTGTGGTGCTGAGCCCCTCCCCCTGATCTCTGCATCAGGGTCAAGAACTGCATGTGCAGAGCAGGGATTGGAGGATCTCGACACATACTGATTAGAAGAGAGCCCCTGATTGGTGGAGCCTAGGGATGGCCATCATTGCCATTGCCATCAATGGTTGCCATCGATGGCAATTCTGCAACTGGTCATCGATAGTGCTAAACTATGCAATGGATGACCATCGATATTTTTACATATCGATGGTCATCCATTGTGTTTGATTGATTGGCCTGTGGGCCAATCAAATCACGGGAAGCAGAGCTTTGCGGGTGTCGGGAGCAGAGCTATGTTCCGTGTCCCAGCACTTTGAAAAAAATCAAAACATCGTTTTGCTGTTCCATCGATGGAGGGAAACCATCTAGTTCTCTCCCATCGATGACAAAAGTATTCAATATCGGCCATGAACCATCAATGATGTTGAATCATCGATGGCCATCCCTAGTGGAGCCTACCATTCACCACTGACCCCTGGAACACCGAGGATCCCACAGCTGAGCACATGGCTTCCTCTGTAAGTTACTGCACCCAGCACCTTGCCTCCTCTGCCCCTGTAGCTCCTGCCTCTCTGCAGCCTCTCTCTCTCTCTCTCCTCATCTGTTCTACCCCCTCCTTACCCAGCATCTGTCCCCCTCTCCCTAGCCAGTACCCCCGCCCTCTCCCTGCCCAGCATTTGTCCCCCTCTCAATGCCCAGCATTGTCTCCCCATCCCTGCCCAGTATTTGTCCCCCCCATCCAGTGGCGTAACTATAAATTCTGCTCCCCCCTGCCAAAAAGTTTTTGGCGCCCCCCCCCCCCCCCCCCCCCGGCTCCTCTCCGGCGTGTTTCCCCAGCGTGTGATGTCATCACATAACGGAGAAGCTAAAGCAGGAGAGAGGAAGAGAGACCAGCATACACTGATGCTTCCCTTGACTCTGACACATCCCAGGCCACCCTAGCATGCCCATCCGCCTGCCCATCCTCTACACAGTAGCCAATAGCCGGCTGTGTACAGTAAATTTAATCAGTGGGGGGATTTGTCATCTCTGCCATTGCCGCACCCGCACTGTGGCTGACTCGCCTCCAGTGCTCAGCCAGTGGGCAGCGGCAGGCAGCAGCATGTCAGTGCGTCGAGCGGGTGCCAGCGCCCAAACAGACCCCACTGCTTCTTGCTCCCCCAAGCGGCTGCTGGGGCTGCCTTACAGTAGTTACGCCACTGCCCCCATCTCCCTGCCCAGCATCTCTCCACCCTCCCTGACCAGTATCTCCCCCTCTCCCTGATCAGCACCTGTCCCCCCTCCTGCCCAGTATCTGCCCCCTATCCCTGCCCAGTATCTGCCTTCCTCTCCCTGCTCAGCACCTGTCCCCCTCCTGCCCAGTATCTGCCCCCCTATCCCTGAGCAGTATCTGCCTTCCTCTCCCTGCTCAGCACCTGTCCCCCCTCCTGCCCAGTATCTGCCCCCCTATCCCTGCCCAGTATCTGTCCCCCTCCCTGCCCAGTATCTGCCCCCTCTCCCTGCTCAGCATCTGTCCCCCTCTCCCTGCCCAGCATCTGTCCCACCTCTCCCTGCCCAGTATCTGCCCCCTCTCCCTGCCCAGAATCTGCCCCCTCTCCCTGCCCAGCATCTGTCACATATCTCCCTTCCCAGTATCTGCTCTCCTTTTCCTGCCCAACATCTGTCCCCCCCTCCCGCTCAGTATCTGCCCCCTCTCCCTGCCCAGCATCTGTCATCCCTCTCCCTGCCCAGTATCTGCCCCTCTCCCTGCCCAGCATCTGTCCCCCCTCCTGTGCAGTATCTGCCCCCCTCTCCCTGCCCAGCATCTGTACCCCATCTCCCCACACATAGGCGTGCGCAGAACATTTTATTAGGGGGTGCACCATCAAAGGGGTGTGCGTAGCATCACCTATTGGGCATAGCTAACACTGCTCATTGGGTGTATCGAACACTGCCAAACTGGCGTGTCTACCATCATCTATTGGCACTCGCTACAATATAAAACGTCTCTCTGCCACACCATAATCTCCTGCCTAGTTCAGCTCTGTGTAACAGTACATGCAAATAAAGTCACAAACATATATGGATGATGCAGGTATGTAGTGATATGACAATGGTCTAGTACAATTAACAATGCAAAACACATAATTGATTGATGGGCGCGTCTTTTAATGGATTACAGTTCTAAACAGAAACAGTCGTTGGTAAAAGGTATCGCTAATGGCAGGGAGGTGTTCATTAATGTGGGCACAGCATTAGGGGGTGCCTGTGCACCCCTAACACTCAATGTGCGCACACCAATGTCCCCACATCTATACCCCCTCTCTCTCTCCCTAGCATCTGCCCCTCTCTCCAGATCTGTCCCCCTCTTTTTGCCCATTATATGCCCATCTGCACTAACTAACACTACTGGGAGTTATGTATAATGGGCAATACTACTGTGGGTGTTTTAAGTGGCAGCACTGTTGGCATTACGTTTAAGGGACACTACTTATGTGGGCATTGTGTATAAGGGACACTACTATGTGGTGTATTGTGAATCAGAGGCACCATGTGTGAAATAAATTAAATTGTGCTACTTTATGGTGTAATTAATTTGTTGCCGAGATCTTGCCCATAAAATGATGGAACTTACTGCCGCCTCATAACAACCTGACCAATGATGGCTACAATTCCATGCGGGGATTCTGGCGCAAGCGAGCGATCCCATTGGACAGGAGAAAGCTCAGCCAGAACTGATGTACAGTAACCACACCCAATGTCAGATCAGGGCCAATGTTGCAGATCAGGCACCAACATGATATCACGTCCACACAAGCCTCAGGTTTATGGGCAATTTGGAACTGGCGTGCTTACTGCCATCTTTAATAAGGGTATGGGGCTGGATGGTGAGGACCCCATAGGATAACCCTCTCTGCAGGGTGCGCGATACCATGTCTTTACATCATCTGCTGCTTTTCTGTAACAATGCCACGCAGCCACGATTTAGGGGCAAGTACCCACTATGGCACAGATTACCACTAGGGATAGGGGAGCGGAGCATTCCGTATATATTACCCTCCCTTATAGAGGACCCAACTCACAAACAGGTACAGCCCATCAACCAATAGGAAGCAGCACAATAACTGAGACATGTAGAAGACAACTCGCTGTGTGTAGGTGACAGCGGCTTTCTGCCAACACAATGGCCTCTGGCAACAGAGGTAACAATGACCAATCCCCAGGTTCTCTCAGCCAATCACTTCTGTGATACACTCTAATGTGACCGCCTCTCACTGTGAAATTATAGGGGGGTCAATTCCTCTGCGCACTCACTGCTGGCTGTGGGAGCAGCACAGAAGGGAGGCCGAGGAGCAGCATAGCAGGGGAGACCGGGGAGCAACAGAGCACGGGAGGCCGGCGAGCAGATGAGCCTGGGAGCAGGAGAGCATGGGAGCAGCAGAGCAGGGGAGGCCAGAGAGCAGCAAAGCCCAGAAGAAGGGGAGCAGCACAGCAGGGGAGGGCGGGGAGCAGCAGAGCAGGGGAGGGCGGGGAGCAGCAGAGCAGGGGAGGGCGGGGAGCAGCAGAGCAGGGGAGACAAGGAGTAGCAGAGCAGGGGAGGCCTGGGAGCAGCAGAGCAGGGGAGGCCGGGGAGCAGCAGAGCAGGGGAGGCCGGGGAGCAGCAGAGCAGGGGAGGCCGGGGAGCAGCAAAGCAGGGGAGGCCTAGGGTCAGCAGAGCAGGGGAGGCCTGGGAGCAGCAGAGCACGGAAGGCCGGGGAGCAGCAGAACAGGGGAGGCCGGGCAGCAGCTGAGCCTGGGAGCAGCAGAGCAGGGGAGGCCGGGCAGCAGCTGAGCCTGGGAGCAGCAGAGCAGGGGAGGCCAGAGTTCGGCAGCAGGGGAGCATACTGAAGCTGGTAAGACCTGCCTCCTCTCCACCTCACCCCCATTACCTCACGCCTCAGCCGCCATGGTTATTGTGGAAAAAGGCTATCCATTCAGTAGCTTATGGGCAGAGGAAGTAATGACAGTGGTGATGGGGGCAACCTTAAGTGACTCAATTTAAATTAAAGGGGTTGACATACACAGCGCAGATCCTCACCTCAATGTCAGAATGATTTTTGGTAGCCGAGGCATCGTCTTCTGTCTTAGGCATGGTGTCCTCCTGGAGGTGTGGACTGCTGGGCATCTGGACCACAGTGTCCTCCTGGAGGCATGGACTGCTGAACGCCTGGACCACGGTGTCCTCCTGGAGGCATGGACTGCTAGGCACCTGCACTACAGTGTCCTCCTGAATGCATTGACTGCTGAGTGCCTAGACCACAATGTCCTCCTGTAGGCTTGAAGTACTGATTGCTTGGACCACAGTGTTCTACTGGAGGCGTGGACTGCTGGGCACCTGGACCACATTGTCCTCCTGTAGGCTTGAAGTGCTGATTGCTTGGACTACAGTGTTCTCCTGGAGGCATGGACTGCTGAGCACCTGGACCACAGTGTCCTCCTTTATACATAGACTGCTGAGCACCTGGACCACACTGTACTCCTGGAAGCTTGGACTGCTTAGTGCCTGGACCATATTGCTCTCCTGGAGGCGTGGACTGCTGAGCGCCTGGACCACTGTGTCCTCTTGGTGGCTAGGTGTGTCTGGAAAAAGAGATTTGAACAAATTCTGAGATAAAAATGAAAGTGTGCATGTCTGTAAGGGACACTGCTTGCAGCATGTGTGTGTACCCCTTACACACACAAATGCAGAACATACTGCTCCTTACACAGACATACTGCCCCTTACACACACAAATGCCAAACATACTGCCCCTAACACACACCACACACATACTACCACTTACAGTACACATAAATGGTTAACATACTGCTCCTTACGCAGTGGTGTATCTATAGCACCTCAGCCCCGGCGACGGCGGGGAGGCGCTGACTAAGTGTGGGTGTCGGGGGGACTGCGGGCGCTATTGTTACGCCCCCAGCTCCCACCTCCTTATGGGTGCAGCAGGGTGCGTGCAGGGGGGTCCATGCGGCGCGGGTGTACCTGCGGCGCTGTCTAGAAGCCACGGTGAGAGGGATTCCTGCGGCGCTGTGTAGTGAGTTGGCGCCAGGTCTCTGCAGTGTCTTGGAAATATCCGAGCTGCCAGCGGGTAGCGCTTCTCATTTTGAACACACTGGCCATTTTTCTAACTTCTAAATGCGCCCTGCCCTTATTTGTGCAGTATTGTGTTCCCTTCCACTGCTCATCGTGCTGAGAGGTTTGCCCCTCTCAACCCTCCGGCGTCCCCATCCCCCCGGCGCCTCTGCCACTGCATCTGTGAGTGAGAGATGATCGCTCGCAGTGCTGCAGGCTTCCCCCACCCCCTCAGGTAGCTGTCGGCCATTTCAAATGCCACATGGCAGCCGCGGTGATTGGCTACGGCCCGCAAGCTCTGATTGGCTCACCAGTTACCGCTCCACATTTGAAATGACTGAGAGCCGCCGACAGGTGAGGGAAGCCTTGCGGCGCTGCAATACACTCTCATACTTATAGTGGTGGGAGCGGAGGCTGGACCTGTACTACAGGGGTGAGTCTCTGCACTACATGGGGCAATAAACAGTGGTACCACCACTACAGGGGCATTAAGCAGCAGCAGCACCACCATGACAGGGGGCATTAAGCAGCAGCACCACCACCACGACCAGGGGTATTAAGCAGCATCAGCACCACAATGACAGGGGGCATTAAGCAGCAGCAGCACCACCACTACAGGGGGTATTAAGCAGCAGCAGCAGCACTATAGGGGGCATTAAGAACAGCAGCAATACAGGGGGCATTACACAGCAACAGCACTCCTGGGGGCATTAAGCAGCAGCACTATAGGGGGCATTAAGCAGCAGCACTACAGGGGGCATTAAGCAGCAGCACTACAGGGGGCATTAAGCAGCAGCACTACAGGGGGCATTAAGCAGCAGCACTACAGGGGGCATTAAGCAGCAGCACTACAGGGGGCATTAAGCAGCAGCACTACAGCGGGTATTAAGCACCTGCTATCAGTATCACTAAGAAAAAATCTCTACTTGCACCACTGCATAGAAAACCTGCCTGTCAGTGCTGCGGTGTCCCAACTTTCCTGCCGTATAACATCTCTCAGATAAATTTGGGATTAATCCACCAGTTCATTATTGGCATTTTCATTGTTGCTTATTACTTCACTGTGTATTGTTACACCATTGTCGCTTATTCCATTCCTGTGTATTGTTACACCATAGTTGCTTATTACATCCCTGTGTATTGTTACACCTATACCTCTGTATATTGTCTTGCTGCTATTATTAATTATATCCTTGTGTATTGTTACACCTGTTTACCTCTCGACATCCTGGTGTATTGTTACATCTGTACTACCCAAGGTACTGTCACCTCCTGGGGCCACGATTGGCTCTTCAGCCCATAGGGGGATCAGTGGCCCGCTACTGTCCGTGTTCTGTCCTCTTGCTCTTGGTCCGTCTCCACGGATATGTTGTCCCATTAAAAGTTCTGCCTGTAACGGAGTCTGGGCGGACTTAATTCGCCCCTACAGCCGGGACGGGTACCGACGAAGCCTAGTTCTGCACATATCCGTGGACGCTAGGCCAAGGCAACAGAGTTAGGGAGCGGGGCCTCTGACACCTCTTTAATACGGTGCGAAGAACCACCCGGTCAGCGTGCAAAACCAGGAAAGGGGACTTGCATGACAGAGCAGACAGATCCGACACCCTCTGGGCCGATGCTATTGCCAATAAGAAAACTGTTTTCCAGTTAAGTCAACACAGGTCCACGGACCGCAAAGGCTCAAATGGTGGTTTCGGAGGCGCAGATAACACAAGGGAAAGGTCCCAAGGAGCAAGTGGGTGACAAAGGTAGGCTGTATATGCAAAACACCCTGCAGGAATGCGTGGACATCCGGCAAAAGTGCTAATCTGCGGTGAAACAAGATGGACAAAGCCGAGACTTGAAACTTCAAGGTAGATAAGCGCAATCCAGCCTCCAGGCCCTTCTGTAAGAAAGATAGAATCTGAGTCAGGCGGTAAGTCCTAGGATTGAAGTGGCGAGTTCTACACCAAACAAAGTAGGCCCGCCAAACACGATGGTAAGCCCTCGCCGAGGAAGCCTTCCTTGCTCTAAGCATGGTGGAGATTACTCGTGCATTAAACCCCCTGGCTCTCAACAGAGAGGTCTCAATAGCCACCCCATCAAAGCCAGGCGCCTCAGATCTGGACCCTGAGAGAGAAGGTCCGGGCGCAATGGAAGGTGAATCGGGGGGGGGGGAACAATGACAGAGCCTGAAGATCTGAGAACCAGACTCGTCTGGGCCAATGCGGAGCCACCAGGATCAATGTGCCCCCCTCTGCCTTCAGTTTGCAAACCACTCGCAGGAGGAGGGAGAATGGCGGGAAGGCGTACATCAGCCTGAATGGCCACGGGGCGGACAGGGCGTCCACCAAGATGGCGGCTGGGTCGCGAGCCCTGGATCCGTAAAGAGGGACCTTGTGGTTGTGTTGAGAGGCCATCAAGTCCACCTCGGGTAAACCCCATCGTCGTACCAGCATCTGAAACACCTCCTGATGGAGGCACCATTCGCCGGCATTCAATGTTTGACGGCTTAGGAAGTCCGCTTACCAATTCTGGACTCCTGGGATAAAGACCGCTGAAAGAGCCGGAATCTTCTTTTCCGCCCACTGAAAGATGCGGGATGCTTCCACCATTGCAGCCCAGCTGTGAGTGCCACCCTGGTGGTTGATATAAGCCACCGTGGTCGCATTGTCCAACTGGACCTGCACCGGACGACCCCTCAGCCAGGGTTCCGCCAGGCAAAGAGCTTGGAAGACCGCCCTCAGTTCGACGACATTGATTTGAAGCTTGGCATCCGAGGTAGACCAAAGGCCTTGGAATGACCTCTGGCAAGTGACCGCACCCCAACTGTGGAGACTGGGATCCGTGGTGAGGAGGGTCCATTGGTGGATCCAGAATGGCCATCCCATCGTGAGGTTCTGGTCCAGGAGCCACCATGAGAGAGAGAGAGAGAGACGGTTATCACCTGAGAAAGGTATGATCCCGACCACTTGGAGAGGATCTCCTTCTGAAGCGGGCGGGAGTGGAACTGGGCATATTCCGCCATGTCGAAGGCCGACACCATGGAACCTAGTATCTTCATGCAAGTATGCATGGACACTTGTCGAGGAGAGAGGAGCCGACCCCGTAATGCGGAGGGCTTGTCCGCAGGCTTGGGGTCGGGGCGTCTGGTGGCCCAGGGACGCTTGCCTCTAGGACGGGAGGTTCTGCCCCCCTGGGAAGATCTGGAGGAGAAGGCCACGGCCCTGGAAACGAAAGGATTGAAAAGCAGGCCGGGGCCGTGTAGCCGGGGTGGATGGTAGAAAGGCAGTTTTTGAAGCTGCCACCGTAGCAACCATTTTATCCAGTTCAGGACCGAATAAGAGGGAACCGTCGAAGGGAAGAGCCTCCAAAGCCTTCTTAGAGTCAGTGTCAGCCTTCCAGGAATGCAGCCATATGGATCTGTGGGTGGCCACTGCTGAAGCTGACACCCTAGAGGAGAGAGAAGCGGAATCAAGAGCTGCCTCGCCTAAGTAGAGGGCAGCCTGATGTATCTACTCTATAGTAGGCAGTAGAGTTTCTGCTGGGGCCCCCTCAGACACCCCTGCCACCAAGACAGCAGATCATTTAGTTAGGCCCATAGCCACCCAGGCTGACGCCAGGGCAGGCCTGCCTGCTGCCCCAGCCGTGGTGTAAATAAGCTTCAGGAAGTTTTCCAACTTCCGGTCCGCTTGGTCCTTAAGAGATGCTGTAGGAATTGGCAACAGAAAGGCTTTTACCAGTTTTGCCACATGAGCGTCTACCCTGGAGGCCGTCTCCCTGGGGATCCTATCCTCCTGGGGGAGAGGATAGAGGGAGGAGAAACGTTTGTGAATAACAAACCTCCTATTGGGAACCTCCCAATCCTCTCTAATGACCTTGTCAAGGTTATCCGACTTGGGAAACAAATCCAAGGAGCGTTTAGGGCGCTTAAATATAGGGCCCGACTCTACATGCAGATCAGCGTGGTCGTCTATTAGAAGGACCGTCTTAACCGCTGTAATCAGGCCTGGCACATCAAGACAAGACGGGGGGTCCTCTCTAACGCAGGCATCCCCTACGTCAATGGCGACGTCAATGGCGACGTCAATGGCGTCATCGACGGCCTCCTCCAAATAATCGTCATCCTGATCCTCTTCCTCCTCATCATCCGAATCATGCATGAGGAGGGGCCGGAGTGGCGCAGGTTTTTTAACTAAAGACCTGTGTCTATCTGCGGGCAATGAACCATCCCCCTGAGCATCCAATGCTGGGGGGGCTACACCCACTGCCGATGAGGACGGGATGGGCTGTGTGCCAAGCACAGTTCCCTGCCTACTGTCCCCTGGGGAGGTGCTGATGTGGGGGAGCCACCTCCCCCTGCTAACAAATGACCCCCAGGGAAAATATCCACCTGCACCGCCGGTAAAATGGCGGGGATCCGGTGCTCGCCGGGCGGCCCCGCATATCGGCACTGCTGTCCACAGACTAGGATCCCTGGTGGTACAGCAGGATGGGTGGTGAGCCGGCCAACCGCTTGTCAGCACAGCCGGCGGTCACATCTCGCTGGCTGTAACAGCCATTCTGTGCACCTCGCTGCGCTATCGCACATGCTCCCGGCGGGGAGCGTAATACTCACAGTGCGCTGTGGTCTCCGGCGTCCGGTGGCGGCTGAAGGCTCCCCAGTGCCTGGGGGCCTCTGCAGGTCCCCACCCACGGGTGGTGATGCTGCGCCGGACCCGGGTGTCAGAGCCGGCAGCGCAGGGGTCTGCTCAGGCCCTTGCATCGCGCCACAGGAAATTGAGGTACTTGTGTGGGGGCAGCCTAGCTCACAAGATCCCCTGTTGGATGGGGGAAATATAGTGTCTGGGAAATTGGCAATGGCTAGGTCATGAGTATATTTGCAACAGGATGATGCCCACTGTAGCTGGAGATGTGCACTGTATTACTGCCCATTTGTGTTGCATTACAGCAGTGGTTACCAAACTGTGTGCTTTTATGTTACGATGGAACTGGTAATGCATCCTGTCACTGATCACAGCATTTAGTAACTCTGTATGCATGAAGGTTTAAGCAAAGGACAGCTCTCCTTCTGTACCTTACTCTGTAGGTGCCCTGACAGTCTCAGCGCTGCCTCTGAATAAACCCTCCTACGATGAGGCCGCCACTGCTGCTGCTACTGTCCTCCATGGGCCTGAGAAACATATGATGAGCTCCACCAAGCAGTGCTCAGCACAAGCCTCTTAGCCTCTGACCTTTTGGGCAAAGTCTCATGGGACTCACATTTGTGCAATCAGTGTGCCTTGGCTCCCGCTGCTCAGCACCATTAATCATTGTCACATTGCAGTAGCGCACGCAGGGGGGGTTTCTGGGTACCCAGAAACCCCCCCAGGAGTCTAAGGGCCCTAGGCTGAAAGCTGAGGGTCCCCTCTTTCCATGGATACAAGAATTTAAAAAATCGGCCCTTGGGAACCGGAGATATCTGACTTCAAAGCAGTGGTCCCCATCCAAGCCTGTTAATTGCTCTTCCAAGTCAGATATTTCAGGTTCTGTCTGACTCAGAGTTTCTCTGAGGGTATATTCCAAAAGCTGGGACTCCCCCCCATTGGTGTAGACTAGTAGCTGGTCTCTACTATTCCCAGAACCAGAGATATCAGCCTTCCAGCAGCTGGTTACTGCTCCAGCTCCACACACCTGGTATGTAGTTTTATATTCTCGTGGGCAGATTGCTCTGCCTCCTGAATTCTGATCCCCTCGTCCCCAATACCATTTGGTAGCTGGGATTCTCTAGTTTTTAAATCCATTAAAATCTAATGAATGTATTTCTGGGAACTGGAGATATCTGCAGTCAAGCAAGCTGTCTCCCACCAGAAAATTATGAATAATAAGCCCACTCCACTATACACCCCTCCTCTGCATATTAAACATTCTCTACCACCCAGGAAGTTATGTGTCAGGGCCCCTTCATTCAGCCCAATGCCCTCTTCTCCCACCCCATCTCCCACCATCGGTGCAGTAAAGGGGTAATTAGTGGAAATTACTGATCCAGGCCCTACATGCAGAGCGGTTGATATAATACCCCCTACCACCCTCGGGACATCAAAGCTTCCCCCACCCCTTTTGCTGGAGGTTCGGTAGGGGCCACAATACATTGCTATGCCCAGGGGTCTACACTGCTGTTGACGCCCCTGTATGTATATATATATATATATATATATATATATATATATATATATGTATATGTAGGTCTATCTATAATACTTTAAATGACCCGGCATATACTGGGTCACCTAAGTGTCCATCTCTGTGCTTTGCTCCGCCACTCTGGAAACCCCCTTCTGAAAATCCTGCGTTTGCCACTGCATTGGCAGATACAGTAGGTGAAGCTGCAGCACTAAGCCACTCCTATGCACAAAATCTTTAGCTAAAAAAAAGTAAAAAAAAAAAATACATGCCAACCACCCCCTGAGTCCCCCCTTAATCTGGCCCTGCCCAGAAGTGCTTTTGAGCATGTGCAACTGTAGGCCAGTACATGCCTGAGCAACAGGGGACACTGGGAGAGATCCTATTGGATCCTTCCAAGGGAAACATTGCAAAGAGAAACCCATAGACTTCTGTTAGGCAGTGCCATCGATCGATTGTGTTGCCAATCAGGTGCAAGTTACAGAAAGCAAAACTTGTTTTTACCAAAACTTGGTTTTAGTTGATAAGTTAAAAAGCTGACTTATTGAGCATCTTTGCAAACTTTTTTTTGACCATTGAAGTTTTTTTTTGTACAATACCTGAAAATGATTTTCAAAATGTAACTCGTACATTTAGCCTCAATACGCAATGTACTGTACTGTGTAGATACTGTAATGTGTGGAGCGAGTGAGCTGGCAGATCCTATTCAACTCTACTAATGCCAGGCGTCTTTTATTGCTGAAAAAAGCGTTTTATTGGCATCGAGGAATGCACTGGAATTAGTGATGCCAATCCCTGGGCATTTTTTCAATCCCGGGATTGAAAAATATTCTATCCCGGGATTCTCCAGATCCCAGGATTCCTGGGATTGGCATCTCTAAAAAAGCATGCCCTGCCCCCCCTCACACTGCCAGCCCCGCCAATTTACTTACATGGGCAGGTGGTTGGGAGCGGGGCGCAGGCCACACACCAGTTGGAAACAGTGTTGCTCAGACACTACACTGCATTATATTGCACACGCGCAGATTGAAATCCCAGACATTTTTGGGCCAAATCCCAGGATCTTGCCGATCTCGATCCCAGGAGAGGCCACCCTAATCCCAATGCTGTAGAAGGTTGAGCTTTGGACGATGAATAATTACAGACTAAGGGCCAGATGTACTATGCTTGAAAAGTGATAAAATGTAGAGCAATAAACCACCAGCCCATCAGCTCCTAACTGCCATGTTACAGGCTGTGTTTAAAAAATACCAGATAGGAGCTGGTTGGTAGGTCGTACATTCCATCTTAAATAAGTTGATTGGAAACTACCAATTGCTTAATTGGAAAGTTGTGCCTACGCTGAGATGTCTCTCTGTAGGGGCAACTTCACAGTGATCAAAAGGCTGGGTGGGTGTATAATAATGCCGATCTATACTTACAGTATATACCTATAATAACAAACTCTGGCAGAAAAGCTTTTTTGGTTCATGGTTACAAAATTTTCTTCCCAATGCATTCACTAAGCAGAATTTTTTTGATTTAGCTTAATAGTGACAGCATAGTAGAGGCATTTATGCATCATTTATGCATCAGTTATTCAATATTTTGGACATTTTTTTATATTTGAATAAGGTATCTTGCGTTATCTTGCATTTATTTTGTATAAACACATCAAACATGAAATACACACAAATATTTTATTTGTGCATGAAACAAGGCTTAAAACATCAAACAAAGTTTGTGTGCAATCTTATGCTGGCCACACATCAGACCAACTTTCCTCCAACCATCCAACTAGTTGGTTGGATTGAAAATCCGGTACTGTATGGGGGCAAATGACAATAAGCAATTATCTTACAAACTCATGAGAATGGACAATATCATTCAGTGAAATCGTTTAAATCAGGCATGTCCAACGTTGGCCCTCCAGATGTTGTGAAACTACACATCCCAGCATACTTTGCCACAGTTTTGCTATTAGAGAATGCTAAAACTATTGCAAAGCATGCTGGGATGTGTAGTTTCAAAACATCTGGAGGGCCAACGTTGGACATGCCTGGTTTAAATCAAATAGGTCCAACTACAGAAACAAATGACTTCATTACAAATTACATTTGCTCCTATCCAGTACCAGGTTTTTATTCCATCCAACCAACTAGTTGGATGGTTGGAGAAAAGTTAGTCTGATGTGTGGCCAGCATTAGACACTAAGGGCCTTATTCTAGTTCACTCTTTCTGACAAATTCCTTCTTAGATGGACAAAACCATGTGCACTGCAGGTGGGGTAGATGTTACTTGTGCAGAGAGAATTAGGTGGGGTTTTACTTCAAAGTGAGATCTATATTGCAGTGTAAAAATAAAGCAGCCAGTATTTACTCTGCACAGAAACAAAATAACTCACCCAAATCTAATTCTCCCTGCACCTGTTACATCTGCCCCACCTGCAGTTCACATGGTTTTGTCCATCTAAGAAGGATTTTGTCATAAAGAGTGAACTAGAATAAGGCCCTAAATTTGAAGACCAAGCAAATCATTTTCTTGCACATACAGTATTTAGTGCCAGTTACATATCATGTCCCCGGTAGTGCCAGTTACATATCATGTCCCCAGTAGTGTCAGTTACATATCATGTCCCCATTAGTGCCAGTTACATATCATGTCCCCAGTAGTGCTAGTTACATATCATGTCCCCAGTAGTGCCAGTTATAGATGTCCCCAGTAGTGCCAGTTACATATCATGTCCCCGGTAGTGCCAGTTACATATCATGTCCCCAGTAGTGCCAGTTACATATCATGTCCCCATTAGTGCCAGTTACATATCATGTCCCCAGTAGTGCCAGTTACATATCATGTCCCCAGTAGTGTCAGTTACATATCATGTCCCCAGTAGTGCCAGTTAAATATCATGTCCCCATTAGTGCCAGATACATACTGTATCATGTCCCCAGGAGTGCTAGTTACATATCATGTCCCCAGTAGTGCCAGTTATAGATGTCCCCAGTAGTGCCAGTTACATATCATGTCCCCGGTAGTGCCAGTTACATATCATGTCCCCAGTAGTGTCAGTTACATATCATGTCCCCAGTAGTGCCAGATACATATCATGTCCCCAGTAGTGCTAGTTACATATCATGTCCCCAGTAGTGCTAGTTACATATCATGTCCCCAGTAGTGCCAGTTATAGATGTCCCCAGTAGGTTTTTAGCAACAAAAAATAAGTACATTTTGGAGACTTTGGTTTTCGGAATAATTTGGATAACGGATATTTGGATAAGGGATACTCAACCTGTAATACACAGCTTATCATACATTACATCAAACCTTACACAACACTACAGCAGTGTCAACCTGAGTGGTAATTATAACACTGTACATATCTTGTAATACGGCCTACACACAAAAAGATCCCAGGGCATTTTCTAAGCAATGTCAATAGATCGCTTAGAAAATGCCCCTAAATCCCTCCATGTGTAGGGGTATAGCAATAGCGATGTGTGGCCCTGCGCGTTGCTATCACCAGGGACAGGAACACGGAGAACACTGGCCCTGACAGATTGCTCAGTGGCACATCCCTGTGCACCGATATGCGCTGAGCAATCTGAGCATTTTTAGCAATCTAGCATCGCTCAGAACGTTACTCTCCCCGTGTGGAGGCCACAAAAGAAGGTGTTTGGCTATTAGCTGCGGACTCTCCTGTGGTTACAAATCATAACATTTGACTTGTCATTTGTATGCGCAACTGATGCAATGTATGTATGTCCTGTTATCCCTCTTGTACCATGCTAGAAGCTGCACTGTATCCACAAAAAAAATCCTAGTATACAAGAGTATACATGGCCAATAAAGTGGTTCTGATTCTGATATGTAAAGATATAGAATATGCAAGGTGCAGCGAGTCACACTCTCTATAATGGTACCCTCATCATTAACTTTAAGGCCCCCATCAGGGGCGGATTGGGAATTAAAACCAGCCCGGGAAATATCTTGAAGCAGCCCTAATGGGGGGGGGCACAGGATGCAGTGTAGAAGGGGGAACGCAGTGTAACAGAGGATGCAGGGAGGGGAGTTGCAGAGTGGTGGAGGATGCAGGGAGGGGAGACGCAGAGTGGCGTTGGTTGCATGTTAATGCAACCAACGCTTATATTACGTGGCTTATACATGTAATGCCCGCTGTAGTAACGATACTTATACACATAACGGCAGCAGTAGTGACAACGCTTATACACATAATGCCCACTGTAGTAACGATACTTATACACATAACGGCAGCAGTAGTAACAACGCTTGTAAACGTAATGCCCGCAGTAGTAACAACACTTATACACATAATGCCCACAGTAGTAACAATACTTATGCACATAATGCCCGCAGTAGTAATGACACCTATACATGTAATGCCCACAGTAGTAACAACACTTATACACATAATGCCCACAGTAGTAACAATACTTATGCACATAATGCCCGCAGTAGTAATGACACCTATACATGTAATGCCCACAGTAGTAACAACACTTATACACATAACGGCAGCAGTAGTAACAACGCTTTTACACGTAATCCTCACAGTAGTAACCAGTGGCGTAGCTACATTTTGGGCGCCCCCCCCCCCGCCGTTAGGGGGGGAGCCCATACCCACCCCCCGCCGCCGCCCCGTCGAGCACCCCCCCCGTCGCTCCGTCGCCTATGCTAACCCCCTCCCCCGCAGTCTTACCTATCGCGCTGGTCCCGGTGGCTCCGTCCGTTCATCTGCTGAGGACCACCACAAAATGGCCGCCCCCGTACAGCAGACAGTTTCAGAGAACTGTTTGCTATATGGGGGCGGCCATTTTGTTGTGTTCCTCATCAGAAGAACGGAGCCGCCGGGACCAGCAAGATACGTAAGTCTGCGGGGGATTGGGGGGGGGGGGGTTAACTATAGCACCGCAGCCCCCGGCGCCCCCACATGCACAGCGCCCCCCCCCCCCACGGTGGCGGGGGCTGCGGTGCTATAGTTACGCCCCTGGTAGTAACAACACTTATACACATAATGCCCGCAGTAGTAATGACACCTATACATGTAATGCCCACAGTAGTATCGACGTTTATACATGTAACGCCCACAGTAGTAACAACACTTATACACATAACGGCAGCAGTAGTAACAACGCTTGTACACGTAATGCCCACAGTAGTAACAACACTTATACACATAGGGGGTTATTCTAGTTCACTCTTTCTGACAAAATCCTTCTTAGATGGACAAAACCATGTGCACTGCATGGGGGTAGATGTAAAATGTGCAATGATAATTAGATTTGGGTGAGTTATTTTGTTTCTGTGCAGAGTAAATACTGGCTGCTTTATTTTTACACTGCAATATAGATCTCACTTTGAAGTAAAACCCCACCCAAATCTAATTCTCTCTGCACAAGTGGTACTTGTGTATTTTGGCGGCGCCCGATTTCAGCATCGCACGATGAATGCGTCGCATCGCATGCCATGTACCGGATGGCATGCGATGCGACGCGAGTTTGACCCCCTATGCGATGAAAAATCGTATAAGCACCCTAAAGGGTGCTTTTGAGCACCCTAATGGGTGCTTACAATGTTAAATGCACCCCCACGCCACCCCCCCCACTATAAACATGAACCGGGTACCTTCACAGGTAAACGCATCCCTTCGCGGGCTTCACAGGTATCCGCGTGCGCTCGCCACGCTTCGGGCTCGGTGGCTCGCTGCACTCGCCACACTATTCTATTCTCAACTCCACGCCAACGTGGATAGTGGGGGTATGAAAAGGTCGTAGGATGCGTACCGCCGCCCCTCGCGGGCTCGCTGCGCTCGCCACGTTTCGGGTTCACGTTTGTAGTGGGGGGGTGGCGTGGGGGTGCATTTAACATTGTAAGCACCCATTAGGGTGCTTAACATTGTATAAGCACCCATTAGGGTGCTTATACAATGTTTAAGCGCATTGCATCGCATCGTATGGCATTGTATGCCATGTACAATGGCATACAATTTGAAAATTGTATGCCATCGCACACTATCCAACGAAATCGCGTCGCATCGCATACCATCGCATGCGTTATGGTATGCGATGCGATGGGCGCCGCCAAAATACACAAGTACCGCACAAGTTACATCTGCCCCACCTGCAGTGCACATGGTTTTGTCCATCTAAGAAGGATTTTGTCAGAAAGAGTGAACTAGAATAAGGCCCATAATGCCCATAATGCCCACAGTAGTAACAATACTTATACACATAATGCCCGCAGTAGTAACAATACTTATATACATAATGCCCGCAGTAGTAATGACACCTATACATGTAACGCCCACAGTGTGGTTGGGTGGTGGGTGAAGGAACTTGCGCGGCAGGAGGGTTGAGTGGGCGGTCGGCTGAGTAGGGTGCTGTGTAGGTGGCTGAGTGCATCATCGCTGCAGCCATGCTTTGGGGCCCCTGAGAACGCTGGGGCCCGGGTCAGCTGTACCCTTTCACCCTCCCTGTTGCCAGGCCTGAGTACATCCCCCACCCCCATAGGCAGACATGTCACGTAATCAGATCCCCCTCCAGCACAGCCCCCAGTCCCTCCCACAAATAGGCAGACTTGTCACATATTCACATGCCCTAGGCCCTCCAGCACATCCTCCCCCCCTAGGCAGACATGTCACATACCCCTCCAGCACAGCCCCTATAGACAGACATGGGGGGGGGGATCTGAATGTCACATGTCTGCCTATGGGCATACCTCCCAACTGTCACGATTTCCGCGGGAACGTCCCGATATTCGGGAACGTTCCCACGTCCCGCCCGGGGCCGCCATTGTCCCGCGGTGGGGGGGACAGTTGGGAGCCCCCCCAGCTTGCCGAGAATAGACGCTGTGCGCATGCGCACAGCATCTATTCAGCGCCGACGAGCGGCGAAAACGGGGGCGGGCCGGAGTTCGCGTCACCCCGTGAGGCCACGCCCCCTTTTCTCGAGGCGAACGTCCCGACCTCCCAACTACAAAAGTTGCGAGGTGTGATATGGGGGAGCTGAGTTGGAGGGGGATCTGGGTTGTCACAGTGAGTCTGTCTGCCCTAATGCAGACAGCAGTCAGTCACAGACCCCCTTCCCCCTCATGTGCAGGAATGTCACATACACAGAATCCCCTTCAGCACAGCCTACACTGTAAAACTGGCACATGCAGGGAGATTTATTCCCCATGTCCCTCACACAGTGACAGGAGTGAGTCTCTCTCTCTCCCCTTACCCCCGACTCCATTCCCTAACAAGGTTGCCAACCAGTGTCCCCAGAGCCCACAGTGTTACTCACATAATTCTGGAAGCTGAAGCCCGGCCACAGCGCTGCTGCCTGCTGCTCCTCGTCTCTCTCCCCTCTCAGGCTGACGTCATCAGTCTGAGAGGTGCTCCCCCTGGCTGCAGCTCATTGCAGCCGCAGCAGCAGGGAGGAGGGAGCCGGAGGGAAGCACATGCAGCCATCTTCATTTAGGGCACAGTGCCGCAGCCCAGCACGGAGACGCCGCGGCAGCCCAGTTAGGTAGGATAGGCGGCCCATTCTGACATAAAAGGTGCCGGCTCAGCGGGAAACGGCCCGGTTTCCCGGTGGGCCAATCTGCCCCTGGAGCTATATATGTTGTTTACCAGGGCATCCATGAATTCTTCAGGCAGTTAAACTTAAAACAGGATATATATTCCATAATAGTGTCACATTCTATGACCAAATCAGATGTTTTGGTATAATGATTGATCTTTATCAAGGCTTATCCGGCATCATCTATAGCAAAACAACAAATGATTTTTTTCAGCCTAACAAAGGCCTATCCATAATAATTATTAAAACTGTCTGTTACTAGTTTTATCAGAAACCGAATCCTCCTGTGTATGTGTGTTTTATTTTATATCTTATAACCTAGTAAGGCCACTTTCATGTCCTAAAGAATAATAATACACAGATGTGCTGACCACCACTGCCTGGGTGTTGCTATTGTAACAAATATCAAAGTGCAGCCAAACTCCTCTGATATCTATGCCACTGGTGGGTATGTTTCTCTGCCATGGTACGCCTAGTCACATGATCGTCTGTTAAGCCCATCATCTGATATACATCAGGGTTGCGTAGCATACCGGAATGGCCGGGAGGTTCCCGAAAATCGGGTCCCTCTCCTGGCCTCCCGGAATGGTGGACAACACTCCTGGATTCTGGGGGAACCCTGCTCCACCCCGATCACGGCTCCCTCCCCTCGACCATGGCATTTAAATACCACAATCCATGGGTCTCAGAGGAGGGGACGGGGCTAAAATGCCATAATCAAGTAATTTTAGCTCCTCCCCCTCCATGGAGATCTGTGAAACGGATTATGTCTTGAGGGTGGGGGCTTGATGACATAATGCTCAAGCCCCACCCCCCAAAGTGCTGCTGAAAGTCTTCTCTGCTGGCTTCTCATGGAGAGGAGACTAGAGAAGTAGGCAACCCTGATCTACTGACAATTCAAAAAAATGGGGGTTCCAATTCCAAATTCCAATTTTGGGGTGCAGTAGTATAATATTTCCTCCAGGTTATAGTGTTATTGCAGTATATCTTATTCCTGGTCCTCCAGCTCCAAGATGTAAGATATGCTTAGTGCTGGAAAAAAATGGGCGTGCCCAGACTCACGGTAAATATGGATTTGTACAAGCCCGTAGCGTTTTCTTTTTCAGGCTCTTCTCTATTCTCTCTTCTCTGGGTGGAAGTCTGTGTTGCTACAGGTGAAGATCTCTGTTGTTGCTGGTGAAGATGTGATCTCTGTGGATATTAAGTGCGTGTAAAAAAGAAGTGTTTTAGCGTCTGCCCCCCCAAGGTTTCATGATAAATACTTCCCACACTGCTACACTGCCAACGGCCCAAATAAGAAAGCTGGGGTTGCAATCCTGATTTCGCAGCACTGTCCATTTTCCCTTTCCACACAATATTCAGACCCTGAGGGTAGGTACTTAATCTTGACAGGTCATCTGGACAGTAAGGAGGTGACTATAGTTTCTAGCTATGCCCCTAACTCTAAGCAGGTTGCTTTTTGCAGGAGGCTTCTCTCTAAGACCCAGCAACTAGCTAAAGGGGCTTTAATTTAATTAGGAGATTTCAATTTAGTCCCAGACCCTTCAATAGACAGCTCGAGACCACATGCTACATCCCACCACCATCCTCATACCCCCCCCAGAGGTATTCGCCAGCTTTTTGCAGAATTTGACCTTTACGATATGTGACGGGTTAAAAACCCAACAATGCGGGATTACACCTTCTATTCCCATTCTCATGGTACATAAACGAGAATTGACCTTGCCATTTCAGTCAGATGGTCCATTAACTCCTTTCATTTAGTTAAGATCCTCCTTCGGACGTGGTCAGACCACGCTCCGCTCTTCTTGAAATGGGACATCGCTAATAGGAAGATAAGCCCTGGTCCGTGGAGGCTGGGTATCCAAAGCCTCACTCATCTTGAGTCTCGACAGGCAATACAGAAATCCCTAGAACACTATATTCTAGAGAACCCACCTGAGGACACTTCCACCTCCAACTATTGGTGTGCTCTTAAAGCAGTAGTGCGTGGATCAGCGATTCAGATAGCCTCCAAACTCAAAAGGGACCGGAAATGTTCCTTAGAAAGAGCAGAAGTATCTCTTGCCTCCTTGGAGGCTTCCCATAAGGCTGACCCTTCCGATAGATCGCTTTTTAAACAATTAAACGATACTAGAGACAAAGTTAATAGACATTATCTCTCTATTGTACATCGTAACATCGCTAGATTGAATCAGACGTTTTATCTCCTCAGTGACCGGGCAGGAAGAATGTTGGCCAGAAAGTTGAGAGGCAAGAGAGCTAGGGAGAGGATCCACATGATCCACTCGGAGCATGGCTCGAAGGTCGGCGATCCTCCGGAGATCGCTAATGTTTTTTCATTATATTACTCTAAGCTTTATCATTTGAAGGATGATCCCTCTACGCCTCAGCCCAGTGTCGGGGGGATGAGGGACTTCTTTGATAAGATCTCCCTCCCGTCGCTCTCTGGGGAGACTTGCCTATCTCTCAATGCTCCCTGTACTCCTGAGGAGGTCCAGTGTGCCATTGATTCTCTTCCTTCTGACAAAGCCCCGGGTCCTGATGGTTTCCCATCAAACTTTTATAAGACATTTAAAAATCAGCTGACCCTGATGCTTGTAAAGCTCTTTAATGAGGCCTCTGACACTAAGTGTCTCCCCCCTGAGATGCTTGAATCTCGCATCGTTACAATCCCCAAACCTGGCAAGTCCCCTTCTTCTGTCCAAAATTACAGACCCATAGTGCTACTTAATACTGACTTAAAACTGTATGTTAAAATGGTCGCTAATCGAATAGGCCCATCCCTCATTAAAAATGATCAAGTAGGTTTTGTGTTAAACAGACAGGCCCCTGATAACACACGCAGGGTGATTGACGTCATGGAACACTGCTTAGCAAAGAAAGACCCTCTCCTAGTCCTCTCCTTAGATGCAGAGAAGGCCTTCGATAGACTCCATTGGGGCTTTATGAAAATGGCCTTAGAGAGATTCGGCTTTCAAGGCTGGATATTAGATTCTATTCTGGCCCTCTACACTTGTCCCTCCGCCAGGGTTTTCTCTAATGGCTGTTCTTCTGTGAGCTTCCAAATTACCAATGGCAATCGTCAAGGGTGCCCCCTTTCCCTCTTAATTTTTGCATTGGCCATTGAGCCCTTGGCAGAGTGTATATGATGTGATGATTTAATCCTAGGCCCTTCAATTGGTGATCTCTCTCATAAAATCAGCCTGTTTGCCGACGATGTCCTATTATGCATTCTGGACCCCATCCATTCTCTGCCTGCTTTGCATAAGGTTTTACAAGAGTATTCAGAGGTCTCTTTCTATAGACTTAATACTAACAAGACGGAGGCTCTCCCACTGGGCCTTCCTCCTGATGTGGTCGCTGAGCTGAGAAAAACATATAATTATTCATGGCAGTCTAGCTCCTTAAAATATTTACATCTAGCTTCTGGAAAGCATGTTATTGACTGTAACTATAATCCCTTGTTGAAGGCCTTTTCGAATTTAATCGGGGACTGGATGTTACATGACGTCTCTTGGCTTGGGAGAATCGCTGCGGCCAAAATGGTGTTATTACCAAAATTAATGTATCTCTTTAGAGCTGTCCCAAGGCTCCCCCCAGGTCTACCCTTCAAAAATTCAATCAGCTCCTAGCTAAATATATCTGGAGGGGAGCTAGGCCTAAGATAGCTAAGAAGACGCTGGTCAGGCCTAAGAGGTCTGGGGGAGTGGCCTTTCCAGATTTAGATCTCTATTTAGCTGCTTGTGTTCTAAATCAGATTAGAGACTGGACTGCATCTGTGGCCCAAAAGCCCTGGGTGACCTTGGAGAGTTCCTACTCACATCCTGTCCCTTTAGCTGACCTTCTATGGCTCCCTCCTTCCATTTCACGTGGATATGCATCTACAGATGGAGCCGGGGTTATCTTCGCAGGGGATGGCGGCAGAATCGCCAGCCGCCATCCCCCGCCAGCCGCCATATGCTCTGCGAAAGAGGATGCGTGCACACGAGATGCGCGCGCGTCCACTTCCGACGGCGCTTTCCCCGGGTCCCCGCTGGCTTGCCGGTGGTCACCCGGGGTCCCCAACGCCTCCCCCCCCCCACCGCCTCCCCTAACCCTGTCCGTCTCCCTGAAGCGGAGACGGACAGGGTTCCCGTCGCCCCGCCGCCCGGAAAGTGAGACGCGCGTGAGACGCACATGCATCTCAGTCAGATGGACGCCGGGCTGCTGGCGGATCACCAGCGGAGACAGTCTGTCGATTCGCCAGCAAGAGGGAGCCCGGCTCCATCTGTAGGTGCAAATCTATCCAATCTTCACTAGAGGTCTGGCACAAACTAGTTGACTCTACAGGAAAGGCTACCTTCCCAGCCGCCCCTTTATCACTCAAGGCCCTTAAGGCACTAATTCCTATCCCCCAACTGGGCAAGTGGATCAATCTGAGCGTATCCTCATTGGGAGATTTATACACAAACGGACAATTGCGATCCTTCTCCGACCTGCAGAATACTGGAGCTTCACCTTTTCAAAGAGAGACTTCTTCATTTACTTACAACTCAGAAGTTGGCAAGTTTGGTGATCTAACCACAGCGCAATAGAATAACCTTCAGCCCAGGGTGACACCAATAAAGCTTTCACCATAAAGCTTAAAGAGACAGTACATAGAAAAAAAGATAGGTGTACCCACTGGCGATGGCGGTAAATTCACACAATATTGAATTGAATCGGGTATGAACAAATGATCTAAAATGGCTTAAGACAAAAAACAAAGAGGGAAAAAGACCATAGTGCAATATGATATGTTGATGGGGATATATCGATTTTACTCAGTTCACTCACATAAATCCAACATATCTGGGCATGTAGCAGGGTCTTTTATGAGAGGTGAAAATTCCTCCTGTATTCCCTTGTAGGTCTGATGGAAATAGAAGCTCAAATAGTGCAATACAGTCTGGATAAAAGTGTAACAAAATTTTATTCAGTGCACTCACAATAATAAAAGATTAAAACAGCATATCACCCGTTCCGGGATAGCAAAATCCGGCAGGCAGGTCACAGTACAGGTACAGGCATCCAAAGTACAGGTCCCACGTCCGGATCGATCGGTGATGACAAAAAGCTTAAGCGCGCTTTCGGGCTTCCAAAGCCCTTCTTCAGAAGAAGGGCTTTGGAAGCCCGAAAGCGCGCTTAAGCTTTTTGTCATCACCGATCGATCCGGACGTGGGACCTGTACTTTGGATGCCTGTACCTGTACTGTGACCTGCCTGCCGGATTTTGCTATCCCGGAACGGGTGATATGCTGTTTTAATCTTTTATTATTGTGAGTGCACTGAATAAAATTTTGTTACACTTTTATCCAGACTGTATTGCACTATTTGAGCTTCTATTTCCATCAGACCTACAAGGGAATACAGGAGGAATTTTCACCTCTCATAAAAGACCCTGCTACATGCCCAGATATGTTGGATTTATGTGAGTGAACTGAGTAAAATCGATATATCCCCATCAACATATCATATTGCACTATGGTCTTTTTCCCTCTTTGTTTTTTGTCTTAAGCCATTTTAGATCATTTGTTCATACCCGATTCAACTCAGAAGTTGGCTCCAATCACACTTACACACCCCAGTCAAACCTCCCTATTTCCCACCTAGCCTCAAATGTTTAGTAAGTGCTCTCTCCCATAGAGGAGGAATTTCTAGGTGGTATTCTTACCTTCTCTCCCTCCAGGATAGCGCTAAAACCGCTCCCCAGTTGAGTTGGGAAAGGGATCTGAACAAGTCACTCTCAGAGGAGGAATGGGATGTTATATTTGAGTCTTGCTTTAAGATTTCTCGTTGTTTACACCATTCTGAGATGTTTTTTAAACTTATTCACAGGGCTTATTTCACCCCAGATAGGCTCCATAAGATCTCGCCGACTGTTTCAAATTTATGTTGGAGGAAGTGTGGACACGTGGGAAATATTTTACACATATTCTGGGAATGCCCTGAGCTACGGCCTCTCTGGGGGGAGTTGTTTCTGAGGTTAAGCTCCATATTAAAACGTCCTATTTCATTAGATCCGGCCCTAGCATTGCTCCACATTTTCCCTAATTCACTGTCTACAGCTGACAAATACATTGTTGTACATGTGTTGATTGCGACAAAAGCTGTCATAGCTAAGCTATGGAAGTCGGACGCAACCCCAAATATAGACTCCATCCTCAAGAAGGTACATAAACACTACATGTTAGAAACCACAGGGGCTAGTTATTCCAGTGCCCCAAACTCAATACATATGAAGTGGTTTGGCTGGTCCTCTTACTGTGATGAGTTGGGCCGTTCCAATCTGGTTAGCGATGCCCTGGACTTGTCTATCCTTGTCTCTTAGATCCATCTCCAGGACCAAGCGGTAGTGGTTCATGTAATCATGTAATATACCTTATTGCTCCTGTGTTGGACAGCATCTTTATTGGTTCAAATACTGGCATGGGTTGTTTTTTGATGTGACATTTGCCCATATCTTTGAGAGTGTATTTTCATGTGTAAACTTTTACAACTATGTTGGCAATACTGTATCATTTATCTCCCTCCCCCCTGCCCCTCCTTTCTCTTTTTTCTGTACCCCTCACTCCCCCCCCCCCCCTTAAAAAACTGTCTGTTTGGACGACATTTCTCTTAATAAAAATTGAATGTGTAAAAAAAAAAAAAATAAGTGTTTTAGCATGATGATTAATTTTCATTAAATACTTAAGATCACCAAAGTGCATTAGCTTTATCTCGTGACAGGCGTACCTCATTCACCAAGATGGGGGGAGGTTAACACATATCAAGGTACTGTATATTTGGTGTGTAGTGACTTTAAATCGTACCGAACTCAGTCTAGAATATTTCTTTCAAAACAAGTAGTGGTTTCTTTGGGCCTTATTCTAGTTCACTCTTTCTGACAAAATCCTTCTTAGATGGACAAAACCATGGGCCTTATTCTGGTCGATACGTAAATTTCCGAATTCTTTCGGATGGTGTTTTTTAGCCGTCTGCGCATGCGTGGGCAACGCTATGCGCATGTGCCATGCAAGGTCTCCGTACTCGTTCTCACTAATACCATACAGAAAAGTGCACCGCATTCACTCGTGAAATATGGGCGTAATATGGGCGTCATTCGGAACTACACAGGGGCGTAGTTTCAAAGTGGGCTAAACTGGGCGTAAACATGGGCGTACACGAGGGAGTGCACTAATTCTGGTAGGCGTGCATTCGGACAGAACACCGACTGCAAACGAACCAAAAGGCAGAAAATATGCGGCCTCCATAAGCAAGTATTGCTTTGCGGACACCACTCGGTCATGCGCTAGGCATTCGGAACGCCCAATTAGTATGGCCGCACCTGAACCAATGTCAGCTGAACACAATACAATCCACTCCTCTACTCATTACTCATTAATTACACTCTTGTCATTGCTTCAATTGGAACCATTGCAGCTTAAATGGACCATTACAAAACACACACATATATGCTCAAAGCACGGCTGCATTTTTTACACACATTTACACTGCAAGCAATGGACAGAACTTGCTATCACTAATATAAATATCCATGTCACTTTTACATTCACCAATAACATCGGTGTGTACGGGCAGGTTCTCGTCCGTTCTGACGCTGTAAGACCGTGCAGAATATGTGTGTGTCCACCGCACACGCAAGGTTTGGATGTCGTCCGTAAACACGACCTGTTCTTAAAGTGTGAGTCCGTCCAAATGCGGAGGACCTGTGGGCGTTTCTTTGTACGATGTCCGCACAGCGTGGCGTGCAGTCCGCTCCGAAAGAATTTGGAAATTTACGCACCAACCAGAATAACCTCCCATGTGCACTGCAGGGGGGGGGGGGGGCAGATTTAAAATGTGCAGAGAGAATTAGATTTGGGTGAGTTATTTTTTTTCTGTGCAGGGTAAATACTGGCTGCTTTATTTTTGCACTGCAATATAGAGGTCATTTTGAAGTAAAACCCCACCCAAATCTAATTCTCTCTGCACAAGTAACATCTGCCCCACCTGCAGTGCACATGGTTTTGTCCACCTAAGAAGGATTTTGTCAGAAAGAGTGAACTAGAATAAGGGCCTTTATGTGAATTTCTCCTCTTTTCTTTATACTTTCATTGTGTCCCGTGTATACATATAAAACTAAATAGTCGTGAAATACTGTACTGTACATACATCAGATACTTTCAGATTTCTCTTGCTGTACATCAGCAAATGCGTTCCACCATTGAATCACATGGGAAACGCATACCCATGAGACTTGCTACCACCAACTATTGAGAGCAAACATCCGGAGCAATGCAACTTTGTCAAATAAAATAAAAACATGTTCTACTTCTTATGTATACAGTAGGTTCTAAAGGCACTGATCACGCCTACATGGTACAGGCCACACCCACACAGCACTGGTCACACCTACATGGTACAGACCACACCTACACAGCACTGGTCACACCAACATGGTACAGGCCACACCCACACAGCACTGGTCACACCTACATAGCACAGGCCACACCCACACATCACAAGTCACACCTGCATGGTGCAGGCCACACCCACACAACACTGGTCACACCTACATGGTACAGGCCACACCCACACATCATTGGTCCCAGCTCATCTAATTTTCAAAATTGACCCATAACCATTTTCTAGCACAAGGGTATGGGGCTCTTAATTACCCATGTAAATAATAGATATGCAGTCCTACGAAGTCGAAGGGGCAAATGTAATGGGCATGGGTCATTAGGTCTACACAAGCTAGGTTGACATACATTAGGTCGACCACTAAAGGTGACAGGCACTAGGTTGACACCTATTTCAGGTTGACAAAAGGTTAACACAAGCACTGGGTCAACATGGTAAAGGTCAACCTGCATAAGGTTGACAGATTTTTGTTGTCATTGTCATAGTAAGTCGACATGGAGACCATTCCCAATGTACCACGTTCGCTTGCCATGCTTCGAGCACACTATAAGATTCCCACTCTATGCCCACTTCAATAGTTAAGAATGAAAAACCACCTGTTTTTGAAAAAAAAAAAACTGAAAAACTCATATCGACCTAATGCACCATGACCAAAAGAGTTGTCGACCTAGTGGCTGCCGACCTTTAGAGGTCAACCTAACTTGTGTAGACCTAATGATGTATCTCAGTTAACTAAGATGGGAGTTCTATTGAAGATATAATGTTGCCCATAGCAACCAATCAGATTCTACTCCTTATTTATTTAGCATCTTCTAGAACAGGGGCAGTGTCGGACTGGGGCATGAAGGGCCCACCAGGGAAATCACTGACAGGGGCCCACCAAGAGGTGTGTTGCGCGCCGCAGACGCGCCCGATTTTTTAGGGGGCGTGACCTAGCAATATGGGGGTGTGGCCTATTTCAATGAGACCACGCCCCCATTTTTGACGCTGTGGGGCATGGCTAGTGGCTCTGAGCTGCTGGCTATGTCCCCGGCAAGGACAGAGAGAGTGACAGCAGACAGAGAGTGACAGCGAGGACACAGAGAGAGCCACATATGTATATTGAGCATCATTGTGTGTGGCAAATGTATAATGGGCATCACGGTGTGTGGCCTATGTATAATGAGTCCATTATACAGTGCAAATGCACTGTGGGCAAGGCAAGGCAAGGCACAACTGGCACACAGATAGTTACGTCCCTGTGTGGGACACAGATCAGGCTGCTTCCGCCTCCACCCATACACATTATTATGTTTTTCACTAGTGTTTAATGACAGGTGTTGGTGCACTGCCCTACCCTAAAACAACCACTGTCTGCCAAGATAATGATCTTTCTTTTACTTACCATGTTCTTGGTCTTCTTTCTTCTCCTTCTGTCTTTCTCTTTTCTTCTCCTTCTGTCTTTCTTCTCTTTTCTTCTCCTTCTGTCTTCTAGGGCTCCTCGCTGTATGCTCCTCACTGAATGATGCAAAATGTTATGAGGTGGGAGGGGGTCTCTTTTCAAGTGTAAAGGCCCCCCTCCACTAGTGCACTTTGGAATGTTTAATCCGATGCAGAGCAATCAAATCAAATTAAATCAAATTAAAATGTAAAATGGAGGTAGAATCTACCTTCATTTTACATTCCCTCTCCCCTAGGACCCAATAGCAGCATCTTCTACCAGGTACCAGCATCTTCTACATTCATACATACTACACCCACTGCCGCTCTCATTCATACATACTCCACACACTGCCGCCCTCATTCATCCATTCTACACACACACTGCCACCATCATTTATACATACTCCACACAATGCCGCCCTCATTCATACATACTACACACACTGCCGCCATCATTTATACAAACTACACACACTGACGCCGTCATACATACATACATACTACACACACTGCCACCCTCATTCATACATCCTACACACACTGTCGCCCTCATTCATACATACATACTACACCCACTGCCTCTCTCATTCATACATACTACACTCACTGCCGCTCTCATTCATACATACTACACACACTGTCCCCCTCATTCATACTATACACACTGCCGCCGTCATTTATACAAACTCCACACACTGAAGCCGTCATACATACATACATACATACTACACACTGCCACCCTCATTCATACATACTACACACACTGGGCACCTTCTTCATCTTGCACCTTTGCTGCCCGCTCAGGTGTACAGAGGCGCTGGGCACTTTGCTAGTTGAGCCTGTACCCAGCTGCCTGCTTCAGAGTAAAGCTCAGAACTTGGGCCAAAGGAGGAAGGGAAGCGGGACCACAGCACTGGGAGCGCTGCTTGTGCAGCCTGTGACTGTACCCAGCCGCCCGCAGCAGGAGAGGAGGAAGACGGGACTGTGGTGCTGGGCACTTTACTTGTTCAGCAGCCTGGTACCCAGCTGCCTGTGCACAGTTCAGATGCCACGGCAGAGGAGGGGGGTGGCGGACCCCAGCACTGGGTACGCTGCTTGTGCAGCCTGCCCGCAGCAGGAGAGGAGGGGGGACGGGACTGCGGCGCCGTGCTGGGCACTTTACTTGTTCAGCTGCCCTGTACCCAGCTGCTTGTGCAGCTCAGATGCCGGGCAGAGGAGGGGGGTGGTGGGACCGCAGTGCTGGGTGCATTTCTTGTGAAACCTGTGACTGAACACTGCTGCCGGCAGCAGTGCACAGCTCAGATTCACGTGGCACATGAATAGGTGCAAGGGGGGGTTGGGAAGGGTCCCCTGACAAATTAAGGTCTGTGGGTCCCTGGGAGGCAGGTGGTAACCTGGGAAGCGGGGTCCAGGAAGCGCAGGCGGGCTTGAGTTCCCTGCAGCGGATGGACAATCAACGGCGGCGTCCCTGCGGTGGATGGGAACTGAACTAGTTCCCATATGCCGTAGGGACCCCGCCACTGATTGTCCATACACCACAGGGACCTCGCCGAGATTGTCTATACGCCGCAGGCACCCCCATGCCCGGACCCTGCTGCCCAGGTACCACCTACCTCCCAGGGACCCACAGACCTTATTTTGTCAGCGGCAGATATTTACTGTGCAGGGCGGAAAAAGCCGGGCAGGGCGGAATTCGGCGGCTTTCAAAGGGGCAGGGCGCAGCGCCTTGTGAAAGAAGCCTAGTGGAAACACTACATATGATACATTACATAGCCCCCCCCACTCATAATACCACACATATGTACCCCCACATATAATACTTTACATAGGTCCTCCACACACAGATAATAGTACAGCACGTAGGTCCCCCCACATATAATACAGCACATAGGTCCACCCAATCAAATAGAACAGCACATAGGCCCCCCATATAGTACAGCACATAGGCCCCCCATATAGTACAGCACATAGGCCCCCCATATAGTACAGCACATAGGTCCCCCACTCAAATAGTACAGCACATAGGCCCCCCATATAGTACAGCACATAGGCCCCCCATATAGTACAGCACATAGGCCCCCCATATAGTACAGCACATAGGCCCCCCATATAGTACAGCACATAGGTCCCCCATATAGCATACCTCCCAACTGTCACGATTCCGTCGGGACAGTCCCGATTTTCGGGTCCTGTCCCGACGTCCCACCCGCGGCAGGCATTGTCCCGCTGCGGGGGGGTGGCAGTTGGGAGACCCCCCAATGTAGTAGAATAGACGCTGTGCGCATGCGCACAGCGTCTATTCTCGTATGAAAATGAGGTCGCGGCTAATTAGCATAAGCCGCGCCCTCATTTGCATACGCCACGCCCCCTTTTCGGGCGCTCGCGCGGCTTCGCCGCGCGAGTGTCCCTATTTCTTAACATGAAAAGTTGGGAGGTATGCATATAGTACAGCACATAGGTCCCCCATATAGTACAGCACATAGGTCCCCCATATAGTACAGCACATAGGTCCCACATTATATACACACCCCACTCCCCCACATTATATACACACCCCCTCCCCCACATTATATACACCCCCCACATTATATACACATCCCACATTATATACACCCCCCACATTATATACACACCCCACTCCCCCACATTATATACACCCCCCACACCCCACTTCCCCAGTATACACAGCACTCACCTGGCTGTGTTGCTCCAGCCTGGAAGGTGCAGGGACCCGGCAGTGTGGTGGGGGAGGCAGCTCACCGCAGGCTCAGTCAGAAGCAGCCATGAAGAGCAGGGAGAGCTGGCCTCACGGAGCTTGGTCAGTGTGGTGGGCGGGGGGGAGCCTCCGGGAAGCAGCAGAGCTCTGGCTGTCAGGTCTCTCCTCTCTGCTCCTTCCGATGCCCAGTCACACACAGTGACTTCCTGGCAGCGTTACAAGTTACAGCAGCTCAGCCACCGCTACCCTGTGGTGGCCGGCTGCGACCCCCGACCCCACCATTTCCAGACGTGCGCATGCGCACTCTGGAACTCTCTGGAGAGGTCCCAAAAACCGGGAGGAAAGGGGGGTATGCGGGGCAGCGGGAGGCTCCTGTAAAAATCGGGAGCCTCCTGCTAAGTGCGGGAGGGTAGGCAAGCCTGGTCGGGAGAACTGTCTGTGGCATGTGGCTGCGGCGTGTGATGTCATGACGCACGACGCAGCGCAGCACAGCAGTCAGTGTGACAGGTTCCCAGGCAAGGCTGCCGGGATATTGCTACTGTACTGTGGCGGCGTGGGAATAAAGAGCAATAGCCCCGCCCCCCTAAACAAGTGGGCGGGGCTAGAAATCACCGGGGCCCACCGGGGGATTCCCCGGTTCCCCGCCAGGCCAGTCCGAGCCTGAACAGGGGTCAGGGAAGTTTTTTTACCTTTTACCCCAAAATATATTTTGATAAGCCAACATTACCCCTTGATTTGAAAGGAAGAAAATCATGTTATTGCAATACACAATGTACCCCCAGAAATTAATGCTATATAATGCTAGTACAGTACACAGCCTGGCAGCCATTGATGAGGATTACCATGTATTGCTGTGGGTGGTACTAAATTTTTACCACCCACAGCCATACATAGTAAGTAAGTAAGTAAGTTTAATTTATATAGCGCACTTTCTCCAACAGGACTCAAGGTGCTTGATCACATGGTAATCATTATCAATGGCTGCCAGGCTGTGTGTGGTATAGCCATTGATAATGTGATGTCCAGGCACAGGGGCGTAGCGCCAATTTTTGCGCCTCCCCGCTGGATAATCCCCCCCTCCCCCCTAAATTTAATGCTGCCTTCCCGTTCTTACCCTGCCTCCCCCGCCGCGCCTGTATTCGACCGGGAGTCAGGAACGCATATCTACTAATCTGCGTCCCGGCGCCTGGCTAATTGAGTCAAATGTCTATTACAAAATGGTCGCCTCCTTACAGCAGACCGTTTGTAAGGATACTAGAGGAGGCCGTCGCTGCCTCCTCTAGCATCTTTACAAATGGGGCTTCTTGCTCGATGCCAAGGGGGACTGGAATTTCTCATTGCCAAGGGGGACTAAAATTTCTCGTTGCCAAGGTGGACTGACTGCATGTCCGGAAGATGTCAATATCGTTACCAAAGAGTGGGGGGAGGGGAAGTGCATGAGCAGAGCATGGTGTTCCTCCTGGAGAGGGTCATATTGGGAGGTTTTTGGGTTGAAGGGTGATATTGATGGATTGGGGGCATTAGATATTTTGACAAATCCGGTGATGTCAGCTGCTCGCCCCCTGTGCCTATGTCACCTGGAAATTCTCCATGGGAATGCCCAGCACACCACCACAGCAAAGCCCCTTACGCATTATGCCATGGTAGAAGTAGTGATATAAGTTTCCTATCAAATTAACATGGGAAATGTTTAGTCTTAAAATAATTTTTTTTCTTCAAATTTGTTCTAGTGCAGATTAGAAAATGAAAACGAAGTATTTAATTGCTATGGGTATAACATTCAGTGCCGGATTTATCACTAGCCCCGTGAGGCACCTATCATGGACCAGCCAGTCGCCACCAACCTGGCACTCCGAATTGACATCCGGGCAGAGAGCTTCCCGGCTCCCCCCCCCCTCTCGATCTGCAGCACTCCCCCGCTCGTTCCCTCCCTGCTGCGCCGAGCCGTCGGCACCCTAGCTACAGAGCAGTTGTCGGATTGTGCAAGCAGCCTACACCTCAGTCACTGGCTGTGCGCGCAGGCTGTTCAAGGAGGCGGGATCCGGGCAGCGTGTGCTGCTGTCTGCTGTGTGGAGAGGCAGACTCAACGACGGAGACTGAACACATAAAGTAGCTGCTGGGCTGACCTTCTACTGTACTTCAAAATAAGTAGGCAGACGGCTCTTCAATCGATTATCATTTTTGGCAGGCTCTGGGTCATATGTATGTATATATATATATATATATATATATATATATATATATATATATATACTGTGTGTATATACACACATATATATATATATACTGTGTGTGTGTATATATATATATATATATATATATACTGTGTGTGTATGTATGTATATATATATATATATATATATATATGTGTGTGTTTGTATTTTTATATATATATATATATATATATATATATATATATATATATATATATATGTATGTATTTATTTATTTTTTTGGTGTGTATGTATGTATGTATATCCAATAAATACGGTCCACCAGCAGTCAGGATGTAGGCAATCAGAATACTAATGCCAGAATCCCGATGGATGCACCCCCCCCTCCCAACTCTGCCTTATCTGCAGCCTAACTGTCCCCACCAATGTGCCACCGCCTAAAGCTAGCCCCCGGCCCCACATTCTAAATCTAAACTGGCTTTCTAGGTGCTAACACCTACTCCCAGTTTAACCCCCCCTTATTTTCAGTACCCACCCCCAGAGCTTTGATCCAGCGGCAGTTATGTGTGGCCCAATATGTAATGGGCATTAAGGTGTAGTGCACAATGTGTAATGGGCATTACGGTGTGTGGACAATGTATAATTGGCATTTCGATGTATGTCACAATGTGTAATGGGCATCACGGTGTATGGCACAATGTTTAATAGGCATTATGGTTTATGGCACAATGCGTAATGGGCATTATGGTGTATGCAGTGGCGTAACTATAGCTCCGCAGCCCCCGCGGTGGCGGGAGGGGGGGGCGCAGAGAAATTGGGGGCGCCGCCGGGGGGCTGCGGGGCTATAGTTACCCGCAGTCTGCGTCTCGCCCGGCTCTCTGTTGGGACCTGCCTGACCGTCACGGTCCCGGCCGGCTCCTGCTGCAATGAAAACTGACAATTAGAAAATGCCTGCCCCCATACTGCAGACAGTTTTCTGTCTGCAGTATGGGGGCAGCCATTTTCTAAGAGTGAGTTTTCATTGTAGCAGCAGGAGCCGTCCGGGACCGTGACGGTCAGGCAGGTCCCGACAGAGAGCCGGGCGAGACGCAGACCGCGGGTAAGAAGGGGGGGCAGGGTAGGTGTGTGCGGGGGTGGGGGCGCCGAATAAACGTGCGGCGGGGGTGCGCTAAATAGTTAGTTATGCCCCTGGGTGTATGTCACAATGTGTAATGGACAGTGTGTCTAAGGGGTTCTAGCTAGCACGTTGTATCTAGGGGGCGGCCAAAAATGTTGTACCTAGGGGCGACCTGAGCCCTAAATTCGCCCCTGATCACATTATGCTATACGGTAAGAAGAGGAAGAAGACGGGTATTGAAGATGCTCTGTTTACAGACATTTCTATTGCTATTTGTAGTGATTACTGGGGGCAGTGGAGCCCCAATTCGGGCAACTGCAGATCACTTGGCCCAAGGAAATAGAGGAGTAGACATTGATTATGAGGAGTTGAATCCATCAGACTATAAAGTCTGCCAGATGAAGTGATAGCTGAAAGTGACCTAAAGTGATAGCTGAAAGTGATTCTGTTGATGAGCTGAGAGAAGAACTGAAGATAGAGAACGCCAATTATTTGATGAGCACATGCTCAGCAGTTGCCATTAACTTTCTAGTGTGTTTTTGTGTTTCTAGTGCATCTTTATATAGTGCAGCATATTCTGTTGCGCTTTACAAAAGAGACAGTGATACAACAAACAGGGTATTTACAGACAGTCAAAATGTAGGAGGGCCCTGCTCGCAATCTTACAATCTATAGGGAAATAGGCATTGATACATAAGGATAGATACTGTATTCTTTATTGCATCGATTCCACCAGAATGCAAGGTTCCGTGACTGGTTCTGGAATTTGATAAGCTTGCCTGAAGAGTTTACAGGGAACGTTTATTTATATGGCCTGCAAGGTTTTCACAGCTCCTAACAACATATAGTATATAAACTTACAACACACTTACAACTTAGCAAAAAAGATTTGCAATTAACCAGCGCTTTGGAGATAATACATAAAAAATTATCTGTAATGTAGCATCTCTATTCTCTGCCTGTGACTCTTCTGGGTATAGATTAGAAGTGAACTTACAGTGCACTTCAATTCAGGTATGCCCGTAACGGTTTCTTTAAGGTAAACTTCACAGTGCAGGAAATGCCAACATGAATTCAACTTACATGAGAATTCGCTCTTGCGTTCATATAAGAGGTTTCTTTATCAATAGATGGTCGTAGACGTCAGGAAACAAGTAGGTAGGATTTATTACATTATGGGGGGGGGGGATCTTAGAATGTACACCCAATATACATGAGGTGCTATTATGCTGGGACTTGTAGTTCTGCAAAGAAAAACATGTGGTGCAGATGCACACTCCATATTATTAATCAATCAATTAATAACAGAGGTTCTTGGTATATTAATTGGCCAAGAAATATTTGCCCACCAACCAGCTTCACGGTAAGCTCATTTCTGGTTGGTCCCTAATACTAAGTTTGGATCTGGGGTGCGGAACCCCAAAAACGCCAGCATAAGCAAGTCACCCCAGGGCAGCACACAAGTGAAAAAACTAAGCTAGAAGTGTGTTAATAAGATCCAAACTTAGTATTAGGGACCCACCAGAAATGAGGTTACCGTGAAGCTGGTTGGTGGGCAAATATTTCTTGGCCAATTGATATACCAAGAACCTCTGTTATTAATTGATTGATTAATAATATGGAGTGTGCATCTGCACCACATGTTTTTCTTTGCAGGATTTATTACATAAAAGATCCACGTATCCACACGACAAACAACGGTAAAAACGAGAGTCCAGATGAAGACAGTAGCTGATAGCGGGTGCCGGCGGCTTCTCCTTCCGTGCTGGGCATGCTGCAGACAACGCCGGGGGGAGATGATGGTGACGCTGCCGGAGTCCGTCCCGCTGTTCCTGCTCTTGCTGAATAGTATTGCGGCTCAATCAATGCGTTTCGGATATAGGGTATATCCTTTTTCAAGATGTGCCGCCTTGGCTGCAGGGAGATGCTTTTAACACCGGCCTGTTCCGTCACATGATGTTTGTTGGCCAATGGAAATCAACCTGTATCCGGCTTTAATCTATTAGCTACATCTGGGTATACTACACACATAATAAAGTATGTCTAAAATACAGAATTTAAAATGCATTGTTAATGAAAACACATATTTAAACATACAAAAAAATTATCATAAAACTTCGCATAAAAAAAGTTTTAAATTTTTTTTTTACATGCAAGTGGTCACAAAAGTCGACATAGAGAAAAAGCTGACATACACCAAAATTTTTACAAAAAATTACAAAATTTGCACATTTAACAGGGTAAATACATTGATTTGATTTAGCGGCATAAAAAACATTATTTATAACTACACTGACTATTAACTCATTATGAGCCGGATATACATGAGAAGGGAAGAAAAGGGGAAAAAGCTGAAAACACATAGTTAGTGGTATATTGTTGGTACCATTCCACCCCCCTTATAATTCATATAAGCCATTTATATTCGTAATCTACATTAAGTCCTTTGGGGACCATGGTGTTGAGGTTGAATATACATTTCATTTCTAATTTTGCTAAATGTTCCTCAACATCATTTTTCCTCCAACTGGACTTACAGATTTTAATTCCACAAAATGACTTTAGACCTCTCATATCACAGTCATGTTTCTCCTTAAAGTGTAAAGACACATTGTGCAATTCGTAGCCTTTTTTAATATTCCGAGCATGTTCAGCCAAACGGTCTTTTAGCTGTCTGCTTGTACGTCCAACATACTGTTTACCGCAGTTGCACTCCAACAAATACACAACGTTCTTTGAATTGCATGTAATAAAGTCATTAATAGTGAAGTTTTCACTATTTGTATTAGACTTGTACTCTGTGGTTTTAGGAGCGAATTTACATGCTTTACACATTGGGCAAATACTGCAGCGGTAGAACCCTTTGGATAGCACTCTGGTTGTTCTTTTAAGAATGGTTTGAGCACTCCTAACCAGAATGTTACTCAAATTGTCCGCCCTGCGGTATACAAATTTGGGGCAGTGTCCCACATATTCTTTAAGGAGGGGATCCTCTGTGAGGACTCCCCAATGTTTAGTTATGAGCTTCTCCAGTTGTTTATGCTGAGAGGTGTACTTAGTAATAAAACGTACTTCACAATTAGCCGGTTTAATAGTTCTAGTGTTAGACACAGCTACCAGATTTTTATTGTAAGCTTCGTCCACCCAAACTGGATTATATCCTTTTTGGTTAAAATTTTCTCTCATTTCACCTGCTTGTACCTCATAATCGCTAGTGTTAGTGCAATTTCGTCTGAGCCTATAAAATTGACTTGATGGAATGCTCTTTATCCAATTGGCGTGATGATTACTCTCGCTGCTTATATAGGAGCAGCAGTCAGTCAGGCTTAGTGTAGTTTTTAGTACATATTTTGAGGTCATCAATAAAGATGGTTAAATCAAGAAAATTAACAGAAGATGGACTGATGGTGTATGTCAATTCTATATTTTGATCATTGTTATTTAGTTACACACAGAAGTCATTTAGGGTGTCTGGACCTCCCCTCCAGACGAACAGGAGGTCATCGATGTATCTGACCCATAGCACCAGGCTGGCATTTCAAGGGTGGTTGGACCAAATCTGCTCATCCTCCCACCTTGCCATGAACAGATTAGCATAGCTTGGTGCCAGCTATGGAAAGGAGGAATAGTGGGAGACTGGAAAGAGGAGGAATAGTGAGAGATAGGAGAGAGGAGGAATAGTGAGAGATAGGAGAGAGGAGGAATAGTGAGAGATAGGAAAGGAGGAATAGTGGGATAGAGGAGGAATAGTGGGAGATGGGAGAGGAGGAATAGTGGTAGACTGGAGAAATAGTGGGAGAGAGGTGGAATAGTGGGAGACGGGAGAGGAGGAATAGTGAGAGATAGGAAAGGAGAAATAGTGGGAGACTGGTGGAATAGTGGGAGACTGGAGAAATAGTGGGAGAGAGGTGGAATAGTGGGAGATGGGAGAGGAGGAATAGTGGGAGACTGGAGAAATAGTGGGAGAGAGGTAGAATAGTGGGAGACGGGAGAGGAGGAATAGTGAGAGATAGGAAAGGAGAAATAGTGGGAGACTGGTGGAATAGTGGGAGACTGGAGAAATAGTGGGAGAGAGGTGGAATAGTGGGAGACGGGAGAGGAGGAATAGTGAGAGATAGGAAAGGAGAAATAGTGGGAGAGAGGTAGAATAGTGGGAGACGGGAGAGGAGGAATAGTGAGAGATAGGAAAGGAGAAATAGTGGGAGACTGGTGGAATAGTGGGAGACTGGAGAAATAGTGGGAGAGAGGTGGAATAGTGGGAGACGGGAGAGGAGGAATAGTGAGAGATAGGAAAGGAGGAATAGTGGGAGACTGGAGAAATAGTGGGAGAGAGACGGGAGACGGGAGAGAGGTGGAAGACGGGAGAGGAGGAATAGGTATATGAGCTGTAGGACACATGGTTTGCCAGCACCCTCAGTCACCACTATTGCTGCCCCTATGGCTTGCTGTTGCCCAGTGAAAAATTGCAGACAGCGCCAGCTGATAACCATATCAGCACTATAATCTAAATACACTGCTGAGCATCCTGTGGTGCCAAGGCCACTGTCTCTGATGCTGCACCCTCTGCAGGTGATTGCCACATGCAGGCTCCCTATTATAGCATGGAAAAAGGGGCTGCATAGACTGGCTGCTGCTGGGACCAGATACAATTTTGTGGGGGAAAAAGGCAATCAAGCACCCCCCCCATAAAATTGACTCACTATGTCCTCGCATAATAGTAATAATTACACAGACACAAATGTGACAGGCATCTTTTCTGGTGTACATTGGGGCAGGGATGGTGATCTCTGGGCATCTAGGTGACATCTTGCAGTGCCATATCTCCCAACATGACCCTCTCCAGGAGGGACACGATGCTCTGTTGCTCTTATTTATGATTACCATCACCTGTGTTGAAGCACTTCCTTATCAATTAACCTGTTAAACACAGGTGATGGTGATCATACATTTAAAGTGACGTCCAGGAACAGAGCATTGTGTCCCTCCTGGAGAAGGTCATGTTGGGAGGTATGCAGTGCCAGGGTACTTGCTGGACTACTCCCATCACAGCTGCTGTCATTTCAGTGGGCAGGGGAGGGCAAACAAGTGTGCGCGCGCACACACACACACAGTGACAAATAGAACACACTGTACATTTCCAGGAACCAGTGGATTACCTGTCATGCCCTTAACTGAAACCTATATAACGCTGGACTGGAGCTTCACAGGAAGGACAACGTGCAGGAGCCTGGGCAGGGAGAGTGTAGAGTCCCCAGCCCAGGCATACCAGTCGAGTGCCGAGCACATCAATCACCATCATCAGCTCTCTCTCTCTCTCTACTTACAGCATTCCGGCTCTGGCTGCTGCTGCCGGAGCTTAGTTCTGAGAGCTGACCTGGCACCTGACTGCTGTCGCTGATCTCTGGGGCTAGCTGGGGTCCCCGGATCCTGCGGGGCCTACAACGGTTGACATTGTTAAGAATCCCAGGATGGGATTCCTAAGTAATGTCCAGGGGTGTGGGCCCTTTCATTGCCACGGGCCTCGATGCACCGCTGGTATTTCCGCCCCTGACCTGAAGTAACCAATCGGGTTTCAGTATGTTTAATTGTTTAGGGTACAAATGGACATCTAGATTCAGTATGCCCCACACTTCTGAAGAAGGACGACTCGTCTGAAATGCATTAAGTGAGGCGCATATTATTTGACTTGTTTGCTGGACTGCTACCCCCCCTGCCTGGACTATTGGGAGACTGAGGATACCGGTGCCCGGAGTTCCCTGAATACAACATCTAGAGCCAAGGATGGATGGGAGAAGTTTTCTTGCAGCAGCTTTGCCTAAGGAAATTGTGATCATATGCTATTTTATCTACCGATATTGTGAGTTCCCTGTATAGAATAAAATTCTTTGTTATACTTGGATACTACACTATGATCCTTTTTTTGATATACCCTTAAATTCAATCCTCCCATTAATGTGGGAAAAAGGGTATATCATTTGTGTTGTTCTAGGTACTGGGTGAACCGGGAAACATACTCCTGTACCATGAAAGTTATGTACAATTTCATATGAATATTCAGTTAGCGCTAAGTGGTGTCACCGATCTTTTTCCCACTTGTCATGTGATGTTTTTAGTGTTCTCATTGACAGGACACTTGGTGTGCACCATAAGCTGCAAAACTGTCTGATTATCTGCGCTAGTCCTGGTATAACACCTATTTGTCACCTCTTTTATTTGGCATTATGTGCTTTTTGGGGCCTAGTTTTTCAAACTGCCATCCTGTCTGCCGCTGCAGTGCCACCTCGGTGCAATCTACTGGCCTAAAAACAATTGGGAGGTGTGAGGTATTCAGGATAGGCTGGAACTGAGTGATAATTAATGTTATTGAGGTTAATAATAGCGTAGGAACAAAACAAAACAAAACAAAAAAAAAATTATGCAATTTTAGTGATTTTTATGTTGTTTGATTTTAAATACAGATCCAAAACACCAGGGGTTCTCAAAAATGTTTATTCTAGGACCCCATCAGACAATAAAAAAGTTATTACAGGACCCCAGCAAGTTACCACAGAATGGCCGCCACATGTGTGGTCAGTGAAGTACTCGCTATTGTGACAAAAAGTGGCCGATGCATATCCCTAGTGTGTATCCATAAGAGCCACATAGCTGGTCACACTGGCTGGGCCCCGCACTGCTTTGCCTTGGTAGGAGATTTGAGCCCTGTAATTCCCCATATGAAGCTGGCATTATGTTCACAGTGTGGGGCTGCAGACTGCCCCGATCTCCAGTCCCATGGCATTTCACTCCGTGTATGTCAGTGTATATAATAGGTGTACACAGCGCTGTGTATGTATGTCAGTATATAATAGGTGTACACAGCGCTGTGTATGTATGTCAGTACGGATGGTATAATGGTTAGCATTACTGCCTAACAGCACTGAGGTCATGGGTTTGATTCCTACCATGGCTCTAACTGTGCGGAGTTTGTATATTCTCCCCGTACTTGCGTGGGTTACCTGCAGGTACTCCGGTTTCCTCCCACAATCCAAAAATATACGCGTAGGCTAATGTGGTAGGGAATATAGATTGTAAGCTCCACTGGGGCAGGGACTGATGTGAATGTTCAAATATTCTCTGTAAAGTGCTGCGGAATATGTGTGAGCTGTAGTGTATAATCGGTGTACACAGCTTTGTGTATATATGTCAGTATATATAAGACAGAGCGAGGGCCGCATAGGCTGGAGGGAATATAAGAGCCTGTGAATTTGATGTCCATAAGCAAGAGCAGATATAGCAGCTGTGTGTAGCCCTATGGAAATAGCAGTGAGTGGCAGTTAGTTCTGGCCAATCAGGTAGCAGGGGGGGGCGGCAGCCAGTGAGGTTATATCAGTAGGCAAGAGACAGGAAGTGAGCCTCTTTGAAGCTGGATCCCCACCCTCCCTACCCTTTTTCTCTGTGCTACCTGGCATCAAGCAGTTTCACCAAATTTGGTACTCTATTTCCATAGCTATAGTTAACAATCGGCGAGAAGGCGCTCTCGACCAGCAAACAGGTGGGGTGTCAGGTGGTCTCTGTGCGGTATTGCCCCCCCTTTGACAAGAAGGCGGACGAGTCCCCAGCTCCGGCTGGGGGCGTTGGTCCTTCATGGAAGGCCACGTCATGCAATAGAAGGGGGCAGTATGTCCGTCACAGCGCAGGCTGTACCCACAAGAAGGGGTGTGGCCATTGGGGGTGCTAAGGTCGCTACCATGGTGACACCTGGGAGTGGGCTGGTCTCAAGCGCTTTCTTTGCCATCCCTTATACAAATAGGGGTCATACCAATTAAATAAACAACTATAACCTTTTACCTTACGCAGTTGGTGTCAGTGTCGTTATTTGTAGATAAGGTGTTTGTGTCAATTATTTTTAGGCATAAGTGTTAAGTAATGGTATGAATAGCAACAACATAATTCAATAGGCGCCTTATAGGTGTACAAAGCGCTGTGTGTATGTATGTCAGTATATAATAGGTGTACACAGCGCTCTGTATGTATGTCAGTATATAATAGGTGTACACAGCTCTTTGTATGTATGTCAGTTTATAATAGGTGTACACAGCGCTCTGTATGTATGTCAGTGTATATAATAGGTGTACACAGTGCTATGTATGTATGTCAGTATATAAAAGGAGTACACAGCGCTGTGTATGTATGTCAGTATATAAAAGGTGTAGACAGTGCTGTGTATGTATGTCAGTATATAAAAGGAGTACACAGCGCTGTGTATGTATGTCAGCATATAATAGGTGTACACAGCGCTGTGTATGTATGTCAGTGTATATAATAGGTGTACACAGCTCTGTGTATGTATGTCAGTATATAATAGATGTACACAGCGCTGTGTATGTATGTCAGTATATAATAGGTGTACACAGCACTGTGTATGTATGTTAGTATATATAATAGGTGTAAACAGCGCTGTGTATGCATGTCAGTATCAGGGCCGCCAAGAGAAATCCTGGGCCCCGGTACAACAACTTCCTGGGGCCCCACGGACTAAACTCCCCGCGGACCCATTGTTACACCACTGCTTACAAGGTGGATACAGGGACAAAGATTTACACCATAATGCCTATTACACATATCACACACCCATTACATATTATACCACATGCCATAATGCTCATTACACGTTATGCCACACACCGTAGTGGGAAGTACACATTATGCCATACACCGTAATACCTATTACATATTTTACCACATGCTATTATGCCCATTACATGTTATTCCACACACCGTAATGCTCCTTGCATATTAGGGGGTTAGCATTCTCGTTGCCATGGGATTAACCTGCTCTGCAAGGGGATCACATTCTCTGCCAGGGGTTAACATGCTCTTTGGCATGGGATTAACCTGCTCTGCCAGGAGGTACATGCTCTGCCCATAGGCGTGCGCAGCCCATTTTCTTAGGGGGTGCACCATAGGAGGGGCGTGTCCATCACCGCCTACTGGGCGTGTCCATCACCGTCTACTGGGCATGTTCATCATTGCCTATTATTAAACATAATTCCACACACTGTAATGCCCATTAGACATAATGCCACACACAATAATGCACATCACACATGCCCCCTATGCACACACAGGTATATACATACAGAGCCCCCACACACATAGTATACATATACACAGCCCCCTACAGTATGCTCACACATATACACACATACACCCCCTCTATGCATGCACATGCGCACACACACACACACACACACACATTATACATACAGGCACAGCATGCACACACATACATACACACACACACACACACACACACAGATGTATTGTAGTATACACAGAGCCCCCTCCCACACACCCACACAGCATACATACAGCCCCTCTATGCAGACACACATGCAGTATACATACAAAAAGCTGATACATACACACACACCTTTTTGACATAATAAAAAGCAGGCAGCATGATTAAAGACAAATATAAAAATAACTTTTTATACACCCCCCCCCATAAAACAAAGCCATAGACTGCCCAGATAATATACAAATCCCCCTGTTACAGCACCTCCTGAGTCCCGATAAGTTGAGCACACCTGCAGCAAATTTCTATCAGCAGGCAGGAAATCCTCACTCCTCCGTCCCTCCTCACTCCTCCGTCCCTAGTCCTCACCCAGGCAGCGAAGCTGTGCACGTCAGCTCCCCCTAGAGGCAGCCAGGGGCGTCACTAGATAATACAGATAGTACTGTAGTATCCTCCTGCAGCAGCCTCGGCCACGTCTGTCACACACTGCAGCTGAGGGGGGTGCCCATCATTAGGAGGTGCCTGTGCACCCCTGGCACCCCCTGTGCGCACGCCTATGGCTCTGCCAGGGGTTAACATGCTCGTTGCCATGGATTAACATGCTCTGCCATGGGCTACATGCTTTGCCAGGGGTTAACATGCTCGTTGTCATGGAGTTACAGTACATTCTCTGCCAGGGGTTACATGCTGACTTCCAGAGTTGGATCTCAGCCCCAGCAGCATGCAGGGAGGCAGCAGACACAGAGCAACCAGCCACCCACCTTCCATCTTGAAACACAGTGACCTGGACATCGGTGGCACCTGCTGCTGCTGGTGGCGGCTGGGATAGGAATGTGGGGAGTAGGGTGGGCTGCGATTCTGCGGAGTGGGTGGTACTACCATGGAAGGTGGCCTGTCTCTGACCCAGTTCCTCCCAGCACCCAGGGACTACCTACCCTAAGTATCCTCCTGTCGCGGAGCCACGGTAAACTCCTGTCACATGGCTGGCTCTCAGCAGGCCCTGGAGTGCCTCAAAAGGACCTCTGTGATGCTGCTGCCCCCATGCAGGCCCACGTCTGCCCACATCCGCAATCCCAATGCCGCCGCTGAACAGCTGACTCCGGCACACTCAGACCCACCAAATAAAAAAAGAACTGTGTGTCCAGACCAGGGCCCCACTGACAGGCCCGGGCCCGGGTAAAGTGTACTTGCTTTCCCCCCCTCTCGGCACCCCTGGTCAGTATATAAAAGGTGTACACAGCGCTGTGTGTGTAGTCCGTGTATATAATAAGTGTACACAGTGCTGTGTATGTATGTCAGCATATAATAGGTGTACACAGCGCTGTGTATGTATGTCAGTGTATATAGTAGATGTACACAGCGCTGTGTATGTAGGTCAGTGTATAATCGGTGTACACAGCTTTGTGTATATATGTCAGTTTATAATAGGTGTACACAGCGCTGTGTGCATATGTCAGTGTTCACAGCACTGTGTATGTATGTCAGTATATAATAGTTGTACACAGCGCTGTGTATTTATGTCAGTATTGTTAATGGCGATTAAATATGACCAGAGAGACAATAAGTGAAAAGCGCAGGTTACGTAATAAGTCCGCAACCTACGTACCCTTTATACCTAACTACGTGCGAACAAAACGTAGCGCAGCGTAGCGTACCTTTGATTGTATATTGTACACCAAGAATCAATACCTTAATAAGAGATTCCTTCGCAGTAATTTGTCTCTAATCTGCGAATATACCCTTATGGACCGTGTCCGTAATATACCTTTATCGCTAAATGCGAATAACAGACACAAACCACAGTATAGAAGTAAGGAGATAAGAACTCCATAAAAAGGTTGTATTTAAGTCCCTAATGGACAAAAGGGGGTTACAGGAATAGAAAATACAGGTTTAACAAGTGATACAATATGCTAACAATGAATACTAAACAGGCTCTGCTAAGGGGAAAGAATACAGATACAAGACACAACCAGCCAACTATACAATAAGTATAAATACCGTTAATGCAACCGTTACCCGTCTCATCAAATATGCGAAGTGCAGTCCGGTCAGAGCTCACTATCGTTCAGGGCTGAACTATAGTCCGGTAGAAAAGTCATGGGAAGGTAGATGTGCCGAAGAGACCCTGGCTGCTCTGGGTCGCCTATCTTATAGGGTCAGAAAGGGGAGGTCAAAGGCCGTTCTCATTGGTCGGAGGTCGTATGGCAGTTCAGCTGTGATTGGGGGGTTAGATGCTGCACCTGGTCTGACTAGGTGCAGGGGAGTGAACTTTAAGAGTCCTTTGTTTGATGGTTTCGGCGTCAGCAGGGATAAGAACTGGTTTCATCTAGTTTCCTTTGTTACCTACTTTCAACAGAAACTGTCTCTGGAATATGGATTATGTCCATAACTATCGGGCAGTGTATATTGCGAAATATTCGCAATGACCGGAATACCTCGCATAATGAACTGAACGGAACGGTACTAAACACGATACAGACAGATGGGTGCAGGGCTAACTAAGCTATGTGTGGCGTTCTAAACCTTTAACTATATTTCATTTCGTGTAAGTGTGTTATTATGAATTTATGTGTGATAGTATGTCTACTCTTCTGGTCCACTTTGTCACACATACTCGGGTATGGAAACTTTATTTGCGCAACTCTGCGAACCAAAATGGCGGCCATACTATCACAAAATGGCGTGTGTGCACCTAGACTTCCACAGTCCACCCTTTAACAGTAAATATAAAACTGTTACAATACAAAACATTTCACACGACAATACAGAAATTCATAATCCTAACAGAGAAATTGGGATACATGAATTAAACATATAAGGGGAGTAAACCATCTGCTCTCGGCCGATCCAGGATCATGGATAAACGATGGGCCGCATTTATCGAACAATCTACTCAGGGTCACGAAGGATAATGTACAGTTTTGGGATCAAAATAAAAACAGGGGTGGTTACAACATATACACGTTTTTCAGATATGGCATCCTTTGGTAGGTATTGTTTGTGACAACAGACCCTTGAACTCTTTGTTGTCTCTCTTTTTGGTATGCTTTTAAGTATGATGGTATTATCACTATCAAACATCCGGTCCTGGGTAATGTATCAAGTTTATAGATTCTACCTTGACCTAAACTGGGATGGGTAACACACTCTCAGAACTCTGTATCGTCCGTCCAATGCCTGGCAGCAGTGCGGCGGCGGTATCCTTGATTTTGAAGATAACGGATAGTGGGGGGGGAGACAAGAATAGGACCCACAACAATAGAGAAAACTGAGAAAGGAAAAATTTTGTTATTGATCCTTCCAACCTGTTACCAGTGGGGTGTGTCACAGTCCCTTTTGTAGCTTGTACAGGTTGCTTGACCTTAGCTGCTCTCCAGTCCTCCCGAAATGGTGCCTCTTAGCGAATTCTTTCTTTCGCCCTCGAGTGTAAGGACCTTTTTGTTTTCTGTTCCTTTGGCAGTAGGACGAACGTACCCGAATCTCTCTCTCTGGCCCTTATTCTAATCGGATCGGTACGGCCCGCGTGCGGCCGTACCGCCGATGTTTTTACTCTGCACATGCGCAGAGGTGAATCTGCGCATGTGCAGCCCCCTTCGCCGCAGACGTATTTCGTCCGCCGCAAAGGGGGCGTATAGGGGCGTGAGAGGCATCATGCCCTCATTTCCCTATGTGTACGCCCCGCGTTTCATGGGCGTTCCCATGCAAACGCGGGGCGTACGCATGCTAATGAGGGCATGACGCAACTCATGGGGGCGGAAAGCTGACGTCGCCGGATGTCAGCTTTCAGCCCCCATACAAGCTACCACACGGACGATTGTCCGTGTGGTCTCAGCTTGCGGGAGCTGCCGCGGCGTGCGGACCTGCCTTCGATGGTCGACGACCATCGAATGCAGGGGGCAGCTCCCACCATGGTGGAGGCGTAGCCTCCACCATTTTTATGCGGATCGCCAGCCGTCCGTGTACGGACGGCCGTGGCGATCCGTAGGGTGGGCGGGGATTCGTCTGGTGCGGTCGGAGCCGCATATGCGGCTCGACCGCACCAACCAGAATAAGGGCCTCTGCGACTTTGTTATTGAGGTAGTGCTGGTCAACAAGATCTGGGGTGGTCCTTTCCAAAGGTCTATCAAGCAACCTGTATATGGCAAAGCAGGGGAAACAACAACAACATCTCCTGGTTCATGGTTATGACAGTTCACAACAGGTGTCAACAAAGTCCTTTTGCTGCAGTTTTCCAGGTGTGGATACATCACTTGCATTTGTGGTCTAGGATCTCCTTGTGGGATTACCATAACCTGTGGCTGCCCGCCAAGCAATGTTTCGATGGGGACAAATGAGGTGGAGTTCTGAGAGTGATTCTACTACTACATAAAGAGATTATGGGGTGTACCATCAGTCCCTAAAGGTTCACACATGACTTAAACCTTTCATATATATAAATATACTTGCATACTCAAGGGTGCTTCTGGGCTGCTATATCTATACACACAAACGTCAACACATATATATATATATAAAAAATAAATAAATAAATAAATGCTTCTAGAGTGGACTGTACGAAGCCAATTTTGTATTACCTGCAGAGGATCCTGCTGGAGGAGGGATGTGGAGATGGCTCTGTGGGAACAACCGTTGCAGTTTCTTTCCCCCCAGACAAGTAAGGCATGATCCTGTCGTCTTACCTGTCTGTGGGCACGCCAGAAATTTCGGACTAATTTTTCCACCTACCTCCCCTGTCAAGACAAGTCAGGCCATGGGCTATCTCTGTCCTGACAGTTTGGCATGTTCTCAGAGTCACTGGTTTTCCTTGTCCATCTTTCTATTCCTGTCCACATCCCTTCGGCTTCCAGACTGCTTCTCCTGCAGGGGACACAAATCTTGTATTTCTATGTGAATATACTGACATTTACAGGGGGGGACACAAACATTATCCGCAGAGCGCATGGCTCACCCAGCTGCCTTGCCAGCATGTTCATTATCAAGTGACACTGAATCCTCATCGAAGATGTGGCCTTTACACTTGATAACAGCCACTCTGTCCGGCAGCTGTGTGACTGTCAGAAATCTTTTAAACTTACAACGCTTGCGCCACTGGAGTGCCAGCTACTGAAACAAAACATCTGAGGCGCCATAGGGCCTAAGATCTTCTGTATTACCCCAACAAACATACTTGGAGTCGGCATGAATATTGGCTGTTTTTCTCTCAGTTCGCAGTACTATTAATGAGACTGCTGTTGCTGAGTGAGACGTCCAATGGGTTCAGCCTCTACTATGCCTTTTCCATCTATTACGGTATAGCCAGTGTACAATTTTCCCTCTCGGTGTTGTGGAAAGAACGAAAAAAAAATGAATTACCTCTTCCAATGGGTTGTTACCACCCTTTGGGGGCCTGCTGCAAAAGGTCTGACTCAAACATGTCATGCAATCATATTCGTCTCGGCTCCCACTAAATTCCACCATTCCAGCAACCTCAGCACCAATCCACCCTTTGTGCCTTTGGCGGGCACACCTGGTAAGAGTGTTGCTGGGTTTACAATATCACCCATTTTCCTGGTAACATCAATGCAAGTTCCCATTTAGTGAACTTGGCTGATGAATATTTTTCACATGTTTAGGCAGAATTTTAGGAGTGTCCAGACTATATGAGGAGCATAAACAGTTAAAACACACCCCAACACCACATTCTCAGTTTTGTTTACCAGTAGTGCTATGGCAACTACACTGTGTAGACAAGTAGGAAGTGCTCAAATAATAGGGTTTAATTGCACACTGCAGTACGACATTGGTCAGGCTGGCATCACCAGGTTTCTTACGTCACTATATCTGTCGCCCCCTCAGCAGGTCTAATATTCTAAATCACATGGTCTCTTGTGTCAGTTTTACCCATGGCAAAAGCTGTAATCAGGCCTGTTTCTCCTTCTTTATCCACATCTGTCTGTGAAGACATGGGTATTGTGATTGCACCTATTTATATGTAAATGCGTTTTACAACCCTTTTCATTCTTTGTAGAAGGGGAATGCTTTGTGCATTACTTGGACTGCTTTTCACAAGATGGTGGCTGTGGTTGCCCTGGGTAACATTAGGAGCAATGCTTAAAGTTACTGGGACTTTGTTCAAGATTTACTGAAAAATATATTGTGACTACTCGCTTTATGGGGTATCGCATATTCACAATGGGTATTTTCTCTGCTGGGAGTGCGACAGATCTTTCGAACTATTTTTCTATGATTTGTGGGTTTATGGTTACTAATGTGTCCCAGATTTCCCTCCCCCTCCCCTAGTTCAGGCGCAACCGCAATCCGTCCTGAGATACCTTATGTCCTGCCTCAGGAGGATACACCAGAAGTTGTCTATCGCCAACTGCTGGTGCTGTGGATGAGGAAAGGACATAACAATAGATCATTAACCCATTGTATTGGTATTTACCCATTTGTGGGCCGTAAGGACAGTGTGCGATCTTGCAAGACCCAGGGGAGGGGCTTGGTGGCTTTCTGAGGTTTCTGGAACAGAAAAGTATGGAAAGGAGAAAAAAAAATTGGAAAAAGAGAGAGAAAAACTCAAAGAGGGTAGAAAATATTAATGACAGTAATGTGTACATTTATTTTCAACCGAAAATTTTCTTTTATTTTGATGACACCAGGATTTAGCACTATGGGGGAATTGGCTCTCAACTATTTGGTTCTTACCCTTTTCAACTCCTGTTCTGATTTGTAAGCCCTCCCTTTCTTTCTGTTTCCCAGTGTGGTTGTGACTATGGGCTGTGTCTAGGGGTATTTAGCTAAAAGTTCTCTTTTGGGAACCTTGTTATTTCACTGGGTATTTTTCCAGCTCAACCTCAGATTTCGAATGGTGAGGCTGTACTTTGGGGCGCTATACTTTCTGTTTTTAACAGGGTTTCTATTGAAGCTATGGTTGCCATTGATCCTGTGTCCTTCCCATCTTTAGTTCAAAGGGAACTCGGTATTTGTGCTGTAGTTTTTTTAGCTACCTTAGATGGATTTGACTCTATAACAGTGGAATACAGCATTAGCCTCTGAGGACTGTCCAGCATATCTTGCACTTCTTGTGTAAGATTTCTAGGAGTGTCCAGAAATACCCCATCAGGGGTGCAATAGATGACACATCCCATTTTACATAGTAAATCTCTACCCAGGAGGTTAGGCGGGCCGCTGCAGCCAACAGAAAAGAGTGTTTGGCATGCAGAGGCCCGCTTGTAACATCTGCTGGTTTCGTCAGTGGGTAATGCTGTATTTTTCCTGTTACCCCAATTGCTGCTACTAATTTGCTTGACACAACCTAGACCAGGAGAGAATGTTGTTAACGGGTTAGGTACAAAAAAACTTTATATTTAAACTATTCCACTTACCCATATCTGAGGCTCCTCCCTCAGATATTGTCTTATGTTACCTGGATGTGGGGTGTATGTGTGTCCTACTCCCTGTTTGCATGTATGTGTCATGCTTAGGGCGGCGTTGGCTACTAGGTGGGGCTATGGCTATGTGTTGAGACCTACCTGTCTTCTCCCATTGTGTCTCTCAGTTACTTACATATGTGTTATGTTTTCTATGGTTATTTACCCTGCAATGTCTGGCTATGTGTCCTTTGTTTCCACATTTGAAACATACCATTTGGTTTTGTCTTTCTGTCATAAATCGTTTGTCCAGATCAACAGCAGATTTTTTTTAAAGTGTGTATTGACATCTGTCTGCAGTTGGGGTGAATGGTTTCTGTGTTGGTTCTCAGATTTTCCCTAAGACCTTGTATCAGCACAGAGACAATCCCTCCCTTAAGATGTATGTTGTCCCTGGGGCTGGGGATACCAGAGTGTTTTGGCAACACCTGTAAAGCACGGTTGAAATATCCGCTGGTGGACTCACCATCTTTCTGTGTGATGGTGAACCCTAGGGTATTTTCAACTGTCGCTGGGAAATATACACCTAATTGTATATTTATTAGGCGTATATTTTCCTGGTTGCCCTGTTCAGTTAAAATCTTATCGCCCTCCACACCACTGTCTCGAATGAACTTCTGGACATCTATGTGTGAAGGGAGGCAAGCTCTCAACATGTATCGCCAATCCTTATTGGTGGGCTCATCTGAATTTCCTCGCTCCCTTACAAATTTCTGACACTTTGCCAGATCTTTGCTGGGATCAGGGAAATTTTTGATGATTGAATGACGTTCCAATCGTGTCCATGTATTGTGCATGTCACTATCCTTTACAGGCATTACCTCATCCCCGTCTCCCCGTCCACAAGGAGGTTCCACTGTGTGCAGAGGGCGGATCTGTATCCTCCCTGCACCATTGGACAACATCCCAGGAGCAACTATCTCTGTGCTGTGTTGTGTGTACTTACCTGTGTCTCCAATCGTGTTCCTGGCATCAGCCATCTCCTCGACCATAACGGCAGCAGCAGCTTGGGCTGTCTCAGCCTCCCTCTCCTTTCCGCTAGCTTCGCAAGGGATGGCTGATGTCAGGAATCTCCCTTGTGAATCTGTATCTTGCTTATAGGGGGTAAAAACAGGGTACAAGTTAGCAATGGATACATTATTACTCATGTCTTTCTTATGAGTCATTAACCCCTTCGGCACATATGGGGGTGGGGGAGCTGATTCTATTGTGGCAGCGGTTGTAACGGTTGCATTTTTATTGTGGCTGATTGCGTCAAGTATTGCCAGACCTCTGGTTCCCCATTGTTCCTGTCCTTCCTTCTGCCACAATTTAAGAATATCTATATGCTTCACTCTCTCCTTACGACTGGAGAGTAGGCATATTTCATCTTTTACTGCTGATAAGATTTCTGGATCGAAGCTACCAACACTGGGAAATTCTAACTTGCTGCCTTGTGTCATTTTTCTCCATTTACTTTGATAAACAACTGCGAGTTCACCGTGCTTCCTGCACATAATAAAAGCAGCCGATCCTTTTGGCCGGCTTGCTTCCTCCCTATCTTGCACGTCATCACAGCGTGACCCGTTATTACCCATATTTACAGGAATAAACGTTCACAGCTTTATAGATATCGGTGGGTTATTTAAGTTGAGAGCTCCCCAACCACTCACTTCTCCACACAGCGACACTATTCCGCAATTAAGCGTGAAGCCCACAATGCGAGGTAATGTACTCAATCACCAAGTCTTTCAACTAGCAGCGAACTTCTAGCCAACTTGCTTGGTGCGGCACAATTTTTCCAGGGTATAACAAACTTGTTTTCCTATACCCCCAAAAATTGGATTTCTAAAGTAGCTAATCGGAAACAAGTGCGTTCCGATGTATCTTCTTGTACCCTCCTAGCGGAATCAATTCCACTGAAGGGGCAGTTCCTATGGGCACGTCGTCACGTGAACCCGGTCCTAACTGGACTGTCCTACACTGGACTACACTGCGCTTGAGTCGTGTCGTCACACACCCGTTCGCCTCAGTTATTTTTCACACTGGGCGCTGGTTACACCTTGGTCTTATGCATATATTTGAAATATTTCTGTACAGAAAATCTTCCCAGGCTGGTAGCTTTTCACTAGATACTTATGCAGGTATAAATCCCTTATAATACGCTATAGGAATCTATTAAAATAAATGCTTGAGTTGCTTGTTTATGAGAAAATGAACAAAAAGAAAAAAAAACTTATTTTCTCTTTATTAAATCACCGCCCCATTCGCAGTATATTACTATACTGTTTAAATAAGGCTAGTGGTTTATTACTGTTCACCTTTGAGTTCCTATGTGTGCTGCATGTGCAGTACCAATGAACAGCCACGTGTGTACATGCGCTGTTCACAGGCCGCCGATGGATCGGCCACCCACGTGTTCTATAGTATCAAGGTTGCACTCGGGTTTCGCTATACGCAGTAATTGCGCCTAAATGTGGAATAAATCCCTTGACTCCGTCCGAAAGTTACGTATCAAGATGCGAAATAAATCCCGCACTTAATCCGTAAATCACGTACAAAGATGCGAAACTTTCCAGATGTGGGCACGTGCGCGCGCACCTTGCGTAATACACAATAGACGCTTTACGTTACTGCAAAAGGCCCAGGGCTTGTCGCCACGTGGCGGAGTCTCTGGTTTTGCAGTAACTAACAATAAAAGTTATAGTTTTGCACAGAGGGGATCCTCTATGTACTATAATAAACACAGACTCCACGTGTGCGAACCTTATCGCACGTGGTACATATACTATAATAAACAAGCAGCCCAAGACACTATACCCCGTTAAACTACTTGTGGCAGGCAGAAGTACAGTTTACTAAACACTTAATATATGCTTTAAACACGTGGCTTTCACTTATTGTGCTCCGGGTTCAACGCTAGCACTTCCCGAACCCCGCACCGCCGCGGACCCGGCCTATCCAGCAATGGATAATACTTCCACCCTTTTGCTGGTATAGGTCGGGTCGCACGCCTGGTACTGAGTTCTGGAATGTGGAGCGGACGGACGCGCCCCCAATTGTTAATGGCGATTAAATATGACCAGAGAGACAATAAGTGAAAAGCGCAGGTTACGTAATAAGTCCGCAACCTACGTACCCTTTATACCTAACTACGTGCGAACAAAACGTAGCGCAGCGTAGCGTACCTTTGATTGTATATTGTACACCAAGAATCAATACCTTAATAAGAGATTCCTTCGCAGTAATTTGTCTCTAATCTGCGAATATACCCTTATGGACCGTGTCCGTAATATATCTTTATCGCTAAATGCGAATAACAGACACAAACCACAGTATAGAAGTAAGGAGATAAGAACTCCATAAAAAGGTTGTATTTAAGTCCCTAATGGACAAAAGGGGGTTACAGGAATAGAAAATACAGGTTTAACAAGTGATACAATATGCTAACAATGAATACTAAACAGGCTCTGCTAAGGGGAAAGAATACAGATACAAGACACAACCAGCCAACTATACAATAAGTATAAATACCGTTAATGCAACCGTTACCCGTCTCATCAAATATGCGAAGTGCAGTCCGGTCAGAGCTCACTATCGTTCAGGGCTGAACTATAGTCCGGTAGAAAAGTCATGGGAAGGTAGATGTGCCGAAGAGACCCTGGCTGCTCTGGGTCGCCTATCTTATAGGGTCAGAAAGGGGAGGTCAAAGGCCGTTCTTATTGGTCGGAGGTCGTATGTCAGTTCAGCTGTGATTGGGGGGTTAGATGCTGCACCTGGTCTGACTAGGTGCAGGGGAGTGAACTTTAAGAGTCCTTTGTTTGATGGTTTCGGCGTCAGCAGGGATAAGAACTGGTTTCATCTAGTTTCCTTTGTTACCTACTTTCAACAGAAACTGTCTCTGGAATATGGATTATGTCCATAACTATCGGGCAGTGTATATTGCGAAATATTCGCAATGACCGGAATACCTCGCATAATGAACTGAACGGAACGGTACTAAACACGATACAGACAGATGGGTGCAGGGCTAACTAAGCTATGTGTGGCGTTCTAAACCTTTAACTATATTTCATTTCGTGTAAGTGTGTTATTATGAATTTATGTGTGATAGTATGTCTACTCTTCTGGTCCACTTTGTCACACATACTTGGGTATGGAAACTTTATTTGCGCAACTCTGCGAACCAAAATGGCGGCCATACTATCACAAAATGGCGTGTGTGCACGTAGACTTCCACAGTATATAATAGGTGTACACAGCACTGTGTGTATGTCAGTATATAATAGGAGTACACAGCGCTGTGTGTGTATGTCAATGTATATAATAGGTGTACACAGCACTGTGTATGTATGTCAGTGTTTATAATAGGTGTACACAGTGTTGTGTATGTATGTCAGTATATAATAGGTGTACACAGCGCTGTCTATTTTTGTAAGTGTATATAATAGGAGTACACAACGCTGTGTATGTATGTCAGTATATATAATAGGTTTACACAGCTATGTATGTCAGTATATAATACATGTACACAGAGCTGTGTATGTATGTCAGTGTATAATAGGTGTACACAGCGCTGTGTATGTATGTCAGTATATATATAATAGGTGTACTGTATGCGCTGTATGTATGTTAGTGTATAAAATAGGTGTACACAGCGCTGTGTACTGTATGTATGTCAGTGTATATAATAGATGTACACAGTGCTGTGTACACCTATTATATACACTGACATACATACAGTACACAGTGCTGTGTACTGTATGTATGTCAGTGTACATAATAGGTGTACACAGTGCTGTGTATCAGTATATAATAGGTGCACAAAGCGCTGTGTATGTATGTCAGTATACAATAGGTGTACACAGCGCTATTTATGTATGTCAGTGTATATAATAGGTGTACACAGCGCTGTGTATGTATGGCAGTGTATGTAATAGGTGTACACAGTGCTGTGTGTATGTCAGTGTATATAATAGGTGTACACAGCGCTGTGTATGTATGTCAGTGTATATAATAGGTGTACACAGCGCTATGTATGTATGTATGTCAGTGTATATAATAGATGTACACAGTGCTGTGTGTCAGTATATAATAGGTGTACACAGCCCTGTGTATGTATGTCAGTGCACACAGCGCTGTGTATGTATGTCAGTGTATATAATAGGTGTACACAGCGCTGTGTATGTATATCAGTGCACACAGCGCTGTGTATGTATGTCAGTGTATATAATAGGTGTACACAGCGCTGTGTATGTATATCAGTGTACACAGCACTGTGTATGTATATCAGTGTACACAGCGCTGTGTATGCATATCAGTGTACACAGCACTGTGTATGTATATAAAGGCTCGGATACACCACGGACAGTTACCGGTAACAATACATAAATCAGTAAAGAATGATCACATGTGACCTGGCTCAGTAATGCACTAACCCTTTCTCCCATTAGGATCCTGTATACGGCAGAGTGAGGCCGGGACCAAGCAGCCAGAAGCTGTATACACCTCCCAGGTTCTGCGAGGGATCTTCTCCATCCAGACGCATCCGGGAAACCTAAAATACAGAGCACAGAATAATGTGACTTCCAGCAGAATATAATACACAGAATCCCCCAGATTTCTCTATCATTATCCTGCTCCCCAATAGTACTGGGGGCCCCTATGTTCCAGCATCATTCATATAACGCACAATGCTTTTACTGGATCATCAACACCACATCTGTTACCTATGTAATATTCATGTTAGTGTAATTAGTATCTGAGGATCCGTGGGATGGGAATCAATGCACCCCCACATTGTACCCCAGATTCTTTCATGTTCCTCCCTATGTGTGATACAAGCTATGTGCAAAACTTATTCTATGGCAGAGGTGGGCAACGGGCGGCCCGCGGGCCGGATGCGGCCCGCGAGGCGCTTATGTCCGGCCCGCCGCACTGACATTCAGTACCATGACAAGTGGCCCAACTATGAATAGCCGCTTGTCATTTAAATTGCAGAGGGGACCGGGAGAGATCTGTTCCGGCGCCGCTGCTGTCAATGGCGGCCTGTGCTTGTCGCGCACAGCATTACTGGGAGCGTGGGAGGGGATGCGGTGACGCGACAGCCGCTTTGCTGCCATTGGTTGCTACGCCCGCCGTGTGACTGCGTCCCCTCCCACACCACAATAATGTTGTGCACTGTGCAGGGCGGGCGCAGTCCGGATTCCACATCTCTGAGGCGGTAAATGTTAACTCGCCTCTCTCCTGCCTTCCCCTCTCAGCTACTTGCCTCTTTCCTGGCTTCCCCTCTCAGCTACTTGCCTCTTTCCTGGCTTCCCCTCTCAGCTACTTGCCTCTTTCCTGGCTTCCCCTCTCAGCTACTCGCCTCTTTCCTGCCTTCCCCTCTCAACTACTTGCCTCTTTCCTGGCTTCCCCTCTCAGCTACTTGCCTCTTTCCTGGCTTCCCCTCTCAGCTACTTGCCTCTTTCCTGGCTTCCCCTCTCAGCTACTTGCCTCTTTCCTGGCTTCCCCTCTCAGCTACTTGCCTCTTTCCTGGCTTCCCCTCTCAGCTACTTGCCTCTTTCCTGGCTTCCCCTCTCAGCTACTTGCCTCTTTCCTGCATTCCCCTCTCAGCTACTTGCCTCTTTCCTGGCTTCCCCTCTCAGCTACTTGCCTCTTTCCTGGCTTCCCCTCTCAGCTACTTGCCTCTTTCCTGGCTTCCCCTCTCAGCTACTCGCCTCTCTCCTGCCTTCCCCTCTCAGCTACTTGCCTCTTTCCTGGCTTCCCCTCTCAGCTACTCGCCTCTCTCCTGCCTTCCCCTCTCAGCTACTTGCCTCTTTCCTGGCTTCCCCTCTCAGCTACTTGCCTCTCTCCTGCCTTCCCCTCTCAGCTACTTGCCTCTTTCCTGGCTTCCCCCCTATCTCAGACGCCACTGATACATTTTATTAAAGCAAAGTAAGGAGCAGGCTATTTTCTCTGCACTATACATTATAGATGTGTGGGTATCTATATATTTATATATATATATATATATATATATATATATATATATATACACACACACACACACACACACACACACATCTATAATGTATAGATGTGTGTGTGTATGTATGAATATATATATATATATATATAAATATATAGATACCCACACACAGTGTTACATGTGTGTGTGTGTATATATATATATATATATATATATATATATATATATATATATATATATATATAAATAATAAAAGTGCGTGGTCCGGCACCTGGGGAGTATCCAAAGATAGTGAGGCAGCACTCATCCGGATTTGTAGAAAATAAATGCAGACCTGACAACTGCAGCGAGAAGTTCAAGTTATCATTGGTTCGGCCCTCCGACACACTTCAGATTTTTCATACGGCCCCCGACAGAAATTAATTGGCCACCCCTGTTCTATGGGAATGTCAAACAATCTCTCTCCCATTGTATAAAGCTGTTTGTCCACTATTACATACATACAGACATACATGCATACATACATACATGAATACATACATACATACATACATACATACATCATACCTCCCAACATTAGACCTAAGGCAAGTGGGACGTTGTGTGCAGCCAGCATTTTGGGGGTGTGGCCTATACTTGCCACGGGCAGGAGGCGGGAACATCTAAAAAAAACAGGACGGTCCCACAAAAAGTGAAACAGTTGGAGGTATGCCTGCATGCCTATATAAACAATGCACAAGGGACACATGTGAAAAGAGCTTATAGGAAGGTGGTATAATGCTAATAACAAAAGCGAGGGAGCGCTGGTAGGAGTGTAAGCAGTGGGACAAACCAATAGGACATAAGTCTGGAGAAGTGATAATGCAGCAGCCATTCAGCTGCTGTCAATTTTCCAACCCAGCCTGTAACATGACAGTTAGGAGCTGACTGGCTTAAGATGGCCATACACCTACAGATTGATTGTCATATCTGGCTGGTTGGAACAAACACCTGGTAATATCTGAGTGACAGTTTGTCAGTTTTCCAGCATCTCACAGCAAATGGTCAACTGTCATCTGCTGTTATCCACTACCAGGCTTTTGTTCCAGCCAGCCAGATCAGACAATAAATCTGTAGCTGTTTGGCCAGCTTATGTGTGTCACACGGGAACTTACATATAACATACATGTGATATAATCTGCGGCGAGTCACCAGGGATCACCACACACATGGGGAGACCACATAGAGATGTCTGGGAAACTGGGATTTTTCTCCCTAGATCCCAAACAAATACAAAGATATGACAACAAACCTGAAAAAACCATGAGAACTATTTTATTACTTTTTCTACCAACTGATCTTTTATATTCCCCCCCCCCTTCACTGCATATAAGGATCACACTGTAAGAAAGCTCCTGCAGCAGGTGATCACAGCTGGGGATGATGTCACAGACACATCATGACATCACACACGCAGAGTTCTGAGAGATTGCCTTGGAACCCTCACTTCTCAGTACGAGTTGCAAAATGGAGGTATGTTTTCCTTGAGCTCCCTAATTTCTTGTATTTGTGAATCTTTTCCTGCCCCAAACTTTTTTCTATTGTCTCCAAACATTGTCATTCTTATTTAGGCCTAAATGCTAAATCAGCCGCCTGCCCTCTCTTCGTCCAGGTGCTCGCAAATATAAGTCAGTATCAACTGACTTATATTTGCAAAGGCAGGTAAAACCTGACCATCTAATGATTTGTACTGCTGCAGGCACATGCGAGGGGATATGGTGGCGACGGTGTCACAGGGATACGTGGGTCGGTGTCACAGGGACTCGGTAACCTGTGAGCTTCGCAGGTTACCCAGTCTATTAGAATGACCCCCTTGGGTTACGGTAGACTCTGGGCAGGTTTAAGGTTAAAATCAATGGTAAACTATTTCTCATTCCCTCTGCAGGAGATGGAGTACAGATATTTCATGTGGAGTGTTATGAAGCACAAAGTGTGAGTGTTGTTATTACTCCTCATCTGTATAACTGAGTGCTGTCAGATGGCCCATCAATTCCAGTCCCTATAATACTCTGTATATTCTGTTTCTAGGGAATTTCCTCAAAAAGTCCCCAAATTAAACTGGGTGATTGGCTATAGATGCCCGAAGCCTTTTGTAAGTTATTTACATTTCTTATATCTATGTCTCTCTCTATGTGGCCATTTATTATGCAATATATTACGTATCCCCTAAATGTATGTAGGAGGGACCCCAGCAGGAATCTCCGATCCCTTCTGCGTTCTCTGCTGTCCTGTCACTCCCCCAAATGCTCCCCTATATACACAACCAGGAATGGTGACATGTATGACACACATTTAATGGGTTATATTGTCTAATAATCTTCTTTTTCCTCTCTGCAGCAGATGCTGGTGCCCATACCAGGTAAGTCCTGAGATGTTACTAATTACCTTTTATTATATACAAATTGTTGTAGTTTTATACAATAAACCATGTAATATCCTCATTTTATTCCTCAGAGGTGTCACCAGGGAAGGAAACAGAAGTGAGGTAATTATATCATTTTATTACTTGCACAATATTAGTCTGGTAGAACAGGGCCTCCACACGACGTCGTTAGGTGACTTTGCATCACTTGTCATCGTGTGGGGCTGATTCATACCTGTGGGAAGAGTCAGCCCCACACCATCAAATGTATTTCCCCCCTCCGTGTGCAGTGCAGTGTAAGCCAATAGTAACCCGGCGCTGCGATGGCCGTAGGAATATCGGGGGCTGATGGCGCCAGCAGCCATTCCTCCCAGCGGCCGGGCCCGTCTGCTTTTATGTGTGTCACTCCCAAATGACGCTAGGGTAACGCACACAGACGCAGAATGGCTTTTAATCAACCAGCGTACAGCCTGCGATTGCGGGCCATCACCAGCTGTGGCCGCATGGAGGGCTTGTGCATGCGCGGTTCTCCGATAATCCAATCATCACATAATCCATTCCTAGCCGTACTTACATAATATACAGAAACGTACTTACATAATATACAATAATAATTATAAGTATTGCAGGGATCAGCTGCTAACTGTCACTTCTTTTCTGTTCTGGATCTGTTATAGGACGGTGATGATCAATAACTGGACCTATGATGAGTAGGTATCTGATTGACTGTATTATGGAGCGCAGATAAGATACATGCATCCCATTGGACGTGTCACTACAATCCCGGGTGTACAGCAGTATATACTGACATTCCATGGCAGTATACAGAGTTATTTTGTTTCTGTGCAGGGTAAATACAGCCTGCTTTATTGTTACTGCAATACTGATCTACGCTTACACATCTGCTCGCACAGAGGTAAAACTATTCGATGGTTTCTCACCATCAAATGATTTCCCCTCTGTTCACTATAAGAAGTAGCCAGGACTTACTTTTTAGTAGAACGGTGATGGCTGATTTGAAGGCGGTGATGTCATCCACCTGCCCCGAGTAGGCAGCGGCATGGGCTCCGCCCAGCATTTCTATGGGTGCGCCCACCGTTTTTGTAGGTCCACCCATCGACGTGGGTTTTTGTGGGTCCACCCTGGGACGCCCCCTGCCTGTCAAGAAAGAAAAAGTTATCTGAAGCTGCTCGCAGCCAGGGCCTGCATGACAATGCGCAGACTCAAACATTGGCCAAGGGTGCGAATTCGGACCTTCTGAATCGGTGCCTAGATCTAGCACACAGGCAGAGGTCAGACCATGGAATAGAATTACTAAGCAGCAGTATTTACCAGCTGCTGATTCTCTGCTGATCTTGGTTCTGATCATGTATCAGAAACACAACTGGTTTTACTGTACATTTCAGGGTCAGACCTGTAGAGAAACTCTCATGTGTATATTGTGTATAGTGTGGTAGTGTCACGTTGTGTGGATCACACTAATGTGCTGCTGAGCTTTGTGTATCACCTCTAATTATTATTATTCTACCCCAACAGCAGTCCCAACATGTCATCTGCGTAAGTAGCTGTTATCTTTCTCTAACATGTGCCCAGTAACACCCGCACCAGGTATTAGTCATGTGTACCCCTGTATATACAGCCCATGGTAGTATAAGGACATAGAGGGGGCCGTCATACACATCAGTATGTGCCCAGCTTACACCCAGTAACACCCACACCAGGTATTAGTCATGTGTACCCTGTATATACAGCCCATGGTAGTATAAGGACATAGAGGGGGGGCCGTCATACACATCAGTATGTGCCAGCTTAGACCCAGTAACACCCACACCAGGTATTAGTCATGTGTACCCTGTATATACAACCCATGGTAGTATAAGGACATAGAGGGGGCCGTCATACACATCAGTATGTGCCCAGCTTACACCCAGTAACACCCACACCAGGTATTAGTCATGTGTACCCTGTATATACAGCCCATGGTAGTATAAGGACATAGAGGGGGGACCGTCATACACATCAGTATGTGCCCGGCTTATGCCCAGTAACACCCGCACCAGGCATTAGTCACGTGTACCCTGTATATACAGCCCATGGTGGTATAAGGACATAGAGGGGGACCGTCATACACATCAGTATGTGCCCAGCTTACACCCAGTAACACCCGCACCAGGCATTAGTCACGTGTACCCTGTATATACAGCCCATGGTAGTATAAGGACATAGAGGGGGACCGTCATACACATCAGTATGTGCCCGGCTTACACCCAGTAACACCCACACCAGGTATTAGTCACGTGTACCCCTGTATATACAGCCCATGGTAATATAAGGACATAGAGGGGGACCGTCATACACATCAGTATGTGCCCGGCTTACACCCAGTAACACTCGCACCAGGCATTAGTCACGTGTACCCCTGTATATACAGCCCATGGTAGTATAGGGACATAGAGGGGGGACCGTCATACACATCAGTATGTGCCCGGGTTACACCCAGTAACACCCGCACCAGGCATTAGTCACGTGTACCCTGTATATACAGCCCATGGTGGTATAAGGACATAGAGGGGGACCGTCATACACATCAGTATGTGCCCGGCTTACACCCAGTAACACCCACACCAGGTATTAGTCACGTGTACCCCTGTATATACAGCCCATGGTAATATAAGGACATAGAGGGGGACCGTCATACACATCAGTATGTGCCCGGCTTACACCCAGTAACACCCGCACCAGGTATTAGTCACGTGTACCCCTGTATATACAGCCCATGGTAGTATAGGGACATAGAGGGGGGACCGTCATACACATCAGTATGTGCCCGGGTTACACCCAGTAACACCCGCACCAGGCATTAGTCACGTGTACCCCTGTATATACAGCCCATGGTAGTATAAGGACATAGAGGGGGACCGTCATACACATCAGTATGTGCCCGGCTTACACCCAGTAACACCCGCACCAGGTATTAGTCACGTGTACCCTGTATATACAGCCCATGGTAGTATAATGACATAGAGGGGGGACCGTCATACACATCAGTATGTGCCCGGGTTACACCCAGTAACACCCGCACCAGGTATTAGTCACGTGTACCCCTGTATATACAGCCCATGGTAGTATAAGGACATAGAGGGGGACCGTCATACACATCAGTATGTGCCCGGCTTACACCCAGTAACACCCGCACCAGGTATTAGTCACGTGTACCCCTGTATAGACAGCCCATGGTAGTATAAGGACATAGAGGGGGACCGTCATACACATCAGTATGTGCCCGGCTTACACCCAGTAACACCCGCACCAGGTATCAGTCACGTGTACCCCTGTATATACAGCCCATGGTAGTATAAGGACATAGAGGGGGACCGTCATACACATCAGTATGTGCCCGGCTTACACCCAGTAACACCCGCACCAGGTATTAGTCACGTGTACCCCTGTATAGACAGCCCATGGTAGTATAATGACATAGAGGGGGGACGGTCATACACATCAGTATGTGCCCGGCTTACACCCAGTAACACCCGTACCAGGTATTAGTCACGTGTACCCTGTATATACAGCCCATGGCATATACAGTCTCTTACATTGCACATTCCTATAATATAATCTCTGTTCTTTGTTAGTAAACCAGCGAGGTTCTCCCAGAAATGGTGGAGGAAGCAAGTCACCAAGTGAGTAGTAACCGGATATTGGCCGTGAGTAAGACCTGATCGGGCAATTATCGTATGACTGCGCATGCAAACAGCGGTCCTTTTGATTACAGCCAGTGAGTGATTGGCTAGCTAGTGTTATCCATACGAAAGTTGATTGACAGGCGAGGGGAGTAACGCTGGCGTGTTTCTGGCGGTAGTGAGGGCCCGCTGATGTCAGCAGCGGCCTCATTGTCCCCATCACCATTGCAGCGCCAAGTAACGCCTAGCTTACTCAGCGCTGCGAACAGTTGGGAAAACCATTCCATGGTGAGTGATTGTGAAGGGTCTTCTTCTCCCGTGACTGGCAGCGATCATGTGTACATTGGTGCGGGAAGGGGGTGTTTGCAGTTGGCAGGGTGGCCCAGGTCTGAATCGGGACGGTAATCCCTTCTCATTCCAGCATTACCCTATAGTAAGGGCTATATTACATGGGGGCGGTGGAGACGGGGACATTACCAGATATGGCACCATGATTAATGTAACCTATACCAGGTGGTATAAATAGGGGTCAGTGATCCCTGATACTGCCTCGTAGTGATTGTATGTTGGCAGGTGATGTATAGAAACGCTCATTTTATCCCATTGCAGATTCTTCACCTGTTTCTGCTGCAGAACGCGCACCTTATAAGGTAAGTACACAGGAGCGTCACAGGGGTACTGGCTGCAGTACAGGCAAGCGGGTTCCTGGCTCTCATAACCACAGCACCACAGTAATGTCAGGGACGTCCCCACATTGTCTCTAGGATAGTTACGGTGGTCTGGCCTGTTGGGAACTTTACATTAATGTCATGTAGTCAGAATGATAATTACACAGCGAGAGCCGCGGTCTGTAGCGTCAGATTACTTCCCAGTCCCCTTATGGATAATAACCAGAACTACACCAGATCCTTCCAATGTTACTGTTGTAGGGAAAGGGGGAATGGGGTGTCGACCAGTGCACAGGCTGGTATCAAAAAGACGGTAACAACGATGGTGTATATGCAGTGGCGTAACTAATAATTCTGCGCCCTCCCCGCCGAAAATGCAGGGGGGTGCCCCCCTAGGGTAAACAAATCCCCCCCCCCCGCCACCACCGTGCGGCCGTTACCTCAGCCGTTACCTGTGCTGCCAGTCAGTGTGTAGGGGAGCCGGGGAGCGCGGAGGGGAGCCGGGGTGCGGGGGTGTTGTGCGGCGGCAGGGGGGGTTACCTCCTGCCGCATCCGACCGTGTGCGCCTGGTCCCGGTTCTCCCGGCTGCTGCTGCTAGTACTGAGAAGTGACACTTGGAAAATGGCTGCCCCCATAAAAACTGTCTGCAGTATGGGGGCAGCCATTTTCCGAGTGTCTCTTTTTGTATCAGCAGCGCTGCAGCTGCAGCAGTAGCCGGGAGAGCTGGGACCCGGCACAGGTGCTGGCAGCAGAACTTGGCAGTGAGTAACTAATAATAGTCCCGCAGCCCCCCGGCGCCCACACCCCCTCAGCCCTCCTCTGCCCTCATCCTGTTACTCCCCCTGTCCTCATCCTGTTGCCCCCCTGCCCTCATCCTGTTACCGCCTGCACTAATCCTATTACCCTCTGCCCTCATCCTGTTACTCCGCTACCCTCATCCTGTTACCCCCCCCTGGCAACATCCTGTTACCTCCTGCCCACATCCTGTTACCCCCCTGCCCTCATCCTGTTACCCCCCTGCCCTCATCCACTACCCTCATCTTCAATTCCTGGAGCTACCCCCCCACACACACACAGTCATGTGCGCGTGCGCTCCTGGGAAAGTGGGCGTGGCTTTGTAAAGTGGGCCGTAGCACCAACCTGTGCAGACTTTTCTACTCCCCCTTCCTCTTTGAAATCCCCCTGCCCTCATCCTGCTACTCCGCAACCCTCATCCTCAGGGTTGCCACTTCAGGCATCTTCAATTCCTGGAGATCCCCCCCCCCCCCCACATGCACACACACACACACCTTCATGTGCGCGTGCGCTCCCGGGAAAGTGGGCGTGGCTTTGTAAAACGGGCATGACCTCTTCAGAAAAGTGGGTGTGGCCTCTAATACAGACACGTATTAAAGTCTCTATTGTTACATTTAATAACACATTTCCCCTACTGACAACTCCTATACAGATACCTCATACATCCTCCCCTCCCCCTGACACCAGTGACAACAACTTCACAGCAACCTCCCCCACCCCCTCACTTCTCTAACATGCAAATCTGCCCCAAACACTGACCGTCCACACACACAAATCCCCCCTTCACACTGGCCTCACCATTTCCTCAGCTGACAGCACAGACGGCACTGCCCTGTGTCTGATACACAGTAGCAGCCGGCTTATCTCTCCTCCGGGGCTCAGTTTGGGAGGAAGCACTGCTGCAACATCCTAAGCTGTTGGCTGCACAGTGCTCCTCCATCATCTCCTCTCCTGCAACCCAGTTTAAATATTTCTGGAGGTAGAGGGAGTTGTGCAGCGGACAGCAACTCACAAGTCACATGCCCTGTGACTTTTCTGGCACTGTGGAGGCTTTCAAAGTCACCCGGATTCCGGGAGAATCCCAGAATCCTAGAATCCGGGAGACTGCAAAAAGATCCAGGAGGGTTGCCACCGATTTAGGGAGAATCCATGAAATCCTGGAGACGTGGCAACCCTCTCATCCTGTTACTCTGCTACCCTCATCCTGTTACCCCCCCCCCCCCCCCCCCATTGTGTAAATGCATTATAGTGACTGTATCTTGGCATGTGATGTTAAATACAGTAAATCTTCATTCTTTAGAATTGCAGATACAGCCAGCAGATATGTGCGTCTGTATGTATGTATATATATGTATGCATATGTATGCATATGTATATATATGTATGCATATGTATATATATGTATGCATATGTATGTATATGTATATATATATGTATGCATATGTATGTATATGTATATATATGTATGCATATGTATGTATATGTATGCATATGTATGTATATATATGTATGTATATGTATGCATATGTATGTATATGTATATATATGTATGTATATGTATGCATATATATGTATATGTATGCATATGTATGTATATGTATGTATATGTATGCATATGTATGTATATGTATATATATATGTATGCATATGTATGCATATGTATATATATGTATGCATATGTATATATATGTATGCATATGTATGCATATGTATATATACATACATACAGTCTCACACACACCCCGTGGGGGTCATTCAGGTATAAGACTCACCAAATCATCCTGAACCTGCCGCCACCATCACGGCCTGCTGATTGCTACACTGCTCATGGCGCGGCTGCTCACCGGTACTGCGGTCTCTGCAACGGAAAAACTAATTTGGCTGGAATTGCCTTTTTATTACCACCAATAAACAGTGATGTCATCATTACACGGTCTGGTCACTTACTATTGCTACTTGCAGCTCACATATTGGAGGTTATTCTGGTTGACTCGCAAAGGCTGCAAATCTCGCTGTCTTTGGCACACCGCCCCATCGCACGCCACGATCCCCTGAAGGCATGTGAATGGATGTTTTGCATAAACATCCATTCGCAGCCTTGCGTGCAGGGACAAAATAATTTCATGGTTGATGACCATCGTATGAATTTGCCAGCGCGCAGATCTGAAGCACCTCTGTGGTGTTTTAGATCTACGGGCGCCCTGACATCCGCTGCCCGACCCCCACACCATCGGGGAATTACCATGGGAACACACAGCATTTTCATGGAAATGCCCATGAAACGCTGGGCGTTCCCATGGGCAAATCCCCCGGCCCGCCGCCCCCTGCCCGCACTGTTTTGTGCGAGCACCAGGTGAATAATCTATTCACCGTGGCCACTCGCACACAGCCGCTGCACATGTGCATAAATTACTATGCACATGCGCAGTTGCAAAACATCGTTCCCCCCCGTGCGGTCGCGCCCATTATGCTTAGTGAGTAAAAGGTATTTCAGTTTTGAAGCAGATTTGGGCTGTGTAATCTGTGCTGGATGGGCCCATCATATATGACCTGCTGTGGGGTGTAATGCGGCCACACCCAATAAATGGGGTAATATTCACCCCTGTAGAGTCGGAGATACCCGCAGGGCCGTCGCTACCCGCTCACCAGAGCCTGCAAAGCAAGGAGGCGCTGTGTTCCATAGGCGCTTCCCTGCTCTGCGACTCTACTGAGTCTGCCACTGCACAGAATGGGATGTGTGCTGCTGCTGCTGCGCCTGTCACAGTGTGTGACAGCCAGGCAGCAGTGCTGGCAGCAGAGGGGAGAGAGGGATAAGTGCAGCAGTGGGTCGGGAAACTCCGGAGGACAGCAGCACCACCAGGGGAAGTCCTGGTCTGCAGAAAGGTACAGGAAGTATAAACTGCGCTAAATATAAAGAAACAGTGTATGCAGGGCCGGTGCAAGGCACCGGAGCGCTCCAGGCGAGTCGGGGTGGGGGCGCCCCGGTGTCGGGGGGGGAGCACCTGTCCTGCGGCGCTGTGTATTTAAATCTGGCGGCGGAGGCAGCGGCGGTCCCTGCAGTCCATTAGAAATCACGAGCGCTATCCGCCGGGCTATGCGGAAGCGCTTCTAGTGTGAAAACACTGGCAGCACGCTGATTGGCTGAGATCAGCCTGCGCCGTGCTGCCAGAGTTTTCACACTAGAAGCGCTTCCGCATAGCCCGGCGGATAGCGCTCGTGATTTCTAATGGACTGCAGGGACCCCCGCTGCCTCCGCCGCCAGATTTAAATACACAGCGCCGTAGGACAGGTAACCGGGCGGCACAAAATGCCGCCCTCCAGTGGCCGGCGCCCTAGGCAAATGCCTAGATTTGCCTAGTGGTGGCGCCGGCCCTGAGTGTATGACATAAAAATGTACAATTTAATATATGAAATGCATAAAAAAATCAATGAAGCGATAATGATATAAAATGATTAAAATTACTGCAAATCGTTAATCAATCAGTGCATTGGACATGAGTGTATGGATAATCACCCTTCCTTTGTGGTCCACCAGTACTGGGGAAGTCCTTTTGTTTATAGAATTGTAATATCCAGTAAATGGAAAGTGGGGGGTCTCTTCCTCTCCTTTGCCAATATGAAACTGGGTCTGTTAGGAGGTGGCGTTCCTCCAAAGGTGGTGTTGCTGCAGTGAGTTTAGTATTTGCTACAGGGAAAACGTAGGAACATAATTTGCAATTCCTTATTTATCAGTTGTATACTTTTGTTTGCAGTGTTTCTGAGTACCCCAGTCTTGCTTCTCACAGACTGCATCACCAATTTCACACATTAGTCCTGGTCTGCACCTTCCTTCCTCACTGTGGTGCTGAGCCCCTCCCCCTGATCTCTGCATCAGGGTCAAGAACTGCATGTGCAGAGCAGGGATTGGAGGATCTCGACACATACTGATTAGAAGAGAGCCCCTGATTGGTGGAGCCTAGGGATGGCCATCATTGCCATTGCCATCAATGGTTGCCATCGATGGCAATTCTGCAACTGGTCATCGATAGTGCTAAACTATGCAATGGATGACCATCGATATTTTTACATATCGATGGTCATCCATTGTGTTTGATTGATTGGCCTGTGGGCCAATCAAATCACGGGAAGCAGAGCTTTGCGGGTGTCGGGAGCAGAGCTATGTTCCGTGTCCCAGCACTTTGAAAAAAATCAAAACATCGTTTTGCTGTTCCATCGATGGAGGGAAACCATCTAGTTCTCTCCCATCGATGACAAAAGTATTCAATATCGGCCATGAACCATCAATGATGTTGAATCATCGATGGCCATCCCTAGTGGAGCCTACCATTCACCACTGACCCCTGGAACACCGAGAATCCCACAGCTGAGCACATGGCTTCCTCTGTAAGTTACTGCACCCAGCACCTTGCCTCCTCTGCCCCTGTAGCTCCTGCCTCTCTGCAGCCTCTCTCTCTCTCTCTCCTCATCTGTTCTACCCCCTCCTTACCCAGCATCTGTCCCCCTCTCCCTAGCCAGTACCCCCGCCCTCTCCCTGCCCAGCATTTGTCCCCCTCTCAATGCCCAGCATTGTCTCCCCATCCCTGCCCAGTATCTGTCCCCCCCATCCAGTGGCGTAACTATAAATTCTGCTCCCCCCTGCCAAAAAGTTTTTGGCGCCCCCCCCCCCCCGGCTCCTCTCCGGCGTGTTTCCCCAGCGTGTGATGTCATCACATAACGGAGAAGCTAAAGCAGGAGAGAGGAAGAGAGACCAGCATACACTGATGCTTCCCTTGACTCTGACACATCCCAGGCCACCCTAGCATGCCCATCCGCCTGCCCATCCTCTACACAGTAGCCAATAGCCGGCTGTGTACAGTAAATTTAATCAGTGGGGGGATTTGTCATCTCTGCCATTGCCGCACCCGCACTGTGGCTGACTCGCCTCCAGTGCTCAGCCAGTGGGCAGCGGCAGGCAGCAGCATGTCAGTGCGTCGAGCGGGTGCCAGCGCCCAAACAGACCCCACTGCTTCTTGCTCCCCCAAGCGGCTGCTGGGGCTGCCTTACAGTAGTTACGCCACTGCCCCCATCTCCCTGCCCAGCATCTCTCCACCCTCCCTGACCAGTATCTCCCCCTCTCCCTGATCAGCACCTGTCCCCCCTCCTGCCCAGTATCTGCCCCCTATCCCTGCCCAGTATCTGCCTTCCTCTCCCTGCTCAGCACCTGTCCCCCTCCTGCCCAGTATCTGCCCCCCTATCCCTGAGCAGTATCTGCCTTCCTCTCCCTGCTCAGCACCTGTCCCCCCTCCTGCCCAGTATCTGCCCCCCTATCCCTGCCCAGTATCTGTCCCCCTCCCTGCCCAGTATCTGCCCCCTCTCCCTGCTCAGCATCTGTCCCCCTCTCCCTGCCCAGCATCTGTCCCACCTCTCCCTGCCCAGTATCTGCCCCCTCTCCCTGCCCAGAATCTGCCCCCTCTCCCTGCCCAGCATCTGTCACATATCTCCCTTCCCAGTATCTGCTCTCCTTTTCCTGCCCAACATCTGTCCCCCCCTCCCGCTCAGTATCTGCCCCCTCTCCCTGCCCAGCATCTGTCATCCCTCTCCCTGCCCAGTATCTGCCCCTCTCCCTGCCCAGCATCTGTCCCCCCTCCTGTGCAGTATCTGCCCCCCTCTCCCTGCCCAGCATCTGTACCCCATCTCCCCACACATAGGCGTGCGCAGAACATTTTATTAGGGGGTGCACCATCAAAGGGGTGTGCGTAGCATCACCTATTGGGCATAGCTAACACTGCTCATTGGGTGTATCGAACACTGCCAAACTGGCGTGTCTACCATCATCTATTGGCACTCGCTACAATATAAAACGTCTCTCTGCCACACCATAATCTCCTGCCTAGTTCAGCTCTGTGTAACAGTACATGCAAATAAAGTCACAAACATATATGGATGATGCAGGTATGTAGTGATATGACAATGGTCTAGTACAATTAACAATGCAAAACACATAATTGATTGATGGGCGCGTCTTTTAATGGAATACAGTTCTAAACAGAAAAAGTCGTTGGTAAAAGGTATCGCTAATGGCAGGGAGGTGTTCATTAATGTGGGCACAGCATTAGGGGGTGCCTGTGCACCCCTAACACTCAATGTGCGCACACCAATGTCCCCACATCTATACCCCCTCTCTCTCTCCCTAGCATCTGCCCCTCTCTCCAGATCTGTCCCCCTCTTTTTGCCCATTATATGCCCATCTGCACTAACTAACACTACTGGGAGTTATGTATAATGGGCAATACTACTGTGGGTGTTTTAAGTGGCAGCACTGTTGGCATTACGTTTAAGGGACACTACTTATGTGGGCATTGTGTATAAGGGACACTACTATGTGGTGTATTGTGAATCAGAGGCACCATGTGTGAAATAAATTAAATTGTGCTACTTTATGGTGTCATTAATTTGTTGCCGAGATCTTGCCCATAAAATGATGGAACTTACTGCCGCCTCATAACAACCTGACCAATGATGGCTACAATTCCATGCGGGGATTCTGGCGCAAGCGAGCGATCCCATTGGACAGGAGAAAGCTCAGCCAGAACTGATGTACAGTAACCACACCCAATGTCAGATCAGGGCCAATGTTGCAGATCAGGCACCAACATGATATCACGTCCACACAAGCCTCAGGTTTATGGGCAATTTGGAACTGGCGTGCTTACTGCCATCTTTAATAAGGGTATGGGGCTGGATGGTGAGGACCCCATAGGATAACCCTCTCTGCAGGGTGCGCGATACCATGTCTTTACATCATCTGCTGCTTTTCTGTAACAATGCCACGCAGCCACGATTTAGGGGCAAGTACCCACTATGGCACAGATTACCACTAGGGATAGGGGAGCGGAGCATTCCGTATATATTACCCTCCCTTATAGAGGACCCAACTCACAAACAGGTACAGCCCATCAACCAATAGGAAGCAGCACAATAACTGAGACATGTAGAAGACAACTCGCTGTGTGTAGGTGACAGCGGCTTTCTGCCAACACAATGGCCTCTGGCAACAGAGGTAACAATGACCAATCCCCAGGTTCTCTCAGCCAATCACTTCTGTGATACACTCTAATGTGACCGCCTCTCACTGTGAAATTATAGGGGGGTCAATTCCTCTGCGCACTCACTGCTGGCTGTGGGAGCAGCACAGAAGGGAGGCCGAGGAGCAGCATAGCAGGGGAGACCGGGGAGCAACAGAGCACGGGAGGCCGGCGAGCAGATGAGCCTGGGAGCAGGAGAGCATGGGAGCAGCAGAGCAGGGGAGGCCAGAGAGCAGCAAAGCCCAGAAGAAGGGGAGCAGCACAGCAGGGGAGGGCGGGGAGCAGCAGAGCAGGGGAGGGCGGGGAGCAGCAGAGCAGGGGAGGGCGGGGAGCAGCAGAGCAGGGGAGACAAGGAGTAGCAGAGCAGGGGAGGCCTGGGAGCAGCAGAGCAGGGGAGGCCGGGGAGCAGCAGAGCAGGGGAGGCCGGGGAGCAGCAGAGCAGGGGAGGCCGGGGAGCAGCAAAGCAGGGGAGGCCTAGGGTCAGCAGAGCAGGGGAGGCCTGGGAGCAGCAGAGCACGGAAGGCCGGGGAGCAGCAGAACAGGGGAGGCCGGGCAGCAGCTGAGCCTGGGAGCAGCAGAGCAGGGGAGGCCGGGCAGCAGCTGAGCCTGGGAGCAGCAGAGCAGGGGAGGCCAGAGTTCGGCAGCAGGGGAGCATACTGAAGCTGGTAAGACCTGCCTCCTCTCCACCTCACCCCCATTACCTCACGCCTCAGCCGCCATGGTTATTGTGGAAAAAGGCTATCCATTCAGTAGCTTATGGGCAGAGGAAGTAATGACAGTGGTGATGGGGGCAACCTTAAGTGACTCAATTTAAATTAAAGGGGTTGACATACACAGCGCAGATCCTCACCTCAATGTCAGAATGATTTTTGGTAGCCGAGGCATCGTCTTCTGTCTTAGGCATGGTGTCCTCCTGGAGGTGTGGACTGCTGGGCATCTGGACCACAGTGTCCTCCTGGAGGCATGGACTGCTGAACGCCTGGACCACGGTGTCCTCCTGGAGGCATGGACTGCTAGGCACCTGCACTACAGTGTCCTCCTGAATGCATTGACTGCTGAGTGCCTAGACCACAATGTCCTCCTGTAGGCTTGAAGTACTGATTGCTTGGACCACAGTGTTCTACTGGAGGCGTGGACTGCTGGGCACCTGGACCACATTGTCCTCCTGTAGGCTTGAAGTGCTGATTGCTTGGACTACAGTGTTCTCCTGGAGGCATGGACTGCTGAGCACCTGGACCACAGTGTCCTCCTTTATACATAGACTGCTGAGCACCTGGACCACACTGTACTCCTGGAAGCTTGGACTGCTTAGTGCCTGGACCATATTGCTCTCCTGGAGGCGTGGACTGCTGAGCGCCTGGACCACTGTGTCCTCTTGGTGGCTAGGTGTGTCTGGAAAAAGAGATTTGAACAAATTCTGAGATAAAAATGAAAGTGTGCATGTCTGTAAGGGACACTGCTTGCAGCATGTGTGTGTACCCCTTACACACACAAATGCAGAACATACTGCTCCTTACACAGACATACTGCCCCTTACACACACAAATGCCAAACATACTGCCCCTAACACACACCACACACATACTACCACTTACAGTACACATAAATGGTTAACATACTGCTCCTTACGCAGTGGTGTATCTATAGCACCGCAGCCCCGGCGACGGCGGGGAGGCGCTGACTAAGTGTGGGTGTCGGGGGGACTGCGGGCGCTATTGTTACGCCCCCAGCTCCCACCTCCTTATGGGTGCAGCAGGGTGCGTGCAGGGGGGTCCATGCGGCGCGGGTGTACCTGCGGCGCTGTCTAGAAGCCACGGTGAGAGGGTTTCCTGCGGCGCTGTGTAGTGAGTTGGCGCCAGGTCTCTGCAGTGTCTTGGAAATATCCGAGCTGCCAGCGGGTAGCGCTTCTCATTTTGAACACACTGGCCATTTTTCTAACTTCTAAATGCGCCCTGCCCTTATTTGTGCAGTATTGTGTTCCCTTCCACTGCTCATCGTGCTGAGAGGTTTGCCCCTCTCAACCCTCCGGCGTCCCCATCCCCCCGGCGCCTCTGCCACTGCATCTGTGAGTGAGAGATGATCGCTCGCAGTGCTGCAGGCTTCCCCCACCCCCTCAGGTAGCTGTCGGCCATTTCAAATGCCACATGGCAGCCGCGGTGATTGGCTACGGCCCGCAAGCTCTGATTGGCTCACCAGTTACCGCTCCACATTTGAAATGACTGAGAGCCGCCGACAGGTGAGGGAAGCCTTGCGGCGCTGCAATACACTCTCATACTTATAGTGGTGGGAGCGGAGGCTGGACCTGTACTACAGGGGTGAGTCTCTGCACTACATGGGGCAATAAACAGTGGTACCACCACTACAGGGGCATTAAGCAGCAGCACCACCATGACAGGGGGCATTAAGCAGCAGCACCACCACCACGACCAGGGGTATTAAGCAGCATCAGCACCACAATGACAGGGGGCATTAAGCAGCAGCAGCACCACCACTACAGGGGGTATTAAGCAGCAGCAGCAGCACTATAGGGGGCATTAAGAACAGCAGCAATACAGGGGGCATTACACAGCAACAGCACTCCTGGGGGCATTAAGCAGCAGCACTATAGGGGGCATTAAGCAGCAGCACTACAGGGGGCATTAAGCAGCAGCACTACAGGGGGCATTAAGCAGCAGCACTACAGGGGGCATTAAGCAGCAGCACTACAGGGGGCATTAAGCAGCAGCACTACAGGGGGCATTAAGCAGCAGCACTACAGCGGGCATTAAGCACCTGCTATCAGTATCACTAAGAAAAAATCTCTACTTGCACCACTGCATAGAAAACCTGCCTGTCAGTGCTGCGGTGTCCCAACTTTCCTGCCGTATAACATCTCTCAGATAAATTTGGGATTAATCCACCAGTTCATTATTGGCATTTTCATTGTTGCTTATTACTTCACTGTGTATTGTTACACCATTGTCGCTTATTCCATTCCTGTGTATTGTTACACCATAGTTGCTTATTACATCCCTGTGTATTGTTACACCTATACCTCTGTATATTGTCTTGCTGCTATTATTAATTATATCCTTGTGTATTGTTACACCTGTTTACCTCTCGACATCCTGGTGTATTGTTACATCTGTACTACCCAAGGTACTGTCACCTCCTGGGACCACGATTGGCTCTTCAGCCCATAGGGGGATCAGTGGCCCACTACTGTCCGTGTTTAGGTAGTCTGTCCTCTTGCTCTTGGTCCGTCTCCACGGATACGTTGTCCCATTATAAGTCCTGCCTGTAACGGAGTCTGGGCGGACTTAATTCACCCTTACAGCCGGGACATGTACAGGTGAAGCCTAGTTCTGCACATATCCATGGACGCTAGGCCAAGGCAACAGAGTTAGGGAGTGGGGCCACTGACAACTCCTTAACATTATAACTGGCCAAAAAGAGACTATTGGACTGGTAGACTACTATGGATCCAGCCCAGCAATCCGCGGCTCATGCTCTCGCCGGGCAGATGCACGGTCTGACCCAAAAGAACCAGGAGCGTACTCTCCGGGTCAATTCTGAAGAGGAACGGGTTCATGGTGCCTTATCCTCGTCCAGGATACCTGAGCCTAAAGTAAACCTTCCGGACCGTTTTTCTAGAGACCTTGCCCAATTCTTTCATTTTCGGGAGGCCTGTAAGCTTTATTTCAGAATTCGGCCTTCTTCTTCTGGCGCCGAGTCCCAACGTGTGGGGATTATTATCTCCCTTCTCCAAGGCGATACCCAGACCTGGGCGTTCGGTCTCCCAGCTGGTGCCGAGGCTCTCTCCTCAGTCAATTCTTTTTTTGCGGCCATGGGGTTGTTGTATGATGACCCGGACCGAGCTACGTCTGCCGAGGCTAACTTCCGTTCACTGCGGCAAGGCCGAGGCACCGCGGAGGCCTACTGCACGCAATTCAGGAGGTGGGCCATTGACTCTGGCTGGAATGACCCGGCGCTTCGCAGTCAGTTCCGGCTGGGCTTATCAGATTGTATAAAGGATGCTCTGGTCCAGTATCCAACCCCGGACTCCCTTAATGATCTCATACAGCTTGCAATTAGAGTGGATAGACGGTGTTGGGAACGCCAGAGAGAGAGAGATTCTGGAGTACAGTACCATCCACTAATGCTTCCGGGGAAAACTGTAAGGATATGGGTGAAGAACCCATGCAAATTGGTGCTACGCGCCTTTCAGCATCAGAAAAGAACCGGAAAAGAGCCAAGGGCTTGTGCCTCTACTGTGGAGGTCAGGGTCATGGCGTCATGGCTTGCCCGATGAAGCTAGTAAAATACCGGGTCTAAGTGATGGTAGGGAGATTCACTTAGGCCTATCCAGCTTCTCTCCCTTAGACTCTATCCTAATCCAAGCTCTTGTCTCTTTTGGGGATAGAGATATTGGGGTTACTGCCTTTTTGGATAGTGGGGCAGCCTTCAATTTCATGGACATTGGCCTGGCCAGCACATTAAAGATTATTCCTATACCCTTGGATAATTCCATTTCTGTTTGTGGTTTGGATGGTCTTCCACTCTCCAATGGTAGTATCAACACGTACACCCCTCTCCTCAGATTATCTGTTGGAGCACTTCATTCGGAGGAGGTTTCTTTCTTTCTTTTTCATTGTCCCATGGCTCCGGTGGTCCTGGGCTTGCCCTGGTTGAAGAAACACAATCCCGGTATCAACTGGGCCTCAGGAGAGATTATTCACTGGGGGTCTTTTTGTTCAAAAAATTGTTTATCATTACCTCTTCGCATTTCTCACCCCGTCTAGTCTTCTTTACCCTGCCGCCTCATCGCCCTTTTGATTGCATCATAGACATGGTTTCCAATGCTACCTTACCTAAAGGACGTCTTTATGCTCTTTCCGTACCCGAGACCCAGGCCATGGATCAATATATTCAAGGAAACCTTAAAAAAGGCTTTATTCGTCCCTCTAAGTCGCCGGTAGGGGCGGGATTTTTCTTTGTGGATTGATTACAGAGCTTTGAACAAAATCACTGTGAAAAATTCTTATCCCTTACCCCTCATTTCGGTCCTGTTCGATCAAATCCAAAAAGCTGCAGTGTTCTCCAAGATCGACTTAAGAGGGGCATGTAATTTAATTAGAATTCACCAGGGTGACGAGTGGAAGAAGGCATTCAATACACATACTGGTCACTACGAATATTTGGTGATGCCGTTTGGGCTAGCTAATGCCCCTACCGTCTTTCAGGACTTTATTAACGAAGTCCTCCGACCATTCCTCGGGGTATTCGCAGTGGTATACCTGGATAATATTTTGATTTTTTCAAAGTCTCTTTCTGAACACCGAAAGCATGTTAGGATGGTCCTCCAGAAACTTCGTGAAAATAATTTGGACGCTAAAATGGAGAAATGTGAGTTTGAGGTGAAGCAGATCTCATTCCTCGGCTATGTCATCTCTCCCAAAGGGATCTCTAGTAAGGTTCAGGCCATCCTTTCTTGGGCTCATCCCACCAGTCTGAAAGCAGTCCAGAGAATTTTGGGATTTTCCAATTATTATCGCAAGTTTATTCGTTCCTTCTCTGATTTAGTCGCTCCTATTGTAGAATTGACTCGAAAGGGTGCTGATCCTCAAGATTGGTCTCTGCAGGCCATCAAAGCCTTTGACAAGTTGAAAGAAGCCTTCTGTTCTGCACCATCCGGATCCTAGGGTTCCTTTCTTAGTCGAGGTCGATGCTTCTGATGTCGGGGCTGGAGCGGTCCTCTCTGAAAAGGACGTACAGGATATGAGACTTCACCCATGTGCATATTTCTCTCGCAAATTTTCCCCTGCCGAAAGGAATTATGATGTGGGCAATAGGGAACTGCTGGCCATAAAGTGGGCCTTTGAAGAGTGGCGTCATTGGCTGGAGGGGGCAAAGCATGTTGTCACTGTGGTTACACAAGAATTTTGCATACATTGAGTCTGCCAGATGCCTCAATCCCAGACAGGCTCGTTGGGCCTTATTCTTCACTCGATTCAATTTTGTCATTACTTTCAGACCGGGCCCCAAGAACACCAAGGCCGATGCACTCTCCCGTAGCTTCCAGCCGGTGCAAAGTACCAATGTTAAGGATGTGCCTATCATCCCTGCATAGGTCATCATAGCAGGATGGACTCAGGATCTGGCCACTCGCCTGCTTGCCTCGCAGTCGTTGGCACCCAAGGAAACGCCACAAGACCGTCTTTTCATCCCTGAAAGGCTGCAGGAATCAGTCCTTAAAGACTTCCACTCCAGTAGGATCTCTGGGTACCCTGGAGTTACCAAGACACTGAAGCAGTTGTCCAGAGCGGTTTGGTGGCCTACTATGAGGCAAGATATCTCTCGGGTTCGTTTCCTCTTGTGTCATCTGTGCCCGACATAAATCCTCCTGAAGGTCGCCGATGGGCCAACTCCTACCCTAATCTATTCCTGATAGACCATGGTCCCATATCTCTATGGATTTTATCGTAGAATTGCCTCTTTCTTCTCATTATATCATAGTCTGCGTTACGGTTGATCGATTCAGCATGTTGGCATGGAGTTGATTTTAAAAAGCGTGGCGAGCGCGCAGCGTGGCGCCGTGAAACTACACAAGTACCCAATATTTATGGTGCTTTGTTTAAAAATGTCAAAGTAATTGGGCTGAACTACTACCACTGGCGGAATTCTGCTATAACAACCCCTATCATTCAGCTTCTAGAAAATCTCCATTTCTTTGCAATTTTGGATTCCACCCTAAGTGCATTTCTTTTGAAGTACCCGTTGACTCCTCCTTGTCCTATTCCACTGTGGTCTCTCAGCTTAGAAGTTCCTGTAGGAAGGTTCATCAAGAACTCAGGCAGTCCTCATTATGGTCTAAGACCTTCTTTGATAAACACAGAAGCCCATGTCACTTCAGGGTTGGCCAGAAGGTGTGGTTATCCACTCAATGTATCAAACTTCGCCAAAGATGTGCCAAGCTGGGACCTAAATTCATTGGGCCCTTCCTGATCATTGAACAGATCAACCCCGTAGCTTTTAGGTTACGTTTACCCAGATCGTTGAGAATCAATAATGTCTTTCATTGTTCTCTTTTAAAGCCGGTGTCACTTCTTTCCAAGTATCCGCTTGCTCAGACCACTAAACCAATCCTTTTCCAGGGACGTAAGGAATTCCTGTTCGAGCGAGTTATAGTTTTAGTTCATTGGAAAGGGTTTAGGAAAGAGGAAAGATCCTGGGTTTCTGAGAAGTCTTTACATGCTCCCAGGTTAAAGGCTGCTTTCTTTAAACAGTTTCCATGGAAACCCGGTGCCAAGGGTTCGGTGACCCCTCCTCAAGGGGGGGGGGGGGGGTACTGTCAGAGGCCGCGCGAGCGTCTCCCGTCCCCGCCCGGCGGCCTCTAGACTGTGCCTCCCGGCGGTTGTTAAGCAGCCGGGACGACACAGTGACGTCAGCCCTGAACTTCCGCCCGGCGTTACTAAGCGCCCGGGACGCGGCGCTCCCTCGCTGCCTTCTCTGCCGCAGCGCTTGCCTAGGCGACAGAGGACGCCAGGCAGCTGCGAGCAGAAGGGTGTGCAGCGTCCAGCTGTCCTGGATGATTAGATGAGCCAGCCGGTCACTCATTAGCCGGGACTCCTTTTTAAACCTTCCGGGGAAGCTGGATAGTTGCCGGTTATAGTTCTGACCAGCGTGTTCAGAGTGTTCCCGGTCCCCGGCGGTTACCCTTGCCTGTCTAAGCCTGTTTGGTGCTGCTGGCCCAAAGGTTTCACCCCTGCATTCCAATGTCCTTGTTCAGAGGTTCCCTGCCTGTCAGTGCTGCGGTGTCCCAACTTCCCTGCCGTATAACATCTCTCAGATAAATTGGGGAATTAATCCACCAGTTCATTATTGGAGTTTTCATTGTTGCTTATTACTTCACTGCATATTGTTACACCATTGTCGCTTATTACATCCCTGTGTATTGTTACACCTATACCTCTGTATATTGTCTCGCTGCTATTATTAATTATATCCTTGTGTATTGTTACACCTGTTTACCTCTCGACATCCTGGTGTATTGTTACATCTGTACTACCCAAGGTACTGTCACCTCCTGGGGCCACGATTGGCTCTTCAGCCCATAGGGGGATCAGTGGCCCGCTACTGTCCGTGTTCTGTCCTCTTGCTCTTGGTCCGTCTCCACGGATATGTTGTCCCATTAAAAGTTCTGCCTGTAACGGAGTCTGGGCGGACTTAATTCGCCCCTACAGCCGGGACGGGTACCGACGAAGCCTAGTTCTGCACATATCCGTGGACGCTAGGCCAAGGCAACAGAGTTAGGGAGCGGGGCCTCTGACACCTCTTTAATACGGTGCGAAGAACCACCCGGTCAGCGTGCAAAACCAGGAAAGGGGACTTGCATGACAGAGCAGACAGATCCGACACCCTCTGGGCCGATGCTATTGCCAATAAGAAAACTGTTTTCCAGTTAAGTCAACACAGGTCCACGGACCGCAAAGGCTCAAATGGTGGTTTCGGAGGCGCAGATAACACAAGGGAAAGGTCCCAAGGAGCAAGTGGGTGACAAAGGTAGGCTGTATATGCAAAACACCCTGCAGGAATGCGTGGACATCCGGCAAAAGTGCTAATCTGCGGTGAAACAAGATGGACAAAGCCGAGACTTGAAACTTCAAGGTAGATAAGCGCAATCCAGCCTCCAGGCCCTTCTGTAAGAAAGATAGAATCTGAGTCAGGCGGTAAGTCCTAGGATTGAAGTGGCGAGTTCTACACCAAACAAAGTAGGCCCGCCAAACACGATGGTAAGCCCTCGCCGAGGAAGCCTTCCTTGCTCTAAGCATGGTGGAGATTACTCGTGCATTAAACCCCCTGGCTCTCAACAGAGAGGTCTCAATAGCCACCCCATCAAAGCCAGGCGCCTCAGATCTGGACCCTGAGAGAGAAGGTCCGGGCGCAATGGAAGGTGAATCGGGGGGGGGGGGGAACAATGACAGAGCCTGAAGATCTGAGAACCAGACTCGTCTGGGCCAATGCGGAGCCACCAGGATCAATGTGCCCCCCTCTGCCTTCAGTTTGCAAACCACTCGCAGGAGGAGGGAGAATGGCGGGAAGGCGTACATCAGCCTGAATGGCCACGGGGCGGACAGGGCGTCCACCAAGATGGCGGCTGGGTCGCGAGCCCTGGATCCGTAAAGAGGGACCTTGTGGTTGTGTTGAGAGGCCATCAAGTCCACCTCGGGTAAACCCCATCGTCGTACCAGCATCTGAAACACCTCCTGATGGAGGCACCATTCGCCGGCATTCAATGTTTGACGGCTTAGGAAGTCCGCTTACCAATTCTGGACTCCTGGGATAAAGACCGCTGAAAGAGCCGGAATCTTCTTTTCCGCCCACTGAAAGATGCGGGATGCTTCCACCATTGCAGCCCAGCTGTGAGTGCCACCCTGGTGGTTGATATAAGCCACCGTGGTCGCATTGTCCAACTGGACCTGCACCGGACGACCCCTCAGCCAGGGTTCCGCCAGGCAAAGAGCTTGGAAGACCGCCCTCAGTTCGACGACATTGATTTGAAGCTTGGCATCCGAGGTAGACCAAAGGCCTTGGAACGACCTCGGGCAAGTGACCGCACCCCAACTGTGGAGACTGGGATCCGTGGTGAGGAGGGTCCATTGGTGGATCCAGAATGGCCGTCCCATCGTGAGGTTCTGGTCCAGGAGCCACCATGAGAGAGAGAGACGGTTATCACCTGAGAAAGGTATGATCCCGACCACTTGGAGAGGATCTCCTTCTGAAGCGGGCGGGAGTGGAACTGGGCATATTCCGCCATGTCGAAGGCCGACACCATGGAACCTAGTATCTTCATGCAAGTATGCATGGACACTTGTCGAGGAGAGAGGAGCCGACCCCGTAATGCGGAGGGCTTGTCCGCAGGCTTGGGGTCGGGGCGTCTGGTGGCCCAGGGACGCTTGCCTCTAGGACGGGAGGTTCTGCCCCCCTGGGAAGATCTGGAGGAGAAGGCCACGGCCCTGGAAACGAAAGGATTGAAAAGCAGGCCGGGGCCGTGTAGCCGGGGTGGATGGTAGAAAGGCAGTTTTTGAAGCTGCCACCGTAGCAACCATTTTATCTAGTTCAGGACCGAATAAGAGGGAACCGTCGAAGGGAAGAGCCTCCAAAGCCTTCTTAGAGTCAGTGTCAGCCTTCCAGGAACGCAGCCATATGGATCTGTGGGTGGCCACTGCTGAAGCTGACACCCTAGAGGAGAGAGAAGCGGAATCAAGAGCTGCCTCGCCTAAGTAGAGGGCAGCCTGATGTATCTACTCTATAGTAGGCAGTAGAGTTTCTGCTGGGGCCCCCTCAGACACCCCTGCCACCAAGACAGCAGATCATTTAGTTAGGCCCATAGCCACCCAGGCTGACGCCAGGGCAGGCCTGCCTGCTGCCCCAGCCGTGGTGTAAATAAGCTTCAGGAAGTTTTCCAACTTCCGGTCCGCTTGGTCCTTAAGAGATGCTGTAGGAATTGGCAACAGAAAGGCTTTTACCAGTTTTGCCACATGAGCGTCTACCCTGGAGGCCGTCTCCCTGGGGGTCCTATCCTCCTGGGGGAGAGGATAGAGGGAGGAGAAACGTTTGTGAATAACAAACCTCCTATTGGGAACCTCCCAATCCTCTCTAATGACCTTGTCAAGGTTATCCGACTTGGGAAACAAATCCAAGGAGCGTTTAGGGCGCTTAAATATAGGGCCCGACTCTACATGCAGATCAGCGTGGTCGTCTATTAGAAGGACCGTCTTAACCGCTGTAATCAGGCCTGGCACATCAAGACAAGACGGGGGGTCCTCTCTAATGCAGGCATCCCCTACGTCAATGGCGACGTCAATGGCGACGTCAATGGCGTCATCGACGGCCTCCTCCAAATAATCGTCATCCTGATCCTCTTCCTCCTCATCATCCGAATCATGCATGAGGAGGGGCCGGAGTGGCGCAGGTTTTTTAACTAAAGACCTGTGTCTATCTGCGGGCAATGAACCATCCCCCTGAGCATCCAATGCTGGGGGGGCTACACCCACTGCCGATGAGGACGGGATGGGCTGTGTGCCAAGCACAGTTCCCTGCCTACTGTCCCCTGGGGAGGTGCTGATGTGGGGGAGCCACCTCCCCCTGCTAACAAATGACCCCCAGGGAAAATATCCACCTGCACCGCCGGTAAAATGGCGGGGATCCGGTGCTCGCCGGGCGGCCCCGCATATCGGCACTGCTGTCCACAGACTAGGATCCCTGGTGGTACAGCAGGATGGGTGGCGAGCCGGCCAACCGCTTGTCAGCACAGCCGGCGGTCACATCTCGCTGGCTGTAACAGCCATTCTGTGCACCTCGCTGCGCTATCGCACATGCTCCCGGCGGGGAGCGTAATACTCACAGTGCGCTGTGGTCTCCGGCGTCCGGTGGCGGCTGAAGGCTCCCCAGTGCCTGGGGGCCTCTGCAGGTCCCCACCCACGGGTGGTGATGCTGCGCCGGACCCGGGTGTCGGAGCCGGCAGCGCAGGGGTCTGCTCAGGCCCTTGCATCGCGCCACAGGAAATTGAGGTACTTGTGTGGGGGCAGCCTAGCTCACAAGATCCCCTGTTGGATGGGGGAAATATAGTGTCTGGGAAATTGGCAATGGCTAGGTCATGAGTATATTTGCAACAGGATGATGCCCACTGTAGCTGGAGATGTGCACTGTATTACTGCCCATTTGTGTTGCATTACAGCAGTGGTTACCAAACTGTGTGCTTTTATGTTACGATGGAACTGGTAATGCATCCTGTCACTGATCACAGCATTTAGTAACTCTGTATGCATGAGGTTTAAGCAAAGGACAGCTCTCCTTCTGTACCTTACTCTGTAGGTGCCCTGACAGTCTCAGCGCTGCCTCTGAATAAACCCTCCTACGATGAGGCCGCCACTGCTGCTGCTACTGTCCTCCATGGGCCTGAGAAACATATGATGAGCTCCACCAAGCAGTGCTCAGCACAAGCCTCTTAGCCTCTGACCTTTTGGGCAAAGTCTCATGGGACTCACATTTGTGCAATCAGTGTGCCTTGGCTCCCGCTGCTCAGCACCATTAATCATTGTCACATTGCAGTAGCGCACGCAGGGGGGGTTTCTGGGTACCCAGAAACCCCCCCAGGAGTCTAAGGGCCCTAGTCTGAAAGCTGAGGGTCCCCTCTTTCCATGGATACAAGAATTTAAAAAATCGGCCCTTGGGAACCGGAGATATCTGACTTCAAAGCAGTGGTCCCCATCCAAGCCTGTTAATTGCTCTTCCAAGTCAGATATTTCAGGTTCTGTCTGACTCAGAGTTTCTCTGAGGGTATATTCCAAAAGCTGGGACTCCCCCCCATTGGTGTAGACTAGTAGCTGGTCTCTACTATTCCCAGAACCAGAGATATCAGCCTTCCAGCAGCTGGTTACTGCTCCAGCTCCACACACCTGGTATGTAGTTTTATATTCTCGTGGGCAGATTGCTCTGCCTCCTGAATTCTGATCCCCTCGTCCCCAATACCATTTGGTAGCTGGGATTCTCTAGTTTTTAAATCCATTAAAATCTAATGAATGTATTTCTGGGAACTGGAGATATCTGCAGTCAAGCAAGCTGTCTCCCACCAGAAAATTATGAATAATAAGCCCACTCCACTATACACCCCTCCTCTGCATATTAAACATTCTCTACCACCCAGGAAGTTATGTGTCAGGGCCCCTTCATTCAGCCCAATGCCCTCTTCTCCCACCCCATCTCCCACCATCGGTGCAGTAAAGGGGTAATTAGTGGAAATTACTGATCCAGGCCCTACATGCAGAGCGGTTGATATAATACCCCCTACCACCCTCGGGACATCAAAGCTTCCCCCACCCCTACCGCTGGAGGTTCGGTAGGGGCCACAATACATTGCTATGCCCAGGGGTCTACACTGCTGTTGACGCCCCTGTATGTATATATATATATATATATATATATATATATATATATATATATATATGTATATGTAGGTCTATCTATAATACTTTAAATGACCCGGCATATACTGGGTCACCTAAGTGTCCATCTCTGTGCTTTGCTCCGCCACTCTGGAAACCCCCTTCTGAAAATCCTGCGTTTGCCACTGCATTGGCAGATACAGTAGGTGAAGCTGCAGCACTAAGCCACTCCTATGCACAAAATCTTTAGCTAAAAAAAAGTAAAAAAAAAAAATACATGCCAACCACCCCCTGAGTCCCCCCTTAATCTGGCCCTGCCCAGAAGTGCTTTTGAGCATGTGCAACTGTAGGCCAGTACATGCCTGAGCAACAGGGGACACTGGGAGAGATCCTATTGGATCCTTCCAAGGGAAACATTGCAAAGAGAAACCCATAGACTTCTGTTAGGCAGTGCCATCGATCGATTGTGTTGCCAATCAGATGCAAGTTACAGAAAGCAAAACTTGTTTTTACCAAAACTTGGTTTTAGTTGATAAGTTAAAAAGCTGACTTATTGAGCATCTTTGCAAACTTTTTTTTGACCATTGAAGTTTTTTTTTGTACAATAACTGAAAATGATTTTCAAAATGTAACTCGTACATTTAGCCTCAATACGCAATGTACTGTACTGTGTAGATACTGTAATGTGTGGAGCGAGTGAGCCGGCAGATCCTATTCAACTCTACTAATGCCAGGCGTCTTTTATTGCTGAAAAAAGCGTTTTATTGGCATCGAGGAATGCACTGGAATTAGTGATGCCAATCCCTGGGCATTTTTTCAATCCCGGGATTGAAAAATATTCTATCCCGGGATTCTCCAGATCCCAGGATTCCTGGGATGGGCATCTCTAAAAAAGCATGCCCTGCCCCCCCTCACACTGCAAGCCCCGCCAATTTACTTACATGGGCAGGTGGTTGGGAGCGGGGCGCAGGCCACACACCAGTTGGAAACAGTGTTGCTCAGACACTACACTGCATTATATTGCACACGCGCAGATTGAAATCCCAGACATTTTTGGGCCAAATTCCAGGATCTTGCCGATCTCGATCCCAGGAGAGGCCACCCTAATCCCAATGCTGTAGAAGGTTGAGCTTTGGACGATGAATAATTACAGACTAAGGGCCAGATGTACTATGCTTGAAAAGTGATAAAATGTAGAGCAATAAACCACCAGCCCATCAGCTCCTAACTGCCATGTTACAGGCTGTGTTTAAAAAATACCAAATAGGAGCTGGTTGGTAGGTCGTACATTCCATCTTAAATAAGTTGATTGGAAACTACCAATTGCTTAATTGGAAAGTTGTGCCTACGCTGAGATGTCTCTCTGTAGGGGCAACTTCACAGTGATCAAAATGCTGGGTGGGTGTATTATAATGCCGATCTATACTTACAGTATATACCTATAATAACAAACTCTGGCAGAAAAGCTTTTTTGGTTCATGGTTACAAAATTTTCTTCCCAATGCATTCACTAAGCAGAATTTTTTTGATTTGGCTTAATAGTGACAGCATAGTAGAGGCATTTATGCATCAGCCGATACTGGTTCAGTATTCCTTATCCGAAATGCTCAGGACCAGTAGGATTTTGGATAACGGATTATTCAATATTTTGGACATTTTTTTATATTTGAATAAGGTATCTTGCGTTATCTTGCATTTATTTTGTATAAACACATCAAACATGAAATACACACAAATATTTTATTTGTGCATGAAACAAGTCTTAAAACATCAAACAAAGTTTGTGTGCAATCTTATGCTGGCCACACATCAGACCAACTTTCCTCCAACCATCCAACTAGTTGGTTGGATTGAAAATCCGGTACTGTATGGGGGCAAATGACAATAAGCAATTATCTTACAAACTCATGAGAATGGACAATATCATTCAGTGAAATCGTTTAAATCAAATAGGTCCAACTACAGAAACAAATGACTTCATTACAAATTACATTTGCTCCTATCCAGTACCAGGTTTTTATTCCATCCAACCAACTAGTTGGATGGTTGGAGAAAAGTTGGTCTGATGTGTGGCCAGCATTAGACACTAAGGGCCTTATTCTAGTTCACTCTTTCTGACAAATTCCTTCTTAGATGGACAAAACCATGTGCACTGCAGGTGGGGTAGATGTTACTTGTGCAGAGAGAATTAGATTTAGGTGGGGTTTTACTTCAAAGTGAGATCTATATTGCAGTGTAAAAATAAAGCAGCCAGTATTTACTCTGCACAGAAACAAAATAACTCACCCAAATCTAATTCTCCCTGCACCTGTTACATCTGCCCCACCTGCAGTTCACATGGTTTTGTCCATCTAAGAAGGATTTTGTCATAAAGAGTGAACTAGAATAAGGCCCTAAATTTGAAGACCAAGCAAATCATTTTCTTGCACATACAGTATTTAGTGCCAGTTACATATCATGTCCCCGGTAGTGCCAGTTACATATCATGTCCCCAGTAGTGTCAGTTACATATCATGTCCCCAGTAGTGCCAGTTACATATCATGTCCCCATTAGTGCCAGTTACATATCATGTCCCCAGTAGTGCTAGTTACATATCATGTCCCCAGTAGTGCCAGTTATAGATGTCCCCAATAGTGCCAGTTACATATCATGTCCCCGGTAGTGCCAGTTACATATCATGTCCCCAGTAGTGCCAGTTACATATCATGTCCCCATTAGTGCCAGTTACATATCATGTCCCCAGTAGTGCCAGTTACATATCATATCCCCAGTAGTGTCAGTTACATATCATGTCCCCAGTAGTGCCAGTTAAATATCATGTCCCCATTAGTGCCAGATACATATCATGTCCCCAGTAGTGCTAGTTACATATCATGTCCCCAGTAGTGCCAGTTATAGATGTCCCCAGTAGTGCCAGTTACATATCATGTCCCCAGTAGTGCCAGTTACATATCATGTCCCCAGTAGTGTCAGTTACATATCATGTCCCCAGTAGTGCCAGTTACATATCATGTCCCCATTAGTGCCAGTTACATATCATGTCCCCAGTAGTGCTAGTTACATATCATGTCCCAAGTAGTGCCAGTTACATATCATGTCCCCAGTAGTGCCAGTTATAGATGTCCCCAGTAGTGCCAGTTACATATCATGTCCCCAGTAGTGCTAGTTACATATCATGTCCCCAGTAGTGCTAGTTACATATCATGTCCCCAGTAGTGCCAGTTATAGATGTCCCCAGTAGGTTTTTAGCAACAAAAAATAAGTACATTTTGGAGACTTTGGTTTTCGGAATAATTTGGATAACGGATATTTGGATAAGGGATACTCAACCTGTAATACACAGCTTATCATACATTACATCAAACCTTACACAACACTACAGCAGTGTCAACCTGAGTGGTAATTATAACACTGTACATATCTTGTAATACGGCCTACACACAAAGAGATCCCAGGGCATTTTCTAAGCAATGTCAATAGATCGCTTAGAAAATGCCCCTAAATCCCTCCATGTGTAGGGGTATAGCAATAGCCATGTGTGGCCCTGCGCGTTGCTATCACCAGGGACAGGAACACGGCGAACACTGGCCCTGACAGATTGCTCAGTGGCACATCCCTGTGCACCGATATGCGCTGAGCAATCTGAGCATTTTTAGCAATCTAGCATCGCTCAGAACGTTACTCTCCCCGTGTGGAGGCCACAAAAGAAGGTGTTTGGCTATTAGCTGCGGACTCTCCTGTGGTTACAAATCATAACATTTGACTTGTCATTTGTATGCGCAACTGATGCAATGTATGTATGTCCTGTTATCCCTCTTGTACCATGCTAGAAGCTGCACTGTATCCACAAAAAAAATCCTAGTATACAAGAGTATACATGGCCAATAAAGTGGTTCTGATTCTGATATGTAAAGATATAGAATATGCAAGGTGCAGCGAGTCACACTCTCTATAATGGTACCCTCATCATTAACTTTAAGGCCCCCATCAGGGGCGGATTGGGAATTAAAACCAGCCCGGGAAATATCTTGAAGCAGCCCTAATGGGGGGGGGGGCACAGGATGCAGTGTAGAAGGGGGAACGCAGTGTGACAGAGGATGCAGGGAGGGGAGTTGCAGAGTGGTGGAGGATGCAGGGAGGGGAGACGCAGAGTGGCGTTGGTTGCATGGTAATGCCACCAACGCTTATATTACGTGGCTTATACATGTAATGCCCGCTGTAGTAACGATACTTATACACATAACGGCAGCAGTAGTGACAACGCTTATACACATAATGCCCGCTGTAGTAACGATACTTATACACATAACGGCAGCAGAAGTAACAACGCTTGTACACGTAATGCCCGCAGTAGTAACGATACTTATACACATAACGGCAGCAGTAGTAACAACGCTTGTAAACGTCATGCCTGCAGTAGTAACAACACTTATACACATAACGGCAGCAGTAGTAACAATACTTATACACATAACGGCAGCAGTAGTAACAACGCTTGTACACGTAATGCCCACAGTAGTAACAATACTTATGCACATAATGCCCGCAGTAGTAATGACACCTATACATGTAATGCCCACAGTAGTAACAACACTTATACACATAACGGCAGCAGTAGTAACAACGCTTGTACACGTAATCCCCACAGTAGTAACCAGTGGCGTAGCTACATTTTGGGCGCCCCCCCGCCGTATATAGGGGGGGAGCCCATACCCACCCCCCGCCGCCGCCCCGTCGAGCACCCCCCCCCCCCGTCGCCCCGTCGCCTATGCTAACCCCCTCCCCTCCCCCGCAGTCTTACCTATCGCGCTGGTCCCGGTGGCTCCAACCGTTCATCTGCTGAGGACCACCACAAAATGGCCGCCCCCGTACAGCAGACAGTTTCAGAGAACTGTTTGCTATATGGGGGCGGCCATATTGTTGTGGTCCTCATCAGAAGAACGGAGCCGCCGGGACCAGCAAGATACGTAAGTCTGCGGGGGATTGGGGGGGGTAACTATAGCACCGCAGCCCCCGGCGCCCCCACATGTACAGCGCCCCCCCCCGCGGTGGCGGGGGCTGCGGTGCTATAGTTACGCCCCTGGTAGTAACAACACTTATACACATAATGCCCGCAGTAGTAATGACACCTATACATGTAATGCCCACAGTAGTATCGACGTTTATACATGTAACGCCCACAGTAGTAACAACACTTATACACATAACGGCAGCAGTAGTAACAACGCTTGTACACGTAATGCCCACAGTAGTAACAACACTTATACACATAGGGGGTTATTCTGACAAAATCCTTCTTAGATGGACAAAACCATGTGCACTGCAGGGGGGTAGATGTAAAATGTGCAATGATAATTAGATTTGGGTGAGTTATTTTGTTTCTGTGCAGGGTAAATACTAACTGCTTTATTTTTACACTGCAATATAGATCTCACTTTGAAGTAAAACCCCACCCAAATCTAATTCTCTCTGCACAAGTGGTACTTGTGTATTTTGGCGGCGCCCGATTTCAGCATCGCACGATGAACGCGTCGCATCGCATGCCATGTACCGGATGGCATGCGATGCGACGCGAGTTTGACCCCCTATGCGATGAAAAATCGTATAAGCACCCTAAAGGGTGCTTTTGAGCACCCTAATGGGTGCTTACAATGTTAAATGCACCCCCACGCCACCCCCCCACTATAAACATGAACCGGGTACCTTCACAGGTAAACGCGTCCCTTTGCGGGCTTCACAGGTATCCGCGTCCCCTCGCCACGCTTCGGGCTCGGTGGCTCGCTGCGCTCGCCACACTATTCTATTCTCAACTCCACGCCAACGTGGATAGTGGGGGTATGAAAAGGTCGTAGGACGCGTACCGCACCCCTCGCGGGCTCGCTGCGCTCGCCACGTTTCGGGTTCACGTTTATAGTGGGGGGGTGGCGTGGGGGTGCATTTAACATTGTAAGCACCCATTAGGGTGCTTAACATTGTATAAGCACCCATTAGGGTGCTTATACAATGTTTAAGCGCATTGCATCGCATCGTATGGCATTGTATGTACAATTTGAAAATTGTATGCCATCGCACACTATCCAACGAAATCGCGTCGCATCGCATACCATCGCATGCGTTATGGTATGCGATGGGCGCCGCAAAAATACACAAGTACCGCACAAGTTACATCTGCCCCACCTGCAGTGCACATGGTTTTGTCCATCTAAGAAGGATTTTGTCAGAAAGAGTGAACTAGAATAAGGCCCATAATGCCCATAATGCCCACAGTAGTAACTATACTTATACACATAATGCCCGCAGTAGTAACAATACTTATATACATAATGCCCGCAGTAGTAATGACACCTATACATGTAACGCCCACAGTGTGGTTGGGTGGTGGGTGAAGGAACTTGCGCGGCAGGAGGGTTGAGTGGGCGGTCGGCTGAGTAGGGTGCTGTGTAGGTGGCTGAGTGCATCATCGCTGCAGCCATGCTTTGGAGCCCCTGAGAACACTGGGGCCCGGGTCAGCTGTACCCTTTCACCCTCCCTGTTGCCAGGCCTGAGTACATCCCCCACCCCCATAGGCAGACATGTCACGTAATCAGATCCCCCTCCAGCACAGCCCCCAGTCCCTCCCACAAATAGGCAGACTTGTCACATATTCACATGCCCTAGGCCCTCCAGCACATCCTCCCCCCCTAGGCAGACATGTCACATACCCCTCCAGCACAGCCCCTATAGACAGACATGGGGGGGGATATCTGAATGTCACATGTCTGCCTATGGGCATACCTCCCAACTGTCACGATTTCCGCGGGAACGTCCCGATATTCGGGAACGTTCCCGCTTCCCGCCCGGGGCCGCCATTGTCCCGCGGTGGGGGGGACAGTTGGGAGCCCCCCAGCTTGCCGAGAAAACGGGGGCGGGCCGGAGTTCGCGTCACCCCGTGAGGCCACGCCCCCTTTTCTCGAGGCCGCGCCCCCTTTTCGGGAGCGCACGCGGCTTCGCCGCGCGAACGTCCCGACCTCCCAACTACAAAAGTTGCGAGGTGTGATATGGGGGAGCTGAGTTGGAGGGGGATCTGGGTTGTCACAGTGAGTCTGTCTGCCCTAATGCAGACAGCAGTCAGTCACAGACCCCCTTCCCCCTCATGTGCAGGAATGTCACATACACAGAATCCCCTTCAGCACAGCCTACACTGTAAAACTGGCACATGCAGGGAGATTTATTCCCCATGTCCCTCACACAGTGACAGGAGTGAGTCTCTCTCTCTCCCCTTACCCCCGACTCCATTCCCTAACAAGGTTGCCAACCAGTGTCCCCAGAGCCCACAGTGTGACTCACATAATTCTGGAAGCTGAAGCCCGGCCACAGCGCTGCTGCCTGCTGCTCCTCATCTCTCTCCCCTCTCAGGCTGACGTCATCAGTCTGAGAGGTGCTCCCCCTGGCTGCAGCTTATTGCAGCCGCAGCAGCAGGGAGGAGGGAGCCGGAGGGAAGCACATGCAGCCATCTTCATTTAGGGCACAGTGCCGCAGCCCAGCACGGAGACGCCGCGGCAGCCCAGTTAGGTAGGATAGGCGGCCCATTCTGACATAAAAGGTGCCGGCTCAGCGGGAAACGGCCCGGTTTCCCGGTGGGCCAATCTGCCCCTGGAGCTATATATGTTGTGTACCAGGGCATCCATGAATTCTTCAGGCAGTTAAACTTAAAACAGGATATATATTCCATAATAGTGTCACATTCTATGACCAAATCAGATGTTTTGATATAATGATTGATCTTTATCAAGGCTTATCCGGCATCATCTATAGCAAAACAACAATTATTTTTTTCAGCCTAACAAAGGCCTATCCATAATAATTATTAAAACTGTCTGTTACTAGTTTTATCAGAAACCGAATCCTCCTGTGTATGTGTGTTTTATTTTATATCTTATAACCTAGTAAGGCCACTTTCATGTCCTAAAGAATAATAATACACAGATGTGCTGACCACCACTGCCTGGGTGTTGCTATTGTAACAAATATCAAAGTGCAGCCAAACTCCTCTGATATCTATGCCACTGGTGGGTATGTTTCTCTGCCATGGTACGCCTAGTCACATGATCGTCTGATAAGCCCATCATCTGATATACATCAGGGTTGCCTAGCATACCGGAATGGCCGGGAGGTTCCCGAAAATCGGGTCCCTCTCCTGGCTTCCCGGAATGGTGGACAACACTCCTGGATTCTGGGGGAACCCTGCTCCACCCCAATCACGGCTCCCTCCCCTTGACCATGGCATTTAAATACCACAATCCATGGGTCTCAGAGGAGGGGACGGGGCTAAAATGCCATAATCAAGTAATTTTAGCTCCTCCTCCTCCATGGAGATCTGTGAAACGGATTATGTCTTGAGGGTGGGGGCTTGATGACATAATGCTCAAGCCCCACCCCCCAAAGTGCTGCTGAAAGTCTTCTCTGCTGGCTTCTCATGGAGAGGAGACTAGAGAAGTAGGCAACCCTGATCTACTGACAATTCAAAAAAATGGGGGTTCCAATTCCAAATTCCAATTTTGGGGTGCAGTAGTATAATATTTCCTCCAGGTTATAGTGTTATTGCAGTATATCTTATTCCTGGTCCTCCAGCTCCAAGATGTAAGATATGCTTAGTGCTGGAAAAAAATGGGCGTGCCCAGACTCACGGTAAATATGGATTTGTACAAGCCCGTAGCGTTTTCTTTTTCAGGCTCTTCTCTATTCTCTCTTCTCTGGGTGGAAGTCTGTGTTGCTACAGGTGAAGATCTCTGTTGTTGCTGGTGAAGATGTGATCTCTGTGGATATTAAGTGCGTGTAAAAAAGAAGTGTTTTAGCGTCTGCCCCCCCAAGGTTTCATGATAAATACTTCCCACACTGCTACACTGCCAACGGCCCAAATAAGAAAGCTGGGGTTGCAATCCTGATTTCGCAGCACTGTCCATTTTCCCTTTCCACACAATATTCAGACCCTGAGGGTAGGTACTTAATCTTGACAGGTCATCTGGACAGTAAGGAGGTGACTATAGTTTCTAGCTATGCCCCTAACTCTAAGCAGGTTGCTTTTTGCAGGAGGCTTCTCTCTAAGACCCAGCAACTAGCTAAAGGGGCTTTAATTTAATTAGGAGATTTCAATTTAGTCCCAGACCCTTCAATAGACAGCTCGAGACCACATGCTACATCCCGCCACCATCCTCATACCCCCCCCTAGAGGTATTCGCCAGCTTTTTGCAGAATTTGACCTTTACGATTTGTGACGGGTTAAAAACCCAACAATGCGGGATTACACCTTCTATTCCCATTCTCATGGTACATAAACGAGAATTGACCTTGCCATTTCAGTCAGATGGTCCATTAACTCCTTTCATTTAGTTAAGATCCTCCCTCGGACGTGGTCAGACCACGCTCCGCTCTTCTTGAAATGGGACATCGCTAATAGGAAGATAAGCCCTGGTCCATGGAGGCTGGGTATCCAAAGCCTCACTCATCTTGAGTCTCGACAGGCAATACAGAAATCCCTAGAACACTATATTCTAGAGAACCCACTGAGGACACTTCAACCTCCAACTATTGGTGTGCTCTTAAAGCAGTAGTGCGTGGATCAGCGATTCAGATAGCCTCCAAACTCAAAAGGGACCGGAAATGTTCCTTAGAAAGAGCAGAAGTATCTCTTGCCTCCTTGGAGGCTTCCCATAAGGCTGACCCTTCCGATAGATCGCTTTTTAAACAATTAAACGATACTAGAGACAAAGTTAATAGACATTATCTCTCTATTGTACATCGTAACATTGCTAGATTGAATAAGACGTTTTATCTCCTCAGTGACCGGGCAGGAAGAATGTTGGCCAGAAAGTTGAGAGGCAAGAGAGCTAGGGAGAGGATCCACATGATCCACTCGGAGCATGGCTCGAAGGTCGGCGATCCGGAGGAGATCGCTAATGTTTTTTCATTATATTACTCTAAGCTTTATCATTTGAAGGATGATCCCTCTACGCCTCAGCCCAGTGTCGGGGGGATGAGGGACTTCTTTGATAAGATCTCCCTCCCGTCGCTCTCTGGGGAGAATTGCCTATCTCTCAATGCTCCCTGTACTCCTGAGGAGGTCCAGTGTGCCATTGATTCTCTTCCTTCTGACAAAGCCCCGGGTCCTGATGGTTTCCCATCAAACTTTTATTAGACATTTAAAAATCAGCTGACCCCGATGCTTGTAAAGCTCTTTAATGAGGCCTCTGACACTAAGTGTCTCCCCCCTGAGATGCTTGAATCTCGCATCGTTACAATCCCCAAACCTGGCAAGTCCCCTTCTTCTGTCCAAAATTACAGACCCATAGTGCTACTTAATACTGACTTAAAACTGTATGCTAAAATGGTCGCTAATCGAATAGGCCCATTACTCCCATCCCTCATTAAAAATGATCAAGTAGGTTTTGTGTTAAACAGACAGGCCCCTGATAACACACGCAGGGTGATTGACGTCATGGAACACTGCTTAGCAAAGAAAGACCCTCTCCTAGTCCTCTCCTTAGATGCAGAGAAGGCCTTCGATAGACTCCATTGGGGCTTTATGAAAATGGCCTTAGAGAGATTCGGCTTTCAAGGCTGGATATTAGATTCTATTCTGGCCCTCTACACTTGTCCCTCCGCCAGGGTTTTCTCTAATGGCTGTTCTTCTGTGAGCTTCCAAATTACCAATGGCAATCGTCAAGGGTGCCCCCTTTCCCCCTTAATTTTTGCATTGGCCATTGAGCCCTTGGCAGAGTGTATAAGATGTGATGATTTAATCCTAGGCCCTTCAATTGGTGATCTCTCTCATAAAATCAGCCTGTTTGCCGACGATGTCCTATTATGCATTCTGGACCCCATCCATTCTCTGCCTGCTTTGCATAAGGTTTACAAGAGTATTCAGAGGTCTCTTTCTATAGACTTAATACTAACAAGACGGAGGCTCTCCCACTGGGCCTTTCTCCTGATGCGGTCGCTGAGCTGAGAAAAACATATAATTATTCATGGCAGTCTAGCTCCTTAAAATATTTACATCTAGCTTCTGGAAAGCATGTTATTGACTGTAACTATAATCCCTTGTTGAAGGCGTTTTCGAATTTAATCGGGGACTGGATGTTACATGACGTCTCTTGGCTTGGGAGAATCGCTGCGGTTAAAATGGTGTTATTACCAAAATTAATGTATCTCTTTAGAGCTGTCCCAAGGCTCCCCCCAGGTCTACCCTTCAAAAATTCAATCAGGTCCTAGCTAAATATATCTGGAGGGGAGCTAGGCCTAAGATAGCTAAGAAGACGCTGGTCAGGCCTAAGAGGTCTGGGGGAGTGGCCTTTCCAGATTTAGATCTCTATTTAGCTGCTTGTGTTCTAAATCAGATTAGAGACTGGACTGCATCTGTGGCCCAAAAGCCCTGGGTGACCTTGGAGAGTTCCTACTCACATCCTGTCCCTTTAGCTGACCTTCTATGGCTCCCTCCTTCCATTTCACGTGGATATGCATCTACAGATGGAGCCGGGGTTATCTTCGCAGGGGATGGCGGCAGAATCGCCAGCCGCCATATGCTCTGCGAAAGAGGATGCGTGCACACGAGATGCGCGCGCGTCCACTTCCGACGGCGCTTTCCCCGGGTCCCCGCTGGCTTGCCGGCGGTCACCCGGGGTCCCCACCGCCTCCCCCAACCCTGTCCGTCTCCCTGAAGCGGAGACGGACAGGGTTCCCGTCGCCCCGCCGCCCGGAAGCTGAGACGCGCGTGAGACGCACATGCGACGCACATGCATCTCAGTCAGATGGACGCCGGGCTGCTGGCGGATCGCCAGCGGAGACAGTCTGTCGATTCGCCAGCAAGAGGGAGCCCGGCTCCATCTGTAGGTGCAAATCTATCCAATCTTCACTAGAGGTCTGGCACAAACTAGTTGACTCTACAGGAAAGGCTACCTTCCCAGCCGCCCCTTTATCACTCAAGGCCCTTAAGGCACTAATTCCTATCCCCCAACTGGGCAAGTGGATCAATCTGAGCGTATCCTCATTGGGAGATTTATACACAGACGGACAATTGCGATCCTTCTCCGACCTGCAGAATACTGGAGCTTCACCTTTTCAAAGAGAGACTTCTTCATTTACTTAGAAGTACTCAGAAGTTGGCTCCAATCACACTTACACACCCCAGTCAAACCTCCCTATTTCCCACCTAGCCTCAAATGTTTAGTAAGTGCTCTCTCCCATAGAGGAGGAATTTCTAGGTGGTATTCTTACCTTCTCTCCCTCCAGGATAGCGCTAAAACCGTTCCCCAGTTGAGTTGGGAAAGGGATCTGAACAAGTCACTCTCAGAGGAGGAATGGGATGTTATATTTGAGTCTTGCTTTAAGATTTCTCGTTGTTTACACCATTCTGAGATGTTTTTTAAACTTATTCACAGGGCTTATTTCACCCCAGATAGGCTCCATAAGATCTCGCCGACTGTTTCAAATTTATGTTGGAGAAAGTGTGGACACGTGGGAAATATTTTACACATATTCTGGGAATGCCCTGAGCTACGGCCTCTCTGGGGGGAGTTGTTTCTGAGGTTAAGCTCCATATTAAAACGTCCTATTTCATTAGATCCGGCCCTAGCATTGCTCCACATTTTCCCTAATTCACTGTCTACAGCTGACAAATACATTGTTGTACATGTGTTGATTGCGACAAAAGCTGTCATAGCTAAGCTATGGAAGTCAGACGCAACCCCAAATATAGACTCCATCCTCAAGAAGGTACATAAACACTACATGTTCGAAACCACAGGGGCTAGTTATTCCAGTGCCCCAAACTCAATACATATGAAGTGGTTTGGCTGGTCCTCTTACTGTGATGAGGTGGGCCGTTCCAATCTGGTTAGTGATGCCCTGGACTTGTCTATCCTTGTCTCTTAGATCCATCTCCAGGACCAAGCGGTAGTGGTTCATGTAATCATGTAATATACCTTATTGCTCCTGTGTTGGACAGCATCTTTATTGGTTCAAATACTGGCATGGGTTGTTTTTTGATGTGACATTTGCCCATATCTTTGAGAGTGTATTTTCATGTGTAAACTTTTACAACTATGTTGGCAATACTGTATCATTTATCTCCCTCCCCCCTGCCCCTCCTTTCTCTTTTTTCTGTACCCCTCACTCCCCCCCCCCCCCCTTAAAAAACTGTCTGTTTGGACGACATTTCTCTTAATAAAAATTGAATGTGTAAAAAAAAAAAAAAAAAAGTGTTTTAGCATGATGATTAATTTTCATTAAATACTTAAGATCACCAAAGTGCATTAGCTTTATCTCGTGACAGGCGTACCTCATTCACCAAGATGGGGGGAGGTTAACACATATCAAGGTACTGTATATTTAGTGTGTAGTGACTTTAAATCGTACCGAACTCAGTCTAGAATATTTCTTTCAAAACAAGTAGTGGTTTCTTTGGGCCTTATTCTAGTTCACTCTTTCTGACAAAATCCTTCTTAGATGGACAAAACCATGGGCCTTATTCTGGTCGATACGTAAATTTCCGAATTCTTTCGGATGGCGTTTTTAGCCGTCTGCGCATGCGTGGGCAATGCTATGCGCATGTGCCACGCAAGGTCTCCGTACTCATTCTCACTAATACCATACAGAAAAGTGCACCGCATTCACTCGTGAAATATGGGCGTAATATGGGCGTCATTCGGAACTACACAGGGGCGTAGTTTCAAAGTGGGCTAAACTGGGCGTAAACATGGGCGTACACGAGGGAGTGCACTAATTCTGGTAGGCGTGCATTCGGACAGAACACGACTGCAAACGAACCAAAAGGCAGAAAATATGCGGCCTCCATAAGCAAGTATTGCTTTGCGGACACCACTCGGTCATGCGCTAGGCATTCGGAACGCCCAATTAGTACGGCCGCACCTGAACCAATGTCAGCTGAACACAATACAATCCACTCCTCTACTCATTACTCATTAATTACACTCTTGTCATTGCTTCAATTGGAACCATTGCAGCTTAAATGGACCATTACAAAACACACACATATATGCTCAAAGCACGGCTGCATTTTTTACACACATTTACACTGCAAGCAATGGACAGAACTTGCTATCACTAATATAAATATCCATGTCACTTTTACATTCACCAATAACATCGGTGTGTACGGGCAGGTTCTCGTCCGTTCTGACGCTGTAAGACCGTGCAGACGCTGTAAGACCGTGCAGAATATGTGTGTGTCCACCGCACACGCAAGGTTTGGATGTCGTCCGTAAACACGCCCTGTTCTTAAAGTGTGAGTCCGTCCAAATGCGGAGGACCTGTGGGCGTTTCTTCGTACGATGTCCGCACAGCGTGGCGTGCGGTCCGCTCCGAAAGAATTCGGAAATTTACGCAACAACCAGAATAACCTCCCATGTGCACTGCAGGGGGGGGGGGGCAGATTTAAAATGTGCAGAGAGAATTAGATTTGGGTGAGTTATTTTTTTTCTGTGCAGGGTAAATACTGGCTGCTTTATTTTTGCACTGCAATATAGAGGTCATTTTGAAGTAAAACCCCACCCAAATCTAATTCTCTCTGCACAAGTAACATCTGCCCCACCTGCAGTGCACATGGTTTTGTCCACCTAAGAAGGATTTTGTCAGAAAGAGTGAACTAGAATAAGGGCCTTTATGTGAATTTCTCCTCTTTTCTTTATACTTTCATTGTGTCCCGTGTATACATATAAAACTAAATAGTCGTGAAATACTGTACTGTACATACACCAGATACTTTCAGATTTCTCTTGCTGTACATCAGCAAATGCGTTCCACCATTGAATCACATGGGAAACGCATACCCATGAGACTTGCTACCACCAACTTATGAGAGCAAACATCCGGAGCAATGCAACTTTGTCAAATAAAATAAAAACATGTTCTACTTCTTATGTATACAGTAGGTTCTAAAGGCACTGATCACGCCTACATGGTACAGGCCACACCCACACAGCACTGGTCACACCTACATGGTACAGACCACACCTACACAGCACTGGTCACACCAACATGGTACAGGCCACAGCATTGGTCCCAGCTCATCTAATTTTCAAAATTGACCCATAACCATTTTCTAGCACAAGGGTATGGGGCTCTTAATTACCCATGTAAATAATAGATATGCAGTCCTACGAAGTCGAAGGGGCAAATGTAATGGGCATGGGTCATTAGGTCTACACAAGCTAGGTTGATATACATTAGGTCGACCACAAAAGGTGACTGGCACTAGGTTGTGTCAATGTCTAATTTTTCCCAGCATATAATTTCCATAATTATAATTATAACCATGCCCATAACATTAATATAGTCAGGGATAAATAACCTTTTATCCCATATATGCCAAGTTTAGTCTCTAAATGATCAGAATTATAATAGCTGTCAGATGACAGTTATTAGAATTCCATATGATATTGCACTCACATGTTATTACAAATTATAAGATCACACTAGATTAGGATACAGCAAACAAAGGGGCGTGTCTATAGGCTAGTGAAACCAGGTGAATGAATGGTCTCTGGAAAGACAATAGGATCAACCCCTCCCCCTAGAAAGTTTCTTGGATAGTGAAAGAAACATATCCAGTTAGTTGAATTTGGAAAGTCGACCAGATAAGATGGAATGCAGCACTCCTGGACAAGATGAGCACATGGCTTTGAGTAATGTATAAACTTGTAGGACCGATATATTGTGTACTAGGACCCCGGTTATGGAATATGGATTATGTTAGAGAGTTTAAGAGTAGTTAACTTCCATTCTTAGTTTGTCTTCAGATATTAACATGTGCATAGGCCCAGAGTATGTTTACATATGGTTACACAAAGAAAGCTTCTGTCTGTAGTTGAGGGTGACCTGTGTGAATGATGTTTAGCTAGCCTGTAGTTATGAATCGTGAGTGGAGTATAGGTGGATCAGCAGGATCAATGGTGTGTTGGCCCTGTACCGTGTGGAGGTTTATTGTGTTGGAAGTGTGGTGTTTTTGGTCTGTTAGGGGAGGATCTGCTTGGCTTGTTATATTGAGATACTATCCTATGTCATACCAGAGGGATAAGCAGAATAAGGCCTGGAATCAATATGTAGACATGTGCTGCAGGCTCCGGCCTGCAGTGTGTCCTTTGTGCCGGTAAACGGCTAACATTGGTGTTTGGACTGGCCCATGTGTGTCTTGGTGTGGTTGTAAAGGAGTTCTGTAATATATTGTCTGGATTCTTTGTATTGAAATGTGTGTGTCTGCGTCCCAGAATGGATTAGCCCTGAGTTGTTTCTATTGAAGAGTGTGAATGCTTTGTGTAATATCCAGTGAGAATATCTAGATAAACTATCGGATAAAACCAACTTATATGTAACAAATGTTGATAGCATGATGCTCGGATGGTGTGTGTGTAATAGCTTGTGATATGATTATGATATGATTAGTCCTTAGAAGTGTATAGTGCCATTTAAGTGTGTATGATGAATGTGCAAGTTATATTCAGGATTGTGAGTATCGCATGATGCAGGTTAGAGGTAATTTTATAGCAATTAAGGAAAGTACAGACAGTTTATGTGTGATTGCCAGGCAGCTGTTTGAGCCTGTAGATTGTTAAGGTTCTTTTGTGTGCCATGTGGAGAAATCTAAGATGGCTGAATGCCATGCGGCGGTATCTAAAATGGCGGACACAAAGACTTGGTATCACAAAATGGCTGCTTCTTCATAGCCACGCCCCCAGCACTGTAATTCACATACACATTATTTAAAACTGAGGTTAATTGTATTTAAGGATGCTGGAGTAAGTAATCGTTATTTTGTATAATACCTGTATTGTTATATTTATTATCCATGATACAGTTTCATCTGGTTACACTTATAAATAATATTCATTGATTATAAATCTGGACATTCACTTATTGGTTGCGTGCAAAATGAATAAATTAGATAGACTTTGCATATATAAATAAATGGACTTCCTTAGATGGGGTCTCAGTCCTCGGGATTAAGCATTTGACGATGTGCGGATATGCGCAGGTTTGCGAATATCGGCAGGTGTGGGATCATCTACCAGAAAAGAAGAAAAAGTTTTTTTTTTATTTTTTTCTGGTGCGTTTTGTGTGTTTCCATATTACTGCCGGTTAGGGGCCTGTGTTGGATCTGTAGTATTACAAAGCTCTAATTTGAACTTTGGGACAAAAGGAAAAACATTTATTTATATTTAAATATCAAGATGCAATTCTATAAGTAAATATGTTTTAATAATTTGTTTTCTCTCATGTGATGGTATCTCCTTTTGATGTTTATCTTTTAAATAATAGTCAGATATGATTAGCAAGGGCTGTTTCAGGTTGAATTGTTTTTTTAATTTGAATTGTTTTATAAGCAGTGCAAATTTTAAATAAATGCACATTTTTTTATAATTGCAGCAGAAGCGGATTATAAGGGAATAATGTATAGCCATAAATTGCAGGTATTTTACTGCAGACCATCTCAACCTGAGAAAGCCATTGTATAGTTGTATGTTGCAAAGAACTCTGGGTAAAAAAAATGCTATTTCTACTAAATACATTTTTTTTTTTAGTATACCTTTCAACATATGGTAATGAGAATAGTAGGCAAGGTGGAAAGCATTGCCAGTGAAACTTTCATTCCCATAATTGATAGGATTGAGTCATAGGTATTTTAACTTTAGAAAGATAAAAGAGAGAGAGATAAAATACCAGTCAATAGAAAAATCAGGTACAGTTAAAATCAACAAATTCCAAGCAGTATGAAATTTGAATGTTACTCTAAAGTGTTACATTTGAAACTGAAACTAATTGTTACCAAATATGATATATAACATTTTTCTTTTTTTTTATTCCAGGCTAAAAGACAGAAAAAGATTCTTAACTTTTAAAAGTGCCAGCCAGAGGGTATTTAGATGTAAATTAAGGTGTTGAGACAATAGATTTACAACCATAGCCAAAGGGAGAGTTTGAATAGGAATGGTTCATTTATACTCTCCCAGCAGAGACTGTAGTTTTGAATAGGCTCAATAGACAGAATATTTCTTTTTGTAACCATTGTGATCTTTATCCCAAATGCATAAGTGCATGAAAAACTGGTAAGAGGTATTGTACTGTGTGGAGTTTGTACATGTTAAGAGTAAAATTGCATTTGTTTTCCCCTGTGAATGTGAGATATCTACAGTATGGTAAGAGGTGTTAAATTCATAGTGCCATATCCTTGCAAACCACAAATGTTATAGAAAGAGTGTGCTATTTGGATTTCTTGAATAGTTAAGTTAAAAAGAAGTATGCAAAAGAAGGCGGGACTCGGACACATGGGTGTCAACGTCTGCCGCTCAGTGAGACACTGTTTGTGTGATGGACACATGTGCGGGCGCATGTGATTGCCTAGGTACGCTGTACAGGTAAATGCCCAAGGATGGGTAGTGATAATTAATTAAGTGATAAATTGAGTAAGACTCCTGTTGAGTTACAAACAGGATTCTTTTATTATTGATCAAAATTCAAGAAATTCAAATAGTATTGATTAAATTCCCATTGATAGTCAAGGGAACACTCGTGTGACATCCAGTAGAAGAGCTGCCAACCATGGAATCTTTCTGTACAGAAATATAGATAGTAAAGTTAAGTGAATGGTACCCAGATGTGGAAATTCCTGGGAGGTGAAAGGATTGCCCTTAGCGCTAAGGATTGTGTGTTGAAATAGGACACACGGGGGGTACGCGACGACGTACGAGTCGACGTACCCATTTTTACTGCCCCTTCCGTCGACCTACCTATTTTGGTCTACCGGAAGGGTATAGGAGCGAAAATCGGAACTTCGAATTCCGCTGAGCTCCTCCGGTTTCTGGGGGTACAGGAAAACAAGTTTGTTGTGCCCTGGAGAGACTGGCCGCACCTTGTAGGTCAACTAGACGTGCGCGGCTAGTTGAGAGCTTGGTGATTGAGTACATTACCTCGCATAGTGGGCTTCACGCTTAGGTGCGGAATAGTGTCATTATGTGGAGAAGTGAGTGGTTGGGGAGCTCTCAGACAAGAAATAACCCACCGGTATCTACTAGCTGTGAACGTTTATTCCTGTAATTATGGGTAATAACGGGTCACGCAGTGATAACGTGATACGTAGGGATGGAGATGTCAGATAGACATACAGGTGAGTAATGCAGTAACTCACCACAAGATATAGATAGTAGAATTTCCAGGTACTGGCAGCTTCGAACCGGATGAATTACACAATAAGAATTGAAAAATAATGTCTGCTCTCATCAACGCGAGGTAAGAAGAGGCATAGTGTTTGTTTAAAACTGTGGTATAGGAAAATGGCAATAGGAAAAGTGATGGCACAGATGCAATTAGACTGTTAATGCGGAATAGCAATACCCCTCCCATTCGTATATAATGGGACCGGTTATTCTAAAGTGTCTGATGTAATTGTGAAACTGACTCACCTATACCCTGTGTCAACTCCTTGTTAAGGATTAGTAAGTGTTGACGCAATATTCAAGACAGCTGTCATCTCCGAGACGAGAGAAGTCAAATGTAAGGCGGAGTCAAACAGCCAGAGAGGATGCTGTTTTTCCCAAGTGGTAAGAGACGGTACGGTCGATGCCAAATTGACACAGCTGGAGAAGTAGGTATACTGGTTTCACACTGACTCAGGTAATAAGTATTAAGGTAACAAGATAAATTGAGAATGCCAAATTGTATTTGAAATTAATTACATCCCCAGGTTAATAACTGCTGTAGGTATAGAGAAGCAGAGATGTTGCACAAAAGAAGAACGGTAACCAGCAAGACTCCTAAATTTTCTTTCTCCCCTTTTAGCAAGTAGATTAAAGATTTAAGAGTAGAACACAATATTACAGCGAACACATGAAGGTTTAGACTATGGTAAGACATACAGGTATAGAACACAAGGAAAGGTAGAGAACAAGATAACATGTTCTATTCAAAGGAGTACTGCATACAATCCGCCCTCGGTGCCAGGGTAACGACGTATTGGGAAATTTGTTTTTGAAACATGCTTGTTCATTACATGACATATAGTTCCCATGACACATATGTATGTAAACACATAGATATAGGGAAGTGGTTAAAAGTTAATAGCCACCTAGTGGTGACTTGTATGTGATGTAATTGTCAGTCCAGGTTCTTAGGAATCAGGTAAGGAGAAATGGAAGTTAGTCTATACGTATTCTCTTTTGTTTGTTTGATTGTCATTGTTTGTTTTGATGGTTCGCAGAATCAGACATGTGTCGTGTAAGATGTCTAAAGATTTGTTTTTCTGTTTGTTTAGTTAAGCCGGAAAGAGCTGTGATTGGACCCGGTCAAATGTGACGCATTTCTATTTGGAAACCCCTATTGCTCCTAATTGCATGGAGAGCGTATGGACCTTACATTGAAAAAGTTTCATCCCCTAGACAATGAGATATATATAACAGTGTTTTTAAATGAGATTTAAAAATCTCAAGATATTGATAGTGTTAGGTCCAGATGTCAAGTAATTGATAGTCCTTAGTGATTAGACAGAGAAGAGGAAAATGAGAGATTGAATATTCTGAATATCTCAGATTTCCTCTAGTCACATTTTTCCGAAGAAGAACACAGATTATCTGGCTCAGAAAACTGTATTTGTAATATATGGAGTGATATAGAGGTTAAATTGAAAGAAGTTTGGTAGTACAGGGTAGAAATACCCTTAAATAAATTAGAGCGCCACCTAGTGTCAAAAGACAGTAAGGCACTCTAATAGCACTCTAGAGTGTAGAAGCTTCACAGATGTGGGAGGCGGGATACTTTTAACGCTTGGGAAGTTCTTTCTGTTTATGTCTCTGCAGGGAAACAAGTCGACAACAGAACTATCGGAAGTCTACAAGTGGATCGGATGGAATACAAGAAGCCAAGAATGGTAGGGAAAATAGGTAGAAAAGCAAAGATATTGATACTTCTTTTTCCTACAGATGCAATGGAGAAGGAGAGATGAGCCCAGCCGTAGACAGATGATGGTCCTCGAGATGACGACTTGGATACCGACAGATGACTAGACAGGAACCCATCTAGAAAGCCCCAAGAGCCGACGAAATACACAAGCCGACCAAGAGAATGATGACCCCTAGACGACCCCACGTCGTGATGAGCAGAAGACCCACTAGAGACTTTTTTTTGGCCCTTAGTTTTAATGTCAAGAGACACTAGGAATGACCCAAAAGTGCGTTAGAACGGTTTTTATCCTGGGAGGTCTAGCCGGGTTTTTAGTCCACTAACTGCACTAGGAGAAATGACTGTTCTCCACTCTTTCAGGAAATCTTTATAATACTCTGTTAAATTGTTTTTGTTATGTTGTTCATCCATGTTTTCCCAGCATCCTTTGTAGGACATATGAAAGTGTTCACCCTGTACATCCTGTGGTAGGTAACACAACACCTGTGCAGGAACACTACACCCACCTAAACAGCTACACATACACTCCCCAAATGTATCATTCAGTCGCGTGTGTCTGGGCTGTGGCCCTACAACTATTGTGAGGTCATGGTCTGGACATGCCGGCGTTAAGTAAATGCACTCCCCCATTTATTATTAATCTAGGATTAAGCCATTGCGCAAAAATGATACATCCCCTTCTTTCTACACATACACATAAGTTCCACCCTTTAAAAATCTTTTTTTATCAATGAAAAATATTTTTATGAAAAATATTGAAATTTTATGAATTATGAAAATTAATGCGGAAATTATACATGATTAATTTTAATGTGACAGTTTTGTATACTGTCAAAGGGACGACTGTCAATGTCTAATTTTTCCCAGCATATAATTTCCATAATTATAATTATAACCATGCCCATAACATTAATATAGTCAGGGATAAATAACCTTTTATCCCATATATGCCAAGTTTAGTCTCTAAATGATCAGAATTATAATAGCTGTCAGATGACAGTTATTAGAATTCCATATGATATTGCACTCACATGTTATTACAAATTATAAGCTCACACTAGATTAGGATACAGCAAACAAAGGGGCGTGTCTATAGGCTAGTGAAACCAGGTGAATGAATGGTCTCTGGAAAGACAATAGGATCAACCCCTCCCCCTAGAAAGTTTATTGGATAGTGAAAGAAACATATCCAGTTAGTTGAATTTGGAAAGTCGACCAGATAAGATGGAATGCAGCACTCCTGGACAAGATGAGCACATGGCTTTGAGTAATGTATAAACTTGTAGGACCGATATATTGTGTACTAGGACCCCGGTTATGGAATATGGATTATGTTAGAGAGTTTAAGAGTAGTTAACTTCCATTCTTAGTTTGTCTTCAGATATTAACATGTGCATAGGCCCAGAGTATGTTTACATATGGTTACACAAAGAAAGCTTCTGTCTGTAGTTGAGGGTGACCTGTGTGAATGATGTTTAGCTAGCCTGTAGTTATGAATCGTGAGTGGAGTATAGGTGGATCAGCAGGATCAATGGTGTGTTGGCCCTGTACCGTGTGGAGGTTTATTGTGTTGGAAGTGTGGTGTTTTTGGTCTGTTAGGAGAGGATCTGCTTGGCTTGTTATATTGAGATACTATCCTATGTCATACCAGAGGGATAAGCAGAATAAGGCCTGGAATCAATATGTAGACATGTGCTGCAGGCTCCGGCCTGCAGTGTGTCCTTTGTGCCGGTAAACGGCTAACATTGGTGTTTGGACTGGCCCATGTGTGTCTTGGTGTGGTTGTAAAGGAGTTCTGTAATATATTGTCTGGATTCTTTGTATTGAAGTGTGTGTGTCTGCGTCCCAGAATGGATTAGCCCTGAGTTGTTTCTATTGAAGAGTGTGAATGCTTTGTGTAATATCCAGTGAGAATATCTAGATAAACTATCGGATAAAACCAACTTATATGTAACAAATGTTGATAGCATGATGCTCGGATGGTGTGTGTGTAATAGCTTGTGATATGATTATGATATGATTAGTCCTTAGAAGTGTATAGTGCCATTTAAGTGTGTATGATGAATGTGCAAGTTATATTCAGGATTGTGAGTATCGCATGATGCAGGTTAGAGGTAATTTTATAGCAATTAAGGAAAGTACAGACAGTTTATGTGTGATTGCCAGGCAGCTGTTTGAGCCTGTAGATTGTTAAGGTTCTTTTGTGTGCCATGTGGAGAAATCTAAGATGGCTGAATGCCATGCGGCGGTATCTAAAATGGCGGACACAAAGACTTGGTATCACAAAATGGCTGCTTCTTCATAGCCACGCCCCCAGCACTGTAATTCACATACACATTATTTAAAACTGAGGTTAATTGTATTTACGGATGCTGGAGTAAGTAATCGTTATTTTGTATAATACCTGTATTGTTATATTTATTATCCATGACACAGTTTCATCTGGTTACACTTATAAATAATATTCATTGATTATAAATCTGGACATTCACTTATTGGTTGCGTGCAAAATGAATAAATTAGATAGACTTTGCATATATAAATAAATGGACTTCCTTAGTTGACACCTATTTCAGGTTGACAAAAGGTTAACACAAGCACTGGGTCAACATGGTAAAAGGTCAAACTGCATAAGGTTGACAGTTTTTTGTTGTCATTGTCATAGTAAGTCGACATGGAGACCATTCCCAATGTACCACGTTCGCTTGCCATGCTTCGAGCACACTATTAGATTCCCACTCTATGCCCACTTCAATAGTTAAGAATGAAAAACCACCTGTTTTTGAAAAAAAAAAACGGAAAAACTCATATCGACCTAATGCACCATGACCAAAAGAGGTGTCGACCTAGTGGCTGCCGACCTTTAGAGGTCAACCTAACTTGTGTAGACCTAATGATGTATCTCAGTTAACTAAGATGGGAGTTCTATTGAAGATGTAATGTTGCCCATAGCAACCAATCAGATTCTACTCCTTATTTATTTAGCATCTTCTAGAACAGGGGTCAGGGAAGTTTTTTTTACCTTTTACCCCAAAATATATTTTGATAAGCAAACATTACCCCTTGATTTGAAAGGAAGAAAATCATGTTATTGCAATACACAATGTACCCCCAGAAATTGATGCTATATAATGCTAGTACAGTACACAGCCTGGCAGCCATTGATGAGGATTACCATGTATTGCTGTGGGTGGTACAAATTTTTTACCACCCACAGCCATACATAGTAAGTAAGTAAGTAAGTTTAATTTATATAGCGCACTTTCTCCAACAGGACTCAAGGTGCTTGATCACATGGTAATCATCATCATTATCAATGGCTGCCAGGCTGTGTGTGGTATAGCCATTGATAATGTGATGTCCAGGCACAGGGGCGTAGCGCCAATTTTTGCGCCTCCCCGCTGGATAATCCCCCCCTCCCCCCTAAATTTAACGCTGCCTTCCCGTTCTTACCCTGCCTCCCCCGCCACGCCTGTATTCGGCCGGGAGTCAGGAACGCATATCTACTAATCTGCGTCCCGGCGCCTGGCTAATTGAGTCAAATGTCTATTACAAAATGGTCGCCTCCTTACAGCAGACCGTTTGTAAGGATGCTAGAGGAGGCCGTCGCTGCCTCCTCTAGCATCTTTACAAATGGGGCTTCTTGCTCGATGCCAAGGGGGACTGGAATTTCTCATTGCCAAGGGGGACTAAAATTTCTCGTTGCCAAGGTGGACTGACTGCATGTCCGGAAGATGTCAATATCGTTACCAAAGAGTGGGGGGAGGGGAAGTGCATGAGCAGAGCATGGTGTTCCTCCTGGAGAGGGTCATATTGGGAGGTATTTGGGTTGAAGGGTGATATTGATGGATTGGGGGCATTAGATATTTTGACAAATCCTGTGATGTCAGCTGCTCGCCCCCTGTGCCTATGTCACCCGGAAATTCTCCATGGGAATGCCCAGCACACCACCACAGCAAAGCCCCTTACGCATTAAGCCATGGTAGAAGCAGTGATATAAGTTTCCTATCAAATTAACATGGGAAAAGTTTAGTCTTAAAATATTTTTTTTTCTTCAAATTTGTTCTAGTGCAGATTAGAAAATGAAAACTAAGTATTTAATTGCTATGGGTATCACATTCAGTGCCGGATTTATCACTAGCCCCGTGAGGCACCTATCATGGACCAGCCAGCCGCCACCAACCAGGCACTCCGAATTGATATCCGGGCAGAGAGCTGCCCGGCTGCCCGTCTCCCCCCCCTCTCGATCTGCAGCACTCCCCCGCTCGTTCCCTCCCTGCTGCGCCGAGCCGTCGGCACCGTAGCTACAGAGCAGTTGTTGGATTGTGCAAGCAGCCTACACCTCAGTCACTGGCTGTGTGCGCAGGCTGTTCAAGGAGGCGGGATCCGGGCAGCGTGTGCTGCTGTCTGCTGTGTGGAGAGGCAGACTCAACGACGGAGACTGAACACATAAAGTAGCTGCTGGGCTGACCTTCTACTGTACTTCAAAATAAGTAGGCAGACGGCTCTTCAATCGATTATCATTTTTGGCAGGCTCTGGGTCATATGTATGTATATATATATATTTATATACTGTGTGTATATACACACATATATATATATATATATATACTGTGTGTGTGTGTATATATATATATATATATACTGTGTGTGTATGTATGTATATATATATATATATATATATATGTGTGTATGTATTTATATATTTATAAATTGAGAAATTGAGAAATTGGGAAATTGAGCTCATGTGTCTCAAATTTCTTCAAAGGGGATACAATTGGAGGGAACTCCAGAAAGCCAAAAGCAGAGCTCTGTCCATCCCCCGGGAACAAACCCTGTTGGTGAAAGAACCCGCTACCCTGGGAGATAAAATCCCGTTCGTACAGAAATTCAACACGGCTAGCGTTAACATCACTAAAACCGTACGCAATCTTTGGCCCATGGTATCCACAGACCCAGATCTGAAGATGTTCTCCCGAACATCTATTCTGCCCAGCTACCAGAGATCTTGTAATCTCAAAGACCTCTTGGTCCATAACGATATTTCTAATCAGAAACCTCCCGCAGCCTCTAACTTTTTGGTACGCAAGCCAGGATGCTACAGGTGTATCAATTGTACAACCTGCAGCTTCCTGGAAACTGGTGACAGTTTCTCTCACCCCCATACAGGTGCACGCATTCAGTTGAAACATGTGATGACGTGTAGTACCACACACGTCATCTACATTATACGGTGTCCCTGTGGTCTCCTGTATGTGGGGAAGAAGTCCTGTCAATTCAAAGAACGAATGGCAGGACATCGTTTCCACATCAGGAAGGCTCTTGAAGGAAAGATTTTGCCCCAAGAACAACCTGTCCCACGACATTTTCGTGAATTTAAACATGGGTTAGCTACCTTACGCTATAAAATGATCGATCACATCCCTAAAACCCTTAGGGGTGGTGATCGGGATACGAAACTGCTGCAACGAGAGACCTGGTGGATACACCGCCTCAACACGGTGGCTCCCTCAGGTCTCAATGAAGCGTGTAGCTTCCTGCCATTTTTGTAACTTTTTTTGCTTTCCGTTACTTGCATGTGTTGTACAGTTAACTTTGTACCCGGTGTCCTAGGCTTCTATCATTGTTTGATTATATGCATGTTTGCCTCTTTGCCTAGTCGACATGTCAGTAGTGTTGCCTGCTTTTTAACTCACTTTGTTATTTTTAGGTCGCCTAGCAACCCGTCGACGTCCTGGCATACCGGCTGGTATGCGTCGCTGGCTAGTGACGTCACGATGACCCGGACCTGCGGCGGTGGGCTGGCGACGGTGCACACGGTGTTTGGTGAAGGTTTAAAGGTATGTCTTGTGTTTGCTGTTTTGTGAGCTTGAAAAAGATCATTAAAGATCGAAACGTTGCCCGCACAGACCGCTGTGTCTGTCTTATTCTTTACAAGACCCTGGAGTGCCTCCAAATACCCCCTCTGCTATATATATATATATATATATATATATATATATATATATATATATATATATATGTATTTATTTTTTTGGTGTGTATGTATGTATGTATATCCAATAAATATGGTCCACCAGCAGTCAGGATGTAGGCAATCAGAATACTAATGCCAGAATCCCGATGGATGCACCCCCCCTCCCAACTCTGCCTTATCTGCAGCCTAACTGTGCCACCACCTAAAGCTAGCCCCCGGCCCCACATTCTAAATCTAAACTGGCTTTCTAGGTGCTAACACCTACTCGCAGTTTAAGCCCCCCTTATTTTCAGTACCCACCCCCAGAGCTTTGATCCAGCGGCAGTTATGTGTGGCCCAATATGTAATGGGCATTAAGGTGTAGTGCACAATGTGTAATGGGCATTACGGTGTGTGGACAATGTATAATTGGCATTTCGATGTATGTCACAATGTGTAATGGGCATCACGGTGTATGGCACAATGTTTAATAGGCATTATGGTTTATGGCACAATGCGTAATGGGCATTATGGTGTATGCAGTGGCGTAACTATAGCTCCGCAGCCCCCGCGGTGGCGGGAGGGGGGGCGCAGAGAAATTGGGGGCGCCGCCGGGGGGCTGCGGGGCTATAGTTACCCGCGGTCTGCGTCTCGCCCGGCTCTCTGTCGGGACCTGCCTGACCGTCACGGTCCCGGCCGGCTCCTGCTGCAATGAAAACTGACAATTAGAAAATGCCTGCCCCCATACTGCAGACAGTTTTCTGTCTGCAGTATGGGGGCAGCCATTTTCTAAGAGTGAGTTTTCATTGTAGCAGCAGGAGCCGTCCGGGACCGTGACGGTCAGGCAGGTCCCGACAGAGAGCCGGGCGAGACGCAGACCGCGGGTAAGAAGGGGGGGCAGGGTAGGTGTGTGCGGGGGTGGGGGCGCCGAATAAACGTGCGGCGGGGGTGCGCTAAATAGTTAGTTATGCCCCTGGGTGTATGTCACAATGTGTAATGGACAGTGTGTCTAAGGGGTTCTAGCTAGCATGTTGTATCTAGGGGGCGGCCAAAAATGTTGTACCTAGGGGCGACCTGAGCCCTAAATTCGCCCCTGATCACATTATGCTATACGGTAAGAAGAGGAAGAAGACGGGTATTGAAGATGCTCTGTTTACAGACATTTCTATTGCTATTTGTAGTGATTACTGGGGACAGTGGAGCCCCAATTCGGGCAACTGCAGATCACTTGGCCCAAGGAAATAGAGGAGTAGACATTGATTATGAGGAGTTGAATCCATCAGACTATAAAGTCTGCCAGATGAAGTGATAGCTGAAAGTGACCTTAAGTGATAGCTGAAAGTGATTCTGTTGATGAGCTGAGAGAAGAACTGAAGATAGAGAACGCCAATTATTTGATGAGCACATGCTCAGCAGTTGCCATTAACTTTCTAGTGTGTTTTTGTGTTTCTAGTGCATCTTTATATAGTGCAGCATATTCTGTTGCGCTTTACAAAAGAGACAGTGATACAACAAACAGGGTATTTACAGACAGTCAAAATGTAGGAGGGCCCTGCTCGCAAGCTTACAATCTATAGGGAAATAGGCTTGGATACATAAGGATAGATACTGTATTCTTTATTGCATCGATTCCACCAGAATGCAAGGTTCCGTGACTGGTTCTGGAATTTGATAAGCTTGCCTGAAGAGTTTTCAGGGAACGTTTATTTATATGGCCTGCAAGGTTTTCACAGCTCCTAACAACATATAGTATATAAACTTACAACACACTTACAACTTAGCAAAAAAGATTTGCAATTAACCAGCGCTTTGGAGATAATACATAAAAAATTATCTGTAATGTAGCATCTCTATTCTCTGCCTGTGACTCTTCTGGGTACAGATTAGAAGTGAACTTACAGTGCCCTTCAATTCAGGTATGCCCGTAACGGTCAAGGTAAACTTCACAGTGCAGGAAATGCCAACATGAATTCAACTTACATGAGAATTCGCTCTCGCGTTCATATAAGAGGTTTCTTTATCAATAGATGGTCTTAGACGTCAGGAAACAAGTAGGTAGGATTTATTACATTATGGGGGGGGGGGGGGATCTTAGAATGCACACCCAATATACATGAGGTGCTATCATGCTGGGACTTGTAGTTCTGCAAAGAAAAACATGTGGTGCAGATGCACTCTCCATATTATTAATCAATCAATTAATAACAGAGGTTCTTGGTATATCAATTGGCCAAGAAATATTTGCCCACCAACCAGCTTCACGGTAACCTCATTTCTGGTGGGTCCCTAATACTAAGTTTGGATCTGGGGTGCGGAACCCCAAAAAGGCCAGCATAAGCAAGTCACCCCAGGGCAGCACACAAGTGAAAAAACTAAGCTAGAAGTGTGTTAATAAGATCCAAACTTAGTATTAGGGACCCACCAGAAATGAGGTTACCGTGAAGCTGGTTGGTGGGCAAATATTTCTTGGCCAATTGATATACCAAGAACCTCTGTTATTAATTGATTGATTAATAATATGGAGTGTGCATCTGCACCACATGTTTTTCTTTGCAGGATTTATTACATAAAAGATCCACGTATCCACACGACAAACAACGGTAAAAACGAGAGTCCAGATGAAGACAGTAGCTGATAGCGGGTGCCGGCGGCTTCTCCTTCCGTGCTGGGCATGCTGCAGACAACGCCGGGGGGAGATGATGGTGACGCTGCCGGAGTCCGTCCCGCTGTTCCTGCTCTTGCTGAATAGTATTGCGGCTCAATCAATGCGTTTCGGATATAGGGTATATCCATTTTCAAGATGTGCCGCCTTGGCTGCAGGGAGATGCTTTTAACACCGGCCTGTTCCGTCACATGATGTTTGTTGGCCAATGGAAATCAACCTGTATCCGGATTTAATCTATTAGCTTCATCTGGGTATACTACACACATAATAAAATATGTCTAAAATACCGAATTTAAAATGCATTGTTAATGAAAACACATATTTAAACATACAATAAAATTATCATAAAACTTTGCATAAAAAAGTTTTAAAATTTTTTTTTTACATGCAAGTGGTCACAAAAGTCGACATAGAGAAAAAGCTGAAAAGGGGAAAAAGCTGAAAACACATAGTTAGTGGTATATTGTTGGTACCATTCCACCCCCCTTATAATTCATATAAGCCATTTATATTCGTAATCTACATTAAGTCCTTTGGGGACCATGGTGTTGAGGTTGAATATACATTTCATTTCTAATTTTGCTAAATGTTCCTCAACATCAGTTTTCCTCCAACTGGACTTACAGATTTTAATTCCACAAAATGACTTTAGACCTCTCATATCACAGTCATGTTTCTCCTTAAAGTGTAAAGACACATTGTGCAATTCGTAGCCTTTTTTAATATTCCGAGCATGTTCAGCCAAACGGTCTTTTAGCTGTCTGCTTGTACGTCCAACATACTGTTTACCGCAGTTGCACTCCAACAAATACACAACGTTCTTTGAATGCATGTAATAAAGTCATTAATAGTGAAGTTTTCACTATTTGTATTAGACTTGTACTCTGTGGTTTTAGGAGCGAATTTACATGCTTTACACATTGGGCAAATACCGCAGCGGTAGAACCCTTTGGATAGCACTCTGGTTGTTCTTTTAGGAATGGTTTGAGCACTCCTAACCAGAATGTTACTCAAATTGTCCGCCCTGCGGTATACAAATTTGGGGCAGTGTCCCACATATTCTTTAAGGAGGGGATCCTCTGTGAGGACTCCCCAATGTTTAGTTATGAGCTTCTCCAGTTGTTTATGCTGAGAGGTGTACTTAGTAATAAAACGTACTTCACAATTAGCCGGTTTAATAGTTCTAGTGTTAGACACAGCTACCAGATTTTTATTGTAAGCTTCGTCCACCCAAACTGGATTATATCCTTTTTGGTTAAAATTTTCTCTCATTTCACCTGCTTGTACCTCATAATCGCTAGTGTTAGTGCAATTTCGTCTGAGCCTATAAAATTGACTTGATGGAATGCTCTTTATCCAATTGGCGTGATGATTACTCTCGCTGCTTATATAGGAGCAGCAGTCAGTCAGGCTTAGTGTAGTTTTTAGTACATATTTTGAGGTTATCAATAAAGATGGTTAAATCAAGAAAATTAACAGAAGATGGACTGATGGTGTATGTCAATTCTATATTTTGATCATTGTTATTTAGTTACACACAGAAGTCATTTAGGGTGTCTGGACCTCCCCTCCAGACGAACAGGAGGTCATCGATGTATCTGACCCATAGCACCAGGCTGGCATTCCAAGGGTGGTTGGACCAAATCTGCTCATCCTCCCACCTTGCCATGAACAGATTAGCATAGCTTGGTGCCAGCTATGGAAAGGAGGACTAGTGGGAGACTGGAAAGAGGAGGAATAGTGAGAGATAGGAGAGAGGAGGAATAGTGAGAGATAGGAGAGAGGAGGAATAGTGAGAGATAGGAAAGGAGGAATAGTGGGATAGAGGAGAAATAGTGGGAGATGGGAGAGGAGGAATAGTGGGAGACTGGAGAAATAGTGGGAGAGAGGTGGAATAGTGGGAGACGGGAGAGGAGGAATAGTAAGAGATAGGAAAGGAGAAATAGTGGGAGACTGGTGGAATAGTGGGAGACTGGAGAAATAGTGGGAGAGAGGTGGAATAGTGGGAGATGGGAGAGGAGGAATAGTGGGAGACTGGAGAAATAGTGGGAGAGAGGTGGAATAGTGGGAGACGGGAGAGGAGGAATAGTGAGAGATAGGAAAGGAGAAATAGTGGGAGACTGGTGGAATAGTGGGAGACTGGAGAAATAGTGGGAGAGAGGTGGAATAGTGGGAGACGGGAGAGGAGGAATAGTGAGAGATAGGAAAGGAGGAATAGTGGGAGACTGGAGAAATAGTGGGAGAGAGACGGGAGAAAGGTGGAAGACGGGAGAGGAGGAATAGGTATATGGGCTGTAGGACACATGGTTTGCCAGCACCCTCAGTCACCACTATTGCTGCCCCTATGGCTTGCTGTTGCCCAGTGAAAAATTGCAGACAGCGCCAGCTGATAACCATATCAGCACTATAATCTAAATACACTGCTGAGCATCCTGTGGTGCCAAGGCCACTGTCTCTGATGCTGCACCCTCTGCAGGTGATTGCCACATGCAGGCTCCCTATTATAGCATGGAAAAAGGGGCTGCATAGACTGGCTGCTGCCGGGACCAGATACAATTTTGTGGGGGCCACAGGCAATTAAGCACCCCCCCCATAAAATTGACTCACTATATCCTCGCATAATAGTAATAATTACACAGACACAAATGTGACAGGCATCTTTTCTGGTGTACATTGGGGCAGGGATGGTGATCTCTGGGCATCTAGGTGACATCTTGCAGTGCCATATCTCCCAACATGACCCTCTCCAGGAGGGACACGATGCTCTGTTGCTCTTATTTATGATTACCATCACCTGTGTTGAAGCACCTTCCTTATCAATTAACCTGTTAAACACAGGTGATGGTGATCATACATTTAAAGTGACGTCCAGGAACAGAGCATTGTGTCCCTCCTGGAGAAGGTCATGTTGGGAGGTATGCAGTGCCAGGGTACTTGCTGGACTACTCCCATCACAGCTGCTGTCATTTCAGTGGGCAGGGGAGGGCAAACAAGTGTGCGCGCGCACAAACACACACACACACACAGTGACAAATAGAACACACTGTACATTTCCAGGAACCAGTGGATTACCTGTCATGCCCTTAACTGAAACCTATATAACGCTGGACTGGAGCTTCACAGGAAGGACAACGTGCAGGAGCCTGGGCAGGGAGAGTGTAGAGTCCCCAGCCCAGGCATACCAGTCGAGTGCCGAGCACATCAATCACCATCATCAGCTCTCTCTCTCTCTCTCTACTTACAGCAATCCGGCTCTGGCTGCTGCTGCCGGAGCTCAGTTCTGAGAGCTGACCTGGCACCTGACTGCTGTCGCTGATCTCTGGGGCTAGCTGGGGTCCCCGGATCCTGCGGGGCCTACAACGGTTGACATTGTTAAGAATCCCAGGATGGGATTCCTAAGTAATGTCCAGGGGTGTGGGCCCTTTCATTGCCACGGGCCTCGATGCACCGCTGGTATTTCCGCCCCTGACCTGAAGTAACCAATCGGGTTTCAGTATGTTTAATTGTTTAGGGTACAAATGGACATCTAGATTCAGTATGCCCCACACTTCTGAAGAAGGACGACTCGTCTGAAATGCATTAAGTGAGGCGCATATTATTTGACTTGTTTGCTGGACTGCTACCCCCCCTGCCTGGACTATTGGGAGACTGAGGATACCGGTGCCCGGAGTTCCCTGAATACAACATCTAGAGCCAAGGACGGATGGGAGAAGTTTTCTTGCAGCAGCTTTGCCTAAGGAAATTGTGATCATATGCTATTTTATCTACCGATATTGTGAGTTCCCTGTATAGAATAAAATTCTTTGTTATACTTGGATACTACACTATGATCCTTTTTTTGATATACCCTTAAATTCAATCCTCCCATTAATGTGGGAAAAAGGGTATATCATTTGTGTTGTTCTAGGTACTGGGTGAACCGGGAAACATACTCCTGTACCATGAAAGTTATGTACAATTTCATATGAATATTCAGTTAGCGCTAAGTGGTGTCACCGATCTTTTTCCCACTTGTCATGTGATGTTTTTAGTGTTCTCATTGACAGGACACTTGGTGTGCACCATAAGCTGCAAAACTGTCTGATTATCTGCGCTAGTCCTGGTATAACACCTATTTGTCACCTCTTTTATTTGGCATTATGTGCTTTTTGGGGCCTAGTTTTTCAAACTGCCATCCTGTCTGCCGCTGCAGTGCCACCTCGGTGCAACCTACTGGCCTAAAAACAATTGGGAGGTGTGAGGTATTCAGGATAGGCTGGAAATGAGTGACAATTAATGTTATTGAGGTTAATAATAGCGTAGGAACAAAACAAAACAAAACAAAAATTATGCAATTTTAGTGCTTTTTATGTTGTTTGATTTTAAATACAGATCCAAAACACCAGGGGTTCTCAAAAATGTTTATTCTAGGACCCCATCAGACAATAAAAAAGTTATTACAGGACCCCAGCAAGTTACCACAGAATGGCCGCCACATGTGTGGTCAGTGAAGTACTCGCTATTGTGACAAAAAGTGGCCGATGCATATCCCTAGTGTGTATCCATAAGAGCCACATAGCTGGTCACACTGGCTGGGCCACGCACTGCTTTGTCTTGGTAGGAGATTTGAGCCCTGTAATTCCCCATATGAAGCTGGCATTATGTTCACAGTGTGGGGCTGCAGACTGCCCCCATCTCCAGTCCCATGGCATTTCACTCCGTGTATGTCAGTGTATATAATAGGTGTACACAGCGCTGTGTATGTATGTCAGTATATAATAGGTGTACACAGCGCTGTGTATGTATGTCAGTACGGATGGTATAATGGTTAGCATTACTGCCTAACAGCACTGAGGTCATGGGTTTGATTCCTACCATGGCTCTAACTGTGCAGAGTTTGTATATTCTCCCCGTACTTGCGTGGGTTACCTGCAGGAACTCCGGTTTCCTCCCACAATCCAAAAATATACGCGTAGGCTAATGTGGTAGGGAATATAGATTGTAAGCTCCACTGGGGCAGGGACTGATGTGAATGTTCAAATATTCTCTGTAAAGTGCTGCGGAATATGTGTGAGCTGTAGTGTATAATCGGTGTACACAGCTTTGTGTATATATGTCAGTATATATAAGACAGAGCGAGGGCCGCATAGGCTGGAGGGAATATAAGAGCCTGTGAATTTGATGTCCATAAGCAAGAGCAGATATAGCAGCTGTGTGTAGCCCTATGGAAATAGCAGTGAGTGGCAGTTAGTTCTGGCCAATCAGGTGGCAGGAGGGGGCGGCAGCCAGTGAGGTTATATCAGTAGGCAAGAGACAGGAAGTGAGCCTCTTTGAAGCTGGATCCCCACCCTCCCTACCCTTTTTCTCTGTGCTACCTGGCATCAAGCAGTTTCACCAAATTTGGTACTCTATTTCCATAGCTATAGTTAACAATCGGCGAGAAGGCGCTCTCGACCAGCAAACAGGTGGGGTGTCAGGTGGTCTCTGTGCGGTATTGCCCCCCCTTTGCCAAGAAGGCGGGCGAGTCCCCAGCTCCGGCTGGGGGCGTTGGTCCTTCATGGAAGGCCACGTCATGCAATAGAAGGGGGCGGTATGTCCGTCACAGCGCAGGCTGTACCCACAAGAAGGGGTGTGGCCATTGGGGGCGCTAAGGTTGCTACCATGGCGACACCCGGGAGTGGGCTGGTCTCAAGCGCTTTCTTTGCCATCCCTTATACAAATAGGGGTCATACCAATTAAATAAACAACTATAACCTTTTAACCTTACGCAGTTGGTGTCAGTGTCGTTATTTGTAGATAAGGTGTTTGTTTCAATTATTTTTAGGCATAAGTGTTAAGTAATGGTATGAATAGCAACAACATAATTCAATAGGCGCCTTATAGGTGTACAAAGCGCTGTGTGTATGTATGTCAGTATATAATAGGTGTACACAGCGCTCTGTATGTATGTCAGTATATAATAGGTGTACACAGCTCTTTGTATGTATGTCAGTTTATAATAGGTGTACACAGCGCTCTGTATGTATGTCAGTGTATATAATAGGTGTACACAGTGCTATGTATGTATGTCAGTATATAAAAGGAGTACACAGCGCTGTGTATGTATGTCAGTATATAAAAGGTGTAGACAGTGCTGTGTATGTATGTCAGTATATAAAAGGAGTACACAGCGCTGTGTATGTATGTCAGCATATAATAGGTGTACACAGCGCTGTGTATGTATGTCAGTGTATATAATAGGTGTACACAGCTCTGTGTATGTATGTCAGTATATAATAGATGTACACAGCGCTGTGTATGTATGTCAGTATATAATAGGTGTACACAGCACTGTGTATGTATGTTAGTATATATAATAGGTGTAAACAGCGCTGTGTATGCATGTCAGTATCAGGGCCGCCAAGAGAAATCCTGGGCCCCGGTACAACAACTTCCTGGGGCCCCACGGACTAAACTCCCCGCGGACCCATTGTTACACCACTGCTTACAAGGTGGATACAGGGACAAAGATTTACACCATAATGCCTATTACACATATCACACACCCATTACATATTATACCACATGCCATAATGCTCATTACACGTTATGCCACACACCTTAGTGGGAAGTACACATTATGCCATACACCGTAATACCTATTACATATTTTACCACATGCTATTATGCCCATTACATGTTATTCCACACACCGTAATGCTCCTTGCATATTAGGGGGTTAGCATTCTCGTTGCCATGGGATTAACCTGCTCTGCAAGGGGATCACATTCTCTGCCAGGGGTTAACATGCTCTTTGGCATGGGATTAACCTGCTCTGCCAGGAGGTACATGCTCTGCCTCTGCCAGGGGTTAACATGCTCGTTGCCATGGATTAACATGCTCTGCCATGGGCTACATGCTTTGCCAGGGGTTAACATGCTCGTTGTCATGGAGTTACAGTACATTCTCTGCCAGGGGTTACATGCTGACTTCCAGAGTTGGATCTCAGCCCCAGCAGCATGCAGGGAGGCAGCAGACACAGAGCAACCAGCCACCCACCTTCCATCTTGAAACACAGTGACCTGGACATCGGTGGCACCTGCTGCTGCTGGTGGCGGCTGGGATAGGAATGTGGGGAGTAGGGTGGGCTGCGATTCTGCGGAGTGGGTGGTACTACCATGGAAGGTGGCCTGTCTCTGACCCAGTTCCTCCCAGCACCCAGGGACTACCTACCCTAAGTATCCTCCTGTCGCGGAGCCACGGTAAACTCCTGTCACATGGCTGGCTCTCAGCAGGCCCTGGAGTGCCTCAAAAGGACCTCTGTGATGCTGCTGCCCCCAGGCAGGCCCACGTCTGCCCACATCCGCAATCCCAATGCTGCCGCTGAACAGCTGACTCCGGCACACTCAGACCCACCAAATAAAAAAAGAACTGTGTGTCCAGACCAGGGCCCCACTGACAGGCCCGGGCCCGGGTAAAGTGTACCTGCTTTCCCCCCCTCTCGGCACCCCTGGTCAGTATATAAAAGGTGTACACAGCGCTGTGTGTGTAGTCCGTGTATATAATAAGTGTACACAGTGCTGTGTATGTATGTCAGCATATAATAGGTGTACACAGCGCTGTGTATGTATGTCAGTGTATATAGTAGATGTACACAGCGCTGTGTATGTAGGTCAGTGTATAATCGGTGTACACAGCTTTGTGTATATATGTCAGTTTATAATAGGTGTACACAGCGCTGTGTGCATATGTCAGTGTACACAGCACTGTGTATGTATGTCAGTATATAATAGTTGTACACAGCGCTGTGTATTTATGTCAGTATATAATAGGTGTACACAGCACTGTGTGTATGTCAGTATATAATAGGAGTACACAGCGCTGTGTGTGTATGTCTATGTATATAATAGGTGTACACAGCACTGTGTATGTATGTCAGTGTTTATAATAGGTGTACACAGTGTTGTGTATGTATGTCAGTATATAATAGGTATACACAGCGCTGTCTATTTTTGTAAGTGTATATAATAGGAGTACACAGCGCTGTGTATGTATGTCAGTATATATAATAGGTTTACACAGCTATGTATGTCAGTATATAATACATGTACACAGAGCTGTGTATGTATGTCAGTGTATAATAGGTGTACACAGCGCTGTGTATGTATGTCAGTATATATAATAGGTGTACTGTATGCGCTGTATGTACAGTATGTTAGTGTATAAAATAGGTGTACACAGCGCTGTGTACTGTATGTATGTCAGTGTACATAATAGGTGTACACAGTGCTGTGTATCAGTATATAATAGGTGCACAAAGCGCTGTGTATGTATGTCAGTATACAATAGGTGTACACAGCGCTATGTATGTATGTCAGTGTATATAATAGGTGTACACAGCGCTGTGTATGTATGGCAGTGTATGTAATAGGTGTACACAGTGCTGTGTGTATGTCAGTGTATATAATAGGTGTACACAGCGCTGTGTATGTATGTCAGTGTATATAATAGGTGTACACAGCGCTATGTATGTATGTATGTCAGTGTATATAATAGATGTACACAGTGCTGTGTGTCAGTATATAATAGGTGTACACAGCCCTGTGTATGTATGTCAGTGCACACAGCGCTGTGTATGTATGTCAGTGTATATAATAGGTGTACACAGCGCTGTGTATGTATATCAGTGTACACAGCACTGTGTATGCATATCAGTGTACACAGCACTGTGTATGTATATAAAGGCTCGGATACACCACGGACAGTTACCGGTAACAATACATAAATCAGTAAAGAATGATCACATGTGACCTGGCTCAGTAATGCACTAACCCTTTCTCCCATTAGGATCCTGTATACGGCAGAGTGAGGGACCAAGCAGCCAGAAGCTGTATACACCTCCCAGGTTCTGCGAGGGATCTTCTCCATCCAGACGCATCCGGGAAACCTAAAATACAGAGCACAGAATAATGTGACTTCCAGCAGAATATAATACACAGAATCCCCCAGATTTCTCTATCATTATCCTGCTCCCCAATAGTACTGGGGGCCCCTATGTTCCAGCATCATTCATATAACGCACAATGCTTTTACTGGATCATCAACACCACATCTGTTACCTATGTAATATTCATGTTAGTGTAATTAGTATCTGAGGATCCGTGGGATGGGAATCAATGCACCCCCACATTGTACCCCAGATTCTTTCATGTTCCTCCCTATGTGTGATACAAGCTATGTGCAAAACTTATTCTATGGCAGAGGTGGGCAACGGGCGGCCCGCGGGCCGGATGCGGCCCGCGAGGCGCTTATGTCCGGCCCGCCGCACTGACATTCAGTACCATGACAAGCGGCCCAACTATGAATAGCCGCTTGTCATTTAAATTGCAGAGGGGACCGGGAGAGATCTGTTCCGGCGCCGCTGCTGTCAATGGCGGCCTGTGCTTGTCGCGCACAGCATTACTGGGAGCGTGGGAGGGGATGCGGTGACACGACAGCCGCTTTGCTGCCATTGGTTGCTACGCCCGCCGTGTGACCGCGTCCCCTCCCACACCACAATAATGTTGTGCACTGTGCAGGGCGGGCGCAGTCCGGATTCCACATCTCTGAGGCGGTAAATGTTAACTCGCCTCTCTCCTGCCTTCCCCTCTCAGCTACTTGCCTCTTTCCTGGCTTCCCCTCTCAGCTACTTGCCTCTTTCCTGGCTTCCCCTCTCAGCTACTTGCCTCTTTCCTGGCTTCCCCTCTCAGCTACTTGCCTCTTTCCTGCCTTCCCCTCTCAGCTACTTGCCTCTTTCCTGGCTTCCCCTCTCAGCTACTTGCCTCTTTCCTGGCTTCCCCTCTCAGCTACTTGCCTCTTTCCTGGCTTCCCCTCTCAGCTACTTGCCTCTTTCCTGGCTTCCCCTCTCAGCTACTCGCCTCTTTCCTGCCTTCCCCTCTCAGCTACTTGCCTCTTTCCTGGCTTCCCCTCTCAGCTACTTGCCTCTTTCCTGGCTTCCCCTCTCAGCTACTTGCCTCTTTCCTGCCTTCCCCTCTCAGCTACTTGCCTCTTTCCTGGCTTCCCCTCTCAGCTACTTGCCTCTTTCCTGGCTTCCCCTCTCAGCTACTTGCCTCTTTCCTGGCTTCCCCTCTCAGCTACTCGCCTCTTTCCTGCCTTCCCCTCTCAGCTACTTGCCTCTTTCCTGGCTTCCCCTCTCAGCTACTTGCCTCTTTCCTGGCTTCCCCTCTCAGCTACTTGCCTCTTTCCTGCCTTCCCCTCTCAGCTACTTGCCTCTTTCCTGGCTTCCCCTCTCAGCTACTTGCCTCTTTCCTGGCTTCCCCTCTCAGCTACTTGCCTCTTTCCTGCTTCCCCTCTCAGCTACTTGCCTCTTTCCTGGCTTCCCCTCTCAGCTACTTGCCTCTTTCCTGGCTTCCCCTCTATCTCAGACGCCACTGATACATTTTATTAAAGCAAAGTAAGGAGCAGGCTATTTTCTCTGCATTAGTTTTAAATATATATATATATATTCATACATACACACATCTATACATTATAGATGTGTGTGTGTGTGTGTGTGTATATATATATATATATATATATATACACACACACACATCTATAATGTATAGATGTGTGTATGTATGAATATATATATATATATATATATATATAAATATATAGATACCCACACACAGTGTTACATGTGTGTATATATATATATATATATATATAATAAAAGTGCGTGGTCCGGCACCTGGGGAGTATCCAAAGATAGTGAGGCAGCACTCATCCGGATTTGTAGAAAATAAATGCAGACCTGACAACTGCAGCGAGAAGTTCAAGTTATCATTGGTTCGGCCCTCCGACACACTTCAGATTTTTCATACGGCCCCCGACAGAAATTAATTGGCCACCCCTGTTCTATGGGAATGTCAAACAATCTCTCTCCCATTGTATAAAGCTGTTTGTCCACTATTACATACATACAGACATACATGCATACATACATACATGAATACATACATACATACATCATACCTCCCAACATTAGACCTAAGGCAAGTGGGACGTTGTGTGCAGCCAGCATTTTGGGGGTGTGGCCTATACTTGCCACGGGCAGGAGGCGGACATCTAAAAAAAACAGGATGGTCCCACAAAAAGCGAAACAGTTGGAGGTATGCCTGCATGCCTATATAAACAATGCACAAGGGACACATGTGAAAAGAGCTTATAGGAAGGTGGTATAATGCTAATAACAAAAGCGAGGGAGCGCTGGTAGGAGTGTAAGCAGTGGGACAAGCCAATAGGACATAAGTCTGGAGAAGTGATAATGCAGCAGCCATTCAGCTGCTGTCAATTTTCCAACCCAGCCTGTAACATGACAGTTAGGAGCTGACTGGCTTAAGATGGCCATACACCTACAGATTGATTGTCATATCTGGCTGGTTGGAACAAACACCTGGTAATATCTGAGTGACAGTTTGTCAGTTTTCCAGCATCTCACAGCAAATGGTCAACTGTCATCTGCTGTTATCCACTACCAGGCTTTTGTTCCAGCCAGCCAGATCAGACAATAAATCTGTAGCTGTTTGGCCAGCTTATGTGTGTTACACGAGAACTTACATATAACATACATGTGATATAATCTGCGGCGAGTCACCAGGGATTACCACACACGTGGGGAGACCACATAGAGATGTCTGGGAAACTGGGATTTTTCTCCCTAGATCCCAAACAAATACAAAGATATGACAACAAACCTGAAAAAACCATGAGAACTATTTTATTACTTTTTCTACCAACTGATCTTTTATATTCCCCCCCCCCCCCCCCCCTTCACTGCATATAAGGATCACACTGTAAGAAAGCTCCTGCAGCAGGTGATCACAGCTGGGGATGATGTCACAGACACATCATGACATCACACACGCAGAGTTCTGAGAGATTGCCTTGGAACCCTCACTTCTCAGTACGAGTTGCAAAATGGAGGTATGTTTTCCTTGAGCTCCCTAATTTCTTGTATTTGTGGATCTTTTCCTGCCCCAAACTTTTTTCTATTGTCTCCAAACAGTGTCATTCTTATTTAGGCCTAAATGCTAAATCAGCCGCCTGCCCTCTCCTCGTCCAGGCGCTCGCAAATATAAGTCAGTATCAACTGACTTATATTTGCAAAGGCAGGTAAAACCTGACCATCTAATGATTTGTACTGCTGCAGGCACATGCGAGGGGATATGGTGGCGACGGTGTCACAGGGATACGTGGGTCGGTGTCACAGGGACTCGGTAACCTGTGAGCTTCGCAGGTTACCCAGTCTATTAGAATGACCCCCTTGGGTTACGGTAGATCTCTGGGCAGGTTTAAGGTTAAAATCAATGGTAAACTATTTCTCATTCCCTCTGCAGGAGATGGAGTACAGATATTTCATGTGGAGTGTTATGAAGCACAAAGTGTGAGTGTTGTTATTACTCCTCATCTGTATAACTGAGTGCTGTCAGATGGCCCATCAATTCCAGTCCCTATAATACTCTGTATATTCTGTTTCTAGGGAATTTCCTCAAAAAGTCCCCAAATTAAACTGGGTGATTGGCTATAGATGCCCGAAGCCTTTTGTAAGTTATTTACATTTCTTATATCTATGTCTCTCTCTATGTGGCCATTTATTATGCAATATATTACGTATCCCCTAAATGTATGTAGGAGGGACCCCAGCAGGAATCTCCGATCCCTTCTGCGTTCTCTGCTGTCCTGTCACTCCCCCAAATGCTCCCCTATATACACAACCAGGAATGGTGACATGTATGACACACATTTAATGGGTTATATTGTCTAATAATCTTCTTTTTCCCCTCTGCAGCAGATGCTGGTGCCCATACCAGGTACGTCCTGAGATGTTACTAATTACCTTTTATCATATACAAATTGTTGTAGTTTTATACAATAAACCATGTAATATCCTCATTTTATTCCTCAGAGGTGTCACCAGGGAAGGAAACAGAAGTGAGGTAATTATATCATTTTATTACTTGCACAATATTAGTCTGGTAGAACAGGGCCTCCACATGACGTCGTTAGGTGACTTTGCATCACTTGTCATCGTGTGGGGCTGATTCATACCTGTGGGAAGAGTCAGCCCCACACCATCAAATGTATTTCCCCCCTCCGTGTGCAATAGTAACCCGGCGCTGCGATGGCCGTAGGAATATCGGGGGCTGATGGCGCCAGCAGCCATTCCTCCCAGCGGCCGGGCCCGTCTGCTTTTATGTGTGTCACTCCCAAATAACGCTAGGGTAACGCACACACACGCAGAATGGCTTTTAATCAACCAGCGTACAGCCTGCGATTGCGGGCCATCACCAGCTGTGGCCGCATGGAGGGCTTGTGCATGCGCGGTTCTCCGATAATCCAATCATCACATAATCCATTCCTAGCCGTACTTACATAATATACAGAAACGTACTTACATAATATACAATAATAATTATAACTATTGCAGGGATCAGCTGCTAACTGTCACTTCTTTTCTGTTCTGGATCTGTTATAGGACGGTGATGATCAATAACTGGACCTATGATGAGTAGGTATCTGATTGACTGTATTATGGAGCGCAGATAAGATACATGCATCCCATTGGACGTGTCACTACAATCCCGGGTGTACAGCAGTATATACTGACATTCCATGGCAGTATACAGAGTTATTTTGTTTCTGTGCAGGGTAAATACAGCCTGCTTTATTTTTACTGCAATACTGATCTACGCTTACACATCTGCTCGCACAGAGGTAAAACTATTCGATGGTTTCTCACCATCAAATGATTTCCCCTCTGTTCACTATAAGAAGTAGCCAGGACTTACTTTTTAGTAGAACGGTGATGGCTGATTTGAAGGCGGTGATGTCATCCACCTGCCCCGAGTAGGCAGCGGCATGGGCTCCGCCCAGCATTTCTATGGGTGCGCCCACCGTTTTTGTAGGTCCACCCATCGACGTGGTTTTTTGTGGGTCCACCCAGGGACGCCCCCTGCCTGTCAAGAAAGAAAAAGTTATCTGAAGCTGCTCGCAGCCAGGGCCTGCATGACAATGCGCAGACTCAAACATTGGCCAAGGGTGCGAATTCGGACCTTCTGAATCGGTGCCTAGATCTAGCATACAGGCAGAGGTCAGACCATGGAATAGAATTACTAAGCAGCAGTATTTACCAGCTGCTGATTCTCTGCTGATCTTGGTTCTGATCATGTAACAGAAACACAACTGGTTTTACTGTACATTTCAGGGTCAGACCTGTAGAGAAACTCTCATGTGTATATTGTGTATAGTGCGGTAGTGTCACGTTGTGTGGATCACACTAATGTGCTGCTGAGCTTTGTGTATCACCTCTAATTATTATTATTCTACCCCAACAGCAGTCCCAACATGTCATCTGCGTAAGTAGCTGTTATCTTTCTCTAACATGTGCCCAGTAACACCCGCACCAGGTATTAGTCATGTGTACCCCTGTATATACAGCCCATGGTAGTATAAGGACATAGTGGGGGCCGTCATACACATCAGTATGTGCCCAGCTTACACCCAGTAACACCCACACCAGGTATTAGTCATGTGTACCCTGTATATACAACCCATGGTAGTATAAGGACATAGAGGGGGCCGTCATACACATCAGTATGTGCCCAGCTTACACCCAGTAACACCCACACCAGGTATTAGTCATGTGTACCCTGTATATACAGCCCATGGTAGTATAAGGACATAGAGGGGGGACCGTCATACACATCAGTATGTGCCCGGCTTATACCCAGTAACACCCGCACCAGGCATTAGTCACGTGTACCCTGTATATACAGCCCATGGTAGTATAAGGACATAGAGGGGGACCGTCATACACATCAGTATGTGCCCGGCTTACACCCAGTAACACCCACACCAGGTATTAGTCACGTGTACCCCTGTATATACAGCCCATGGTAATATAAGGACATAGAGGGGGACCGTCATACACATCAGTATGTGCCCGGCTTACACCCAGTAACACCCGCACCAGGCATTAGTCACGTGTACCCCTGTATATACAGCCCATGGTAGTATAGGGACATAGAGGGGGGACCGTCATACACATCAGTATGTGCCCGGCTTACACCCAGTAACACCCGCACCAGGTATTAGTCACGTGTACCCCTGTATAGACAGCCCATGGTAGTATAATGACATAGAGGGGGGACCGTCATACACATCAGTATGTGCCCGACTTACACCCAGTAAAACCCGCACCAGGTATTAGTCACGTGTACCCCTGTGTATACAGCCCATGGTAGTATAAGGACATAGAGACCGTCATACACATCAGTATGTGCCCGGCTTACACCCAGTAACACCCGCACCAGGTATTAATCATGGTACCCCTGTATATACAGCCCATGGTAGTATAAGGACATAGAGGGGGGACCATCATACATATCGGTATGTGCCCGGCTTACACCCAGTAACACCCGCACCAGGTATTAGTCACGTGTACCCTGTATATACAGCCCATGGTAGTATAATGACATAGAGGGGGGACCGTCATACACATCAGTATGTGCCCGGCTTACACCCAGTAACACCTGCACCAGGCATTAGTAACGTGTACCCCTGTATATACAGCCCATGGTAGTATAAGGACATAGAGACGTCATACACATCAGTATGTGCCCGGCTTACACCCAGTAACACCCGCACCAGGTATTAGTCACGTGTACCCCTGTAAATACAGCCCATGGTAGTATAAGGACATTGAGGGGGGACCGTCATACACATCAGTATGTGCCCGGCTTACACCCAGTAACACCCGCACCAGGTATTAGTCACGTGTACCCTGTATATACAGCCCATGGTAGTATAAGGACATAGAGGGGGGACCGTCATACACATCAGTATGTGCCCGGCTTACACCCAGTAACACCCGCACCAGGTATTAGTCACGTGTACCCCTGTATATACAGCCCATGGTAGTATAAGGACATAGAGGGGGGACCGTCATACACATCAGTATGTGCCCGGCTTACACCCAGTAACACCCGCACCAGGTATTAGTCACGTGTACCCCTGTAAATACAGCCCATGGTAGTATAAGGACATAGAGGGGGGACCGTCATACACATCAGTATGTGCCCGGCTTACACCCAGTAACACCCGCACCAGGTATTAGTCACGTGTACCCTGTATATACAGCCCATGGTAGTATAATGACATAGAGGGGGTACCGTCATACACATCAGTATGTGCCCGGCTTACACCCAGTAACACCCGCACCAGGTATTAGTCACGTGTACCCCTGTATATACAGCCCATGGTAGTATAAGGACATAGAGGGGGGACCGTCATACACATCAGTATGTGCCCGGCTTACACCCAGTAACACCCGTACCAGGTATTAGTCACGTGTACCCTGTATATACAGCCCATGGCATATACAGTCTCTTACATTGCACAGTCCTATAATATAATCTCTGTTCTTTGTTAGTAAACCAGCGAGGTTCTCCCAGAAATGGTGGAGGAAGCAAGTCACCAAGTGAGTAGTAACCGGATATTGGCCGTGAGTAAGACCTGATCGGGCAATTATCGTATGACTGCGCATGCAAACAGCGGTCCTTTTGATTACAGCCAGTGAGTGATTGGCTAGCTAGTGTTATCCATACGAAAGTTGATTAACAGGCGAGGGGAGTAACGCTGGCGTGTTTCTGGCGGTAGTGAGGGCCCGCTGATGTCAGCAGCGGCCTCATTGTCCCCATCACCATTGCAGCGCCAAGTAACGCCTAGCTTACTCAGCGCTGCGAACAGTTGGGAAAACCATTCCATGGTGAGTGATTGTGAAGGGTCTTCTTCTCCCGTGACTGGCAGCGATCATGTGTACATTGGTGCGGGAAGGGGGTGTTTGCAGTTGGCAGGGTGGCCCAGGTCTGAATCGGGACGGTAATCCCTTCTCATTCCAGCATTACCCTATAGTAAGGGCTATATTACATGGGGGCGGTGGAGACGGGGACATTACCAGATATGGCACCATGATTAATGTAACCTATACCAGGTGGTATAAATAGGGGTCAGTGATCCCTGATACTGCCTCGTAGTGATTGTATGTTGGCAGGTGATGTATAGAAACGCTCATTTTATCCCATTGCAGATTCTTCACCTGTTTCTGCTGCAGAACCCGTACCTTATAAGGTAAGTACACAGGAGCGTCACAGGGGTACTGGCTGCAGTACAGGCAAGTGGGTTCCTGGCTCTCATCACCACAGCACCACAGTAATGTCAGGGACATCCCCACATTGTCTCTAGGATAGTTACGGTGGTCTGGCCTGTTGGGAACTTTACATTAATGTCATGTAGTCAGAATGATAATTACACAGCGAGAGCCGCGGTCTGTAGCGTCAGATTACTTCCCAGTCCCCTTATGGATAATAACCAGAACTACACCAGATCCTTCCAATGTTACTGTTGTAGGGAAAGGGGGAATGGGGTGTCGACCAGTGCACAGGCTGGTATCAAAAAGACGGTAACAACGATGGTGTATATGCAGTGGCGTAACTAATAATTCTGCGCCCTCCCCGCCGAAAATGCAGGGGGGCGCCCCCCCTATGGTAAACAAATCCCCCCCATCCCCCCCCCCCGCCACCACCGTGCGGCCGTTACCTCAGCCGTTACCTGTGATGCTAGTCAGTGTGTAGGGGAGCCGGGGAGCGCGGAGGGGAGCCGGGGTGCGGGGGTGTTGTGCGGCGGCAGGGGGGGTTACCTCCTGCCGCATCCGACCGTGTGCGCCTGGTCCCGGTTCTCCCGGCTGCTGCTGCTAGTACTGAGAAGTGACACTTGGAAAATGGCTGCCCCCATAAAAACTGTCTGCAGTATGGGGGCAGCCATTTTCCGAGTGTCTCTTTTTGTATTAGCAGCGCTGCGGCTGCAGCAGTAGCCGGGAGAGCTGGTACCCGGCACAGGTGCTGGCAGCAGAACTTGGCAGTGAGTAACTAATAATAGTCCCGCAGCCCCCCGGCTCCCACACCCCCTCAGCCCTCCTCTGCCCTCATCCTGTTACTCCCCCTGTCCTCATCCTGTTGCCCCCCTGCCCTCATCCTGTTACCGCCTGCACTAATCCTATTACCCTCTGCCCTCATCCTGTTACTCCGCTACCCTCATCCTGTTACCCCCCCCCTGGCAACATCCTGTTACCTCCTGCCCACATCCTGTTACCCCCCTGCCCTCATCCTGTTACCCCCCTGCCCTCATCCACTACCCTCATCTTCAATTCCTGGAGATTCCCCCCCACACACACACAGTCATGTGCGCGTGCGCTCCTGGGAAAGTGGGCGTGGCTTTGTAAAGTGGGCCGTAGCACCAACCTGTGCAGACTTTTCTACTCCCCCTTCCTCTTTGAAATCCCCCTGCCCTCATCCTGCTACTCCGCAACCCTCATCCTCAGGGTTGCCACTTCAGGCATCTTCAATTCCTGGAGATCCCCCCCCCCCCCCACATGCACACACACACACACCTTCATGTGCGCGTGCGCTCCCGGGAAAGTGGGAGTGGCTTTGTAAAACGGGCATGACCTCTTCAGAAAAGTGGGTGTGGCCTCTAATACAGACATGTATTAAAGTCTCTATTGTTACATTTAATAACACATTTCCCCTACTGACAACTCCTATACAGATACCTTATACATCCTCCCCTCACCCTGACACCAGTGACAACAACTTCACAGCAACCTCCCCCACCCCCTCACTTCTCTAACATGCAAATCTGCCCCAAACACTGACCGTCCACACACACAAATCCCCCCTTCACACTGGCCTCACCATTTCCTCAGCTGACAGCACAGACGGCACTGCCCTGTGTCTGATACACAGTAGCAGCCGGCTTATCTCTCCTCCGGGGCTCAGTTTGGGAGGAAGCACTGCTGCAACATCCTAAGCTGTAGGCTGCACAGTGCTCCTCCATCATCTCCTCTCCTGCGACCCAGTTTAAATATTTCTGGAGGTAGAGGGAGTTGTGCAGCGGACAGCAACTCACAAGTCACATGCCCTGTGACTTTTCTGGCACTGTGGAGGCTTTCAAAGTCACCCGGATTCCGGGAGAATCCCAGAATCCTAGAATCCGGGAGACTGCAAAAACATCCAGGAGGGTTGCCACCGATTTAGGGAGAATCCATGAAATCCTGGAGACGTGGCAACCCTCTCATCCTGTTACTCTGCTACCCTCATCCTGTTACCCCCCCCACCCCCCCCCATTGTGTAAATGCATTATAGTGCCTGTATCTTGGCATGTGATGTTAAATACAGTAAATCTTCATTCTTTAGAATTGCAGATACAGCCAGCAGATACAGCCAGCAGATATGTGCGTCTGTATGTATGTATATATATGTATGCATATGTATGCATATGTATATATATGTATGCATATGTATATATATGTATGCATATGTATGTATATGTATATATATATGTATGCATATGTATGTATATGTATATATATGTATGCATATGTATGTATATGTATATATATATGTATGCATATGTATGTATATGTATATATATGTATGTATATGTATGCATATATATGTATATGTATGCATATGTATGTATATGTATATATATGTATGTATATGTATGTATATGTATGCATATGTATGTATATGTATATATATATGTATGCATATGTATGCATATGTATATATATGTATGCATATGTATATATATGTATGCATATGTATGCATATGTATATATACATACATACAGTCTCACACACACCCCGTGGGGGTCATTCAGATATAGGACTCACCAAATCATCCTGAACCTGCCGCCACCATCACGGCCTGCTGATTGCTACACTGATCCTGGCGCGGCTGCTCACCGGTACTGCGGTCTCTGCAACGGAAAAACTAATTTGGCTGGAATTGCCTTTTTATTACCACCAATAAACAGTGATGTCATCATTACACGGTCTGGTCACTTACTATTGCTACTTGCAGCTCACATATTGGAGGTTATTCTGGTTGACTCGCAAAGGCTGCAAATCTCGCTGTCTTTGGCACACCGCCCCATCGCACGCCACGATCCCCTGCAGGCATGTGAATGGATGTTTTGCATAAACATCCATTCGCAGCCTTGCGTGCAGGGACAAAATAATTTCATGGTTGATGACCATCGTATGAATTTGCCAGCGCGCAGATCTGAAGCACCTCTGTGGTGTTTTAGATCTACGGGCGCCCTGACATCCGCTGCCCGACCCCCACACCATCGGGGAATTACCATGGGAACACACAGCATTTTCATGGAAATGCCCATGAAACGCTGGGCGTTCCCATGGGCGAATCCCCCGGCCCGCCGCCCCCTGCCCGCACTGTTTTGTGCGAGCACCAGGTGAATAATCTGTTCACCGTGGCCACTCACACACAGCCGCTGCACATGTGCATAAATTACTATGCACAGTCGCAAAAAATCGTTCCCCCCCGTGCGGTCGCGCCCATTATGCTTAGTGAGTAAAAGGTATTTCAGCTTTGAAGCAGATTTGGGCTGTGTAATCTGTGCTGGATGGGCCCATCATATATGACCTGCTGTGGGGTGTAATGCGGCCACACCCGATAAATGGGGTAATATTCACCCCTGTAGAGTCGGAGATACCCGCAGGGCCGTCGCTACCCGCTCACCAGAGCCTGCAAAGCAAGGAGGCGCTGTGTTCCATAGGCGCTTCCCTGCTCTGCGACTCTACTGAGTCTGCCACTGCACAGAATGGGATGTGCGCTGCTGCTGCTGCGCCTGTCACAGTGTGTGACAGCCAGGCAGCAGTGCTGGCAGCAGAGGGGAGAGAGGGATAAGTGCAGCAGTGGGTCGGGACACTCCGGAGGACAGCAGCACCACCAGGGGAAGTCCTGGTCTGCAGAAAGGTACAGGAAGTATAAACTGCGCTAAATATAAAGAAACAGTGTATGCAGGGCCGGTGCAAGGCACCGGAGCGCCCCAGGAGAGTCGGGGTGGGGGCGCCCCGGTGTCGGGGGGGGAGCACCTGTCCTGCGGCGCTGTGTATTTAAATCTGGCGGCGGAGGCAGCGGCGGTCCCTGCAGTCCATTAGAAATCACGAGCGCTATCCGCCGGGCTATGCGGAAGCGCTTCTAGTGTGAAAACACTGGCAGCACGCTGATTGGCTGAGATCAGCCTGCGCCGTGCTGCCAGAGTTTTCACACTAGAAGCGCTTCCGCATAGCCCGGCGGATAGCGCTCGTGATTTCTAATGGACTGCAGGGACCCCCGCTGCCTCCGCCGCCAGATTTAAATACACAGCGCCGTAGGACAGGTAACCGGGCGGCACAAAATGCCGCCCTCCAGTGGCCGGCGCCCTAGGCAAATGCCTAGATTTGCCTAGTGGTGGCGCCGGCCCTGAGTGTATGACATAAAAATGTACAATTTAATATATGAAATGCATAAAAAAATCAAAAACCAATATAAACAATGAAGCGATAATGATATAAAATGATTAAAATTACTGCAAATCGTTAATCAATCAGTGCATTGGACATGAGTGTATGGATAATCACCCTTCCTTTGTGGCCCACCAGTACTGGGGAAGTCCTTTTGTTTATAGAATTGTAATATCCAGTAAATGGAAAGTGGGGGGTCTCTTCCTCTCCTTTGCCAATATGAAACTGGGTCTGTTAGGAGGTGGCGTTCCTCCAAAGGTGGTGTTGCTGCAGTGAGTTTAGTATTTGCTACAGGGAAAAAGTAGGAACATAATTTGCAATTCCTTATTTATCAGTTGTATACTTTTGTTTGCAGTGTTTCTAAATACCCCAGTCTTGCTTCTCACAGACTGCATCACCAATTTATACATTAGTCCTGGTCTGCACCTTCCTTCCTCACTGTGGTGCTGAGCCCCTCCCCCTGATCTCTGCATCAGGGTCAAGAACTGCATGTGCAGAGCAGGGATTGGAGGATCTCGACACATACTGATTAGAAGAGAGCCCCTGATTGGTGGAGCCTAGGGATGGCCATCATTGCCATTGCCATCAATGGTTGCCATCGATGGCAATTCTGCAACTGGTCATCGATAGTGCTAAACTATGCAATGGATGACCATCGATATTTTTACATATCGATGGTCATCCATTGTGTTTGATTGATTGGCCTGTGGGCCAATCAAATCACGGGAAGCAGAGCTTTGCGGGTGTCGGGAGCAGAGCTATGTTCCGTGTCCCAGCACTTTGAAAAAAATCAAAACATCGTTTTGCTGTTCCATCGATGGAGGGAAACCATCTAGTTCTCTCCCATCGATGACAAAAGTATTCAATATCGGCCATGAACCATCAATGATGTTGAATCATCGATGGCCATCCCTAGTGGAGCCTACCATTCACCACTGACCCCTGGAACACCGAGGATCCCACAGCTGAGCACATGGCTTCCTCTGTAAGTTACTGCACCCAGCACCTTGCCTCCTCTGCCCCTGTAGCTCCTGCCTCTCTGCAGCCTCTCTCTCTCTCTCTCCTCATCTGTTCTACCCCCTCCTTACCCAGCATCTGTCCCCCTCTCCCTAGCCAGTACCCCCGCCCTCTCCCTGCCCAGCATTTGTCCCCCTCTCAATGCCCAGCATTGTCTCCCCATCCCTGCCCAGTATCTGTCCCCCCCATCCAGTGGCGTAACTATAAATTCTGCTCCCCCCTGCCAAAAAGTTTTTGGCGCCCCCCCCCCCCCCCCGGCTCCTCTCCGGCGTGTTTCCCCAGCGTGTGATGTCATCACATAACGGAGAAGCTAAAGCAGGAGAGAGGAAGAGAGACCAGCATACACTGATGCTTCCCTTGACTCTGACACATCCCAGGCCACCCTAGCATGCCCATCCGCCTGCCCATCCTCTACACAGTAGCCAATAGCCGGCTGTGTACAGTAAATTTAATCAGTGGGGGGATTTGTCATCTCTGCCATTGCCGCACCCGCACTGTGGCTGACTCGCCTCCAGTGCTCAGCCAGTGGGCAGCGGCAGGCAGCAGCATGTCAGTGCGTCGAGCAGGTGCCAGCGCCCAAACAGACCCCACTGCTTCTTGCTCCCCCAAGCGGCTGCTGGGGCTGCCTTACAGTAGTTACGCCACTGCCCCCATCTCCCTGCCCAGCATCTCTCCACCCTCCCTGACCAGTATCTCCCCCTCTCCCTGATCAGCACCTGTTCCCCCTCCTGCCCAGTATCTGCCCCCTATCCCTGCCCAGTATCTGCCTTCCTCTCCCTGCTCAGCACCTGTCCCCCTCCTGCCCAGTATCTGCCCCCCTATCCCTGAGCAGTATCTGCCTTCCTCTCCCTGCTCAGCACCTGTCCCCCCTCCTGCCCAGTATCTGCCCCCCTATCCCTGCCCAGTATCTGTCCCCCTCCCTGCCCAGTATCTGCCCCCTCTCCCTGCTCAGCATCTGTCCCCCTCTCCCTGCCCAGCATCTGTCCCACCTCTCCCTGCCCAGTATCTGCCCCCTCTCCCTGCCCAGAATCTGCCCCCTCTCCCTGCCCAGCATCTGTCACATATCTCCCTTCCCAGTATCTGCTCTCCTTTTCCTGCCCAACATCTGTCCCCCCCTCCCGCTCAGTATCTGCCACTCTCTCCCTGCCCAACATGTCATCCCTCTCCTTGCCCAGTATCTGCCCCCTCTCCCTGCCCAGCATCTGTCATCCCTCTCCCTGCCCAGTATCTGCCCCTCTCCCTGCCCAGCATCTGTCCCCCCTCCTGTGCAGTATCTGCCCCCCTCTCCCTGCCCAGCATCTGTACCCCATCTCCCCACACATAGGCGTGCGCAGAACATTTTATTAGGGGGTGCACCATCAAAGGGGTGTGCGTAGCATCACCTATTGGGCATAGCTAACACTGCTCATTGGGTGTATCGAACACTGCCAAACTGGCGTGTCTACCATCATCTATTGGCACTCGCTACAATATAAAACGTCTCTCTGCCACACCATAATCTCCTGCCTAGTTCAGCTCTGTGTAACAGTACATGCAAATAAAGTCACAAACATATATGGATGATGCAGGTATGTAGTGATATGACAATGGTCTAGTACAATTAACAATGCAAAACACATAATTGATTGATGGGCGCGTCTTTTAATGGAATACAGTTCTAAACAGAAAAAGTCGTTGGTAAAAGGTATCGCTAATGGCAGGGAGGTGTTCATTAATGTGGGCACAGCATTAGGGGGTGCCTGTGCACCCCTAACACTCAATGTGCGCACACCTATGTCCACACATCTATACCCCCTCTCTCTCTCCCTAGCATCTGCCCCTCTCTCCAGATCTGTCCCCCTCTTTTTGCCCATTATATGCCCATCTGCACTAACTAACACTACTGGGAGTTATGTATAATGGGCAATACTACTGTGGGTGTTTTAAGTGGCAGCACTGTTGGCATTACGTTTAAGGGACACTACTTATGTGGGCATTGTGTATAAGGGACACTACTATGTGGTGTATTGTGAATCAGAGGCACCATGTGTGAAATAAATTAAATTGTGCTACTTTATGGTGTAATTAATTTGTTGCCGAGATCTTGCCCATAAAATGATGGAACCTCATAACAACCTGACCAATGATGGCTACAATTCCATGCGGGGATTCTGGCGCAAGCGAGCGATCCCATTGGACAGGAGAAAGCTCAGCCAGAACTGATGTACAGTAACCACACCCAATGTCAGATCAGGGCCAATGTTGCAGATCAGGCACCAACATGATATTACGTCCACACAAGCCTCAGGTTTATGGGCAATTTGGAACTGGCGTGCTTACTGCCATCTTTAATAAGGGTATGGGGCTGGATGGTGAGGACCCCATAGGATAACCCTCTCTGCAGGGTGCGCGATACCATGTCTTTACATCATCTGCTGCTTTTCTGTAACAATGCCACGCAGCCACGATTTAGGGGCAAGTACCCACTATGGCACAGATTACCACTAGGGATAGGGGAGCGGAGCATTCCGTATATATTACCCTCCCTTATAGAGGACCCAACTCACAAACAGGTACAGCCCATCAACCAATAGGAAGCAGCACAATAACTGAGACATGTAGAAGACAACTCGCTGTGTGTAGGTGACAGTCAGCGGCTTTCTGCCAACACAATGGCCTCTGGCAACAGAGGTAACAATGACCAATCCCCAGGTTCTCTCAGCCAATCACTTCTGTGATACACTCTAATGTGACCGCCTCTCACTGTGAAATTATAGGGGGGTCAATTCCTCTGCGCACTCACTGCTGGCTGTGGGAGCAGCACAGAAGGGAGGCCGAGGAGCAGCATAGCAGGGGAGACCGGGGAGCAACAGAGCACGGGAGGCCGGCGAGCAGATGAGCCTGGGAGCAGGAGAGCATGGGAGCAGCAGAGCAGGGGAGGCCAGAGAGCAGCAAAGCCCAGAAGAAGGGGAGCAGCACAGCAGGGGAGGGCGGGGAGCAGCAGAGCAGGGGAGGGCGGGGAGCAGCAGAGCAGGGGAGGGCGGGGAGCAGCAGAGCAGGGGAGACAAGGAGTAGCAGAGCAGGGGAGGCCTGGGAGCAGCAGAGCAGGGGAGGCCGGGGAGCAGCAGAGCAGGGGAGGCCGGGGAGCAGCAGAGCAGGGGAGGCCGGGGAGCAGCAAAGCAGGGGAGGCCTAGGGTCAGCAGAGCAGGGGAGGCCTGGGAGCAGCAGAGCACGGAAGGCCGGGGAGCAGCAGAACAGGGGAGGCCGGGCAGCAGCTGAGCCTGGGAGCAGCAGAGCAGGGGAGGCCGGGCAGCAGCTGAGCCTGGGAGCAGCAGAGCAGGGGAGGCCAGAGTTCGGCAGCAGGGGAGCATACTGAAGCTGGTAAGACCTGCCTCCTCTCCACCTCACCCCCATTACCTCACGCCTCAGCCGCCATGGTTATTGTGGAAAAAGGCTATCCATTCAGTAGCTTATGGGCAGAGGAAGTAATGACAGTGGTGATGGGGGCAACCTTAAGTGACTCAATTTAAATTAAAGGGGTTGACATACACAGCGCAGATCCTCACCTCAATGTCAGAATGATTTTTGGTAGCCGAGGCATCGTCTTCTGTCTTAGGCATGGTGTCCTCCTGGAGGTGTGGACTGCTGGGCATCTGGACCACAGTGTCCTCCTGGAGGCATGGACTGCTGAACGCCTGGACCACGGTGTCCTCCTGGAGGCATGGACTGCTAGGCACCTGCACTACAGTGTCCTCCTGAATGCATTGACTGCTGAGTGCCTAGACCACAATGTCCTCCTGTAGGCTTGAAGTACTGATTGCTTGGACCACAGTGTTCTACTGGAGGCGTGGACTGCTGGGCACCTGGACCACATTGTCCTCCTGTAGGCTTGAAGTGCTGATTGCTTGGACTACAGTGTTCTCCTGGAGGCATGGACTGCTGAGCACCTGGACCACAGTGTCCTCCTTTATACATAGACTGCTGAGCACCTGGACCACACTGTACTCCTGGAAGCTTGGACTGCTTAGTGCCTGGACCATATTGCTCTCCTGGAGGCGTGGACTGCTGAGCGCCTGGACCACTGTGTCCTCTTGGTGGCTAGGTGTGTCTGGAAAAAGAGATTTGAACAAATTCTGAGATAAAAATGAAAGTGTGCATGTGTGTAAGGGACACTGCTTGCAGCATGTGTGTGTACCCCTTACACACACAAATGCAGAACATACTGCTCCTTACACAGACATACTGCCCCTTACACACACAAATGCCAAACATACTGCCCCTAACACACACCACACACATACTACCACTTACAGTACACATAAATGGTTAACATACTGCTCCTTACGCAGTGGTGTATCTATAGCACCGCAGCCCCGGCGACGGCGGGGAGGCGCTGACTAAGTGTGGGTGTCGGGGGGACTGCGGGCGCTATTGTTACGCCCCCAGCTCCCACCTCCTTATAGGTGCAGCAGGGTGCGGGCAGGGGGGTCCATGCGGCGCGGGTGTACCTGCGGCGCTGTCTAGAAGCCACGGTGAGAGGGTTTCCTGCGGCGCTGTGTAGTGAGTTGGCGCCAGGTCTCTGCAGTGTCTTGGAAATATCCGAGCTGCCAGCGGGTAGCGCTTCTCATTTTGAACACACTGGCCATTTTTCTAACTTCTAAATGCGCCCTGCCCTTATTTGTGCAGTATTGTGTTCCCTTCCACTGCTCATCGTGCTGAGAGGTTTGCCCCTCTCAACCCTCCGGCGTCCCCATCCCCCCGGCGCCTCTGCCACTGCATCTGTGAGTGAGAGATGATCGCTCGCAGTGCTGCAGGCTTCCCCCACCCCCTCAGGTAGCTGTCGGCCATTTCAAATGCCACATGGCAGCTGCGGTGATTGGCTACGGCCCGCAAGCTCTGATTGGCTCACCAGTTACCGCTCCACATTTGAAATGACTGAGAGCCGCCGACAGGTGAGGGAAGCCTTGCGGCGCTGCAATACACTCTCATACTTATAGTGGTGGGAGCGGAGGCTGGACCTGTACTACAGGGGTGAGTCTCTGCACTACATGGGGCAATAAACAGTGGTACCACCACTACAGGGGCATTAAGCAGCAGCAGCACCACCATGACAGGGGGCATTAAGCAGCAGCACCACCAACACGACCAGGGGTATTAAGCAGCATCAGCACCACAATGACAGGGGGCATTAAGCAGCAGCAGCACCACCACTACAGGGGGTATTAAGCAGCAGCAGCACTATAGGGGGCATTAAGAACAGCAGCAATACAGGGGGCATTACACAGCAACAGCACTCCTGGGGGCATTAAGCAGCAGCACTATAGGGGGCATTAAGCAGCAGCACTACAGGGGGCATTAAGCAGCAGCACTACAGGGGGCATTAAGCAGCAGCACTACAGGGGGCATTAAGCAGCAGCACTACAGGGGGCATTAAGCAGCAGCACTACAGCGGGCATTAAGCACCTGCTATCAGTATCACTAAGAAAAAATCTCTACTTGCACCACTGCATAGAAAACCTGCCTGTCAGTGCTGCGGTGTCCCAACTTTCCTGCCGTATAACATCTCTCAGATAAATTTGGGATTAATCCACCAGTTCATTATTGGCATTTTCATTGTTGCTTATTACTTCACTGTGTATTGTTACACCATTGTCGCTTATTCCATTCCTGTGTATTGTTACACCATAGTTGCTTATTACATCCCTGTGTATTGTTACACCTATACCTCTGTATATTGTCTTGCTGCTATTATTAATTATATCCTTGTGTATTGTTACACCTGTTTACCTCTCGACATCCTGGTGTATTGTTACATCTGTACTACCCAAGGTACTGTCACCTCCTGGGACCACGATTGGCTCTTCAGCCCATAGGGGGATCAGTGGCCCACTACTGTCCGTGTTTAGGTAGTCTGTCCTCTTGCTCTTGGTCCGTCTCCACGGATACGTTGTCCCATTATAAGTCCTGCCTGTAACGGAGTCTGGGCGGACTTAATTCACCCTTACAGCCGGGACATGTACAGGTGAAGCCTAGTTCTGCACATATCCATGGACGCTAGGCCAAGGCAACAGAGTTAGGGAGTGGGGCCACTGACAACTCCTTAACATTATAACTGGCCAAAAAGAGACTATTGGACTGGTAGACTACTATGGATCCAGCCCAGCAATCCGCGGCTCATGCTCTCGCCGGGCAGATGCACGGTCTGACCCAAAAGAACCAGGAGCGTACTCTCCGGGTCAATTCTGAAGAGGAACGGGTTCATGGTGCCTTATCCTCGTCCAGGATACCTGAGCCTAAAGTAAACCTTCCGGACCGTTTTTCTAGAGACCTTGCCCAATTCTTTCATTTTCGGGAGGCCTGTAAGCTTTATTTCAGACTTCGGCCTTCTTCTTCTGGCGCCGAGTCCCAACGTGTGGGGATTATTATCTCCCTTCTCCAAGGCGATACCCAGACCTGGGCGTTCGGTCTCCCAGCTGGTGCCGAGGCTCTCTCCTCAGTCAATTCTTTTTTTGCGGCCATGGGGTTGTTGTATGATGACCCGGACCGAGCTACGTCTGCCGAGGCTAACTTCCGTTCACTGCGGCAAGGCCGAGGCACCGCGGAGGCCTACTGCACGCAATTCAGGAGGTGGGCCATTGACTCTGGCTGGAATGACCCGGCGCTTCGCAGTCAGTTCCGGCTGGGCTTATCAGATTGTATAAAGGATGCTCTGGTCCAGTATCCAACCCCGGACTCCCTTAATGATCTCATACAGCTTGCAATTAGAGTGGATAGACGGTGTTGGGAACGCCAGAGAGAGAGAGATTCTGGAGTACAGTACCATCCACTAATGCTTCCGGGGAAAACTGTAAGGATATGGGTGAAGAACCCATGCAAATTGGTGCTACGCGCCTTTCAGCATCAGAAAAGAACCGGAAAAGAGCCAAGGGCTTGTGCCTCTACTGTGGAGGTCAGGGTCATGGCGTCATGGCTTGCCCGATGAAGCTAGTAAAATACCGGGTCTAAGTGATGGTAGGGAGATTCACTTAGGCCTATCCAGCTTCTCTCCCTTAGACTCTATCCTAATCCAAGCTCTTGTCTCTTTTGGGGATAGAGATATTGGGGTTACTGCCTTTTTGGATAGTGGGGCAGCCTTCAATTTCATGGACATTGGCCTGGCCAGCACATTAAAGATTATTCCTATACCCTTGGATAATTCCATTTCTGTTTGTGGTTTGGATGGTCTTCCACTCTCCAATGGTAGTATCAACACGTACACCCCTCTCCTTAGATTATCTGTTGGAGCACTTCATTCGGAGGAGGTTTCTTTCTTTCTTTTTCATTGTCCCATGGCTCCGGTGGTCCTGGGCTTGCCCTGGTTGAAGAAACACAATCCCGGTATCAACTGGGCCTCAGGAGAGATTATTCACTGGGGGTCTTTTTGTTCAAAAAATTGTTTATCATTACCTCTTCGCATTTCTCACCCCGTCTAGTCTTCTTTACCCTGCCGCCTCATCGCCCTTTTGATTGCACCATAGACATGGTTTCCAATGCTACCTTACCTAAAGGACGTCTTTATGCTCTTTCCGTACCCGAGACCCAGGCCATGGATCAATATATTCAAGGAAACCTTAAAAAAGGCTTTATTCGTCCCTCTAAGTCGCCGGTAGGGGCGGGATTTTTCTTTGTGGATTGATTACAGAGCTTTGAACAAAATCACTGTGAAAAATTCTTATCCCTTACCCCTCATTTCGGTCCTGTTCGATCAAATCCAAAAAGCTGCAGTGTTCTCCAAGATCAACTTAAGAGGGGCGTGTAATTTAATTAGAATTCACCAGGGTGACGAGTGGAAGAAGGCATTCAATACACATACTGGTCACTACGAATATTTGGTGATGCCGTTTGGGCTAGCTAATGCCCCTACCGTCTTTCAGGACTTTATTAACGAAGTCCTCCGACCATTCCTCGGGGTATTCGCAGTGGTATACCTGGATAATATTTTGATTTTTTCAAAGTCTCTTTCTGAACACCGAAAGCATGTTAGGATGGTCCTCCAGAAACTTCGTGAAAATAATTTGGACGCTAAAATGGAGAAATGTGAGTTTGAGGTGAAGCAGATCTCATTCCTCGGCTATGTCATCTCTCCCAAAGGGATCTCTAGTAAGGTTCAGGCCATCCTTTCTTGGGCTCATCCCACCAGTCTGAAAGCAGTCCAGAGAATTTTGGGATTTTCCAATTATTATCGCAAGTTTATTCGTTCCTTCTCTGATTTAGTCGCTCCTATTGTAGAATTGACTCGAAAGGGTGCTGATCCTCAAGATTGGTCTCTGCAGGCCATCAAAGCCTTTGACAAGTTGAAAGAAGCCTTCTGTTCTGCACCATCCGGATCCTAGGGTTCCTTTCTTAGTCGAGGTCGATGCTTCTGATGTCGGGGCTGGAGCGGTCCTCTCTGAAAAGGACGTACAGGATATGAGACTTCACCCATGTGCATATTTCTCTCGCAAATTTTCCCCTGCCGAAAGGAATTATGATGTGGGCAATAGGGAACTGCTGGCCATAAAGTGGGCCTTTGAAGAGTGGCGTCATTGGCTGGAGGGGGCAAAGCATGTTGTCACTGTGGTTACACAAGAATTTTGCATACATTAAGTCTGCCAGATGCCTCAATCCCAGACAGGCTCGTTGGGCCTTATTCTTCACTCGATTCAGACCGGGCCCCAAGAACACCAAGGCCGATGCACTCTCCCGTAGCTTCCAGCCGGTGCAAAGTACCAATGTTAAGGATGTGCCTATCATCCCTGCATAGGTCATCATAGCAGGATGGACTCAGGATCTGGCCACTCGCCTGCTTGCCTCGCAGTCGTTGGCACCCAAGGAAACGCCACAAGACCGTCTTTTCGTCCCTGAAAGGCTGCAGGAATCAGTCCTTAAAGACTTCCACTCCAGTAGGATCTCTGGGTACCCTGGAGTTACCAAGACACTGAAGCAGTTGTCCAGAGCGGTTTGGTGGCCTACTATGAGGCAAGATATCTCTCGGGTTCGTTTCCTCTTGTGTCATCTGTGCCCGACATAAATCCTCCTGAAGGTCGCCGATGGGCCAACTCCTACCCTAATCTATTCCTGATAGACCATGGTCCCATATCTCTATGGATTTTATCGTAGAATTGCCTCTTTCTTCTCATTATATCATAGTCTGCGTTACGGTTGATCGATTCAGCATGTTGGCATGGAGTTGATTTTAAAAAGCGTGGCGAGCGCGCAGCGTGGCGCCGTGAAACTACACAAGTACCCAATATTTATGGTGCTTTGTTTAAAAATGTCAAAGTAATTGGGCTGAACTACTACCACTGGCAGGATTCTGCTATAACAACCCCTATCATTCAGCTTCTAGAAAATCTCCATTTCTTTGCAATTTTGGATTCCACCCTAAGTGCATTTCTTTTGAAGTACCCGTTGACTCCTCCTTGTCCTCTTCCACTGTGGTCTCTCAGCTTAGAAGTTCCTGTAGGAAGGTTCATCAAGAACTCAGGCAGTCCTCATTATGGTCTAAGACCTTCTTTGATAAACACAGAAGCCCATGTCACTTCAGGGTTGGCCAGAAGGTGTGGTTATCCACTCAATGTATCAAACTTCGCCAAAGATGTGCCAAGCTGGGACCTAAATTCATTGGGCCCTTCCTGATCATTGAACAGATCAACCCCGTAGCTTTTAGGTTACGTTTACCCAGATCGTTGAGAATCAATAATGTCTTTCATTGTTCTCTTTTAAAGCCGGTGTCACTTCTTTCCAAGTATCCGCTTGCTCAGACCACTAAACCAATCCTTTTCCAGGGACGTAAGGAATTCCTGTTCGAGCGAGTTATAGTTTTAGTTCATTGGAAAGGGTTTGGGGATGAGGAAAGATCCTGGGTTTCTGAGAAGTCTTTACATGCTCCCATTTTAAAGGCTGCTTTCTTTAAACAGTTTCCATGGAAACCCGGTGCCAAGGGTTCGGTGACCCCTCCTCAAGGGGGGGGGGGTACTGTCAGAGGCCGCGCGAGCGTCTCCCGTCCCCGCCCGGCGGCCTCTAGACTGTGCCTCCCAGCGGTTGTTAAGCAGCCGGGACGACACAGTGACGTCAGCCCTGAACTTCCGCCCGGCGTTACTAAGCGCCCGGGACGCGGCGCTCCCTCGCTGCCTTCTCTGCCGCAGCGCTTGCCTAGGCGACAGAGGACGCCAGGCAGCTGCGAGCAGAAGGGTGTGCAGCGTCCAGCTGTCCTGGATGATTAGATGAGCCAGCCGGTCACTCATTAGCCGGGACTCCTTTTTAAACCTTCCGGGGAAGCTGGATAGTTGCCGGTTATAGTTCTGACCAGCGTGTTCAGAGTGTTCCCGGTCCCCGGCGGTTACCCTTGCCTGTCTAAGCCTGTTTGGTGCTGCTGGCCCAAAGGTTTCACCCCTGCATTCCAATGTCCTTGTTCAGAGGTTCCCTGCCTGTCAGTGCTGCGGTGTACCAACTTCCCTGCCGTATAACATCTCTCAGATAAATTGGGGAATTAATCCACCAGTTCATTATTGGAGTTTTCATTGTTGCTTATTACTTCACTGCATATTGTTACACCATTGTCGCTTATTACATCCCTGTGTATTGTTACACCTATACCTCTGTATATTGTCTCGCTGCTATTATTAATTATATCCTTGTGTATTGTTACACCTGTTTACCTCTCGACATCCTGGTGTATTGTTACATCTGTACTACCCAAGGTACTGTCACCTCCTGGGGCCACGATTGGCTCTTCAGCCCATAGGGGGATCAGTGGCCCGCTACTGTCCGTGTTCTGTCCTCTTGCTCTTGGTCCGTCTCCACGGATATGTTGTCCCATTAAAAGTTCTGCCTGTAACGGAGTCTGGGCGGACTTAATTCGCCGCTACAGCCGGGACGGGTACCGACGAAGCCTAGTTCTGCACATATCCGTGGACGCTAGGCCAAGGCAACAGAGTTAGGGAGCGGGGCCTCTGACACCTCTTTAATACGGTGCGAAGAACCACCCGGTCAGCGTGCAAAACCAGGAAAGGGGACTTGCATGACAGAGCAGACAGATCCGACACCCTCTGGGCCGATGCTATTGCCAATAAGAAAACTGTTTTCCAGTTAAGTCAACACAGGTCCACGGACCGCAAAGGCTCAAATGGTGGTTTCGGAGGCGCAGATAACACAAGGGAAAGGTCCCAAGGAGCAAGTGGGTGACAAAGGTAGGCTGTATATACAAAACACCCTGCAGGAATGCGTGGACATCCGGCAAAAGTGCTAATCTGCGGTGAAACAAGATGGACAAAGCCGAGACTTGAAACTTCAAGGTAGATAAGCGCAATCCAGCCTCCAGGCCCTTCTGTAAGAAAGATAGAATCTGAGTCAGGCGGTAAGTCCTAGGATTGAAGTGGCGAGTTCTACACCAAACAAAGTAGGCCCGCCAAACACGATGGTAAGCCCTCGCCGAGGAAGCCTTCCTTGCTCTAAGCATGGTGGAGATTACTCGTGCATTAAACCCCCTGGCTCTCAACAGAGAGGTCTCAATAGCCACCCCATCAAAGCCAGGCGCCTCAGATCTGGACCCTGAGAGAGAAGGTCCGGGCGCAATGGAAGGTGAATCGGGGGGGGGGGGGGGGACAATGACAGAGCCTGAAGATCTGAGAACCAGACTCGTCTGGGCCAATGCGGAGCCACCAGGATCAATGTGCCCCCCTCTGCCTTCAGTTTGCAAACCACTCGCAGGAGGAGGGAGAATGGCGGGAAGGCGTACATCAGCCTGAATGGCCACGGGGCGGACAGGGCGTCCACCAAGATGGCGGCTGGGTCGCGAGCCCTGGATCCGTAAAGAGGGACCTTGTGGTTGTGTTGAGAGGCCATCAAGTCCACCTCGGGTAAACCCCATCGTCGTACCAGCATCTGAAACACCTCCTGATGGAGGCACCATTCGCCGGCATTCAATGTTTGACGGCTTAGGAAGTCCGCTTACCAATTCTGGACTCCTGGGATAAAGACCGCTGAAAGAGCCGGAATCTTCTTTTCCGCCCACTGAAAGATGCGGGATGCTTCCACCATTGCAGCCCAGCTGTGAGTGCCACCCTGGTGGTTGATATAAGCCACCGTGGTCGCATTGTCCAACTGGACCTGCACCGGACGACCCCTCAGCCAGGGTTCCGCCAGGCAAAGAGCTTGGAAGACCGCCCTCAGTTCGACGACATTGATTTGAAGCTTGGCATCCGAGGTAGACCAAAGGCCTTGGAACGACCTCTGGCAAGTGACCGCACCCCAACTGTGGAGACTGGGATCCGTGGTGAGGAGGGTCCATTGGTGGATCCAGAATGGCCGTCCCATCGTGAGGTTCTGGTCCAGGAGCCACCATGAGAGAGAGAGACGGTTATCACCTGAGAAAGGTATGATCCCGACCACTTGGAGAGGATCTCCTTCTGAAGGGGGCGGGAGTGGAACTGGGCATATTCCGCCATGTCGAAGGCCGACACCATGGAACCTAGTATCTTCATGCAAGTATGCATGGACACTTGTCGAGGAGAGAGGAGCCGACCCCGTAATGCGGAGGGCTTGTCCGCAGGCTTGGGGTCGGGGCGTCTGGTGGCCCAGGGACGCTTGCCTCTAGGACGGGAGGTTCTGCCCCCCTGGGAAGATCTGGAGGAGAAGGCCACGGCCCTGGAAATGAAAGGATTGAAAAGCAGGCCGGGGCCGTGTAGCCGGGGTGGATGGTAGGAAGGCAGTTTTTGAAGCTGCCACCGTAGCAACCATTTTATCCAGTTCAGGACCGAATAAGAGGGAACCGTCGAAGGGAAGAGCCTCCAAAGCCTTCTTAGAGTCAGTGTCAGCCTTCCAGGAACGCAACCATATGGATCTGTGGGTGGCCACTGCTGAAGCTGACACCCTAGAGGAGAGAGAAGCAGAATCAAGAGCTGCCTCGGCTAAGTAGAGGGCAGCCTGATGTATCTACTCTATAGTAGGCATTAGAGTTTCTGCTGGGGCCCCCTCAGACACCCCTGCCGCCAAGACAGCAGATCATTTAGTTAGGCCCATAGCCACCCAGGCTGATGCCAGGGCAGGCCTGCCTGCTGCCCCAGCCGTGGTGTAAAATAAGCTTCAGGAAGTTTTCCAACTTCCGGTCCGCTTGGTTCTTAAGAGATTCTGTAGGAATTGGCAACAGAAAGGCTTTTACCAGTTTTGCCACATGAGCGTCTACCCTGGAGGCCGTCTCCCTGGGGGTCCTATCCTCCTGGGGGAGAGGATAGAGGGAGGAGAAACAAGTGAATAACAAACCGCCTATTGGTAACCTCCCAATCCTCTCTAATGACCTTGTCAAGGTTATCCGACTTGGGAAACAAATCCAAGGAGCGTTTAGGGCGCTTAAATATAGGGCCCGAATCTACATGCGGATCAGCGTGGTCGTCTATTAGAAGGTCCGTCTTAACCACTGTAATCAGGCCTGGCACATCGAGACGAGACGGGGGGTCCTCTCTAACGCAGGCATCCCCTACGTCAATGGCGACGTCAATGGCGACGTCAATGGCGTCATCGACGGCCTCCTCCAAATAATCGTCATCCTGATCCTCTTCCTCCTCATCATCCGAATCATGCATGAGGAGGGGCTGGAGTGGCGCAGGTTTTTTAACTAAAGACCTGTGTCTATCTGCGGGCAATGAACCATCCCCCTGAGCATCCAATGCTGGGGGGGCTACACCCACTGCCAATGAGGACGGGATGGGCTGTGTGCCAAGCACAGTTCCCTGCCTACTGTCCCCTGGGGAGGTGCTGATGTGGGGGAGCCACCTCCCCCCTGCTAACAAATGACCCCCAGGGAAAATATCCACCTGCACCGCCGGTAAAATGGCGGGGATCCGGTGCTCGCCGGGCGGCCCCGCATATCAGCACTGCTGTCCACAGACTAGGATCCCTGGTGGTACAGCAGGATGGGTGGCGAGCCGGCCAACCGCTTGTCAGCACAGCCGGCGGTCACATCTCGCTGGCTGTAACAGCCATTCTGTGCACCTCGCTGCGCTATCGCACATGCTCCCGGCGGGGAGCGTAATACTCACAGTGCGCTGTGGTCTCCGGCGTCCGGTGGCGGCTGAAGGCTCCCCAGTGCCTGGGGGCCTCTGCAGGTCCCCACCCACGGGTGGTGATGCTGCGCCGGACCCGGGTGTCGGAGCCGGCAGCGCAGGGGTCTGCTCAGGCCCTTGCATCGCGCCACAGGAAATTGAGGTACTTGTGTGGGGGCAGCCTAGCTCACAAGATCCCCTGTTGGATGGGGGAAATATAGTGTCTGGGAAATTGGCAATGGCTAGGTCATGAGTATATTTGCAACAGGATGATGCCCACTGTAGCTGGAGATGTGCACTGTATTACTGCCCATTTGTGTTGCATTACAGCAGTGGTTACCAAACTGTGTGCTTTTATGTTACGATGGAACTGGTAATGCATCCTGTCACTGATCACAGCATTTAGTAACTCTGTATGCATGAAGGTTTAAGCAAAGGACAGCTCTCCTTCTGTACCTTACTCTGTAGGTGCCCTGACAGTCTCAGCGCTGCCTCTGAATAAACCCTCCTACGATGAGGCCGCCACTGCTGCTGCTACTGTCCTCCATGGGCCTGAGAAACATATGATGAGCTCCACCAAGCAGTGCTCAGCACAAGCCTCTTAGCCTCTGACCTTTTGGGCAAAGTCTCATGGGACTCACATTTGTGCAATCAGTGTGCCTTGGCTCCCGCTGCTCAGCACCATTAATCATTGTCACATTGGCAGATACAGTAGGTGAAGCTGCAGCACTAAGCCACTCCTATGCACAAAATCTTTAGCTAAAAAAAAGTAAAAAAAAAAAATACATGCCAACCACCCCCTGAGTCCCCCCTTAATCTGGCCCTGCCCAGAAGTGCTTTTGAGCATGTGCAACTGTAGGCCAGTACATGCCTGAGCAACAGGGGACACTGGGAGAGATCCTATTGGATCCTTCCAAGGGAAACATTGCAAAGAGAAACCCATAGACTTCTGTTAGGCAGTGCCATCGATCGATTGTGTTGCCAATCAGGTGCAAGTTACAGAAAGCAAAACTTGTTTTTACCAAAACTTGGTTTTAGTTGATAAGTTAAAAAGCTGACTTATTGAGCATCTTTGCAAACTTTTTTTTGACCATTGAAGTTTTTTTTTGTACAATAACTGAAAATGATTTTCAAAATGTAACTCGTACATTTAGCCTCAATACGCAATGTACTGTACTGTGTAGATACTGTAATGTGTGGAGCGAGTGAGCTGGCAGATCCTATTCAACTCTACTAATGCCAGGCGTCTTTTATTGCTGAAAAAAGCGTTTTATTGGCATCGAGGAATGCACTGGAATTAGTGATGCCAATCCCTGGGCATTTTTTCAATCCCGGGATTGAAAAATATTCTATCCCGGGATTCTCCAGATCCCAGGATTCCTGGGATTGGCATCTCTAAAAAAGCATGCCCTGCCCCCCCTCACACTGCCAGCCCCGCCAATTTACTTACATGGGCAGGTGGTTGGGAGCGGGGCGCAGGCCACACACCAGTTGGAAACAGTGTTGCTCAGACACTACACTGCATTATATTGCACACGCGCAGATTGAAATCCCAGACATTTTTGGGCCAAATCCCAGGATCTTGCCGATCTCGATCCCAGGAGAGGCCACCCTAATCCCAATGCTGTAGAAGGTTGAGCTTTGGACGATGAATAATTACAGACTAAGGGCCAGATGTACTATGCTTGAAAAGTGATAAAATGTAGAGCAATAAACCACCAGCCCATCAGCTCCTAACTGCCATGTTACAGGCTGTGTTTAAAAAATACCAGATAGGAGCTGGTTGGTAGGTCGTACATTCCATCTTAAATAAGTTGATTGGAAACTACCAATTGCTTAATTGGAAAGTTGTGCCTACGCTGAGATGTCTCTCTGTAGGGGCAACTTCACAGTGATCAAAAGGCTGGGTGGGTGTATTATAATGCCGATCTATACTTACAGTATATACCTATAATAACAAACTCTGGCAGAAAAGCTTTTTTGGTTCATGGTTACAAAATTTTCTTCCCAATGCATTCACTAAGCAGAATTTTTTTGATTTGGCATTTATGCATCAGCCGATACTGGTTCAGTATTCCTTATCCGAAATGCTCAGGACCAGTAGGATTTTGGATAACGGATTATTCAATATTTTGGACATTTTTTTATATTTGACTAAGGTATCTTGCGTTATCTTGCATTTATTTTGTATAAACACATCAAACATGAAATACACACAAATATTTTATTTGTGCATGAAACAAGGCTTAAAACATCAAACAAAGTTTGTGTGCAATCTTATGCTGGCCACACATCAGACCAACTTTCCTCCAACCATCCAACTAGTTGGTTGGATTGAAAATCCGGTACTGTATGGGGGCAAATGACAATAAGCAATTATCTTACAAACTCATGAGAATGGACAATATCATTCAGTGAAATCGTTTAAATCAGGCATGTCCAACGTTGGCCCTCCAGATGTTGTGAAACTACACATCCCAGCATACTTTGCCACAGTTTTGCTATTAGAGAATGCTAAAACTATTGCAAAGCATGCTGGGATGTGTAGTTTCAAAACATCTGGAGGGCCAACGTTGGACATGCCTGGTTTAAATCAAATAGGTCCAACTACAGAAACAAATGACTTCATTACAAATTACATTTGCTCCTATCCAGTACCAGGTTTTTATTCCATTCAACCAACTAGTTGGATGGTTGGAGAAAAGTTAGTCTGATGTGTGGCCAGCATTAGACACTAAGGGCCTTATTCTAGTTCACTCTTTCTGACAAATTCCTTCTTAGATGGACAAAACCATGTGCACTGCAGGTGGGGTAGATGTTACTTGTGCAGAGAGAATTAGGTGGGGTTTTACTTCAAAGTGAGATCTATATTGCAGTGTAAAAATAAAGCAGCCAGTATTTACTCTGCACAGAAACAAAATAACTCACCCAAATCTAATTCTCCCTGCACCTGTTACATCTGCCCCACCTGCAGTTCACATGGTTTTGTCCATCTAAGAAGGATTTTGTCATAAAGAGTGAACTAGAATAAGGCCCTAAATTTGAAGACCAAGCAAATCATTTTCTTGCACATACAGTATTTAGTGCCAGTTACATATCATGTCCCCGGTAGTGCCAGTTACATATCATGTCCCCAGTAGTGTCAGTTACATATCATGTCCCCATTAGTGCCAGTTACATATCATGTCCCCAGTAGTGCTAGTTACATATCATGTCCCCAGTAGTGCCAGTTATAGATGTCCCCAGTAGTGCCAGTTACATATCATGTCCCCGGTAGTGCCAGTTACATATCATGTCCCCAGTAGTGCCAGTTACATATCATGTCCCCATTAGTGCCAGTTACATATCATGTCCCCAGTAGTGCCAGTTACATATCATGTCCCCAGTAGTGTCAGTTACATATCATGTCCCCAGTAGTGCCAGTTAAATATCATGTCCCCATTAGTGCCAGATACATATCATGTCCCCAGGAGTGCTAGTTACATATCATGTCCCCAGTAGTGCCAGTTATAGATGTCCCCAGTAGTGCCAGTTACATATCATGTCCCCGGTAGAGCCAGTTACATATCATGTCCCCAGTAGTGTCAGTTACATATCATGTCCCCAGTAGTGCCAGATACATATCATGTCCCCAGTAGTGCTAGTTACATATCATGTCCCCAGTAGTGCTAGTTACATATCATGTCCCCAGTAGTGCCAGTTATAGATGTCCCCAGTAGGTTTTTAGCAACAAAAAATAAGTACATTTTGGAGACTTTGGTTTTCGGAATAATTTGGATAACGGATATTTGGATAAGGGATACTCAACCTGTAATACACAGCTTATCATACATTACATCAAACCTTACACAACACTACAGCAGTGTCAAACTGAGTGGTAATTATAACACTGTACATATCTTGTAATACGGCCTACACACAAAGAGATCCCAGGGCATTTTCTAAGCAATGTCAATAGATCGCTTAGAAAATGCCCCTAAATCGCTCCATGTGTAGGGGTATAGCAATAGCGATGTGTGGCCCTGCGCGTTGCTATCACCAGGGACAGGAACACGGAGAACACTGGCCCTGACAGATTGCTCAGTGGCACATCCCTGTGCACCGATATGCGGTGAGCAATCTGAGCATTTTTAGCAATCTAGCATCGCTCAGAACGTTACTCTCCCCGTGTGGAGGCCACAAAAGAAGGTGTTTGGCTATTAGCTGCGGACTCTCCTGTGGTTACAAATCATAACATTTGACTTGTCATTTGTATGCGCAACTGATGCAATGTATGTATGTCCTGTTATCCCTCTTGTACCATGCTAGAAGCTGCACTGTATCCACAAAAAAAATCCTAGTATACAAGAGTATACATGGCCAATAAAGTGGTTCTGATTCTGATATGTAAAGATATAGAATATGCAAGGTGCAGCGAGTCACACTCTCTATAATGGTACCCTCATCATTAACTTTAAGGCCCCCATCAGGGGCGGATTGGGAATTAAAACCAGCCCGGGAAATATCTTGAAGCAGCCCTAATGGGGGGGGGCACAGGATGCAGTGTAGAAGGGGGAACGCAGTGTAACAGAGGATGCAGGGAGGGGAGTTGCAGAGTGGTGGAGGATGCAGGGAGGGGAGACGCAGAGTGGCGTTGGTTGCATGGTAATGCAACCAACGCTTATATTACGTGGCTTATACATGTAATGCCCGCTGTAGTAACGATACTTATACACATAACGGCAGCAGTAGTGACAACGCTTATACACATAATGCCCGCTGTAGTAACGATACTTATACACATAACGGCAGCAGAAGTAACAACGCTTGTACACGTAATGCCCGCAGTAGTAACGATACTTATACACATAACGGCAGCAGTAGTAACAACGCTTGTACACGTAATGCCCGCAGTAGTAACAACACTTATACACATAATGCCCACAGTAGTAACAATACTTATGCACATAATGCCCGCAGTAGTAATGACACCTATACATGTAATGCCCACAGTAGTAACAACACTTATACATACACATAATGCCCACAGTAGTAACAATACTTATGCACATAATGCCCGCAGTAGTAATGACACCTATACATGTAATGCCCACAGTAGTAACAACACTTATACACATAACGGCAGCAGTAGTAACAACGCTTGTACACGTAATCCTCACAGTAGTAACCAGTGGCGTAGCTACATTTTGGGCGCCCCCCCCCCCGCCGTTAGGGGGGGGCGCCCATACCCACCCCCTGCCGCCGCCCTGTCGAGCACCCCCCCCGTCGCTCCGTCGCCTATGCTAACCCCCTCCCCTCCCGAGCAGTCTTACCTATCGCGCTGGTCCCGGTGGCTCCGTCCGTTCATCTGCTGAGGACCACCACAAAATGGCCGCCCCCGTACAGCAGACAGTTTCAGAGAACTGTTTGCTATATGGGGGCGGCCATTTTGTTGTGTTCCTCATCAGAAGAACGGAGCCGCCGGGACCAGCAAGATACGTAAGTCTGCGGGGGATTGGGGGGAGGGGGTAACTATAGCACCGCAGCCCCCGGCGCCCCCACATGCACAGCGCCCCCCCCCCCCCACGGTGGCGGGGGCTGCGGTGCTATAGTTACGCCCCTGGTAGTAACAACACTTATACACATAATGCCCGCAGTAGTAATGACACCTATACATGTAATGCCCACAGTAGTATCGACGTTTATACATGTAACGCCCACAGTAGTAACAACACTTATACACATAACGGCAGCAGTAGTAACAACGCTTGTACACGTAATGCCCACAGTAGTAACAACACTTATACACATAGGGGGTTATTCTAGTTCACTCTTTCTGACAAAATCCTTCTTAGATGGACAAAACCATGTGCACTGCATGGGGGTAGATGTAAAATGTGCAATGATAATTAGATTTGGGTGAGTTATTTTGTTTCTGTGCAGAGTAAATACTGGCTGCTTTGTTTTTACACTGCAATATAGATCTCACTTTGAAGTAAAACCCCACCCAAATCTAATTCTCTCTGCACAAGTGGTACTTGTGTATTTTGGCGGCGCCCGATTTCAGCATCGCACGATGAACGCGTCGCATCGCATGCCATGTACCGGATGGCATGCGATGCGACGCGAGTTTGACCCCCTATGCGATGAAAAATCGTATAAGCACCCTAAAGGGTGCTTTTGAGCACCCTAATGGGTGCTTACAATGTTAAATGCACCCCCACGCCACCCCCCCCCACTATAAACATGAACCGGGTACCTTCACAGGTAAACGCATCCCTTCGCGGGCTTCACAGGTATCCGCGTGCGCTCGCCATGCTTCGGGCTCGGTGGCTCGCTGCACTCGCCACACTATTCTATTCTCAACTCCACGCCAACGTGGATAGTGGGGGTATGAAAAGGTCGTAGGATGCGTACCGCCGCCCCTCGCGGGCTCGCTGCGCTCGCCACGTTTCGGGTTCACGTTTGTAGTGGGGGGGTGGCGTGGGGGTGCATTTAACATTGTAAGCACCCATTAGGGTGCTTAACATTGTATAAGCACCCATTAGGGTGCTTATACAATGTTTAAGCGCATTGCATCGCATCGCATCGTATGGCATTGTATGCCATGTACAATGGCATACAATTTGAAAATTGTATGCCATCGCACACTATCCAACGAAATCGCGTCGCATCGCATACCATCGCATGCGTTATGGTATGCGATGGGCGCCGCCAAAATACACAAGTACCGCACAAGTTACATCTGCCCCACCTGCAGTGCACATGGTTTTGTCCATCTAAGAAGGATTTTGTCAGAAAGAGTGAACTAGAATAAGGCCCATAATGCCCATAATGCCCACAGTAGTAACTATACTTATACACATAATGCCCGCAGTAGTAACAATACTTATATACATAATGCCCGCAGTAGTAATGACACCTATACATGTAACGCCCACAGTGTGGTTGGGTGGTGGGTGAAGGAACTTGCGCGGCACGAGGGTTGAGTGGGCGGTCGGCTGAGTAGGGTGCTGTGTAGGTGGCTGAGTGCATCATCGCTGCAGCCATGCTTTGGGGCCCCTGAGAACGCTGGGGCCCGGGTCAGCTGTACCCTTTCACCCTCCCTGTTGCCAGGCCTGAGTACATCCCCCACCCCCATAGGCAGACATGTCACGTAATCAGATCCCCCTCCAGCACAGCCCCCAGTCCCTCCCACAAATAGGCAGACTTGTCACATATTCACATGCCCTAGGCCCTCCAGCACATCCTCCCCCCCTAGGCAGACATGTCACATACCCCTCCAGCACAGCCCCTATAGACAGACATGGGGGGGGGGGATCTGAATGTCACATGTCTGCCTATGGGCATACCTCCCAACTGTCACGATTTCCGCGGGAACGTCCCGATATTCGGGAACGTTCCCACGTCCCGCCCAGGGCCGCCATTGTCCCGCGGTGGGGGGGACAGTTGGGAGCCCCCCCAGCTTGCCGAGAATAGACGCTGTGCGCATGCGCACAGCATCTATTCAGCGCTGACGAGCGGCGAAAACGGGGGCGGGCCGGAGTTCGCGTCACCCCGTGAGGCCACGCCCCCTTTTCTCGAGGCGAACGTCCCGACCTCCCAACTACAAAAGTTGCGAGGTGTGATATGGGGGAGCTGAGTTGGAGGGGGATCTGGGTTGTCACAGTGAGTCTGTCTGCCCTAATGCAGACAGCAGTCAGTCACAGACCCCCTTCCCCCTCATGTGCAGGAATGTCACATACACAGAATCCCCTTCAGCACAGCCTACACTGTAAAACTGGCACATGCAGGGAGATTTATTCCCCATGTCCCTCACACAGTGACAGGAGTGAGTCTCTCTCTCTCCCCTTACCCCCGACTCCATTCCCTAACAAGGTTGCCAACCAGTGTCCCCAGAGCCCACAGTGTTACTCACATAATTCTGGAAGCTGAAGCCCGGCCACAGCGCTGCTGCCTGCTGCTCCTCGTCTCTCTCCCCTCTCAGGCTGACGTCATCAGTCTGAGAGGTGCTCCCCCTGGCTGCAGCTCATTGCAGCCGCAGCAGCAGGGAGGAGGGAGCCGGAGGGAAGCACATGCAGCCATCTTCATTTAGGGCACAGTGCCGCAGCCCAGCACGGAGACGCTGCGGCAGCCCAGTTAGGTAGGATAGGCGGCCCATTCTGACATAAAAGGTGCCGGCTCAGCGGGAAACGGCCCGGTTTCCCGGTGGGCCAATCCGCCCCTGGAGCTATATATGTTGTTTAACAGGGCATCCATGAATTCTTCAGGCAGTTAAACTTAAAACAGGATATATATTCCATAATAGTGTCACATTCTATGACCAAATCAGATGTTTTGGTATAATGATTGATCTTTATCAAGGCTTATCCGGCATCATCTATAGCAAAACAACAAATGATTTTTTTCAGCCTAACAAAGGCCTATCCATAATAATTATTAAAACTGTCTGTTACTAGTTTTATCAGAAACCGAATCCTCCTGTGTATGTGTGTTTTATTTTATATCTTATAACCTAGTAAGGCCACTTTCATGTCCTAAAGAATAATAATACACAGATGTGCTGACCACCACTGCCTGGGTGTTGCTATTGTAACAAATATCAAAGTGCAGCCAAACTCCTCTGATATCTATTCCACTGGTGGGTATGTTTCTCTGCCATGGTACGCCTAGTCACATGATCGTCTGTTAAGCCCATCATCTGATATACATCAGGGTTGCCTAGCATACCGGAATGGCCGGGAGGTTCCCGAAAATCGGGTCCCTCTCCTGGCCTCCCGGAATGGTGGACAACACTCCTGGATTCTGGGGGAACCCTGCTCCACCCCGATCACGGCTCCCTCCCCTCGACCATGGCATTTAAATACCACAATCCATGGGTCTCAGAGGAGGGGACGGGGCTAAAATGCCATAATCAAGTAATTTTAGCTCCTCCCCCTCCATGGAGATCTGTGAAACGGATTATGTCTTGAGGGTGGGGGCTTGATGACATAATGCTCAAGCCCCACCCCCCAAAGTGCTGCTGAAAGTCTTCTCTGCTGGCTTCTCATGGAGAGGAGACTAGAGAAGTAGGCAACCCTGATCTACTGACAATTCAAAAAAATGGGGGTTCCAATTCCAAATTCCAATTTTGGGGTGCAGTAGTATAATATTTCCTCCAGGTTATAGTGTTATTGCAGTATATCTTATTCCTGGTCCTCCAGCTCCAAGATGTAAGATACGCTTAGTGCTGGAAAAAAATGGGCGTGCCCAGACTCACGGTAAATATGGATTTGTACAAGCCCGTAGCGTTTTCTTTTTCAGGCTCTTCTCTATTCTCTCTTCTCTGGGTGGAAGTCTGTGTTGCTACAGGTGAAGATCTCTGTTGTTGCTGGTGAAGATGTGATCTCTGTGGATATTAAGTGCGTGTAAAAAAGAAGTGTTTTAGCGTCTGCCCCCCCAAGGTTTCATGATAAATACTTCCCACACTGCTACACTGCCAACGGCCCAAATAAGAAAGCTGGGGTTGCAATCCTGATTTCGCAGCACTGTCCATTTTCCCTTTCCACACAATATTCAGACCCTGAGGGTAGGTACTTAATCTTGACAGGTCATCTGGACAGTAAGGAGGTGACTATAGTTTCTAGCTATGCCCCTAACTCTAAGCAGGTTGCTTTTTGCAGGAGGCTTCTCTCTAAGACCCAGCAACTAGCTAAAGGAGCTTTAATTTAATTAGGAGATTTCAATTTAGTCCCAGACCCTTCAATAGACAGCTCGAGACCACATGCTACATCCCACCACCATCCTCATACCCCCCCCAGAGGTATTCGCCAGCTTTTTGCAGAATTTGACCTTTACGATATGTGACGGGTTAAAAACCCAACAATGCGGGATTACACCTTCTATTCCCATTCTCATGGTACATAAACGAGAATTGACCTTGCCATTTCAGTCAGATGGTCCATTAACTCCTTTCATTTAGTTAAGATCCTCCTTCGGACGTGGTCAGACCACGCTCCGCTCTTCTTGAAATGGGACATCGCTAATAGGAAGATAAGCCCTGGTCCGTGGAGGCTGGGTATCCAAAGCCTCACTCATCTTGAGTCTCGACAGGCAATACAGAAATCCCTAGAACACTATATTCTAGAGAACCCACCTGAGGACACTTCCACCTCCAACTATTGGTGTGCTCTTAAAGCAGTAGTGCGTGGATCAGCGATTCAGATAGCCTCCAAACTCAAAAGAGACCGGAAATGTTCCTTAGAAAGAGCAGAAGTATCTCTTGCCTCCTTGGAGGCTTCCCATAAGGCTGACCCTTCCGATAGATCGCTTTTTAAACAATTAAACGATACTAGAGACAAAGTTAATAGACATTATCTCTCTATTGTACATCGTAACATTGCTAGATTGAATCAGACGTTTTATCTCCTCAGTGACCGGGCAGGAAGAATGTTGGCCAGAAAGTTGAGAGGCAAGAGAGCTAGGGAGAGGATCCACATGATCCACTCGGAGCATGGCTCGAAGGTCGGCGATCCTCCGGAGATCGCTAATGTTTTTTCATTATATTACTCTAAGCTTTATCATTTGAAGGATGATCCCTCTACGCCTCAGCCCAGTGTCGGGGGGATGAGGGACTTCTTTGATAAGATCTCCCTCCCGTCGCTCTCTGGGGAGACTTGCCTATCTCTCAATGCTCCCTGTACTCCTGAGGAGGTCCAGTGTGCCATTGATTCTCTTCCTTCTGACAAAGCCCCGGGTCCTGATGGTTTCCCATCAAACTTTTATAAGACATTTAAAAATCAGCTGACCCTGATGCTTGTAAAGCTCTTTAATGAGGCCTCTGACACTAAGTGTCTCCCCCCTGAGATGCTTGAATCTCGCATCGTTACAATCCCCAAACCTGGCAAGTCCCCTTCTTCTGTCCAAAATTACAGACCCATAGTGCTACTTAATACTGACTTAAAACTGTATGTTAAAATGGTCGCTAATCGAATAGGCCCATCCCTCATTAAAAATGATCAAGTAGGTTTTGTGTTAAACAGACAGGCCCCTGATAACACACGCAGGGTGATTGACGTCATGGAACACTGCTTAGCAAAGAAAGACCCTCTCCTAGTCCTCTCCTTAGATGCAGAGAAGGCCTTCGATAGACTCCATTGGGGCTTTATGAAAATGGCCTTAGAGAGATTCGGCTTTCAAGGCTGGATATTAGATTCTATTCTGGCCCTCTACACTTGTCCCTCCGCCAGGGTTTTCTCTAATGGCTGTTCTTCTGTGAGCTTCCAAATTACCAATGGCAATCGTCAAGGGTGCCCCCTTTCCCCCTTAATTTTTGCATTGGCCATTGAGCCCTTGGCAGAGTGTATATGATGTGATGATTTAATCCTAGGCCCTTCAATTGGTGATCTCTCTCATAAAATCAGCCTGTTTGCCGACGATGTCCTATTATGCATTCTGGACCCCATCCATTCTCTGCCTGCTTTGCATAAGGTTTTACAAGAGTATTCAGAGGTCTCTTTCTATAGACTTAATACTAACAAGACGGAGGCTCTCCCACTGGGCCTTCCTCCTGATGTGGTCGCTGAGCTGAGAAAAACAAATAATTATTCATGGCAGTCTAGCTCCTTAAAATATTTACATCTAGCTTCTGGAAAGCATGTTATTGACTGTAACTATAATCCCTTGTTGAAGGCGTTTTCGAATTTAATCGGGGACTGGATGTTACATGACGTCTCTTGGCTTGGGAGAATCGCTGCGGCCAAAATGGTGTTATTACCAAAATTAATGTATCTCTTTAGAGCTGTCCCAAGGCTCCCCCAGGTCTACCCTTCAAAAATTCAATCAGCTCCTAGCTAAATATATCTGGAGGGGAGCTAGGCCTAAGATAGCTAAGAAGACGCTGGTCAGGCCTAAGAGGTCTGGGGGAGTGGCCTTTCCAGATTTAGATCTCTATTTAGCTGCTTGTGTTCTAAATCAGATTAGAGACTGGACTGCATCTGTGGCCCAAAAGCCCTGGGTGACCTTGGAGAGTTCCTACTCACATCCTGTCCCTTTAGCTGACCTTCTATGGCTCCCTTCTTCCATTTCACGTGGATATGCATCTACAGATGGAGCCGGGGTTATCTTCGCAGGGGATGGCGGCAGAATCGCCAGCCGCCATCCCCCGCCAGCCGCCATATGCTCTGCGAAAGAGGATGCGTGCACACGAGATGCGCGCGCGTCCACTTCCGACGGCGCTTTCCCCGGGTCCCCGCTGGCTTGCCGGCGGTCACCCGGGGTCCCCAACGCCTCCCCCCCCCCACCGCCTCCCCTAACCCTGTCCGTCTCCCTGAAGCGGAGACGGACAGGGTTCCCGTCGCCCCGCCGCCCGGAAACTGAGACGCGCGTGAGACGCACATGCATCTCAGTCAGATGGACGCCGGGCTGCTGGCGGATCGCCAGCGGAGACAGTCTGTCGATTCGCCAGCAAGAGGGAGCCCGGCTCCATCTGTAGGTGCAAATCTATCCAATCTTCACTAGAGGTCTGGCACAAACTAGTTGACTCTACAGGAAAGGCTACCTTCCCAGCCGCCCCTTTATCACTCAAGGCCCTTAAGGCACTAATTCCTATCCCCCAACTGGGCAAGTGGATCAATCTGAGCGTATCCTCATTGGGAGATTTATACACAAACGGACAATTGCGATCCTTCTCCGACCTGCAGAATACTGGAGCTTCACCTTTTCAAAGAGAGACTTCTTCATTTACTTACAACTCAGAAGTTGGCTCCAATCACACTTACACACCCCAGTCAAACCTCCCTATTTCCCACCTAGCCTCAAATGTTTAGTAAGTGCTCCCTCCCATAGAGGAGGAATTTCTAGGTGGTATTCTTACCTTCTCTCCCTCCAGGACAGCGCTAAAACCGCTCCCCAGTTGAGTTGGGAAAGGGATCTGAACAAGTCACTCTCAGAGGAGGAATGGGATGTTATATTTGAGTCTTGCTTTAAGATTTCTCGTTGTTTACACCATTCTGAGATGTTTTTTAAACTTATTCACAGGGCTTATTTCACCCCAGATAGGCTCCATAAGATCTCGCCGACTGTTTCAAATTTATGTTGGAGGAAGTGTGGACACGTGGGAAATATTTTACACATATTCTGGGAATGCCCTGAGCTACGGCCTCTCTGGGGGGAGTTGTTTCTGAGGTTAAGCTCCATATTAAAACGTCCTATTTCATTAGATCCGGCCCTAGCATTGCTCCACATTTTCCCTAATTCACTGTCTACAGCTGACAAATACATTGTTGTACATGTGTTGATTGCGACAAAAGCTGTCATAGCTAAGCTATGGAAGTCGGACGCAACCCCAAATATAGACTCCATCCTCAAGAAGGTACATAAACACTACATGTTAGAAACCACAGGGGCTAGTTATTCCAGTGCCCCAAACTCAATACATATGAAGTGGTTTGGCTGGTCCTCTTACTGTGATGAGGTGGGCCGTTCCAATCTGGTTAGCGATGCCCTGGACTTGTCTATCTGTGAGAGCCTCACTGCCGCGGGGTGGTGTGATGAGCACCTGGACTCTGGACTTGCCGGCTTCAGATCTTCACGGCCTCTTCTTGGATGAACCTGTGGCAGGGAATGGCATAACCCAAGGAGGACCCACAAAAGCAACAGTACCACAATTAGCAGCGACAGTAATTTTATTTACCACTACACTGACTGGCCGCTGCAATATTTCAATAAGTTGCAAACGATGTAACAAATACTCAATAAACAGGCATTTATAGTAAAGCATAAAATCAAACAATAATCACTCTCTACTTCAGCCATCAATTTAAATGATTCAAAAATCTAAATATACTCTAACAAATCAATTAACATACACTGCCACAGAATACCAGTCTCTGGCTCAAACCAATGGTCCCTCGTCGACAGGTCCTCAAGCATATAAGGGTATGTCCCTATGATAGTGTGCACACTTATTTATGATTCACAGGGAAGGGTGAATGACAAAAACAATCCTCACTGAGGGGCAGGCAGATTCCCGGCTCAGGGGTAACCTCCTGTTTGTAACTGTAAAACAGGCTGCAGGGGTAGCCTCAATATAGAGCTGTCCTGGACAGGGTGAATCTAGCAGGCACTTCTCTGCCCTGCTTCTATATCCTTTTACTGGGGTTAGGCAGACATTGTCCTGTCTGTAGAGCTCAATAGGGTACTAGCCTTTGTAGTGGGAGTCTTTGAGGTGGCTCTATTTCCTGATATCCCCTTACAAGGGTGCAGATGCTGTCTCAGGGGGACTGAATCAGTACCTTGGGTGTTGCTGGCTTCTGCCACATGAATCTCTGGCTATACTGCTGCATGCTGTCTGGCCCCTCTTCTGGGTGCTGCAGTGTGCTCTCTCTATCTCTTCCTTCTGCTCATACTTGGGACAGCAACCTCCTTTATCTTCCTTTCACATGCCTCAGTGCACTTGTTCCCTCTGTCTTTAGGCAGCACTGTCCTCTTCTCTCTGACACTGGGGTTGTTGCAGAGCTTCTTCACAAAGCTTTTCCCTCTCTCCACATGTCCTCTCTCACACCCTGCTGCTGGGATCCCCTCTGACCTCCCAGCTTCCTGTCACATGTGCAGGGGAGCTGGGACTAGCTGACTCTGTTAACCCCTCGCAGCCCTGCTGACAGGGGAAAGGACCTGTTCTGGCAGCATTGGCTGCAATGTTAACAATCTGGGGGTACAGGAATAAAAGGGGTACCCCCTGGGGTGCCACATACCTCCATGCTAGAAACTTGCCTGTCCCCAGGCAACCAACCAGGGGCATTAAATCCTGAGTAAAGTCTTTCAATGTCCATGACAAACTATTTGAATGACAACAGAAAACGGTGAACATACACACACATTCAACAAATATACATCGCTACCTCTCTGTCACCTGATTATCCAATGTGGGCTCCCTGGGGCAACCATCCCTCCGCCACAGGACTCCCATCCCTCTGCGGTCCAGGTGCGTCACTGTCGTCCATGGATGGTGCCCACTCTCATGGTGTGCGATCGGCTCTAAGCACATCTCGCCTCTCGGTCTTGCTTCTTAGATCTCAGTATCGCCTGCTGGACCCTGAAGGCAAATTCTTCTCCTGATATGGTTGTATATTCTCTGTTCGTTATAGGCTTCCCATTGATGGAACAGGTCTCGGCCTTCTCATCTCTCTTCGGCGTTTCTATCTCAGCCTTGGGTTCGGGTGGTGGCATAGCTGGTTCTGCTCGTTCTTCTTCTGATGGCTCCACTGTCTGTGTCGCAGCCATGTGGACCACCATCTCAGGGCTTCTCTGCAGGTCGATCACCCCGGCATTTGTCTGCCTTAGGTTTGCCACCCGGTAGTCGGCATTGTTCATCCTGGGTATGCACTCCCGCGTAGGCTCAGGGGGAAGGTGAGGCCTGGTCACTTCTTGGCAGTTCTGGTGGACTGCCTCACTCAGCACAAACGGTTTCTCGCTTTCTCTCAGCGGTTCACGTTGCCTCGTGACGTCAGGTTCCGGTTGGCGGGGCATCTGTTCCGGTGCAGGAGGGTTGGCGGTAAATCTGTCACTCTTGCCATTTGTTGTCCTGTTGTGCTGGTAGCCTTGCTGATGGTACTGTGGAGGCTCTTTATGGTGCGGGTTGCGCCAATGTTGCTCTGGAACGTGTCTGTTGCTGTGCACCTGGATTCCATTTGGACCGGTCACGTTGGCGGCCTTGGTGCCTCTCCTCCCGTTCACCAGTTCAAACTCTACGGCTTCGCCATTTCTCAGGCTCCGGAAGTTGTGTTCAGGGTCGGCATGCTGAATGGCGGTGTAATGCACATACACGCTTCGCCCGGTATCTGTGCGTTGAATGAAGCCATACCCGCGTGGTACGTTGAACCACAGGACACGACCTGACATTCTTCTTGGGCCGGTTCGCGGTCTATCCCTTGACTGTATCACACCGTTCTGAAACACTGCCGGTGGACCTCCTCTCACGTGTCTTCTCACAGTCTGTGGGCATACGATGACTCGGTCAGAGGGTAGTCGTTCTGACCTCAATGGGGGATTCCACTGCTGTCTGCGCCTTCTGTCGCATTCGCGTCGCCATCTTCTATGCTCATATTCCTCCTGTTCTATTCTCTGGTCAGCTAGGGTTTTCCTCATCTCCGTCATCATCTTGATGATTCCATCCAGTGCGACAGACATTTCACTGATGGACTGGTCATATGTGGTGGGGTTGCCTTTATGCACTTCCATGTCCGATCCTGTTCGTGACGCCAAGTGTGAGAGCCTCACTGCCGCGGGGTGGTGTGATGAGCACCTGGACTCTGGACTTGCCGGCTTCAGATCTTCACGGCCTCTTCTTGGATGAACCTGTGGCAGGGAATGGCATAACCCAAGGAGGACCCACAAAAGCAACAGTACCACAATTAGCAGCGACAGTAATTTTATTTACCACTACACTGACTGGCCGCTGCAATATTTCAATAAGTTGCAAACGATGTAACAAATACTCAATAAACAGGCATTTATAGTAAAGCATAAAATCAAACAATAATCACTCTCTACTTCAGCCATCAATTTAAATGATTCAAAAATCTAAATATACTCTAACAAATCAATTAACATACACTGCCACAGAATACCAGTCTCTGGCTCAAACCAATGGTCCCTCGTCGACAGGTCCTCAAGCATATAAGGGTATGTCCCTATGATAGTGTGCACACTTATTTATGATTCACAGGGAAGGGTGAATGACAAAAACAATCCTCACTGAGGGGCAGGCAGATTCCCGGCTCAGGGGTAACCTCCTGTTTGTAACTGTAAAACAGGCTGCAGGGGTAGCCTCAATATAGAGCTGTCCTGGACAGGGTGAATCTAGCAGGCACTTCTCTGCCCTGCTTCTATATCCTTTTACTGGGGTTAGGCAGACATTGTCCTGTCTGTAGAGCTCAATAGGGTACTAGCCTTTGTAGTGGGAGTCTTTGAGGTGGCTCTATTTCCTGATATCCCCTTACAAGGGTGCAGATGCTGTCTCAGGGGGACTGAATCAGTACCTTGGGTGTTGCTGGCTTCTGCCACATGAATCTCTGGCTATACTGCTGCATGCTGTCTGGCCCCTCTTCTGGGTGCTGCAGTGTGCTCTCTCTATCTCTTCCTTCTGCTCATACTTGGGACAGCAACCTCCTTTATCTTCCTTTCACATGCCTCAGTGCACTTGTTCCCTCTGTCTTTAGGCAGCACTGTCCTCTTCTCTCTGACACTGGGGTTGTTGCAGAGCTTCTTCACAAAGCTTTTCCCTCTCTCCACATGTCCTCTCTCACACCCTGCTGCTGGGATCCCCTCTGACCTCCCAGCTTCCTGTCACATGTGCAGGGGAGCTGGGACTAGCTGACTCTGTTAACCCCTCGCAGCCCTGCTGACAGGGGAAAGGACCTGTTCTGGCAGCATTGGCTGCAATGTTAACAATCTGGGGGTACAGGAATAAAAGGGGTACCCCCTGGGGTGCCACATATCCTTGTCTCTTAGATCCATCTCCAGGACCAAGCGGTAGTGGTTCATGTAATCATGTAATATACCTTATTGCTCCTGTGTTGGACAGCATCTTTATTGGTTCAAATACTGGCATGGGTTGTTTTTTGATGTGACATTTGCCCATATCTTTGAGAGTGTATTTTCATGTGTAAACTTTTACAACTATGTTGGCAATACTGTATCATTTATCTCCCTCCCCCCTGCCCCTCCTTTCTCTTTTTTCTGTACCCCACACTCCCCCCCCCCCCTTAAAAAACTGTCTGTTTGGATGACATTTCTCTTAATAAAAATTGAATGTGTAAAAAAAAAAAAAATAAGTGTTTTAGCATGATGATTAATTTTCATTAAATACTTAAGATCACCAAAGTGCATTAGCTTTATCTCGTGACAGGCGTACCTCATTCACCAAGATGGGGGGAGGTTAACACATATCAAGGTACTGTATATTTAGTGTGTAGTGACTTTAAATCGTACCGAACTCAGTCTAGAATATTTCTTTCAAAACAAGTAGTGGTTTCTTTGGGCCTTATTCTAGTTCACTCTTTCTGACAAAATCCTTCTTAGATGGACAAAACCATGGGCCTTATTCTGGTCGATACGTAAATTTCCGAATTCTTTCGGATGGTGTTTTTTAGCCGTCTGCGCATGCGTGGGCAACGCTATGCGCATGTGCCATGCAAGGTCTCCGTACTCGTTCTCACTAATACCATACAGAAAAGTGCACCGCATTCACTCGTGAAATATGGGCGTAATATGGGCGTCATTCGGAACTACACAGGGGCGTAGTTTCAAAGTGGGCTAAACTGGGCGTAAACATGGGCGTACACGAGGGAGTGCACTAATTCTGGTAGGCGTGCATTCGGACAGAACACCGACTGCAAACGAACCAAAAGGCAGAAAATATGCGGCCTCCATAAGCAAGTATTGCTTTGCGGACACCACTCGGTCATGCGCTAGGCATTCGGAACGCCCAATTAGTACGGCCGCACCTGAACCAATGTCAGCTGAACACAATACAATCCACTCCTCTACTCATTACTCATTAATTACACTCTTGTCATTGCTTCAATTGGAACCATTGCAGCTTAAATGGACCATTACAAAACACACACATATATGCTCAAAGCACGGCTGCATTTTTTACACACATTTACACTGCAAGCAATGGACAGAACTTGCTATCACTAATATAAATATCCATGTCACTTTTACATTCACCAATAACATCGGTGTGTACGGGCAGGTTCTCGTCCGTTCTGACGCTGTAAGACCGTGCAGAATATGTGTGTGTCCACCGCACACGCAAGGTTTGGATGTCGTCCGTAAACACGCCCTGTTCTTAAAGTGTGAGTCCGTCCAAATGCGGAGGACCTGTGGGCGTTTCTTTGTACGATGTCCGCACAGCGTGGCGTGCGGTCCGCTCCGAAAGAATTTGGAAATTTACGCACCAACCAGAATAACCTCCCATGTGCACTGCAGGGGGGGGGGGGGGGCAGATTTAAAATGTGCAGAGAGAATTAGATTTGGGTGAGTTATTTTTTTTCTGTGCAGGGTAAATACTGGCTGCTTTATTTTTGCACTGCAATATAGAGGTCATTTTGAAGTAAAACCCCACCCAAATCTAATTCTCTCTGCACAAGTAACATCTGCCCCACCTGCAGTGCACATGGTTTTGTCCACCTAAGAAGGATTTTGTCAGAAAGAGTGAACTAGAATAAGGGCCTTTATGTGAATTTCTCCTCTTTTCTTTATACTTTCATTGTGTCCCGTGTATACATATAAAACTAAATAGTCGTGAAATACTGTACTGTACATACATCAGATACTTTCAGATTTCTCTTGCTGTACATCAGCAAATGCGTTCCACCATTGAATCACATGGGAAACGCATACCCATGAGACTTGCTACCACCAACTATTGAGAGCAAACATCCGGAGCAATGCAACTTTGTCAAATAAAATAAAAACATGTTCTACTTCTTATGTATACAGTAGGTTCTAAAGGCACTGATCACGCCTACATGGTACAGGCCACACCCACACAGCACTGGTCACACCTACATGGTACAGACCACACCTACACAGCACTGGTCACACCAACATGGTACAGGCCACACCCACACAGCACTGGTCACACCTACATAGCACAGGCCACACCCACACATCACAAGTCACACCTGCATGGTGCAGGCCACACCCACACAACACTGGTCACACCTACATGGTACAGGCCACACCCACACAGCATTGGTCCCAGCTCATCTAATTTTCAAAATTGACCCATAACCATTTTCTAGCACAAGGGTATGGGGCTCTTAATTACCCATGTAAATAATAGATATGCAGTCCTACGAAGTCGAAGGGGCAAATGTAATGGGCATGGGTCATTAGGTCTACACAAGCTAGGTTGACATACATTAGGTCGACCACTAAAGGTGACAGGCACTAGGTTGACACCTATTTCAGGTTGACAAAAGGTTAACACAAGCACTGGGTCAACATGGTAAAGGTCAACCTGCATAAGGTTGACAGATTTTTGTTGTCATTGTCATAGTAAGTCGACATGGAGACCATTCCCAATGTACCACGTTCGCTTGCCATGCTTCGAGCACACTATTAGATTCCCACTCTATGCCCACTTCAATAGTTAAGAATGAAAAACCACCTGTTTTTGAAAAAAAAAACCTGAAAAACTCATATCGACCTAATGCACCATGACCAAAAGAGTTGTCGACCTAGTGGCTGCCGACCTTTAGAGGTCAACCTAACTTGTGTAGACCTAATGATGTATCTCAGTTAACTAAGATGGGAGTTCTATTGAAGATGTAATGTTGCCCATAGCAACCAATCAGATTCTACTCCTTATTTATTTAGCATCTTCTAGAACAGGGGCAGTGTCGGACTGGGGCATGAAGGGCCCACCAGGGAAATCACTGACAGGGGCCCACCAAGAGGTGTGTTGCGCGCCGCAGACGCGCCCGATTTTTTTAGGGGGCGTGGCCTAGCAATATGGGGGTGTGGCCTATTTCAATGAGACCACGCCCCCATTTTTGACGCTGTGGGGCATGGCTAGTGGCTCTGAGCTGCTGGCTATGTCCCCGGCAAGGACAGAGAGAGTGACAGCAGACAGAGAGTGACAGCGAGGACACAGAGAGAGCCACATATGTATATTGAGCATCATTGTGTGTGGCAAATGTATAATGGGCATCACGGTGTGTGGCCTATGTATAATGAGTCCATTATACAGTGCAAATGCACTGTGGGCAAGGCAAGGCAAGGCACAACTGGCACACAGATAGTTACGTCCCTGTGTGGGACACAGATCAGGCTGCTTCCGCCTCCACCCATACACATTATTATGTTTTTCACTAGTGTTTAATGACAGGGGGCATGTGTTGGTGTTGGTGCACTGCCCTACCCTAAAACAACCACTGTCTGCCAAGATAATGATCTTTCTTTTACTTACCATGTTCTTGGTCTTCTTTCTTCTCCTTCTGTCTTTCTCTTTTCTTCTCCTTCTGTCTTTCTTCTCTTTTCTTCTCCTTCTGTCTTCTAGGGCTCCTCGCTGTATGCTCCTCACTGAATGATGCAAAATGTTATGAGGTGGGAGGGGGTCTCTTTTCAAGTGTAAAGGCCCCCCTCCACTAGTGCACTTTGGAATGTTTAATCCGATGCAGAGCAATCAAATCAAATTAAATCAAATTAAAATGTAAAATGGAGGTAGAATCTACCTTCATTTTACATTCCCTCTCCCCTAGGACCCAATAGCAGCATCTTCTACCAGGTACCAGCATCTTCTACATTCATACATACTACACCCACTGCCGCTCTCATTCATACATACTCCACACACTGCCGCCCTCATTCATCCATTCTACACACACTGCCACCATCATTTATACATACTCCACACAATGCCGCCCTCATTCATACATACTACACACACTGCCGCCATCATTTATACAAACTACACACACTGACGCCGTCATACATACATACATACTACACACACTGCCACCCTCATTCATACATCCTACACACACTGTCGCCCTCATTCATACATACATACTACACCCACTGCCTCTCTCATTCATACATACTACACTCACTGCCGCTCTCAATCATACATACTACACACACTGCCGCCGTCATTTATACAAACTACACACACTGACGCCGTCATACATACATACATACTACACACACTGCCACCCTCATTCATACATCCTACACACACTGTCGCCCTCATTCATACATACATACTACACCCACTGCCTCTCTCATTCATACATACTACACTCACTGCCGCTCTCATTCATACATACTACACTCACTGCCGCTCTCATTCATACATACTACACACACTGTCCCCCTCATTCATACTATACACACTGCCGCCGTCATTTATACAAACTCCACACACTGAAGCCGTCATACATACATACATACTACACCCACTGCCACCCTCATTCATACATACTACACACACTGGGCACCTTCTTCATCTTGCACCTTTGCTGCCCGCTCAGGTGTACAGAGGCGCTGGGCACTTTGCTAGTTGAGCCTGTACCCAGCTGCCTGCTTCAGAGTAAAGCTCAGAACTTGGGCCAAAGGAGGAAGGGAAGCGGGACCACAGCACTGGGAGCGCTGCTTGTGCAGCCTGTGACTGTACCCAGCCGCCCGCAGCAGGAGAGGAGGAAGACGGGACTGTGGTGCTGGGCACTTTACTTGTTCAGCAGCCCGGTACCCAGCTGCCTGTGCACAGTTCAGATGCCACGGCAGAGGAGGGGGGTGGCGGACCCCAGCACTGGGTACGCTGCTTGTGCAGCCTGCCCGCAGCAGGAGAGGAGGAAGACGGGACTGTGGTGCTGGGCACTTTACTTGTTCAGCAGCCTGGTACCCAGCTGCCTGTGCACAGTTCAGATGCCACGGCAGAGGAGGGGGGTGGCGGACCCCAGCACTGGGTACGCTGCTTGTGCAGCCTGCCCGCAGCAGGAGAGGAGGGGGGACGGGACTGCGGCGCCGTGCTGGGCACTTTACTTGTTCAGCTGCCCTGTACCCAGCTGCTTGTGCAGCTCAGATGCCGGGCAGAGGAGGGGGGTGGTGGGACCGCAGTGCTGGGTGCATTTCTTGTGAAACCTGTGACTGAACACTGCTGCCGGCAGCAGTGCACAGCTCAGATTCACGTGGCACATGAATAGGTGCAAGGGGGGTTGGGAAGGGTCCCCTGACAAATTAAGGTCTGTGGGTCCCTGGGAGGCAGGTGGTAACCTGGGAAGTGGGGTCCAGGAAGCGCAGGCGGGCTTGAGTTCCCTGCAGCGGATGGACAATCAACGGCGGCGTCCCTGCGGTGGATGGGAACTGAACTAGTTCCCATATGCCGTAGGGACCCCGCCACTGATTGTCCATACACCACAGGGACCTCGCCGAGATTGTCTATACGCCGCAGGCACCCCCATGCCCGGACCCTGCTGCCCAGGTACCACCTACCTCCCAGGGACCCACAGACCTTATTTTGTCAGCGGCAGATATTTACTGTGCAGGGCGGAAAAAGCCGGGCAGGGCGGAATTCGGCGGCTTTCAAAGGGGCAGGGCGCAGCGCCCTGTGAAAGAAGACTAGTGGGAACACTACATATGATACATTACATAGCCCCCCCCCACTCATAATACCACACATATGTACCCCCACATATAATACTTTACATAGGTCCTCCACACACAGATAATAGTACAGCACGTAGGTCCCCCCACATATAATACAGCACATAGGTCCACCCAATCAAATAGAACAGCACATAGGCCCCCCATATAGTACAGCACATAGGCCCCCCATATAGTACAGCACATAGGCCCCCCATATAGTACAGCACATAGGTCCCCCACTCAAATAGTACAGCACATAGGCCCCCCATATAGTACAGCACATAGGCCCCCCATATAGTACAGCACATAGGCCCCCCATATAGTACAGCACATAGGCCCCCCATATAGTACAGCACATAGGTCCCCCATATAGTACAGCACATAGGTCCCCCATATAGTACAGCACATAGGTCCCCCATATAGTACAGCACATAGGTCCCACATTATATACACACCCCACTCCCCCACATTATATACACACCCCTCCCCCACATTATATACACCCCCCACATTATATACACATCCCACATTATATACACCCCCCACATTATATACACACCCCACTCCCCCACATTATATACACCCCCCACTTCCCCAGTATACACAGCACTCACCTGGCTGTGTTGCTCCAGCCTGGAAGGTGCAGGGACCCGGCAGTGTGGTGGGGGAGGCAGCTCACCGCAGGCTCAGTCAGAAGCAGCCATGAAGAGCAGGGAGAGCTGGCCTCACGGAGCTTGGTCAGTGTGGTGGGCGGGGGGGAGCCTCCGGGAAGCAGCAGAGCTCTGGCTGTCAGGTCTCTCCTCTCTGCTCCTTCCGATGCCCAGTCACACACAGTGACTTCCTGGCAGCGTTACAAGTTACAGCAGCTCAGCCACCGCTACCCTGTGGTGGCCGGCTGCGACCCCCGACCCCACCATTTCCAGACGTGCGCATGCGCACTCTGGAACTCTCTGGAGAGGTCCCAAAAACCGGGAGGAAAGGGGGGTATGCGGGGCAGCGGGAGGCTCCTGTAAAAATCGGGAGCCTCCTGCTAAGTGCGGGAGGGTAGGCAAGCCTGGTAGGGAGAACTGTCTGTGGCATGTGGCTGCGGCGTGTGATGTCATGACGCACGACGCAGCGCAGCACAGCAGTCAGTGTGACAGGTTCCCAGGCAAGGCTGCCGGGATATTGCTACTGTACTGTGGCGGCGGGGGAATAAAGAGCAATAGCCCCGCCCCCCTAAACAAGTGGGCGGGGCTAGAAATCACCGGGGCCCACCGGGGGATTCCCCGGTTCCCCGCCAGGCCAGTCCGAGCCTGAACAGGGGTCAGGGAAGTTTTTTTACCTTTTACCCCAAAATATATTTTGATAAGCCAACATTACCCCTTGATTTGAAAGGAAGAAAATCATGTTATTGCAATACACAATGTACCCCCAGAAATTGATGCTATATAATGCTAGTACAGTACACAGCCTGGCAGCCATTGATGAGGATTACCATGTATTGCTGTGGGTGGTACTAAATTTTTACCACCCACAGCCATACATAGTAAGTAAGTAAGTAAGTTTAATTTATATAGCGCACTTTCTCCAACAGGACTCAAGGTGCTTGATCACATGGTAATCATCATCATTATCAATGGCTGCCAGGCTGTGTGTGGTATAGCCATTGATAATGTGATGTCCAGGCACAGGGGCGTAGCTCCAATTTTTGCGCCTCCCCGCTGGATAATCCCCCCCTCCCCCCTAAATTTAATGCTGCCTTCCCGTTCTTACCCTGCCTCCCCCGCCGCGCCTGTATTCGACCGGGAGTCAGGAACGCATATCTACTAATCTGCGTCCCTGCGCCTGGCTAATTGAGTCAAATGTCTATTACAAAATGGTCGCCTCCTTACAGCAGACCGTTTGTAAGGATACTAGAGGAGGCCGTCGCTGCCTCCTCTAGCATCTTTACAAATGGGGCTTCTTGCTCGATGCCAAGGGGGACTGGAATTTCTCATTGCCAAGGGGGACTAAAATTTCTCGTTGCCAAGGTGGACTGACTGCATGTCCGGAAGATGTCAATATCGTTACCAAAGAGTGGGGGGAGGGGAAGTGCATGAGCAGAGCATGGTGTTCCTCCTGGAGAGGGTCATATTGGGAGGTATTTGGGTTGAAGGGTGATATTGATGGATTGGGGGCATTAGATATTTTGACAAATCCGGTGATGTCAGCTGCTCGCCCCCTGTGCCTATGTCACCTGGAAATTCTCCATGGGAATGCCCAGCACACCACCACAGCAAAGCCCCTTACGCATTATGCCATGGTAGAAGCAGTGATATAAGTTTCCTATCAAATTAACATGGGAAATGTTTAGTCTTAAAATAATTTTTTTTCTTCAAATTTGTTCTAGTGCAGATTAGAAAATGAAAACGAAGTATTTAATTGCTATGGGTATCACATTCAGTGCCGGATTTATCACTAGCCCCGTGAGGCACCTATCATGGACCAGCCAGTCGCCACCAACCTGGCACTCCGAATTGACATCCGGGCAGAGAGCTTCCCGGCTCCCCCCCCCCCTCTCGATCTGCAGCACTCCCCCGCTCGTTCCCTCCCTGCTGCGCCGAGCCGTCGGCACCCTAGCTACAGAGCAGTTGTCGGATTGTGCAAGCAGCCTACACCTCAGTCACTGGCTGTGCGCGCAGGCTGTTCAAGGAGGCGGGATCCGGGCAGCGTGTGCTGCTGTCTGCTGTGTGGAGAGGCAGACTCAACGACGGAGACTGAACACATAAAGTAGCTGCTGGGCTGACCTTCTACTGTACTTCAAAATAAGTAGGCAGACGGCTCTTCAATCGATTATCATTTTTGGCAGGCTCTGGGTCATATGTATGTATATATATATTCCATTGACAAAAAACCTTACGGTTTCACATGTCCCATTAAGGCTTCTTACACATGATCTGGAATTTCTGAAACCTGTTGTAACTCTTCCACTCAAACGCCAAAAAGCAATGAAATTCCGATCATTAAGGCTGACGCCTTAATGGACGTGTTCCTTGCGCAATACAGATATGGTACGCCATCACAGCCTGTGGGTAAGTGCAGATTCAGCACTCTCACAGAGTGAGATTGCTGTCACTCACACAATGGTGGAGCTGCTAATTCACAGATTTGTGTGCTCATTGGAATACACACATGCAGTCTATGCAACTGAAGGTCTGAGCAGTTATGTGGCGCACTCATCCTTATACTGTAATTACCCGCAATCATCTAAAACTGTCTATACCGTACCTCCGAGTTACTATAGTGTTCATTCTAGCACCTGCCATCTTTGAAAATCCATGCAGTTCCTCTTCCCAGCCTGGGGCGTAGCTGTCTGCTGTAGTGCTTCTAGCACAGTGTGGTCTGTATATCAGCACTGCAAACCAGACCTTTGCTAGAAACACTACAGCAGACAGCAACACCCCAGACAGGTTAGAGAAACTGCATATGTTTTAAAAGATAGCGGGTGCTAGAATAAACACTATTACTAGAACTATCCCACTGAGGGTCCAACATCTTTTACACCCACTACATATATCCATTTAATTTAGTATTCACATGCAGTTACCAAAAACATCTTTCATAATTGCAAAAACTATAATGCTCCCAACTACTATGCATCTACACTTTCTTCTCCTATACGCCTTCATGTTGTTCTGTCTTCCCCGATGCCTACTGCTGTGTGTATTGCCTCTTCTGCACCAATGTGTCTTTCCCCATCTGCGCTGCCCTGTCTTTCCACACAGATGCCACTGGCTTCCCTCTATTAGTGATACTCTGTCTCCCCCTCCATCCATGCTGCTCTGCCCGCCTCATCCATGACACAGTTTCCCTCCATCTGTGCTGCTCTGTTTTCCCTTTATCCCCTTTGCTCTGAACCCCCTCCCCCATCAGTGCTGTCTTTCCTCCAACTGCTCCTCTGTTTACCACCCAATCGCATCACTCTGTCTTTCCTTCCCCAATCTGTGCCACTCTTTTCCACCCATCTGCTTTGTTAGTCCCCCATCAGTGCTGCTTAGCCTTCCTCCCATCTACGCATTTCTATTGCTCACCACCCGCACCACACTGTCTCCTACCCCAATCAACACCACTTTTACCCCATCCTCTCGGCTCTGTTTACTGCTCAGATCTTTAGTTGCATAGACTGCATGTGTGTATTCCAATGAGCACACAAATCTGTGAATTAGCAGCTCCACCATTGTGTGAGTGACAGCAATCTCACTCTGTGAGAGTGCTGAATCTGCACTTACCCACAGGCTGTGATGGCGTACCATATCTGTATTGCGCAAGGAACACGTCCATTAAGGCGTCAGCCTTAATGATCGGAATTTCATTGCTTTTTGGCGTTTGAGTGGAAGAGTTACAACAGGTTTCAGAAATTCCAGATCATGTGTAAGAAGCCTTAATGGGACATGTGAAACCGTAAGGTTTTTTGTCAATGGAATTTCATAGTTTTTTTTCAATTTATTTTTTTAATTCAGAAATCTAAAATTTCACTGTAAGAATAAACATTTGAATTTTTAAATGTTTAACGATAACACACCCCTGGCAACGAGCATTACCCCTCGCCACAAGAATTTCAAACCCCTGGCAATGAGCATTACAAACCCCTGGCAATGAGTATGACACCCGTCCCAGTGTATGAAACCCCTGTCAACAGGCAAGACATCCAGCCCATGAATAAAATAATAATAAACAAGTAAGTGTGTAACAAGAGGCAGAACTAGCGAAATGTGGGCCCAAGTGCAAAAATATGCTCCTCCCCATACTCAAAATAGGAACAGTGTGAGCCGAAGGCACCCTATAATTCTCTACTCCCATACCACACCACTTCCACTGTCCCCAACATACTACACATCCCATAACTCCTACCCCCATCCCCTGCTCACATCAGTAGGGTGCGCATGCGCGTAGCTGCAGTGACATCTTACTTGTGTATACTTGCAGCCAGTGCTTTGTACAAAAATAGGTTCAGGAACTCTCTGGGAAGGAGCAGAGTGGGCAGAGCTTTTGCAGGGGTGGGGCTTCAAACAGTGTGAAGCCTACCAGTACTTTGAGCAAGATTTTTTTAAACACCTCCATCCACAAATGTGGCGACTGTGCTCCATTTTTCATATGCCCCACACCGTGATTCCCATTATACATATGCACCACATCTTGATGCCCATTATTCATATGCCACACACCGTGATGTCCAATGTACATATGCCACGCATCATGATGCCCATTACACATATGCTACCCCCCATGATGCCCATTATACATATGCCACACATCGTGATGCCAATTACACATAATGCCACACACCGTGATGCCCATTATACAGATATCACACACCGTGATGCCCATTACACATATGTCACACACTGTGATGCCCATTACACATATTCCACACATCGTGATGCCTATTATACATATTTCACACACCGTGATGCCCATTACACATATGTCATACACCGCAATGCCCATTATACATGTGCCACACACCATTATGCTGAGAAGTGCAACATTATCGGATGAGATTGGCTAGATGTGGGGCACTGGGCTGAGGATGGTTGGGTAGATTGGGGTGTACTGGGGAAGGAGGATGGTTGAGTAGATGGAGGGACACTGGGCTGGGCACAAGGGGTTGGCAGCACTGACCTTGGCTTTGCTTGTCTGCCCATGCATATTGTAGGACCTCAGCTCTGGCTGCTGCTACTTGAAGCTCCCAATCACTGTGACTCATGATGAGTGCTGCTGACAGGGGGAGGGTGCCATTGAGTTACCCCCTGCTGGGTCTTAGATCATATCAGCACTGGGACTGGTACCGGCTATGGGAGCTGCTCAGCTACATCCTAGCACAGCCATTACCCCATTTTCAAAATACAGTCAACAGGTATCTGCAGTTGGAACAGAACCTATAATGTGTACATATACAGTAAGATGGTGTGTGTGAAATTGCGCTCATTGATGCTGGGAATCTAGTAACATAGTTATCTCACGTACCCTTCCCAAATCTGTGTGATCTAGTGCACTGACCCCACAGCACCATTCCAGGGCATTGATTTTGGATGGCCAGAGTAGATGGCAGGCACAAAAGTACACTTGCTGGGAGGATTAGCAGCAGGGTGTCAGGAGCGGGTGGGAGCAGAGAACAGACCGATGGTGAGTGCCGGAGCAGCCCTGGGAACAGGAGCGGAGTGGAAAACTCATTAATTATGCAGAGGAGTGGACATACAGGGTGCACGATCCCTGCGTGTGACTCTGTAACCCAATACTACTACATGCCAGGGCAGTACCATTATTTAACCCTCTGTGTGGCAGTGCCACCTGTGCGGGCAGCATAGGCATATTCTTAGGAGGTGCACCCTTGGAGGGGCATGTCCATCACTGCCTACTGGGCGTGTCCATCACCGTCTACTAGGCATCAATGCAAACTACACTAAATAGAAGGTGACTTATTTATGTATATGCGCTTCAGAATTAATCATTCCCCCACACATACTAGAAACAAGGACAGTGCGCTGCAAAAATGTACATGCCCATTACACATTAAGCCACACACCGTACTTCACATTACACAAAATGCTGCACATTGTGATTCCCATTACACAATATGCTGCACACCGTGATGACTATTACACAATATGCTTCACAGTTATGCACATTACACAATATGTTGCACACTGTTATACCCATTACACAATATGCTGCACACTGTTATGCCCATTACATATTATGCCACACATTGGGGGTTATTCTGCTTGGTGCGATGGGACTGTACGTAGTCGGTTCGGTTTTTTTTTGCATCTGCGCACGCGTAGCTTTCGCTATGCGCATGTGCGGCGACCTCACACCGCTCAGGGACGGGTCTCTCCGTGCGAAAAAAACTGTCCGCAAGAGTACGTCATTGTGGGCGGCATGTGGGCGTTTTTATGGGAGCGGCCGGAATAATGAGGAAAACTGGGCGTAAACATGGGCGTACACAGGGGTGTGCACACAAAATGGCCTGTTTTTGGCCCAAAATGCACGGTGCGTTCGCCGATCGAGGCGTTGTGGCACCGTGCATTTTGGGCCAAAAACAGGCGGACGCCAAAGAGTGCTCCTGACCAGAGCTACCGCATGAGAGCGGACGCCTGGGTCTGCTAATTAAAGCCGAATACAAGTAAATTACATACACCTGAATGCAATAAGCAATGCTGCTATAACCAGGGCTATTTTTCAGCAGGCTCCAGCAGGAACTGAGGCCCTTATTCTAGTTCACTCTTTCTGACAAAATATTTCTTAGATGGACAAAACCATGTGCACTGCAGGTGAGGCAGGTGTAAAACCCACCCAAATCTAATTATCTCTGCACAAGTAACACCTGCCTCACCTGCAGTGCACATGGTTTTGTCCATCTAAGAAATATTTGGTCAGAAAGAGTGAACTAGAATAAGGGCCTCAGTTCCTGCTGGAGCCTGCTGAAAAATAGCCCTGGCTATAACCATCTCACATATTCAGAAAGTGTTTTTGTATACTTTAAAAAGCAGGACACTCAATTCACAGAAGTCGACATGTGTCAACTTTTTCACTGTAACACAAACATACCAGTTTTTTATTAGGAAAAAGACACATAAACCACATCTAAGAGCAACAATGATGTTTTTTGGACTCAATTTCTACTTGCACTGTGGCGTACGCTCAGATATACGGAAGGTGCCGGTGTGAAAACGGACCAGACCCGTCCGTATACGGTGGCGTACGCTCAAGTGTACGCCACTCCCCATTGTCGGTGTTTGTGACCGTCCGTGTGTGACTGTTCTGTGGGCAGACTTACTCTCACCGTGAGCGTACGGGAAATGTACGGTGTGACGGACCGTATGCACGTTTCACCGATCCGATCAGAATAAGGCCCATTGTTACGTGTAATGCCCCCAGTACTCCTGACTATAAACTTAATGCCACCAGTAGTGCACCTGACCTTACACAATGCCTACAAAAGTGCTACTTACATTTTTGCTGCTTCACTGCTGCTGTTATGTGGATGGGAAGGGGGAGAAAAGAGACAGCCTTGCAGCTTCCCCACTCTGCACTGCTGCCAGTGGTGAGGCAACCAATGCCAGAGGGACGGGGTTGGAGCAGAGGAGGTAAGAGGCACCTTCTGCTCTCAGCTGAGGGGGGTCCATGTGTTCCAGAGCTGCTGGCAGGCCAGCTCCGGTGGGATGGGGAGGAGAGGCAGCTTCCGCCTCGAGTGGAAGGGGGCTTCTCTACAACCAGGACCCTCTCAAACCAGATTTATTTCTGATTGGGATTATCTCCCAAGTGGTGGTTTGAGAGGGTCCTGGATGTAGGGAAGTCACAACGGGTCACCTTTGCGAAAGCTGCAGATAGCAGCAAAATGCTTCAGCTGCTCTGCAGTGAACCAGACAGCTGCAATTTACAGTATTCCTTAAAGACTTGGATATCATCAGTCGGTGAGGACTTTTTGTATATAATTGATTCAATCATTATCCCTCCAATGGGTGAACTCCAATAAGGCTGATCCATAGACTGGCAATCAGAAATAAGAGTTATTATTAATTCCAACCATATTGCACTTCTGGTTACTCAATATTCATTGTTTTTAATGCTCTAGAGTTATTAAATTTATTTTATTTATTATACACCTGACCACTTGTTACTTATGCGCAGTTAAACCTCTTCCTGTTTTCCATTCCACATGTCGGCTAGCCTTGTAAATTTAAATGGTGACGGGTACAGCCCTAGTGTCTTTCATTACTTCTGCACATGCACTGGACACACAGATCACTGCACGTCCAGGGCCTTATTCTGGTTGATTCGGTCAGATGCATATTTTTGGAAAGGAACCGAGTGTTCTTAGCCCCGACTTCCGTATGGATCGCTCACACCGTCCGAATGCGGTAAGACGCCGACCGAACGGGACGCGAGTGGATTTTTCCTATGCACACCTCCTCCATCTTTGGGAACCTCCCCCATCATTCGATGGTCACCGACCATCGAATGCTGGACCGAATGGTCAGGCAGCACCGAGTGCTCCAGACCACTGGGGCATTTCTCCATGCAAAAGCAGGGATATGGGCGGGCAGCTGGCTTCCGGCTATGTCATATGTCCGCCCCCCACACGTTTGTCACGGCCGGATTACCATATGTACGGCCAGCGTTTTCATGGGAACGCCCATGAAACGCGGGGCATACGCATATGGTAATGAGGCCAAACAGCCCTTCACGCCCCTCTCCACCCCCTGTTCGGATTGCTCCGACTGATCGTTTTCTGTACAGAATTCACGCCGTATTCGGACGTGCGCGGCGTTCGCACATGCGCAGATACGCCTCTGCACATGCGCAAACACCAACCATCGGCCGTCCGTCCGCATTCGGAGCCATCCGACTCAACCAGAATAACCCCTACAGTGACTGTCTGAGAAGAGCCGGCCTTAGCCATTTTGATGCCCTAGTCAAAATTTTGCCTGCTGCTAGTTCTATCTCTGATACAGAACCCCTGATACAGCAAAGCATCTGTAACTCAGCAGCACTGATCACCGCAGCAGCCAGCAACACCCACCATCCACTGGCATATCCATAATGGGTGCAAGGTGTGCAGCACACATGGTCCTCTGGGCCCTGGGGGCCCCACACGCTGTACACCCTGCACCCATTTCATTCTACTCATCGTTGGTTCATTAGAGCAGCGGTAAAGATCACTGGGAAAATGGCTGCGTAGTGACCCAAATTCACATTACATAGCACGCAGTGACCCATATTCATATTACACAGCGCGTAATAACCCATATTCGCGTCACACAGCATGTAGTGACTCATATTTGCATTGCACAGCAAGTAGCGACCCATAGTCACATTACACAGCATAGAGACCCATATTCGCTTAACACAGCATTTAGTGACCCAAACTCACATTACACAGCACGTAGTGACCCATATTCACATTACACAGTGCGTAGTGACCCATAGTCCAGGGCTGTAACTAGGGGGGGGGGGGGGCTGTGGGGTCACACGAACCGGGCGCTGTAGGGGGGGTGCGCTAGTGTGAGCAGCCTACACAATCAGCGGAAGCAACGTGGAGCTAGCGTTGCAATCTATGTCTGCGGCGGCCACTCCAAAGATGGCCGCCGCCTTGAAGAAGACAGACACTAGAGGTGGGCTTGACCTCTAGTGTCTGTGACTGTGATGAACACAGCGCGCCCAGCGATACGCGCTGGAGCGGGACCTACCCTGCCTGTCTCCTCAGCGGCACCATGGGGGAAGCTACATCTCCCTCCCCCTGCAGCAGCGCCGTGGAGGAACTGCAGATCTCTTCCTCCAAATCCTCTTGCAAGCCAGAGCCTCTCGGGTGCACAGCCCGACTGCCGCCCCGGGCGCCGAAACACATAGTTTCGGCCCTACATAGTCACATTACTCATCGCATAACGACCCATATTCACATTACACAGCATGTAAATATTAGACAGCACGTAGTGGCCCATATTCACATTACACAACACACAGTAACCCAAAGTCACATTACACAGCGCGTAGTGACCCATATTCACATTTCACAGCACATAGTGACCATATTCACATTACACAACACACAGTAACCCATAGTCACATTACACAACACACAGTAACCCATAGTCACATTACACAGCGCGTAGTGACCATATTAACATTACATACCGCATAGTAACCATATTCACATTACACAGCGCATAGTGACCCATATTCACATTACACAGCGCATTGTGAATATATTAACATTACACAGCACGTAGTGACCCACAGTCACATTACACAGAGCATAGTGACCCGTAGTCACATTACACAGCGCATAGGGACCCATATTCACATTACACAGCACATAGTGACCCATAGTCACATTGCACAGCACATAGTAACCCATAGTCACATTACACAGCACGTAGTGATGCATATTCACATTACACAGAGCATAGTGACCAGTAGTCACATTACACAGTGCATAGTGACCCGTAGTCACATTACACAGCGCGTAGTGACCATATTCACATTACACAGCACATAGTGACCATAGTCACATTACACAACACACAGTAACCCATAGTCACATTACACAACACACAGTAACCCATAGTCACATTACACAGCGCGTAGTGACCATATTAACATTACATACCGCATAGTAACCATATTCACATTACACAGCGCATAGTGACCCATATTCACATTACACAGCGCGTTGTGAATATATTAACATTACACAGCACGTAGTGACCCACAGTCACATTACACAGCGCGTAGTGACCCATAGTCACATTACACAGAGCATAGTGACCCGTAGTCACATTACACAGCGCATAGGGACCCATATTCACATTACACAGCACATAGTGACCCATAGTCACATTGCACAGCACATAGTAACCCATAGTCACATTACACAGCACGTAGTGATGCATATTCACATTACACAGAGCATAGTGACCAGTAGTCACATTACACAGTGCATAGTGACCATATTAACATTACACAGCGCATAGTAACCATATTCACATTACACAGAGCATAGTGACCCATAGTCACATTACACAGCACATAGTGACCCATATTCACATTACACAGAGCATAGTGACCAGTAGTCACATTACACAGCGCTTAGTGACCCATATTCACATTACACAGAGCATAAATACCAGTAGTCACATTACACAGCGCGTAGTGACCCATAGTCACATTTCACAGCACATAGTGACCATATTCACATTACACAGCACATAGTGACCCGTAGTCCCATTACACAGTGCGTAGTGACCCATATTCACATTATACTTTACAGCGCGTAGTGACCCATAGTCACATTAAACATCGCGTAGTGACCCATATTCGCATAGCACAGCACATAGTGACCATATTCTCATTACATAGCACATAGTGACCCGTAGTCCCATTACACAGTGCGTAGTGACCCATAGTCACATTATACTTTACAGCGCGTGGAGACCCATAGTCACATTAAACATTGCGTAGTGACCCATATTCGCATAACACAGCACATAGTGACCATATTCACATTATAAAGCACGTACTGACCCATATTCACATTACACAGCACATAGTGACCATATTCACATTACACAGCACAAAGTGACCCATATTCACATGGGTGCCGGACGGCTCCCCGACAGTCTGGATTCTGACAGTAATTCCTCCGATGTCGGAATCCCGACTGCTCCCTCGTGGGGGTCCACGACCCCCATAGAGGGAGAATAAAATAGGTGGCGAGCACAGCTCGCCACCGTGCCCGCAGCGTGGCGAGCGCAGCGAGCCCGCAAGGGGCTTCATTGCACTCCCCACGCTGTGCAGTCAGGATTCCGACGTCTGAGTAATGACTGTCAGAATCCCGACTGTCGGGGAAATATACCACACCCATTCACATTACACAGCACGTACTGACCCATAGTCATATTGTACAGCACATAGTAACCGATAGTCCCACTGCAAAGCACGTAGTGACCCATAGTCACATTGCACAGCACGTAGTAACCCATAGTCACATTGTACAGCACTTAGTAACCCATAGTCACATTGCACAGCACGTAGTGACCCATAGTCATATTGTACAGCACATAGTAACCCATAGTCCCACTGCACAGCACGTAGTAACCCATAGTCACATTGCACAGCACATAGTAACCCATAGTCACATTGCACAGCACGTAGTGACCCATAGTGACATTGCACAGCACGTAGTGACCCATAGTCCCATTACACAGTGTATAGTGACCCATAGTCCCATTACACAGCGCATAGTGATCCATCATTTAATTACACAGCTTGTAGTGACCCATATACACATAGCACAGGATGTAGTGACCGATATTCATAATATATAGTGCGTAGTGACCCAATCACATTACACATCGGATACAAACCCATAGTAACATTATATAGGGGGCGGGCATTCGGAAGGCGGCATTCCGCTCGCTAAGCAGCAAAAGAACACTGCTTAGCAAGCGATCCTGAATCAGGCCCCTTGTTCTCCTCAATTACTAGTACGCTCTCACACACTGGTGCCTCCTCAGTCCCTGCACAAATTACCTTCAGCCAGGAGCAGCATGCCACAGATCAGTGGGCAGGGCTGCACTTCAGCTTCACTATTTCACAGAAAAAAGCTACCCCATCCCCAGGCACAAGCAAAGTAAGTGTAACGCAATGGTTTTCAAAAGGGGGCGTGGCCACGGGGGTCCGCAATTAGGCCACGCCCCCTTTTAAAAACTATCCCGGTAAACGAGCCCAGGCAAGGGCGTAACTATCATAGGTGCAAGGGGTGCAGCTGCTATGGGGCCCAGAGCTGAAGGGGGCCCATCTTTACTGTCCAAGTAATATGTTTTACATACATTTATCACCATCAGTTGCTAAATAGGGGGCCCTTACAAGCTTTTGCTATGGGGCCTACGAATATCTAGTTACGCCCCTGAGCCCAGGCCACTGCAAGCCGCCTGGGGGAGGGGAGGGGGCACTGATGTAAGCACCCATTTGATGCTACCCACGGCTACCTTGCTGCATGTACTAGTCCTGTTGCTCCTGCACGTAATTATCTGCCGGCTGATGACCTCAGCTGGGACAGAGAGACAGTGTGACTGCACTCACCACCTGTAGTCCTCTCTTGGGTCCTCCTATGCCCAGACCTGCAAATAACTACCTGTCTGCCCGGTTCCTGTGCCCCATGTTTGCGTGTCATTATGCCATCAGCCATCTGCATTAGCTGGGCATGTATGTGTATGAAGTATACTATATATATTCATATTTATATATAAGAAACTGTGAATATCGCTTCACAGTCGGCCATCTTGGTACACCCAAGTGAAGCTCATCAGTGTACTGCTCCCCCTGCTGGTGGCATTGTGCGCATGCGCAACAAGTTGGCGCTCCTATCTTTATAATGGGGGACGTTTCACTAAATTATAAAAAAACTGTACCTATCTGAAAATCCTCAACCCCAAAAGGCACTCAACTGGGACAATATCTACCTAATAAAACAAACCCCAAGCCTCAATTGTTCCTCTACCCTGAGTTATGCCTTCCCAAAAAACCCTTATAGACTAACATGGGTGACAAGTTGTCATTTCTGGAGTGTCAGAAAAAAACTGACAGTTGGAAGTTTAGATCGCTCCCAATTGGTCATTTTTTTATATTTCGCCCTGAAATTTGGCACGCAGCACCGGTTGACGATTCTACGCGTACGTGCCAAATTTCAGCTCAGTACGTCCAGTCACTTTTGAGGTGCAGTCCCTCAAACACCATGCCCGCATCCGAAAAGTTCCCTATGGGAAAAATCCGTTCGTTGGATTCAGCCTTAATATAAGGGCACTACCGTGCCCTTAAAATATATATATATATATATATATATATACTGTGTGTATATACACACATATATATATATATATATATACTGTGTGTGTGTGTGTATATATATATATATATATATATACTGTGTGTGTATGTATGTATATATATATATATATATGTGTGTGTTTGTATTTTTATATATATATATATATATATATATATATATATATGTATGTATTTATTTATTTTTTTGGTGTGTATGTATGTATGTATATCCAATAAATACGGTCCACCAGCAGTCAGGATGTAGGCAATCAGAATACTAATGCCAGAATCCCGATGGATGCACCCCCCCCTCCCAACTCTGCCTTATCTGCAGCCTAACTGTCCCCACCAATGTGCCACCGCCTAAAGCTAGCCCCCGGCCCCACATTCTAAATCTAAACTGGCTTTCTAGGTGCTAACACCTACTCCCAGTTTAACCCCCCCTTATTTTCAGTACCCACCCCCAGAGCTTTGATCCAGCGGCAGTTATGTGTGGCCCAATATGTAATGGGCATTAAGGTGTAGTGCACAATGTGTTATGGGCATTACGGTGTGTGGACAATGTATAATTGGCATTTCGATGTATGTCACAATGTGTAATGGGCATCACGGTGTATGCACAGTTTGGGACAGAAAGAAATGTCGCTGTGTGGTGCACCAAAAGTAAAGAGTCAATTAAAATGTAACTTTTAATGTTATAGATTTCTAAAAGTATAGCGAAATATAAAAAACACAAAACAGAGATGACATACAAATGAAACTTAAAAAAGGATATATATTATCCTTACAATGTGGGGTCCCACACTCCTAATATTCAATTCCCACTAGTGTTGGAGTACACGATCCGTCTATTAAATGTCTCGTATTTTTATATACGCGGCGGGCATTAGATATGTATCATAAATTACCCCTTTCATAGGGGAGAGTTTGGTACAAGTTTAAGGTTGGCTGTTTCCCAGAAAAAGTTTGGTATTGTAGCACACTTTAATATTATGCCGAGAATAGATAATTAGGCAAAGTTATGCCAGGAATAGATAATCAGGCAAAGTGTCTACATGAGCGTGTCGATTGAACCAATCTAGCATTAATAATATATGCACACACTAGGAACGTCTAGTGATAGAGTAGTCCTACCCACAAAAAATAATAATTTTAATACAGTCCCTGGAGTACAATGTATCTGATTATTAGACACTATGTCTCACTATGTATTGGGGCTGTATAGCAGAATACATGCGTTTAATTAATCCCTGGAGTACAGCGTATCTATTTTGGGACACACTGACTCACGATATATCAGGATTAAATACCATTAATTCCTCAGTAATTTATGTTCAGTATGGTCTGCAGTGTAATTTGCAGATACACTGTCACAATAATTGTGTCACTGGTTTTAATATAAGCAATACAAACAAGATGGTGTTTGGTGCGTTTTCATTTATTTATTGAGTATATTAACTTATTCGTTCTCATCCAAATAAAATGTTTTCTGACAAAGTGTATAATAAATGTCAGTAATTGCTGGGTGTGTGGCGTTCACATATTACTCCCAGGCGCTTCAAATGACAGTTAATATCACATTAATCAAATGTTATGCGGTACCAGTGGGGATCATCAAGTGACAGTGGTGGTATTTTAAACACAATGAATCTGGGTATTTAGTAATAGTATTTCAGTAAATAGTGGCAGGTTTTTTACTGGGATTAAATGATCACATTAAGCTGCCAGTGTTGCGATCACACGCCCGTCGGCTACGTATACCGTGGCGTGGATCGTTACACATTAGTTAGATACAAGACCCGCAATGTGGAATCCACAGTCCCTGGAGCACGGCGTGCTTGATAATTTGCACGCTGTCTCACAGTATGTAAGACTGGATTATTACTTGCAATAGACAATAGGCGCCCTTCAGCCAACGGGCTGCTAGTTAATGCGCCCGCTCAATAGCGTTTCTATTAAAATTATCTAAGCTAGACAGATCAAAATGTACATTTCAATTAGGGTAAGGGAGTGGGGATAGCCCACGAAGTGTACGGTCGGCGTACGCTTCGCTAATGAGCTTCATTAGCGAAGCGTACGCCGACCGTACACTTCGTGGGCTATCCCCACTCCCTTACCCTAATTGAAATGTACATTTTGATCTGTCTAGCTTAGATAATTTTAATAGAAACGCTATTGAGCGGGCGCATTAACTAGCAGCCCGTTGGCTGAAGGGCGCCTATTGTCTATTGCAAGTAATAATCCAGTCTTACATACTGTGAGACAGCGTGCAAATTATCAAGCACGCCGTGCTCCAGGGACTGTGGATTCCACATTGCGGGTCTTGTATCTAACTAATGTGTAACGATCCACGCCACGGTATACGTAGCCGACGGGCGTGTGATCGCAACACTGGCAGCTTAATGTGATCATTTAATCCCAGTAAAAAACCTGCCACTATTTACTGAAATACTATTACTAAATACCCAGATTCATTGTGTTTAAAATACCACCACTGTCACTTGATGATCCCCACTGGTACCGCATAACATTTGATTAATGTGATATTAACTGTCATTTGAAGCGCCTGGGAGTAATATGTGAACGCCACACACCCAGCAATTACTGACATTTATTATACACTTTGTCAGAAAACATTTTATTTGGATGAGAACGAATAAGTTAATATACTCAATAAATAAATGAAAACGCACCAAACACCATCTTGTTTGTATTGCTTATATTAAAACCAGTGACACAATTATTGTGACAGTGTATCTGCAAATTACACTGCAGACCATACTGAACATAAATTACTGAGGAATTAATGGTATTTAATCCTGATATATCGTGAGTCAGTGTGTCCCAAAATAGATACGCTGTACTCCAGGGATTAATTAAACGCATGTATTCTGCTATACAGCCCCAATACATAGTGAGACATAGTGTCTAATAATCAGATACATTGTACTCCAGGGACTGTATTAAAATTATTATTTTTTGTGGGTAGGACTACTCTATCACTAGACGTTCCTAGTGTGTGCATATATTATTAATGCTAGATTGGTTCAATCGACACGCTCATGTAGACACTTTGCCTGATTATCTATTCCTGGCATAACTTTGCCTAATTATCTATTCTCGGCATAATATTAAAGTGTGCTACAATACCAAACTTTTTCTGGGAAACAGCCAACCTTAAACTTGTACCAAACTCTCCCCTATGAAAGGGGTAATTTATGATACATATCTAATGCCCGCCGCGTATATAAAAATACGAGACATTTAATAGACGGATCGTGTACTCCAACACTAGTGGGAATTGAATATTAGGAGTGTGGGACCCCACATTGTAAGGATAATATATATCCTTTTTTAAGTTTCATTTGTATGTCATCTCTGTTTTGTGTTTTTTATATTTCGCTATACTTTTAGAAATCTATAACATTAAAAGTTACATTTTAATTGACTCTTTACTTTTGGTGCACCACACAGCGACATTTCTTTCTGTCCCAAACTGTGCATGCAACTTTTGATGTCCAGTGGTAGCACACCCTCAAATGTTATACAAATCTAATGATCCAAATACCTACTGAGGGGCCAACATTCTTGACCTACATTCACCCCTTCCTGTGCGACTACCAACCTTCCTCTCTAAATATGCATCACGGTGTATGGCACAATGTTTAATAGGCATTATGGTTTATGGCACAATGCGTAATGGGCATTATGGTGTATGCAGTGGCGTAACTATAGCTCCGCAGCCCCCGCGGTGGCGGGAGGGGGGGCGCAGAGAAATTGGGGGCGCCGCCGGGGGGCTGCGGGGCTATAGTTACCCGCGGTCTGCGTCTCGCCCGGCTCTCTGTTGGGACCTGCCTGACCGTCACGGTCCCGGCCGGCTCCTGCTGCAATGAAAACTGACAATTAGAAAATGCCTGCCCCCATACTGCAGACAGTTTTCTGTCTGCAGTATGGGGGCAGCCATTTTCTAAGAGTGAGTTTTCATTGTAGCAGCAGGAGCCGTCCGGGACCGTGACGGTCAGGCAGGTCCCGACAGAGAGCCGGGCGAGACGCAGACCGCGGGTAAGAAGGGGGGGCAGGGTAGGTGTGTGCGGGGGTGGGGGCGCCGAATAAACGTGCGGCGGGGGTGCGCTAAATAGTTAGTTATGCCCCTGGGTGTATGTCACAATGTGTAATGGACAGTGTGTCTAAGGGGTTCTAGCTAGCACGTTGTATCTAGGGGGCGGCCAAAAATGTTGTACCTAGGGGCGACCTGAGCCCTAAATTCGCCCCTGATCACATTATGCTATACGGTAAGAAGAGGAAGAAGACGGGTATTGAAGATGCTCTGTTTACAGACATTTCTATTGCTATTTGTAGTGATTACTGGGGGCAGTGGAGCCCCAATTCGGGCAACTGCAGATCACTTGGCCCAAGGAAATAGAGGAGTAGACATTGATTATGAGGAGTTGAATCCATCAGACTATAAAGTCTGCCAGATGAAGTGATAGCTGAAAGTGACCTAAAGTGATAGCTGAAAGTGATTCTGTTGATGAGCTGAGAGAAGAACTGAAGATAGAGAACGCCAATTATTTGATGAGCACATGCTCAGCAGTTGCCATTAACTTTCTAGTGTGTTTTTGTGTTTCTAGTGCATCTTTATATAGTGCAGCATATTCTGTTGCGCTTTACAAAAGAGACAGTGATACAACAAACAGGGTATTTACAGACAGTCAAAATGTAGGAGGGCCCTGCTCGCAAGCTTACAATCTATAGGGAAATAGGCTTGGATACATAAGGATAGATACTGTATTCTTTATTGCATCGATTCCACCAGAATGCAAGGTTCCGTGACTGGTTCTGGAATTTGATAAGCTTGCCTGAAGAGTTTACAGGGAACGTTTATTTATATGGCCTGCAAGGTTTTCACAGCTCCTAACAACATATAGTATATAAACTTACAACACACTTACAACTTAGCAAAAAAGATTTGCAATTAACCAGCGCTTTGGAGATAATACATAAAAAATTATCTGTAATGTAGCATCTCTATTCTCTGCCTGTGACTCTTCTGGGTATAGATTAGAAGTGAACTTACAGTGCACTTCAATTCAGGTATGCCCGTAACGGTTTCTTTAAGGTAAACTTCACAGTGCAGGAAATGCCAACATGAATTCAACTTACATGAGAATTCGCTCTTGCGTTCATATAAGAGGTTTCTTTATCAATAGATGGTCGTAGACGTCAGGAAACAAGTAGGTAGGATTTATTACATTATGGGGGGGGGGGGATCTTAGAATGCACACCCAATATACATGAGGTGCTATTATGCTGGGACTTGTAGTTCTGCAAAGAAAAACATGTGGTGCAGATGCACACTCCATATTATTAATCAATCAATTAATAACAGAGGTTCTTGGTATATTAATTGGCCAAGAAATATTTGCCCACCAACCAGCTTCACGGTAAGCTCATTTCTGGTTGGTCCCTAATACTAAGTTTGGATCTGGGGTGCGGAACCCCAAAAACGCCAGCATAAGCAAGTCACCCCAGGGCAGCACACAAGTGAAAAAACTAAGCTAGAAGTGTGTTAATAAGATCCAAACTTAGTATTAGGGACCCACCAGAAATGAGGTTACCGTGAAGCTGGTTGGTGGGCAAATATTTCTTGGCCAATTGATATACCAAGAACCTCTGTTATTAATTGATTGATTAATAATATGGAGTGTGCATCTGCACCACATGTTTTTCTTTGCAGGATTTATTACATAAAAGATCCACGTATCCACACGACAAACAACGGTAAAAACGAGAGTCCAGATGAAGACAGTAGCTGATAGCGGGTGCCGGCGGCTTCTCCTTCCGTGCTGGGCATGCTGCAGACAACGCCGGGGGGAGATGATGGTGACGCTGCCGGAGTCCGTCCCGCTGTTCCTGCTCTTGCTGAATAGTATTGCGGCTCAATCAATGCGTTTCGGATATAGGGTATATCCTTTTTCAAGATGTGCCGCCTTGGCTGCAGGGAGATGCTTTTAACACCGGCCTGTTCCGTCACATGATGTTTGTTGGCCAATGGAAATCAACCTGTATCCGGCTTTAATCTATTAGCTACATCTGGGTATACTACACACATAATAAAGTATGTCTAAAATACCGAATTTAAAATGCATTGTTAATGAAAACACATATTTAAACATACAATAAAATTATCATAAAACTTCGCATAAAAAAAGTTTTAAATTTTTTTTTTACATGCAAGTGGTCACAAAAGTCGACATAGAGAAAAAGCCGACATACACCAAAATTTTTACAAAAAATTACAAAATTTGCACATTTAACAGGGTAAATACATTGATTTGATTTAGCGGCATAAAAAACATTATTTATAACTACACTGACTATTAACTCATTATGAGCCGGATATACATGAGAAGGGAAGAAAAGGGGAAAAAGCTGAAAACACATAGTTAGTGGTATATTGTTGGTACCATTCCACCCCCCTTATAATTCATATAAGCCATTTATATTCGTAATCTACATTAAGTCCTTTGGGGACCATGGTGTTGAGGTTGAATATACATTTCATTTCTAATTTTGCTAAATGTTCCTCAACATAATTTTTCCTCCAACTGGACTTACAGATTTTAATTCCACAAAATGACTTTAGACCTCTCATATCACAGTCATGTTTCTCCTTAAAGTGTAAAGACACATTGTGCAATTCGTAGCCTTTTTTAATATTCCGAGCATGTTCAGCCAAACGGTCTTTTAGCTGTCTGCTTGTACGTCCAACATACTGTTTACCGCAGTTGCACTCCAACAAATACACAACGTTCTTTGAATTGCATGTAATAAAGTCATTAATAGTGAAGTTTTCACTATTTGTATTAGACTTGTACTCTGTGGTTTTAGGAGCGAATTTACATGCTTTACACATTGGGCAAATACTGCAGCGGTAGAACCCTTTGGATAGCACTCTGGTTGTTCTTTTAAGAATGGTTTGAGCACTCCTAACCAGAATGTTACTCAAATTGTCCGCCCTGCGGTATACAAATTTGGGGCAGTGTCCCACATATTCTTTAAGGAGGGGATCCTCTGTGAGGACTCCCCAATGTTTAGTTATGAGCTTCTCCAGTTGTTTATGCTGAGAGGTGTACTTAGTAATAAAACGTACTTCACAATTAGCCGGTTTAATAGTTCTAGTGTTAGACACAGCTACCAGATTTTTATTGTAAGCTTCGTCCACCCAAACTGGATTATATCCTTTTTGGTTAAAATTTTCTCTCATTTCACCTGCTTGTACCTCATAATCGCTAGTGTTAGTGCAATTTCGTCTGAGCCTATAAAATTGACTTGATGGAATGCTCTTTATCCAATTGGCGTGATGATTACTCTCGCTGCTTATATAGGAGCAGCAGTCAGTCAGGCTTAGTGTAGTTTTTAGTACATATTTTGAGGTCATCAATAAAGATGGTTAAATCAAGAAAATTAACAGAAGATGGACTGATGGTGTATGTCAATTCTATATTTTGATCATTGTTATTTAGTTACACACAGAAGTCATTTAGGGTGTCTGGACCTCCCCTCCAGACGAACAGGAGGTCATCGATGTATCTGACCCATAGCACCAGGCTGGCATTTCAAGGGTGGTTGGACCAAATCTGCTCATCCTCCCACCTTGCCATGAACAGATTAGCATAGCTTGGTGCCAGCTATGGAAAGGAGGAATAGTGGGAGACTGGAAAGAGGAGGAATAGTGAGAGATAGGAGAGAGGAGGAATAGTGAGAGATAGGAGAGAGGAGGAATAGTGAGAGATAGGAAAGGAGGAATAGTGGGATAGAGGAGGAATAGTGGGAGATGGGAGAGGAGGAATAGTGGTAGACTGGAGAAATAGTGGGAGAGAGGTGGAATAGTGGGAGACGGGAGAGGAGGAATAGTGAGAGATAGGAAAGGAGAAATAGTGGGAGACTGGTGGAATAGTGGGAGACTGGAGAAATAGTGGGAGAGAGGTGGAATAGTGGGAGATGGGAGAGGAGGAATAGTGGGAGACTGGAGAAATAGTGGGAGAGAGGTGGAATAGTGGGAGACGGGAGAGGAGGAATAGTGAGAGATAGGAAAGGAGAAATAGTGGGAGACTGGTGGAATAGTGGGAGACTGGAGAAATAGTGGGAGAGAGGTGGAATAGTGGGAGACGGGAGAGGAGGAATAGTGAGAGATAGGAAAGGAGGAATAGTGGGAGACTGGAGAAATAGTGGGAGAGAGACGGGAGACGGGAGAGAGGTGGAAGACGGGAGAGGAGGAATAGGTATATGGGCTGTAGGACACATGGTTTGCCAGCACCCTCAGTCACCACTATTGCTGCCCCTATGGCTTGCTGTTGCCCAGTGAAAAATTGCAGACAGCGCCAGCTGATAACCATATCAGCACTATAATCTAAATACACTGCTGAGCATCCTGTGGTGCCAAGGCCACTGTCTCTGATGCTGCACCCTCTGCAGGTGATTGCCACATGCAGGCTCCCTATTATAGCATGGAAAAAGGGGCTGCATAGACTGGCTGCTGCTGGGACCAGATACAATTTTGTGGGGGAAAAAGGCAATCAAGCACCCCCCCATAAAATTGACTCACTATGTCCTCGCATAATAGTAATAATTACACAGACACAAATGTGACAGGCATCTTTTCTGGTGTACATTGGGGCAGGGATGGTGATCTCTGGGCATCTAGGTGACATCTTGCAGTGCCATATCTCCCAACATGACCCTCTCCAGGAGGGACACGATGCTCTGTTGCTCTTATTTATGATTACCATCACCTGTGTTGAAGCACTTCCTTATCAATTAACCTGTTAAACACAGGTGATGGTGATCATACATTTAAAGTGACGTCCAGGAACAGAGCATTGTGTCCCTCCTGGAGAAGGTCATGTTGGGAGGTATGCAGTGCCAGGGTACTTGCTGGACTACTCCCATCACAGCTGCTGTCATTTCAGTGGGCAGGGGAGGGCAAACAAGTGTGCGCGCGCACACACACACACAGTGACAAATAGAACACACTGTACATTTCCAGGAACCAGTGGATTACCTGTCATGCCCTTAACTGAAACCTATATAACGCTGGACTGGAGCTTCACAGGAAGGACAACGTGCAGGAGCCTGGGCAGGGAGAGTGTAGAGTCCCCAGCCCAGGCATACCAGTCGAGTGCCGAGCACATCAATCACCATCATCAGCTCTCTCTCTCTCTCTACTTACAGCATTCCGGCTCTGGCTGCTGCTGCCGGAGCTTAGTTCTGAGAGCTGACCTGGCACCTGACTGCTGTCGCTGATCTCTGGGGCTAGCTGGGGTCCCCGGATCCTGCGGGGCCTACAACGGTTGACATTGTTAAGAATCCCAGGATGGGATTCCTAAGTAATGTCCAGGGGTGTGGGCCCTTTCATTGCCACGGGCCTCGATGCACCGCTGGTATTTCCGCCCCTGACCTGAAGTAACCAATCGGGTTTCAGTATGTTTAATTGTTTAGGGTACAAATGGACATCTAGATTCAGTATGCCCCACACTTCTGAAGAAGGACGACTCGTCTGAAATGCATTAAGTGAGGCGCATATTATTTGACTTGTTTGCTGGACTGCTACCCCCCCTGCCTGGACTATTGGGAGACTGAGGATACCGGTGCCCGGAGTTCCCTGAATACAACATCTAGAGCCAAGGATGGATGGGAGAAGTTTTCTTGCAGCAGCTTTGCCTAAGGAAATTGTGATCATATGCTATTTTATCTACCGATATTGTGAGTTCCCTGTATAGAATAAAATTCTTTGTTATACTTGGATACTACACTATGATCCTTTTTTTGATATACCCTTAAATTCAATCCTCCCATTAATGTGGGAAAAAGGGTATATCATTTGTGTTGTTCTAGGTACTGGGTGAACCGGGAAACATACTCCTGTACCATGAAAGTTATGTACAATTTCATATGAATATTCAGTTAGCGCTAAGTGGTGTCACCGATCTTTTTCCCACTTGTCATGTGATGTTTTTAGTGTTCTCATTGACAGGACACTTGGTGTGCACCATAAGCTGCAAAACTGTCTGATTATCTGCGCTAGTCCTGGTATAACACCTATTTGTCACCTCTTTTATTTGGCATTATGTGCTTTTTGGGGCCTAGTTTTTCAAACTGCCATCCTGTCTGCCGCTGCAGTGCCACCTCGGTGCAATCTACTGGCCTAAAAACAATTGGGAGGTGTGAGGTATTCAGGATAGGCTGGAACTGAGTGATAATTAATGTTATTGAGGTTAATAATAGCGTAGGAACAAAACAAAACAAAACAAAAAAAAAATTATGCAATTTTAGTGATTTTTATGTTGTTTGATTTTAAATACAGATCCAAAACACCAGGGGTTCTCAAAAATGTTTATTCTAGGACCCCATCAGACAATAAAAAAGTTATTACAGGACCCCAGCAAGTTACCACAGAATGGCCGCCACATGTGTGGTCAGTGAAGTACTCGCTATTGTGACAAAAAGTGGCCGATGCATATCCCTAGTGTGTATCCATAAGAGCCACATAGCTGGTCACACTGGCTGGGCCCCGCACTGCTTTGCCTTGGTAGGAGATTTGAGCCCTGTAATTCCCCATATGAAGCTGGCATTATGTTCACAGTGTGGGGCTGCAGACTGCCCCGATCTCCAGTCCCATGGCATTTCACTCCGTGTATGTCAGTGTATATAATAGGTGTACACAGCGCTGTGTATGTATGTCAGTATATAATAGGTGTACACAGCGCTGTGTATGTATGTCAGTACGGATGGTATAATGGTTAGCATTACTGCCTAACAGCACTGAGGTCATGGGTTTGATTCCTACCATGGCTCTAACTGTGCGGAGTTTGTATATTCTCCCCGTACTTGCGTGGGTTACCTGCAGGTACTCCGGTTTCCTCCCACAATCCAAAAATATACGCGTAGGCTAATGTGGTAGGGAATATAGATTGTAAGCTCCACTGGGGCAGGGACTGATGTGAATGTTCAAATATTCTCTGTAAAGTGCTGCGGAATATGTGTGAGCTGTAGTGTATAATCGGTGTACACAGCTTTGTGTATATATGTCAGTATATATAAGACAGAGCGAGGGCCGCATAGGCTGGAGGGAATATAAGAGCCTGTGAATTTGATGTCCATAAGCAAGAGCAGATATAGCAGCTGTGTGTAGCCCTATGGAAATAGCAGTGAGTGGCAGTTAGTTCTGGCCAATCAGGTAGCAGGGGGGGGCGGCAGCCAGTGAGGTTATATCAGTAGGCAAGAGACAGGAAGTGAGCCTCTTTGAAGCTGGATCCCCACCCTCCCTACCCTTTTTCTCTGTGCTACCTGGCATCAAGCAGTTTCACCAAATTTGGTACTCTATTTCCATAGCTATAGTTAACAATCGGCGAGAAGGCGCTCTCGACCAGCAAACAGGTGGGGTGTCAGGTGGTCTCTGTGCGGTATTGCCCCCCCTTTGACAAGAAGGCGGACGAGTCCCCAGCTCCGGCTGGGGGCGTTGGTCCTTCATGGAAGGCCACGTCATGCAATAGAAGGGGGCAGTATGTCCGTCACAGCGCAGGCTGTACCCACAAGAAGGGGTGTGGCCATTGGGGGTGCTAAGGTCGCTACCATGGCGACACCCGGGAGTGGGCTGGTCTCAAGCGCTTTCTTTGCCATCCCTTATACAAATAGGGGTCATACCAATTAAATAAACAACTATAACCTTTTACCTTACGCAGTTGGTGTCAGTGTCGTTATTTGTAGATAAGGTGTTTGTGTCAATTATTTTTAGGCATAAGTGTTAAGTAATGGTATGAATAGCAACAACATAATTCAATAGGCGCCTTATAGGTGTACAAAGCGCTGTGTGTATGTATGTCAGTATATAATAGGTGTACACAGCGCTCTGTATGTATGTCAGTATATAATAGGTGTACACAGCTCTTTGTATGTATGTCAGTTTATAATAGGTGTACACAGCGCTCTGTATGTATGTCAGTGTATATAATAGGTGTACACAGTGCTATGTATGTATGTCAGTATATAAAAGGAGTACACAGCGCTGTGTATGTATGTCAGTATATAAAAGGTGTAGACAGTGCTGTGTATGTATGTCAGTATATAAAAGGAGTACACAGCGCTGTGTATGTATGTCAGCATATAATAGGTGTACACAGCGCTGTGTATGTATGTCAGTGTATATAATAGGTGTACACAGCTCTGTGTATGTATGTCAGTATATAATAGATGTACACAGCGCTGTGTATGTATGTCAGTATATAATAGGTGTACACAGCACTGTGTATGTATGTTAGTATATATAATAGGTGTAAACAGCGCTGTGTATGCATGTCAGTATCAGGGCCGCCAAGAGAAATCCTGGGCCCCGGTACAACAACTTCCTGGGGCCCCACGGACTAAACTCCCCGCGGACCCATTGTTACACCACTGCTTACAAGGTGGATACAGGGACAAAGATTTACACCATAATGCCTATTACACATATCACACACCCATTACATATTATACCACATGCCATAATGCTCATTACACGTTATGCCACACACCGTAGTGGGAAGTACACATTATGCCATACACCGTAATACCTATTACATATTTTACCACATGCTATTATGCCCATTACATGTTATTCCACACACCGTAATGCTCCTTGCATATTAGGGGGTTAGCATTCTTGTTGCCATGGGATTAACCTGCTCTGCAAGGGGATCACATTCTCTGCCAGGGGTTAACATGCTCTTTGGCATGGGATTAACCTGCTCTGCCAGGAGGTACATGCTCTGCCCATAGGCGTGCGCAGCCCATTTTCTTAGGGGGTGCACCATAGGAGGGGCGTGTCCATCACCGCCTACTGGGCGTGTCCATCACCGTCTACTGGGCATGTTCATCATTGCCTATTATTAAACATAATTCCACACACTGTAATGCCCATTAGACATAATGCCACACACAATAATGCACATCACACATGCCCCCTATGCACACACAGGTATATACATACAGAGCCCCCACACACATAGTATACATATACACAGCCCCCTACAGTATGCTCACACATATACACACATACACCCCCTCTATGCATGCACATGCGCACACACACACACACACACACACACACACACACACATTATACATACAGGCACAGCATGCACACACATACATACACACACACACACACACACACACACAGATGTATTGTAGTATACACAGAGCCCCCTCCCACACACCCACACAGCATACATACAGCCCCTCTATGCAGACACACATGCAGTATACATACAAAAAGCTGATACATACACACACACCTTTTTGACATAATAAAAAGCAGGCAGCATGATTAAAGACAAATATAAAAATAACTTTTTATACACCCCCCCCCCCATAAAACAAAGCCATAGACTGCCCAGATAATATACAAATCCCCCTGTTACAGCACCTCCTGAGTCCCGATAAGTTGAGCACACCTGCAGCAAATTTCTATCAGCAGGCAGGAAATTCTCACTCCTCCGTCCCTCCTCACTCCTCCGTCCCTAGTCCTCACCCAGGCAGCGAAGCTGTGCACGTCAGCTCCCCCTAGAGGCAGCCAGGGGCGTCACTAGATAATACAGATAGTACTGTAGTATCCTCCTGCAGCAGCCTCGGCCACGTCTGTCACACACTGCAGCTGAGGGGGGTGCCCATCATTAGGAGGTGCCTGTGCACCCCTGGCACCCCCTGTGCGCACGCCTATGGCTCTGCCAGGGGTTAACATGCTCGTTGCCATGGATTAACATGCTCTGCCATGGGCTACATGCTTTGCCAGGGGTTAACATGCTCGTTGTCATGGAGTTACAGTACATTCTCTGCCAGGGGTTACATGCTGACTTCCAGAGTTGGATCTCAGCCCCAGCAGCATGCAGGGAGGCAGCAGACACAGAGCAACCAGCCACCCATCTTCCATCTTGAAACACAGTGACCTGGACATCGGTGGCACCTGCTGCTGCTGGTGGCGGCTGGGATAGGAATGTGGGGAGTAGGGTGGGCTGCGATTCTGCGGAGTGGGTGGTACTACCATGGAAGGTGGCCTGTCTCTGACCCAGTTCCTCCCAGCACCCAGGGACTACCTACCCTAAGTAGCCTCCTGTCGCGGAGCCACGGTAAACTCCTGTCACATGGCTGGCTCTCAGCAGGCCCTGGAGTGCCTCAAAAGGACCTCTGTGATGCTGCTGCCCCCATGCAGGCCCACGTCTGCCCACATCCGCAATCCCAATGCCGCCGCTGAACAGCTGACTCCGGCACACTCAGACCCACCAAATAAAAAAAGAACTGTGTGTCCAGACCAGGGCCCCACTGACAGGCCCGGGCCCGGGTAAAGTGTACCTGCTTTCCCCCCCTCTCGGCACCCCTGGTCAGTATATAAAAGGTGTACACAGCGCTGTGTGTGTAGTCCGTGTATATAATAAGTGTACACAGTGCTGTGTATGTATGTCAGCATATAATAGGTGTACACAGCGCTGTGTATGTATGTCAGTGTATATAGTAGATGTACACAGCGCTGTGTATGTAGGTCAGTGTATAATCGGTGTACACAGCTTTGTGTATATATGTCAGTTTATAATAGGTGTACACAGCGCTGTGTGCATATGTCAGTGTTCACAGCACTGTGTATGTATGTCAGTATATAATAGTTGTACACAGCGCTGTGTATTTATGTCAGTATTGTTAATGGCGATTAAATATGACCAGAGAGACAATAAGTGAAAAGCGCAGGTTACGTAATAAGTCCGCAACCTACGTACCCTTTATACCTAACTACGTGCGAACAAAACGTAGCGCAGCGTAGCGTACCTTTGATTGTATATTGTACACCAAGAATCAATACCTTAATAAGAGATTCCTTCGCAGTAATTTGTCTCTAATCTGCGAATATACCCTTATGGACCGTGTCCGTAATATACCTTTATCGCTAAATGCGAATAACAGACACAAACCACAGTATAGAAGTAAGGAGATAAGAACTCCATAAAAAGGTTGTATTTAAGTCCCTAATGGACAAAAGGGGGTTACAGGAATAGAAAATACAGGTTTAACAAGTGATACAATATGCTAACAATGAATACTAAACAGGCTCTGCTAAGGGGAAAGAATACAGATACAAGACACAACCAGCCAACTATACAATAAGTATAAATACCGTTAATGCAACCGTTACCCGTCTCATCAAATATGCGAAGTGCAGTCCGGTCAGAGCTCACTATCGTTCAGGGCTGAACTATAGTCCGGTAGAAAAGTCATGGGAAGGTAGATGTGCCGAAGAGACCCTGGCTGCTCTGGGTCGCCTATCTTATAGGGTCAGAAAGGGGAGGTCAAAGGCCGTTCTCATTGGTCGGAGGTCGTATGGCAGTTCAGCTGTGATTGGGGGGTTAGATGCTGCACCTGGTCTGACTAGGTGCAGGGGAGTGAACTTTAAGAGTCCTTTGTTTGATGGTTTCGGCGTCAGCAGGGATAAGAACTGGTTTCATCTAGTTTCCTTTGTTACCTACTTTCAACAGAAACTGTCTCTGGAATATGGATTATGTCCATAACTATCGGGCAGTGTATATTGCGAAATATTCGCAATGACCGGAATACCTCGCATAATGAACTAAAACTGTTACAATACAAAACATTTCACACGACAATACAGAAATTCATAATCCTAACAGAGAAATTGGGATACATGAATTAAACATATAAGGGGAGTAAACCATCTGCTCTCGGCCGATCCAGGATCATGGATAAACGATGGGCCGCATTTATCGAACAATCTACTCAGGGTCACGAAGGATAATGTACAGTTTTGGGATCAAAATAAAAACAGGGGTGGTTACAACATATACACGTTTTTCAGATATGGCATCTTTTGGTAGGTATTGTTTGTGACAACAGACCCTTGAACTCTTTGTTGTCTCTCTTTTTGGTATGCTTTTAAGTATGATGGTATTATCACTATCAAACATCCGGTCCTGGGTAATGTATCAAGTTTATAGATTCTACCTTGACCTAAACTGGGATGGGTAACACACTCTCAGAACTCTGTATCGTCCGTCCAATGCCTGGCAGCAGTGCGGCGGCGGTATCCTTGATTTTGAAGATAACGGATAGTGGGGGGGGAGACAAGAATAGGACCCACAACAATAGAGAAAACTGAGAAAGGAAAAATTTTGTTAGTGATCCTTCCAACCTGTTACCAGTGGGGTGTGTCACAGTCCCTTTTGTAGCTTGTACAGGTTGCTTGACCTTAGCTGCTCTCCAGTCCTCCCGAAATGGTGCCTCTTAGCGAATTCTTTCTTTCGCCCTCGAGTGTAAGGACCTTTTGGTTTTCTGTTCCTTTGGCAGTAGGACGAACGTACCCGAATCTCTCTCTCTGCGACTTTGTTATTGAGGTAGTGCTGGTCAACAAGATCTGGGGTGGTCCTTTCCAAAGGTCTATCAAGCAACCTGTATATGGCAAAGCAGGGGAAACAACAACAACATCTCCTGGTTCATGGTTATGACAGTTCACAACAGGTGTCAACAAAGTCCTTTTGCTGCAGTTTTCCAGGTGTGGATACATCACTTGCATTTGTGGTCTAGGATCTCCTTGTGGGATTACCATAACCTGTGGCTGCCCGCCAAGCAATGTTTCGATGGGGACAAATGAGGTGGAGTTCTGAGAGTGATTCTACTACTACAAAAAGAGATTATGGGGTGTGCCATCAGTCCCTAAAGGTTCACACATGACTTAAACCTTTCATATATATAAATATACTTGCATACTCAAGGGTGCTTCTGGGCTGCTATATCTATACACACAAACGTCAACACACATATATATATATATAAAAAATAAATAAATAAATAAATAAATGCTTCTAGAGTGGACTGTACGAAGCCAATTTTGTATTACCTGCAGAGGATCCTGCTGGAGGAGGGATGTGGAGATGGCTCTGTGGGAACAACCGTTGCAGTTTCTTTCCCCCCAGACAAGTAAGGCATGATCCTGTCGTCTTACCTGTCTGTGGGCACGCCAGAAATTTCGGACTAATTTTTCCACCTACCTCCCCTGTCAAGACAAGTCAGGCCATGGGCTATCTCTGTCCTGACAGTTTGGCATGTTCTCAGAGTCACTGGTTTTCCTTGTCCATCTTTCTATTCCTGTCCACATCCCTTCGGCTTCCAGACTGCTTCTCCTGCAGGGGACACAAATCTTGTATTTCTATGTGAATATACTGACATTTACAGGGGGGGACACAAACATTATCCGCAGAGCACATGGCTCACCCAGCTGCCTTGCCAGCATGTTCATTATCAAGTGACACTGAATCCTCATCGAAGATGTGGCCTTTACACTTGATAACAGCCACTCTGTCCGGCAGCTGTGTGACTGTCAGAAATCTTTTAAACTTACAACGCTTGCGCCACTGGAGTGCCAGCTACTGAAACAAAACATCTGAGGCGCCATAGGGCCTAAGATCTTCTGTATTACCCCAACAAACATACTTGGAGTCGGCATGAATATTGGCTGTTTTTCTCTCAGTTCGCAGTACTATTAATGAGACTGCTGTTGCTGAGTGAGACGTCCAATGGGTTCAGCCTCTACTATGCCTTTTCCATCTATTACGGTATAGCCAGTGTACAATTTTCCCTCTCGGTGTTGTGGAAAGAACGAAAAAAAAATGAATTACCTCTTCCAATGGGTTGTTACCACCCTTTGGGGGCCTGCTGCAAAAGGTCTGACTCAAACATGTCATGCAATCATATTCGTCTCGGCTCCCACTAAATTCCACCATTCCAGCAACCTCAGCACCAATCCACCCTTTGTGCCTTTGGCGGGCACACCTGGTAAGAGTGTTGCTGGGTTTACAATATCACCCATTTTCCTGGTAACATCAATGCAAGTTCCCATTTAGTGAACTTGGCTGATGAATATTTTTCACATGTTTAGGCAGAATTTTAGGAGTGTCCAGACTATATGAGGAGCATAAACAGTTAAAACACACCCCAACACCACATTCTCAGTTTTGTTTACCAGTAGTGCTATGGCAACTACACTGTGTAGACAAGTAGGAAGTGCTCAAATAATAGGGTTTAATTGCACACTGCAGTACGACATTGGTCAGGCTGGCATCACCAGGTTTCTTACGTCACTATATCTGTCGCCCCCTCAGCAGGTCTAATATTCTAAATCACATGGTCTCTTGTGTCAGTTTTACCCATGGCAAAAGCTGTAATCAGGCCTGTTTCTCCTTCTTTATCCACATCTGTCTGTGAAGACATGGGTATTGTGATTGCACCTATTTATATGTAAATGCGTTTTACAACCCTTTTCATTCTTTGTAGAAGGGGAATGCTTTGTGCATTACTTGGACTGCTTTTCACAAGATGGTGGCTGTGGTTGCCCTGGGTAACATTAGGAGCAATGCTTAAAGTTACTGGGACTTTGTTCAAGATTTACTGAAAAATATATTGTGACTACTCGCTTTATGGGGTATCGCATATTCACAATGGGTATTTTCTCTGCTGGGAGTGCGACAGATCTTTCGAACTATTTTTCTATGATTTGTGGGTTTATGGTTACTAATGTGTCCCAGATTTCCCTCCCCCTCCCCTAGTTCAGGCGCAACCGCAATCCGTCCTGAGATACCTTATGTCCTGCCTCAGGAGGATACACCAGAAGTTGTCTATCGCCAACTGCTGGTGCTGTGGATGAGGAAAGGACATAACAATAGATCATTAACCCATTGTATTGGTATTTACCCATTTGTGGGCCGTAAGGACAGTGTGCGATCTTGCAAGACCCGGGGGAGGGGCTTGGTGGCTTTCTGAGGTTTCTGGAACAGAAAAGTATGGAAAGGAGAAAAAAAAATTGGAAAAAGAGAGAGAAAAACTCAAAGAGGGTAGAAAATATTAATGACAGTAATGTGTACATTTATTTTCAACCGAAAATTTTCTTTTATTTTGATGACACCAGGATTTAGCACTATGGGGGAATTGGCTCTCAACTATTTGGTTCTTACCCTTTTCAACTCCTGTTCTGATTTGTAAGCCCTCCCTTTCTTTCTGTTTCCCAGTGTGGTTGTGACTATGGGCTGTGTCTAGGGGTAGTTAGCTAAAAGTTCTCTTTTGGGAACCTTGTTATTTCACTGGGTATTTTTCCAGCTCAACCTCAGATTTCGAATGGTGAGGCTGTACTTTGGGGCGCTATACTTTCTGTTTTTAACAGGGTTTCTATTGAAGCTATGGTTGCCATTGATCCTGTGTCCTTCCCATCTTTAGTTCAAAGGGAACTCGGTATTTGTGCTGTAGTTTTTTTAGCTACCTTAGATGGATTTGACTCTATAACAGTGGAATACAGCATTAGCCTCTGAGGACTGTCCAGCATATCTTGCACTTCTTGTGTAAGATTTCTAGGAGTGTCCAGAAATACCCCATCAGGGGTGCAATAGATGACACATCCCATTTTACATAGTAAATCTCTACCCAGGAGGTTAGGCGGGCCGCTGCAGCCAACAGAAAAGAGTGTTTGGCCGCTTGTAACATCTGCTGGTTTCGTCAGTGGGTAATGCTGTATTTTTCCTGTTACCCCAATTGCTGCTACTAATTTGCTTGACACAACCTAGACCAGGAGAGAATGTTGTTAACGGGTTAGGTACAAAAAAACTTTATATTTAAACTATTCCACTTACCCATATCTGAGGCTCCTCCCTCAGATATTGTCTTATGTTACCTGGATGTGGGGTGTATGTGTGTCCTACTCCCTGTTTGCATGTATGTGTCATGCTTAGGGCGGCGTTGGCTACTAGGTGGGGCTATGGCTATGTGTTGAGACCTACCTGTCTTCTCCCATTGTGTCTCTCAGTTACTTACATATGTGTTATGTTTTCTATGGTTATTTACCCTGCAATGTCTGGCTATGTGTCCTTTGTTTCCACATTTGAAACATACCATTTGGTTTTGTCTTTCTGTCATAAATCGTTTGTCCAGATCAACAGCAGATTTTTTTTAAAGTGTGTATTGACATCTGTCTGCAGTTGGGGTGAATGGTTTCTGTGTTGGTTCTCAGATTTTCCCTAAGACCTTGTATCAGCACAGAGACAATCCCTCCCTTAAGATGTATGTTGTCCCTGGGGCTGGGGATACCAGAGTGTTTTGGCAACACCTGTAAAGCACGGTTGAAATATCCGCTGGTGGACTCACCATCTTTCTGTGTGATGGTGAACCCTAGGGTATTTTCAACTGTCGCTGGGAAATATACACCTAATTGTATATTTATTAGGCGTATATTTTCCTGGTTGCCCTGTTCAGTTAAAATCTTATCGCCCTCCACACCACTGTCTCGAATGAACTTCTGGACATCTATGTGTGAAGGGAGGCAAGCTCTCAACATGTATCGCCAATCCTTATTGGTGGGCTCATCTGAATTTCCTCGCTCCCTTACAAATTTCTGACACTTTGCCAGATCTTTGCTGGGATCAGGGAAATTTTTGATGATTGAATGACGTTCCAATCGTGTCCATGTATTGTGCATGTCACTATCCTTTACAGGCATTACCTCATCCCCGTCTCCCCGTCCACAAGGAGGTTCCACTGTGTGCAGAGGGCGGATCTGTATCCTCCATGCACCATTGGACAACATCCCAGGAGCAACTATCTCTGTGCTGTGTTGTGTGTACTTACCTGTGTCTCCAATCGTGTTCCTGGCATCAGCCATCTCCTCGACCATAACGGCAGCAGCAGCTTGGGCTGTCTCAGCCTCCCTCTCCTTTCCGCTAGCTTCGCAAGGGATGGCTGATGTCAGGAATCTCCCTTGTGAATCTGTATCTTGCTTATAGGGGGTAAAAACAGGGTACAAGTTAGCAATGGATACATTATTACTCATGTCTTTCTTATGAGTCATTAACCCCTTCGGCACATATGGGGGTGGGGGAGCTGATTCTATTGTGGCAGCGGTTGTAACGGTTGCATTTTTATTGTGGCTGATTGCGTCAAGTATTGCCAGACCTCTGGTTCCCCATTGTTCCTGTCCTTCCTTCTGCCACAATTTAAGAATATCTATATGCTTCACTCTCTCCTTACGACTGGAGAGTAGGCATATTTCATCTTTTACTGCTGATAAGATTTCTGGATCGAAGCTACCAACACTGGGAAATTCTAACTTGCTGCCTTGTGTCATTTTTCTCCATTTACTTTGATAAACAACTGCGAGTTCACCGTGCTTCCTGCACATAATAAAAGCAGCCGATCCTTTTGGCCGGCTTGCTTCCTCCCTATCTTGCACGTTATCACAGCGTGACCCGTTATTACCCATATTTACAGGAATAAACGTTCACAGCTTTATAGATATCGGTGGGTTATTTAAGTTGAGAGCTCCCCAACCACTCACTTCTCCACACAGCGACACTATTCCGCAATTAAGCGTGAAGCCCACAATGCGAGGTAATGTACTCAATCACCAAGTCTTTCAACTAGCAGCGAACTTCTAGCCAACTTGCTTGGTGCGGCACAATTTTTCCAGGGTATAACAAACTTGTTTTCCTATACCCCCAAAAATTGGATTTCTAAAGTAGCTAATCGGAAACAAGTGCGTTCCGATGTATCTTCTTGTACCCTCCTAGCGGAATCAATTCCACTGAAGGGGCAGTTCCTATGGGCACGTCGTCACGTGAACCCGGTCCTAACTGGACTGTCCTACACTGGACTACACTGCGCTTGAGTCGTGTCGTCACACACCCGTTCGCCTCAGTTATTTTTCACACTGGGCGCTGGTTACACCTTGGTCTTATGCATATATTTGAAATATTTCTGTACAGAAAATCTTCCCAGGCTGGTAGCTTTTCACTAGATACTTATGCAGGTATAAATCCCTTATAATACGCTATAGGAATCTATTAAAATAAATGCTTGAGTTGCTTGTTTATGAGAAAATGAACAAAAAGAAAAAAAAACTTATTTTCTCTTTATTAAATCACCGCCCCATTCGCAGTATATTACTATACTGTTTAAATAAGGCTAGTGGTTTATTACTGTTCACCTTTGAGTTCCTATGTGTGCTGCATGTGCAGTACCAATGAACAGCCACGTGTGTACATGCGCTGTTCACAGGCCGCCGATGGATCGGCCACCCACGTGTTCTATAGTGTATTTGCAAGGTTGCACTCGGGTTTCGCTATACGCAGTAATTGCGCCTAAATGTGGAATAAATCCCTTGACTCCGTCCGAAAGTTACGTATCAAGATGCGAAATAAATCCCGCACTTAATCCGTAAATCACGTACAAAGATGCGAAACTTTCCCGATGTGGGCACGTGCGCGCGCACCTTGCGTAATACACAATAGACGCTTTACGTTACTGCAAAAGGCCCAGGGCTTGTCGCCACGTGGCGGAGTCTCTGGTTTTGCAGTAACTAACAATAAAAGTTATAGTTTTGCACAGAGGGGATCCTCTATGTACTATAATAAACACAGACTCCACGTGTGCGAACCTTATCGCACGTGGTACATATACTATAATAAACAAGCAGCCCAAGACACTATACCCCGTTAAACTACTTGTGGCAGGCAGAAGTACAGTTTACTAAACACTTAATATATGCTTTAAACACGTGGCTTTCACTTATTGTGCTCCGGGTTCAACGCTAGCACTTCCCGAACCCCGCACCGCCGCGGACCCGGCCTATCCAGCAATGGATAATACTTCCACCCTTTTGCTGGTATAGGTCGGGTCGCACGCCTGGTACTGAGTTCTGGAATGTGGAGCGGACGGACGCGCCCCCAATTGTTAATGGCGATTAAATATGACCAGAGAGACAATAAGTGAAAAGCGCAGGTTACGTAATAAGTCCGCAACCTACGTACCCTTTATACCTAACTACGTGCGAACAAAACGTAGCGCAGCGTAGCGTACCTTTGATTGTATATTGTACACCAAGAATCAATACCTTAATAAGAGATTCCTTCGCAGTAATTTGTCTCTAATCTGCGAATATACCCTTATGGACCGTGTCCGTAATATATCTTTATCGCTAAATGCGAATAACAGACACAAACCACAGTATAGAAGTAAGGAGATAAGAACTCCATAAAAAGGTTGTATTTAAGTCCCTAATGGACAAAAGGGGGTTACAGGAATAGAAAATACAGGTTTAACAAGTGATACAATATGCTAACAATGAATACTAAACAGGCTCTGCTAAGGGGAAAGAATACAGATACAAGACACAACCAGCCAACTATACAATAAGTATAAATACCGTTAATGCAACCGTTACCCGTCTCATCAAATATGCGAAGTGCAGTCCGGTCAGAGCTCACTATCGTTCAGGGCTGAACTATAGTCCGGTAGAAAAGTCATGGGAAGGTAGATGTGCCGAAGAGACCCTGGCTGCTCTGGGTCGCCTATCTTATAGGGTCAGAAAGGGGAGGTCAAAGGCCGTTCTCATTGGTCGGAGGTCGTATGTCAGTTCAGCTGTGATTGGGGGGTTAGATGCTGCACCTGGTCTGACTAGGTGCAGGGGAGTGAACTTTAAGAGTCCTTTGTTTGATGGTTTCGGCGTCAGCAGGGATAAGAACTGGTTTCATCTAGTTTCCTTTGTTACCTACTTTCAACAGAAACTGTCTCTGGAATATGGATTATGTCCATAACTATCGGGCAGTGTATATTGCGAAATATTCGCAATGACCGGAATACCTCGCATAATGAACTGAACGGAACGGTACTAAACACGATACAGACAGATGGGTGCAGGGCTAACTAAGCTATGTGTGGCGTTCTAAACCTTTAACTATATTTCATTTCGTGTAAGTGTGTTATTATGAATTTATGTGTGATAGTATGTCTACTCTTCTGGTCCACTTTGTCACACATACTTGGGTATGGAAACTTTATTTGCGCAACTCTGCGAACCAAAATGGCGGCCATACTATCACAAAATGGCGTGTGTGCACCTAGACTTCCACAGTATATAATAGGTGTACACAGCACTGTGTGTATGTCAGTATATAATAGGAGTACACAGCGCTGTGTGTGTATGTCAATGTATATAATAGGTGTACACAGCACTGTGTATGTATGTCAGTGTTTATAATAGGTGTACACAGTGTTGTGTATGTATGTCAGTATATAATAGGTGTACACAGCGCTGTCTATTTTTGTAAGTGTATATAATAGGAGTACACAACGCTGTGTATGTATGTCAGTATATATAATAGGTTTACACAGCTATGTATGTCAGTATATAATACATGTACACAGAGCTGTGTATGTATGTCAGTGTATAATAGGTGTACACAGCGCTGTGTATGTATGTCAGTATATATATAATAGGTGTACTGTATGCGCTGTATGTATGTTAGTGTATAAAATAGGTGTACACAGCGCTGTGTACTGTATGTATGTCAGTGTATATAATAGATGTACACAGTGCTGTGTACACCTATTATATACACTGACATACATACAGTACACAGCGCTGTGTACTGTATGTATGTCAGTGTACATAATAGGTGTACACAGTGCTGTGTATCAGTATATAATAGGTGCACAAAGCGCTGTGTATGTATGTCAGTATACAATAGGTGTACACAGCGCTATTTATGTATGTCAGTGTATATAATAGGTGTACACAGCGCTGTGTATGTATGGCAGTGTATGTAATAGGTGTACACAGTGCTGTGTGTATGTCAGTGTATATAATAGGTGTACACAGCGCTGTGTATGTATGTCAGTGTATATAATAGGTGTACACAGCGCTATGTATGTATGTATGTATGTATGTATGTATGTCAGTGTATATAATAGATGTACACAGTGCTGTGTGTCAGTATATAATAGGTGTACACAGCCCTGTGTATGTATGTCAGTGCACACAGCGCTGTGTATGTATGTCAGTGTATATAATAGGTGTACACAGCGCTGTGTATGTATATCAGTGTACACAGCACTGTGTATGTATATCAGTGTACACAGCGCTGTGTATGCATATCAGTGTACACAGCACTGTGTATGTATATAAAGGCTCGGATACACCACGGACAGTTACCGGTAACAATACATAAATCAGTAAAGAATGATCACATGTGACCTGGCTCAGTAATGCACTAACCCTTTCTCCCATTAGGATCCTGTATACGGCAGAGTGAGGCCGGGACCAAGCAGCCAGAAGCTGTATACACCTCCCAGGTTCTGCGAGGGATCTTCTCCATCCAGACGCATCCGGGAAACCTAAAATACAGAGCACAGAATAATGTGACTTCCAGCAGAATATAATACACAGAATCCCCCAGATTTCTCTATCATTATCCTGCTCCCCAATAGTACTGGGGGCCCCTATGTTCCAGCATCATTCATATAACGCACAATGCTTTTACTGGATCATCAACACCACATCTGTTACCTATGTAATATTCATGTTAGTGTAATTAGTATCTGAGGATCCGTGGGATGGGAATCAATGCACCCCCACATTGTACCCCAGATTCTTTCATGTTCCTCCCTATGTGTGATACAAGCTATGTGCAAAACTTATTCTATGGCAGAGGTGGGCAACGGGCGGCCCGCGGGCCGGATGCGGCCCGCGAGGCGCTTATGTCCGGCCCGCCGCACTGACATTCAGTACCATGACAAGTGGCCCAACTATGAATAGCCGCTTGTCATTTAAATTGCAGAGGGGACCGGGAGAGATCTGTTCCGGCGCCGCTGCTGTCAATGGCGGCCTGTGCTTGTCGCGCACAGCATTACTGGGAGCGTGGGAGGGGATGCGGTGACGCGACAGCCGCTTTGCTGCCATTGGTTGCTACGCCCGCCGTGTGACCGCGTCCCCTCCCACACCACAATAATGTTGTGCACTGTGCAGGGCGGGCGCAGTCCGGATTCCACATCTCTGAGGCGGTAAATGTTAACTCGCCTCTCTCCTGCCTTCCCCTCTCAGCTACTTGCCTCTTTCCTGGCTTCCCCTCTCAGCTACTTGCCTCTTTCCTGGCTTCCCCTCTCAGCTACTTGCCTCTTTCCTGGCTTCCCCTCTCAGCTACTCGCCTCTTTCCTGCCTTCCCCTCTCAGCTACTTGCCTCTTTCCTGGCTTCCCCTCTCAGCTACTTGCCTCTTTCCTGGCTTCCCCTCTCAGCTACTTGCCTCTTTCCTGGCTTCCCCTCTCAGCTACTTGCCTCTTTCCTGGCTTCCCCTCTCAGCTACTTGCCTCTTTCCTGGCTTCCCCTCTCAGCTACTTGCCTCTTTCCTGGCTTCCCCTCTCAGCTACTTGCCTCTTTCCTGCATTCCCCTCTCAGCTACTTGCCTCTTTCCTGGCTTCCCCTCTCAGCTACTTGCCTCTTTCCTGGCTTCCCCTCTCAGCTACTTGCCTCTTTCCTGGCTTCCCCTCTCAGCTACTCGCCTCTCTCCTGCCTTCCCCTCTCAGCTACTTGCCTCTTTCCTGGCTTCCCCTCTCAGCTACTCGCCTCTCTCCTGCCTTCCCCTCTCAGCTACTTGCCTCTTTCCTGGCTTCCCCTCTCAGCTACTTGCCTCTCTCCTGCCTTCCCCTCTCAGCTACTTGCCTCTTTCCTGGCTTCCCCCCTATCTCAGACGCCACTGATACATTTTATTAAAGCAAAGTAAGGAGCAGGCTATTTTCTCTGCACTATACATTATAGATGTGTGGGTATCTATATATTTATATATATATATATATATATATATATATATATACACACACACACACACATCTATAATGTATAGATGTGTGTGTGTGTGTATGTATGAATATATATATATATATATATATATAAATATATAGATACCCACACACAGTGTTACATGTGTGTGTGTGTATATATATATATATATATATATATATATATATATAAATAATAAAAGTGCGTGGTCCGGCACCTGGGGAGTATCCAAAGATAGTGAGGCAGCACTCATCCGGATTTGTAGAAAATAAATGCAGACCTGACAACTGCAGCGAGAAGTTCAAGTTATCATTGGTTCGGCCCTCCGACACACTTCAGATTTTTCATACGGCCCCCGACAGAAATTAATTGGCCACCCCTGTTCTATGGGAATGTCAAACAATCTCTCTCCCATTGTATAAAGCTGTTTGTCCACTATTACATACATACAGACATACATGCATACATACATACATGAATACATACATACATACATACATACATCATACCTCCCAACATTAGACCTAAGGCAAGTGGGACGTTGTGTGCAGCCAGCATTTTGGGGGTGTGGCCTATACTTGCCACGGGCAGGAGGCGGGAACATCTAAAAAAAACAGGACGGTCCCACAAAAAGCGAAACAGTTGGAGGTATGCCTGCATGCCTATATAAACAATGCACAAGGGACACATGTGAAAAGAGCTTATAGGAAGGTGGTATAATGCTAATAACAAAAGCGAGGGAGCGCTGGTAGGAGTGTAAGCAGTGGGACAAACCAATAGGACATAAGTCTGGAGAAGTGATAATGCAGCAGCCATTCAGCTGCTGTCAATTTTCCAACCCAGCCTGTAACATGACAGTTAGGAGCTGACTGGCTTAAGATGGCCATACACCTACAGATTGATTGTCATATCTGGCTGGTTGGAACAAACACCTGGTAATATCTGAGTGACAGTTTGTCAGTTTTCCAGCATCTCACAGCAAATGGTCAACTGTCATCTGCTGTTATCCACTACCAGGCTTTTGTTCCAGCCAGCCAGATCAGACAATAAATCTGTAGCTGTTTGGCCAGCTTATGTGTGTCACACGGGAACTTACATATAACATACATGTGATATAATCTGCGGCGAGTCACCAGGGATCACCACACACGTGGGGAGACCACATAGAGATGTCTGGGAAACTGGGATTTTTCTCCCTAGATCCCAAACAAATACAAAGATATGACAACAAACCTGAAAAAACCATGAGAACTATTTTATTACTTTTTCTACCAACTGATCTTTTATATTCCCCCCCCCCCTTCACTGCATATAAGGATCACACTGTAAGAAAGCTCCTGCAGCAGGTGATCACAGCTGGGGATGATGTCACAGACACATCATGACATCACACACGCAGAGTTCTGAGAGATTGCCTTGGAACCCTCACTTCTCAGTACGAGTTGCAAAATGGAGGTATGTTTTCCTTGAGCTCCCTAATTTCTTGTATTTGTGGATCTTTTCCTGCCCCAAACTTTTTTCTATTGTCTCCAAACATTGTCATTCTTATTTAGGCCTAAATGCTAAATCAGCCGCCTGCCCTCTCTTCGTCCAGGTGCTCGCAAATATAAGTCAGTATCAACTGATTTATATTTGCAAAGGCAGGTAAAACCTGACCATCTAATGATTTGTACTGCTGCAGGCACATGCGAGGGGATATGGTGGCGACGGTGTCACAGGGATACGTGGGTCGGTGTCACAGGGACTCGGTAACCTGTGAGCTTCGCAGGTTACCCAGTCTATTAGAATGACCCCCTTGGGTTACGGTAGACTCTGGGCAGGTTTAAGGTTAAAATCAATGGTAAACTATTTCTCATTCCCTCTGCAGGAGATGGAGTACAGATATTTCATGTGGAGTGTTATGAAGCACAAAGTGTGAGTGTTGTTATTACTCCTCATCTGTATAACTGAGTGCTGTCAGATGGCCCATCAATTCCAGTCCCTATAATACTCTGTATATTCTGTTTCTAGGGAATTTCCTCAAAAAGTCCCCAAATTAAACTGGGTGATTGGCTATAGATGCCCGAAGCCTTTTGTAAGTTATTTACATTTCTTATATCTATGTCTCTCTCTATGTGGCCATTTATTATGCAATATATTACGTATCCCCTAAATGTATGTAGGAGGGACCCCAGCAGGAATCTCCGATCCCTTCTGCGTTCTCTGCTGTCCTGTCACTCCCCCAAATGCTCCCCTATATACACAACCAGGAATGGTGACATGTATGACACACATTTAATGGGTTATATTGTCTAATAATCTTCTTTTTCCCCTCTGCAGCAGATGCTGGTGCCTATACCAGGTACGTCCTGAGATGTTACTAATTACCTTTTATTATATACAAATTGTTGTAGTTTTATACAATAAACCATGTAATATCCTCATTTTATTCCTCAGAGGTGTCACCAGGGAAGGAAACAGAAGTGAGGTAATTATATCATTTTATTACTTGCACAATATTAGTCTGGTAGAACAGGGCCTCCACATGACGTCGTTAGGTGACTTTGCATCACTTGTCATCGTGTGGGGCTGATTCATACCTGTGGGAAGAGTCAGCCCCACACCATCAAATGTATTTCCCCCCTCCGTGTGCAGTGCGGTGTAAGCCAATAGTAACCCGGCGCTGCGATGGCCGTAGGAATATCGGGGGCTGATGACGCCAGCAGCCATTCCTCCCAGCGGCCGGGCCCGTCTGCTTTTATGTGTGTCACTCCCAAATAACGCTAGGGTAACGCACACAGACGCAGAATGGCTTTTAATCAACCAGCGTACAGCCTGCGATTGCGGGCCATCACCAGCTGTGGCCGCATGGAGGGCTTGTGCATGCGCGGTTCTCCGATAATCCAATCATCACATAATCCATTCCTAGCCGTACTTACATAATATACAGAAACGTACTTACATAATATACAATAATAATTATAAGTATTGCAGGGATCAGCTGCTAACTGTCACTTCTTTTCTGTTCTGGATCTGTTATAGGACGGTGATGATCAATAACTGGACCTATGATGAGTAGGTATCTGATTGACTGTATTATGGAGCGCAGATAAGATACATGCATCCCATTGGACGTGTCACTACAATCCCGGGTGTACAGCAGTATATACTGACATTCCATGGCAGTATACAGAGTTATTTTGTTTCTGTGCAGGGTAAATACAGCCTGCTTTATTTTTACTGCAATACTGATCTACGCTTACACATCTGCTCGCACAGAGGTAAAACTATTCGATGGTTTCTCACCATCAAATGATTTCCCCTCTGTTCACTATAAGAAGTAGCCAGGACTTACTTTTTAGTAGAACGGTGATGGCTGATTTGAAGGCGGTGATGTCATCCACCTGCCCCGAGTAGGCAGCGGCATGGGCTCCGCCCAGCATTTCTATGGGTGCGCCCACCGTTTTTGTAGGTCCACCCATCGACGTGGGTTTTTGTGGGTCCACCCAGGGACGCCCCCTGCCTGTCAAGAAAGAAAAAGTTATCTGAAGCTGCTCGCAGCCAGGGCCTGCATGACAATGCGCAGACTCAAACATTGGCCAAGGGTGCGAATTCGGACCTTCTGAATCGGTGCCTAGATCTAGCACACAGGCAGAGGTCAGACCATGGAATAGAATTACTAAGCAGCAGTATTTACCAGCTGCTGATTCTCTGCTGATCTTGGTTCTGATCATGTATCAGAAACACAACTGGTTTTACTGTACATTTCAGGGTCAGACCTGTAGAGAAACTCTCATGTGTATATTGTGTATAGTGCGGTAGTGTCACGTTGTGTGGATCACACTAATGTGCTGCTGAGCTTTGTGTATCACCTCTAATTATTATTATTCTACCCCAACAGCAGTCCCAACATGTCATCTGCGTAAGTAGCTGTTATCTTTCTCTAACATGTGCCCAGTAACACCCGCACCAGGTATTAGTCATGTGTACCCCTGTATATACAGCCCATGGTAGTATAAGGACATAGAGGGGGCCGTCATACACATCAGTATGTGCCCAGCTTACACCCAGTAACACCCACACCAGGTATTAGTCATGTGTACCCTGTATATACAGCCCATGGTAGTATAAGGACATAGAGGGGGCCGTCATACACATCAGTATGTGCCCAGCTTACACCCAGTAACACCCACACCAGGTATTAGTCATGTGTACCCTGTATATACAGCCCATGGTAGTATAAGGACATAGAGGGGGGACCGTCATACACATCAGTATGTGCCCGGCTTATGCCCAGTAACACCCGCACCAGGCCTTAGTCACGTGTACCCTGTATATACAGCCCATGGTGGTATAAGGACATAGAGGGGGACCGTCATACACATCAGTATGTGCCCGGCTTACACCCAGTAACACCCACACCAGGTATTAGTCACGTGTACCCCTGTATATACAGCCCATGGTAATATAAGGACATAGAGGGGGACCGTCATACACATCAGTATGTGCCCGGCTTACACCCAGTAACACTCGCACCAGGCATTAGTCACGTGTACCCCTGTATATACAGCCCATGGTAGTATAGGGACATAGAGGGGGGACCGTCATACACATCAGTATGTGCCCGGGTTACACCCAGTAACACCCGCACCAGGTATTAGTCACGTGTACCCCTGTATATACAGCCCATGGTAGTATAAGGACATAGAGGGGGACCGTCATACACATCAGTATGTGCCCGGCTTACACCCAGTAACACCCGCACCAGGTATCAGTCACGTGTACCCCTGTATATACAGCCCATGGTAGTATAATGACATAGAGGGGGGACCGTCATACACATCAGTATGTGCCCGGCTTACACCCAGTAACACCCGCACCAGGTATTAGTCACGTGTACCCCTGTATATACAGCCCATGGTAGTATAAGGACATAGAGGGGGACCGTCATACACATCAGTATGTGCCCGGCTTACACCCAGTAACACCCGCACCAGGTATTAGTCACGTGTACCCCTGTATAGACAGCCCATGGTAGTATAATGACATAGAGGGGGGACCGTCATACACATCAGTATGTGCCCGGCTTACACCCAGTAACACCCGTACCAGGTATTAGTCACGTGTACCCTGTATATACAGCCCATGGCATATACAGTCTCTTACATTGCACAGTCCTATAATATAATCTCTGTTCTTTGTTAGTAAACCAGCGAGGTTCTCCCAGAAATGGTGGAGGAAGCAAGTCACCAAGTGAGTAGTAACCGGATATTGGCCGTGAGTAAGACCTGATCGGGCAATTATCGTATGACTGCGCATGCAAACAGCGGTCCTTTTGATTACAGCCAGTGAGTGATTGGCTAGCTAGTGTTATCCATACGAAAGTTGATTGACAGGCGAGGGGAGTAACGCTGGCGTGTTTCTGGCGGTAGTGAGGGCCCGCTGATGTCAGCAGCGGCCTCATTGTCCCCATCACCATTGCATCGCCAAGTAACGCCTAGCTTACTCAGCGCTGCGAACAGTTGGGAAAACCATTCCATGGTGAGTGATTGTGAAGGGTCTTCTTCTCCCGTGACTGGCAGCGATCATGTGTACATTGGTGCGGGAAGGGGGTGTTTGCAGTTGGCAGGGTGGCCCAGGTCTGAATCGGGACGGTAATCCCTTCTCATTCCAGCATTACCCTATAGTAAGGGCTATATTACATGGGGGCGGTGGAGACGGGGACATTACCAGATATGGCACCATGATTAATGTAACCTATACCAGGTGGTATAAATAGGGGGTCAGTGATCCCTGATACTGCCTCGTAGTGATTGTATGTTGGCAGGTGATGTATAAAACGCTCATTTTATCCCATTGCAGATTCTTCACCTGTTTCTGCTGCAGAACGCGCACCTTATAAGGTAAGTACACAGGAGCGTCACAGGGGTACTGGCTGCAGTACAGGCAAGCGGGTTCCTGGCTCTCATAACCACAGCACCACAGTAATGTCAGGGACGTCCCCACATTGTCTCTAGGATAGTTACGGTGGTCTAGCCTGTTGGGAACTTTACATTAATGTCATGTAGTCAGAATGATAATTACACAGCGAGAGCCGCGGTCTGTAGCGTCAGATTACTTCCCAGTCCCCTTATGGATAATAACCAGAACTACACCAGATCCTTCCAATGTTACTGTTGTAGGGAAAGGGGGAATGGGGTGTCGACCAGTGCACAGGCTGGTATCAAAAAGACGGTAACAACGATGGTGTATATGCAGTGGCGTAACTAATAATTCTGCGCCCTCCCCGCCGAAAATGCAGGGGGGCGCCCCCCCTAGGGTAAACAAATCCCCCCCCCCCGCCACCACCGTGCGGCCGTTACCTCAGCCGTTACCTGTGCTGCCAGTCAGTGTGTAGGGGAGCCGGGGAGCGCGGAGGGGAGCCGGGGTGCGGGGGTGTTGTGCGGCGGCAGGGGGGGTTACCTCCTGCCGCATCTGACCGTGTGCGCCTGGTCCCGGTTCTCCCGGCTGCTGCTGCTAGTACTGAGAAGTGACACTTGGAAAATGGCTGCCCCCATAAAAACTGTCTGCAGTATGAGGGCAGCCATTTTCCGAGTGTCTCTTTTTGTATCAGCAGCGCTGCAGCTGCAGCAGTAGCCGGGAGAGCTGGGACCCGGCACAGGTGCTGGCAGCAGAACTTGGCAGTGAGTAACTAATAATAGTCCCGCAGCCCCCCGGCGCCCACACCCCCTCAGCCCTCCTCTGCCCTCATCCTGTTACTCCCCCTGTCCTCATCCTGTTGCCCCCCTGCCCTCATCCTGTTACCGCCTGCACTAATCCTATTACCCTCTGCCCTCATCCTGTTACTCCGCTACCCTCATCCTGTTACCCCCCCCTGGCAACATCCTGTTACCTCCTGCCCACATCCTGTTACCCCCCTGCCCTCATCCTGTTACCCCCCTGCCCTCATCCACTACCCTCATCTTCAATTCCTGGAGCTTCCCCCCCACACACACACAGTCATGTGCGCGTGCGCTCCTGGGAAAGTGGGCGTGGCTTTGTAAAGTGGGCCGTAGCACCAACCTGTGCAGACTTTTCTACTCCCCCTTCCTCTTTGAAATCCCCCTGCCCTCATCCTGCTACTCCGCAACCCTCATCCTCAGGGTTGCCACTTCAGGCATCTTCAATTCCTGGAGATCCCCCCCCCCCCCACATGCACACACACACACACCTTCATGTGCGCGTGCGCTCCCGGGAAAGTGGGCGTGGCTTTGTAAAACGGGCATGACCTCTTCAGAAAAGTGGGTGTGGCCTCTAATACAGACATGTATTAAAGTCTCTATTGTTACATTTAATAACACATTTCCCCTACTGACAACTCCTATACAGATACCTCATACATCCTCCCCTCCCCCTGACACCAGTGACAACAACTTCACAGCAACCTCCCCCACCCCCTCACTTCTCTAACATGCAAATCTGCCCCAAACACTGACCGTCCACACACACAAATCCCCCCTTCACACTGGCCTCACCATTTCCTCAGCTGACAGCACAGACGGCACTGCCCTGTGTCTGATACACAGTAGCAGCCGGCTTATCTCTCCTCCGGGGCTCAGTTTGGGAGGAAGCACTGCTGCAACATCCTAAGCTGTTGGCTGCACAGTGCTCCTCCATCATCTCCTCTCCTGCAACCCAGTTTAAATATTTCTGGAGGTAGAGGGAGTTGTGCAGCGGACAGCAACTCACAAGTCACATGCCCTGTGACTTTTCTGGCACTGTGGAGGCTTTCAAAGTCACCCGGATTCCGGGAGAATCCCAGAATCCTAGAATCCGGGAGACTGCAAAAAGATCCAGGAGGGTTGCCACCGATTTAGGGAGAATCCATGAAATCCTGGAGACGTGGCAACCCTCTCATCCTGTTACTCTGCTACCCTCATCCTGTTACCCCCCCCCCCCCCCCCCCCATTGTGTAAATGCATTATAGTGACTGTATCTTGGCATGTGATGTTAAATACAGTAAATCTTCATTCTTTAGAATTGCAGATACAGCCAGCAGATACAGCCAGCAGATATGTGCGTCTGTATGTATGTATATATATGTATGCATATGTATGCATATGTATATATATGTATGCATATGTATATATATGTATGCATATGTATGTATATGTATATATATATGTATGCATATGTATGTATATGTATATATATGTATGTATATGTATGTATATGTATGCATATGTATGTATATATATGTATGTATATGTATGCATATGTATGTATATGTATATATATGTATGTATATGTATGCATATATATGTATATGTATGCATATGTATGTATATGTATGTATATGTATGTATATGTATATATATATGTATGCATATGTATGCATATGTATATATATGTATGCATATGTATATATATGTATGCATATGTATGCATATGTATATATACATACATACAGTCTCACACACACCCCGTGGGGGTCATTCAGATATAAGACTCACCAAATCATCCTGAACCTGCCGCCACCATCATGGCCTGCTGATTGCTACACTGCTCATGGCGCTGCTGCTCACCGGTACTGCGGTCTCTGCAACGGAAAAACAAATTTGGCTGGAATTGCCTTTTTATTACCACCAATAAACAGTGATGTCATCATTACACGGTCTGGTCACTTACTATTGCTACTTGCAGCTCACATATTGGAGGTTATTCTGGTTGACTCGCAAAGGCTGCAAATCTCGCTGTCTTTGGCACACCGCCCCATCGCACGCCACGATCCCCTGCAGGCATGTGAATGGATGTTTTGCATAAACATCCATTCGCAGCCTTGCGTGCAGGGACAAAATAATTTCATGGTTGATGACCATCGTATGAATTTGCCAGCGCGCAGATCTGAAGCACCTCTGTGGTGTTTTAGATCTACGGGCGCCCTGACATCCGCTGCCCGACCCCCACACCATCGGGGAATTACCATGGGAACACACAGCATTTTCATGGAAATGCCCATGAAACGCTGGGCGTTCCCATGGGCGAATCCCCCGGCCCGCCGCCCCCTGCCCGCACTGTTTTGTGCGAGCACCAGGTGAATAATCTGTTCACCGTGGCCACTCGCACACAGCCGCTGCACATGTGCATAAATTACTATGCACAGTCCCAAAAAATCGCTCCCCCCCCGTGTGGTCGCGCCCATTATGCTTAGTGAGTAAAAGGTATTTCAGCTTTGAAGCAGATTTGGGCTGTGTAATCTGTGCTGGATGGGCCCATCATATATGACCTGCTGTGGGGTGTAATGCGGCCACACCCGATAAATGGGGTAATATTCACCCCTGTAGAGTCGGAGATACCCGCAGGGCCGTCGCTACCCGCTCACCAGAGCCTGCAAAGCAAGGAGGCGCTGTGTTCCATAGGCGCTTCCCTGCTCTGCGACTCTACTGAGTCTGCCACTGCACAGAATGGGATGTGCGCTGCTGCTGCTGCGCCTGTCACAGTGTGTGACAGCCAGGCAGCAGTGCTGGCAGCAGAGGGGAGAGAGGGATAAGTGCAGCAGTGGGTCGGGACACTCCGGAGGACAGCAGCACCACCAGGGGAAGTCCTGGTCTGCAGAAAGGTACAGGAAGTATAAACTGCGCTAAATATAAAGAAACAGTGTATGCAGGGCCGGTGCAAGGCACCGGAGCGCCCCAGGCGAGTCGGGGTGGGGGCGCCCCGGTGTCGGGGGGGGAGCACCTGTCCTGCGGCGCTGTGTATTTAAATCTGGCGGCGGAGGCAGCGGGGGTCCCTGCAGTCCATTAGAAATCACGAGCGCTATCCGCCGGGCTATGCGGAAGCGCTTCTAGTGTGAAAACACTGGCAGCACGCTGATTGGCTGAGATCAGCCTGCGCCGTGCTGCCAGAGTTTTCACACTAGAAGCGCTTCCGCATAGCCCGGCGGATAGCGCTCGTGATTTCTAATGGACTGCAGGGACCCCCGCTGCCTCCGCCGCCAGATTTAAATACACAGCGCCGTAGGACAGGTAACCGGGCGGCACAAAATTCCGCCCTCCAGTGGCCGGCGCCCTAGGCAAATGCCTAGATTTGCCTAGTGGTGGCGCCAGCCCTGAGTGTATGACATAAAAATGTACAATTTAATATATGAAATGCATAAAAAAATCAAAAACCAATATAAACAATGAAGCGATAATGATATAAAATGATTAAAATTACTGCAAATCGTTAATCAATCAGTGCATTGGACATGAGTGTATGGATAATCACCCTTCCTTTGTGGCCCACCAGTACTGGGGAAGTCCTTTTGTTTATAGAATTGTAATATCCAGTAAATGGAAAGTGGGGGGTCTCTTCCTCTCCTTTGCCAATATGAAACTGGGTCTGTTAGGAGGTGGCGTTCCTCCAAAGGTGGTGTTGCTGCAGTGAGTTTAGTATTTGCTACAGGGAAAACGTAGGAACATAATTTGCAATTCCTTATTTATCAGTTGTATACTTTTGTTTGCAGTGTTTCTGAGTACCCCAGTCTTGCTTCTCACAGACTGCATCACCAATTTCACACATTAGTCCTGGTCTGCACCTTCCTTCCTCACTGTGGTGCTGAGCCCCTCCCCCTGATCTCTGCATCAGGGTCAAGAACTGCATGTGCAGAGCAGGGATTGGAGGATCTCAACACATACTGATTAGAAGAGAGCCCCTGATTGGTGGAGCCTAGGGATGGCCATCATTGCCATTGCCATCAATGGTTGCCATCGATGGCAATTCTGCAACTGGTCATCGATAGTGCTAAACTATGCAATGGATGACCATCGATATTTTTACATATCGATGGTCATCCATTGTGTTTGATTGATTGGCCTGTGGGCCAATCAAATCACAGGAAGCAGAGCTTTGCGGGTGTCGGGAGCAGAGCTATGTTCCGTGTCCCATCACTTTGAAAAAAATCAAAACATCGTTTTGCTGTTCCATCGATGGAGGGAAACCATCTAGTTCTCTCCCATCGATGACAAAAGTATTCAATATCGGCCATGAACCATCAATGATTTTGAATCATCGATGGCCATCCCTAGTGGAGCCTACCATTCACCACTGACCCCTGGAACACCGAGGATCCCACAGCTGAGCACATGGCTTCCTCTGTAAGTTACTGCACCCAGCACCTTGCCTCCTCTGCCCCTGTAGCTCCTGCCTCTCTGCAGCCTCTCTCTCTCTCTCTCCTCATCTGTTCTACCCCCTCCTTACCCAGCATCTGTCCCCCTCTCCCTAGCCAGTACCCCCGCCCTCTCCCTGCCCAGCATTTGTCCCCCTCTCAATGCCCAGCATTGTCTCCCCATCCCTGCCCAGTATCTGTCCCCCCCATCCAGTGGCGTAACTATAAATTCTGCTCCCCCCTGCCAAAAAGTTTTTGGCGCCCCCCCCGGCTCCTCTCCGGCGTGTTTCCCCAGCGTGTGATGTCATCACATAACGGAGAAGCTAAAGCAGGAGAGAGGAAGAGAGACCAGCATACACTGATGCTTCCCTTGACTCTGACACATCCCAGGCCACCCTAGCATGCCCATCCGCCTGCCCATCCTCTACACAGTAGCCAATAGCCGGCTGTGTACAGTAAATTTAATCAGTGGGGGGATTTGTCATCTCTGCCATTGCCGCACCCGCACTGTGGCTGACTCGCCTCCAGTGCTCAGCCAGTGGGCAGCGGCAGGCAGCAGCATGTCAGTGCGTCGAGCGGGTGCCAGCGCCCAAACAGACCCCACTGCTTCTTGCTCCCCCAAGCGGCTGCTGGGGCTGCCTTACAGTAGTTACGCCACTGCCCCCATCTCCCTGCCCAGCATCTCTCCACCCTCCCTGACCAGTATCTCCCCCTCTCCCTGATCAGCACCTGTCCCCCCTCCTGCCCAGTATCTGCCCCCTATCCCTGCCCAGTATCTGCCTTCCTCTCCCTGCTCAGCACCTGTCCCCCTCCTGCCCAGTATCTGCCCCCCTATCCCTGCCCAGTATCTGCCTTCCTCTCCCTGCTCAGCACCTGTCCTCCCTCCTGCCCAGTATCTGCCCCCCTATCCCTGCCCAGTATCTGTCCCCCTCCCTGCCCAGTATCTGCCCCCTCTCCCTGCTCAGCATCTGTCCCCCTCTCCCTGCCCAGCATCTGTCCCACCTCCCTGCCCAGTATCTGCCCCCTCTCCTGCCCAGAATCTGCCCCCTCTCCCTGCCCAGCATCTGTCACATATCTCCCTTCCCAGTATCTGCTCTCCTTTTCCTGCCCAACATCTGTCCCCCCCTCCCGCTCAGTATCTGCCACCCTCTCCCTGCCCAACATGTCATCCCTCTCCTTGCCCAGTATCTGCCCCCTCTCCCTGCCCAGCATCTGTCATCCCTCTCCCTGCCCAGTATCTGCCCCTCTCCCTGCCCAGCATCTGTCCCCCCTCCTGTGCAGTATCTGCCCCCCTCTCCCTGCCCAGCATCTGTACCCCATCTCCCCACACATAGGCGTGCGCAGAACATTTTATTAGGGGGTGCACCATCAAAGGGGTGTGCGTAGCATCACCTATTGGGCATAGCTAACACTGCTCATTGGGTGTATCGAACACTGCCAAACTGGCGTGTCTACCATCATCTATTGGCACTCGCTACAATATAAAACGTCTCTCTGCCACACCATAATCTCCTGCCTAGTTCAGCTCTGTGTAACAGTACATGCAAATAAAGTCACAAACATATATGGATGATGCAGGTATGTAGTGATATGACAATGGTCTAGTACAATTAACAATGCAAAACACATAATTGATTGATGGGCGCGTCTTTTAATGGAATACAGTTCTAAACAGAAAAAGTCGTTGGTAAAAGGTATCGCTAATGGCAGGGAGGTGTTCATTAATGTGGGCACAGCATTAGGGGGTGCCTGTGCACCCCTAACACTCAATGTGCGCACACCTATGTCCCCACATCTATACCCCCTCTCTCTCTCCCTAGCATCTGCCCCTCTCTCCAGATCTGTCCCCCTCTTTTTGCCCATTATATGCCCATCTGCACTAACTAACACTACTGGGAGTTATGTATAATGGGCAATACTACTGTGGGTGTTTTAAGTGGCAGCACTGTTGGCATTACGTTTAAGGGACACTACTTATGTGGGCATTGTGTATAAGGGACACTACTATGTGGTGTATTGTGAATCAGAGGCACCATGTGTGAAATAAATTAAATTGTGCTACTTTATGGTGTAATTAATTTGTTGCCGAGATCTTGCCCATAAAATGATGGAACTTACTGCCGCCTCATAACAACCTGACCAATGATGGCTACAATTCCATGCGGGGATTCTGGCGCAAGCGAGCGATCCCATTGGACAGGAGAAAGCTCAGCCAGAACTGATGTACAGTAACCACACCCAATGTCAGATCAGGGCCAATGTTGCAGATCAGGCACCAACATGATATCAAGTCCACACAAGCCTCAGGTTTATGGGCAATTTGGAACTGGCGTGCTTACTGCCATCTTTAATAAGGGTATGGGGCTGGATGGTGAGGACCCCATAGGATAACCCTCTCTGCAGGGTGCGCGATACCATGTCTTTACATCATCTGCTGCTTTTCTGTAACAATGCCACGCAGCCACGATTTAGGGGCAAGTACCCACTATGGCACAGATTACCACTAGGGATAGGGGAGCGGAGCATTCCGTATATATTACCCTCCCTTATAGAGGACCCAACTCACAAACAGGTACAGCCCATCAACCAATAGGAAGCAGCACAATAACTGAGACATGTAGAAGACAACTCGCTGTGTGTAGGTGACAGTCAGCGGCTTTCTGCCAACACAATGGCCTCTGGCAACAGAGGTAACAATGACCAATCCCCAGGTTCTCTCAGCCAATCACTTCTGTGATACACTCTAATGTGACCGCCTCTCACTGTGAAATGTATTATAGTTGTATTATAGTTTTAGTTCATTGGAAAGGGTTTGGGGATGAGGAAAGATCCTGGGTTTCTGAGAAGTCTTTACATGCTCCCAGGTTAAAGGCTGCTTTCTTTAAACAGTTTCCATGGAAACCCGGTGCCAAGGGTTCGGTGACCCCTCCTCAAGGGGGGGTACTGTCAGAGGCCGCGCGAGCGTCTCCCGTCCCCGCCCGGCGGCCTCTAGACTGTGCCTCCCGGCGGTTGTTAAGCAGCCGGGATGACACAGTGACGTCAGCCCTGAACTTCCGCCCGGCGTTACTAAGCGCCCGGGACGCGGCGCTCCCTCGCTGCCTTCTCTGCCGCAGCGCTTGCCTAGGCGACAGAGGACGCCAGGCAGCTGCGAGCAGAAGGGTGTGCAGCGTCCAGCTGTCCTGGATGATTAGATGAGCCAGCCGGTCACTCATTAGCCGGGACTCCTTTTTAAACCTTCCGGGGAAGCTGGATAGTTGCCGGTTATAGTTCTGACCAGCGTGTTCAGAGTGTTCCCGGTCCCCGGCGGTTACCCTTGCCTGTCTAAGCCTGTTTGGTGCTGCTGGCCCAAAGGTTTCACCCCTGCATTCCAATGTCCTTGTTCAGAGGTTCCCTGCCTGTCAGTGCTGCGGTGTCCCAACTTCCCTGCCGTATAACATCTCTCAGATAAATTGGGGAATTAATCCACCAGTTCATTATTGGAGTTTTCATTGTTGCTTATTACTTCACTGCATATTGTTACACCATTGTCGCTTATTACATCCCTGTGTATTGTTACACCTAAACCTCTGTATATTGTCTCGCTGCTATTATTAATTATATCCTTGTGTATTGTTACACCTGTTTACCTCTCGACATCCTGGTGTATTGTTACATCTGTACTACCCAAGGTACTGTCACCTCCTGGGGCCACGATTGGCTCTTCAGCCCATAGGGGGATCAGTGGCCCGCTACTGTCCGTGTTCTGTCCTCTTGCTCTTGGTCCGTCTCCACGGATATGTTGTCCCATTAAAAGTTCTGCCTGTAACGGAGTCTGGGCGGACTTAATTCGCCCCTACAGCCGGGACGGGTACCGACGAAGCCTAGTTCTGCACATATCCGTGGACGCTAGGCCAAGGCAACAGAGTTAGGGAGCGGGGCCTCTGACACCTCTTTAATACGGTGCGAAGAACCACCCGGTCAGCGTGCAAAACCAGGAAAGGGGACTTGCATGACAGAGCAGACAGATCCGACACCCTCTGGGCCGATGCTATTGCCAATAAGAAAACTGTTTTCCAGTTAAGTCAACACAGGTCCACGGACCGCAAAGGCTCAAATGGTGGTTTCGGAGGCGCAGATAACACAAGGGAAAGGTCCCAAGGAGCAAGTGGGTGACAAAGGTAGGCTGTATATGCAAAACACCCTGCAGGAATGCGTGGACATCCGGCAAAAGTGCTAATCTGCGGTGAAACAAGATGGACAAAGCCGAGACTTAAAACTTCAAGGTAGATAAGCGCAATCCAGCCTCCAGGCCCTTCTGTAAGAAAGATAGAATCTGAGTCAGGCGGTAAGTCCTAGGATTGAAGTGGCGAGTTCTACACCAAACAAAGTAGGCCCGCCAAACACGATGGTAAGCCCTCGCCGAGGAAGCCTTCCTTGCTCTAAGCATGGTGGAGATTACTCGTGCATTAAACCCCCTGGCTCTCAACAGAGAGGTCTCAATAGCCACCCCATCAAAGCCAGGCGCCTCAGATCTGGACCCTGAGAGAGAAGGTCCGGGCGCAATGGAAGGTGAATCGGGGGGGGGGGGAACAATGACAGAGCCTGAAGATCTGAGAACCAGACTCGTCTGGGCCAATGCGGAGCCACCAGGATCAATGTGCCCCCCTCTGCCTTCAGTTTGCAAACCACTCGCAGGAGAAGGGAGAATGGCGGGAAGGCGTACATCAGCCTGAATGGCCACGGGGCGGACAGGGCGTCCACCAAGATGGCGGCTGGGTCGCGAGCCCTGGATCCGTAAAGAGGGACCTTTTGGTTGTGTTGAGAGGCCATCAAGTCCACCTCGGGTAAACCCCATCGTCGTACCAGCATCTGAAACACCTCCTGATGGAGGCACCATTCGCCGGCATTCAATGTTTGACGGCTTAGGAAGTCCGCTTACCAATTCTGGACTCCTGGGATAAAGACCGCTGAAAGAGCCGGAATCTTCTTTTCCGCCCACTGAAAGATGCGGGATGCTTCCACCATTGCAGGCCAGCTGTGAGTGCCACCCTGGTGGTTGATATAAGCCACCGTGGTCGCATTGTCCAACTGGACCTGCACCGGACGACCCCTCAGCCAGGGTTCCGCCAGGCAAAGAGCTTGGAAGACCGCCCTCAGTTCGACGACATTGATTTGAAGCTTGGCATCCGAGGTAGACCAAAGGCCTTGGAACGACCTCTGGCAAGTGACCGCACCCCAACTGTGGAGACTGGGATCCGTGGTGAGGAGGGTCCATTGGTGGATCCAGAATGGCCGTCCCATCGTGAGGTTCTGGTCCAGGAGCCACCATGAGAGAGAGAGAGAGACGGTTATCACCTGAGAAAGGTATGATCCCGACCACTTGGAGAGGATCTCCTTCTGAAGGGGGCGGGAGTGGAACTGGGCATATTCCGCCATGTCGAAGGCCGACACCATGGAACCTAGTATCTTCATGCAAGTATGCATGGACACTTGTCGAGGAGAGAGGAGCCGACCCCATAATGCGGAGGGCTTGTCCGCAGGCTTGGGGTCGGGGCGTCTGGTGGCCCAGGGACGCTTGCCTCTAGGACGGGAGGTTCTGCCCCCCTGGGAAGATCTGGAGGAGAAGGCCACGGCCCTGGAAACGAAAGGATTGAAAAGCAGGCCGGGGCCGTGTAGCCGGGGTGGATGGTAGAAAGGCAGTTTTTGAAGCTGCCACCGTAGCAACCATTTTATCCAGTTCAGGACCGAATAAGAGGGAACCGTCGAAGGAAGGAGCCTCCAAAGCCTTCTTAGAGTCAGTGTCAGCCTTCCAGGAACGCAGCCATATGGATCTGTGGGTGGCCACTGCTGAAGCTGACACCCTAGAGGAGAGAGAAGCGGAATCAAGAGCTGCCTCGCCTAAGTAGAGGGCAGCCTGATGTATCTACTCTATAGTAGGCAGTAGAGTTTCTGCTGGGGCCCCCTCAGACACCCCTGCCACCAAGACAGCAGATCATTTAGTTAGGCCCATAGCCACCCAGGCTGACGCCAGGGCAGGCCTGCCTGCTGCCCCAGCCGTGGTGTAAATAAGCTTCAGGAAGTTTTCCAACTTCCGGTCCGCTTGGTCCTTAAGAGATGCTGTAGGAATTGGCAACAGAAAGGCTTTTACCAGTTTTGCCACATGAGCGTCTACCCTGGAGGCCGTCTCCCTGGGGGTCCTATCCTCCTGGGGGAGAGGATAGAGGGAGGAGAAACGTTTGTGAATAACAAACCTCCTATTGGGAACCTCCCAATCCTCTCTTATCCGACTTGGGAAACAAATCCAAGGAGCGTTTAGGGCGCTTAAATATAGGGCCCGACTCTACATGCAGATCAGCGTGGTCGTCTATTAGAAGGACCGTCTTAACCGCTGTAATCAGGCCTGGCACATCGAGATGAGACGGGGGGTCCTCTCTAACGCAGGCATCCCCTACGTCAATGGCGACGTCAATGGCGTCATCGACGGCCTCCTCCAAATAATCGTCATCCTGATCCTCTTCCTCCTCATCATCCGAATCATGCATGAGGAGGGGCCAGAGTGGCGCAGGTTTTTTAACTAAAGACCTGTGTCTATCTGCGGGCAATGAACCATCCCCCTGAGCATCCAATGCTGGGGGGGCTACACCCACTGCCGATGAGGACGGGATGGGCTGCTGGGACAGTGCAGCTGAGACCTTATCCACTAGCTGCGCCATCATTTGCACAAGGGATGAGGCCCAAGCAGGTTCCTGAGAGGAGGCCGTAGGCGTGGGCAGCACCTACGCATTGTAGCAGCTTGCACATAAGCCATCCTGTACATAGTCCAGGGGAGATAGGCCCGCATTACAGGCCGTGCATGACAGCAATGCTGGGGCCTCCCCCCTCTTTTGACCCGCCCTTGTTGGGCACAATTACTGGAAATACAGGAGGGCTAAGTACAATATGACACCAAATACACTGCAGCAGTTATTGGGTTAATAAGTACACAGAATACAGCAAGCATAAATAGGCATACAATGCAATGAAGGTAAATGGCACTAGGCTCTTGCAACAGCTATGGCTGGCAGGAGCACTCAGTAACTGTGACCTGTGTCCTGCAGGAGAGGTACAAGGGGGACTTGCCCAAGCCTTCTGGCAGTGAAGGAGTGGAACCCCGGATGGCAATGGAGCTTTTCCGTGTCCCTCCTCACGTGCAGCCAGGCAGACAGGAAGGTATTTCAGTGGCGGGAACTCTCTGTGTGCCAAGCACAGTTCCCTGCCTACTGTCCCCTGGAGAGGGGCTAATGTGCGGGAGCCACCTCCCCCTGCTAACAAATGACCCCCAGGTAAAATATCCACCTGCACCGCCGGTAAAATGGCGGGGATTGGGTGCTCGCCGGGGCGGCCCCGCATACCGGCACTGCTGCCCACAGACTAGGATCCCTGGTGGTACAGCAGGACGGGCGGCGAGCCGGCCAACCGCTTGTCAGCACAGCCGGCGGTCACATCTCGCCGGCTGTAACAGCCGTTCTCTGTCATGCGGAGGGCTTGTCCGCAGGCTTGGGGTCGGGGTGTCTGGTGGCCCAGGGACGCTTGCCTCTAGGACGGGAGGATCTGCCCCCCTGGGAAGATCTGGAGGAGAAGGCCTGTCCCCTACTACGGCCCTGGAAATGAAAGGATTGAAAAGCAGGCCGGGGCCGTGTAGCCGGGGTGGATGGTAGGAAGGCAGTTTTTGAAGCTGCCACCGTAGCAACCATTTTATCCAGTTCAGGACCGAATAAGAGGGAACCGTCGAAGGGAAGAGCCTCCAAAGCCTTCTTAGAGTCAGTGTCAGCCTTCCAGGAACGCAACCATATGGATCTGTGGGTGGCCACTGCTGAAGCTGACACCCTAGAGGAGAGAGAAGCAGAATCAAGAGCTGCCTCGGCTAAGTAGAGGGCAGCCTGATGTATCTACTCTATAGTAGGCATTAGAGTTTCTGCTGGGGCCCCCTCAGACACCCCTGCCGCCAAGACAGCAGATCATTTAGTTAGGCCCATAGCCACCCAGGCTGATGCCAGGGCAGGCCTGCCTGCTGCCCCAGCCGTGGTGTAAATAAGCTTCAGGAAGTTTTCCAACTTCCGGTCCGCTTGGTTCTTAAGAGATTCTGTAGGAATTGGCAACAGAAAGGCTTTTACCAGTTTTGACACATGAGCGTCTAACCTGGAGGCCGTCTCCCTGAGGGTCCTATCCTCCTGGGGGAGAGGATAGAGGGAGGAGAAACAAGTGAATAACAAACCGCCTATTGGTAACCTCCCAATCCTCTCTAATGACCTTGTCAAGGTTATCCGACTTGGGAAACAAATCCAAGGAGCGTTTAGGGCGCTTAAATATAGGGCCCGACTCTACATGCGGATCAGCGTGGTCGTCTATTAGAAGGTCCGTCTTAACCACTGTAATCAGGCCTGGCACATCGAGACGAGACGGGGGGTCCTCTCTAACGCAGGCATCCCCTACGTCAATGGCGACGTCAATGGCGACGTCAATGGCGTCATCGACGGCCTCCTCCAAATAATCGTCATCCTGATCCTCTTCCTCCTCATCATCCGAATCATGCATGAGGAGGGGCTGGAGTGGCGCAGGTTTTTTAACTAAAGACCTGTGTCTATCTGCGGGCAATGAACCATCCCCCTGAGCATCCAATGCTGGGGGGGCTACACCCACTGCCGATGAGGACGGGATGGGCTGTGTGCCAAGCACAGTTCCCTGCCTACTGTCCCCTGGGGAGGTGCTGATGTGGGGGAGCCACCTCCCCCTGCTAACAAATGACCCCCAGGGAAAATATCCACCTGCACCGCCGGTAAAATGGCGGGGATCCGGTGCTCGCCGGGCGGCCCCGCATATCGGCACTGCTGTCCACAGACTAGGATCCCTGGTGGTACAGCAGGATGGGTGGCGAGCCGGCCAACCGCTTGTCAGCACAGCCGGCGGTCACATCTCGCTGGCTGTAACAGCCATTCTGTGCACCTCGCTGCGCTATCGCACATGCTCCCGGCGGGGAGCGTAATACTCACAGTGCGCTGTGGTATCCGGCGTCCGGTGGCGGCTGAAGGCTCCCCAGTGCCTGGGGGCCTCTGCAGGTCCCCACCCACGGGTGGTGATGCTGCGCCGGACCCGGGTGTCGGAGCCGGCAGCGCAGGGGTCTGCTCAGGCCCTTGCATCGCGTCACAGGAAATTGAGGTACTTGTGTGGGGGCAGCCTAGCTCACAAGATCCCCTGTTGGATGGGGGAAATATAGTGTCTGGGAAATTGGCAATGGCTAGGTCATGAGTATATTTGCAACAGGATGATGCCCACTGTAGCTGGAGATGTGCACTGTATTACTGCCCATTTGTGTTGCATTACAGCAGTGGTTACCAAACTGTGTGCTTTTATGTTACGATGGAACTGGTAATGCATCCTGTCACTGATCACAGCATTTAGTAACTCTGTATGCATGAAGGTTTAAGCAAAGGACAGCTCTCCTTCTGTACCTTACTCTGTAGGTGCCCTGACAGTCTCAGCGCTGCCTCTGAATAAACCCTCCTACGATGAGGCCGCCACTGCTGCTGCTACTGTCCTCCATGGGCCTGAGAAACATATGATGAGCTCCACCAAGCAGTGCTCAGCACAAGCCTCTTAGCCTCTGACCTTTTGGGCAAAGTCTCATGGGACTCACATTTGTGCAATCAGTGTGCCTTGGCTCCCGCTGCTCAGCACCATTAATCATTGTCACATTGGCAGATACAGTAGGTGAAGCTGCAGCACTAAGCCACTCCTATGCACAAAATCTTTAGCTAAAAAAAAGTAAAAAAAAAAAATACATGCCAACCACCCCCTGAGTCCCCCCTTAATCTGGCCCTGCCCAGAAGTGCTTTTGAGCATGTGCAACTGTAGGCCAGTACATGCCTGAGCAACAGGGAACACTGGGAGAGATCCTATTGGATCCTTCCAAGGGAAACATTGCAAAGAGAAACCCATAGACTTCTGTTAGGCAGTGCCATCGATCGATTGTGTTGCCAATCAGGTGCAAGTTACAGAAAGCAAAACTTGTTTTTACCAAAACTTGGTTTTAGTTGATAAGTTAAAAAGCTGACTTATTGAGCATCTTTGCAAACTTTTTTTTGACCATTGAAGTTTTTTTTTGTACAATAACTGAAAATGATTTTCAAAATGTAACTCGTACATTTAGCCTCAATACGCAATGTACTGTACTGTGTAGATACTGTAATGTGTGGAGCGAGTGAGCCGGCAGATCCTATTCAACTCTACTAATGCCAGGCGTCTTTTATTGCTGAAAAAAGCGTTTTATTGGAATCGAGGAATGCACTGGAATTAGTGATGCCAATCCCTGGGCATTTTTTCAATCCCGGGATTGAAAAATATTCTATCCCGGGATTCTCCAGATCCCAGGATTCCTGGGATTGGCATCTCTAAAAAAGCATGCCCTGCCCCCCCTCACACTGCCAGCCCCGCCAATTTACTTACATGGGCAGGTGGTTGGGAGCGGGGCGCAGGCCACACACCAGTTGGAAACAGTGTTGCTCAGACACTACACTGCATTATATTGCACACGCGCAGATTGAAATCCCAGACATTTTTGGGCCAAATCCCAGGATCTTGCCGATCTCGATCCCAGGAGAGGCCACCCTAATCCCAATGCTGTAGAAGGTTGAGCTTTGGACGACGAATAATTACAGACTAAGGGCCAGATGTACTATGCTTGAAAAGTGATAAAATGTAGAGCAATAAACCACCAGCCCATCAGCTCCTAACTGCCATGTTACAGGCTGTGTTTAAAAAATACCAGATAGGAGCTGGTTGGTAGGTCGTACATTCCATCTTAAATAAGTTGATTGGAAACTACCAATTGCTTAATTGGAAAGTTGTGCCTACGCTGAGATGTCTCTCTGTAGGGGCAACTTCACAGTGATCAAAATGCTGGGTGGGTGTATTATAATGCCGATCTATACTTACAGTATATACCTATAATAACAAACTCTGGCAGAAAAGCTTTTTTGGTTCATGGTTACAAAATTTTCTTCCCAATGCATTCACTAAGCAGAATTTTTTTGATTTGGCTTAATAGTGACAGCATAGTAGAGGCATTTATGCATCAGCCGATACTGGTTCAGTATTCCTTATCCGAAATGCTCAGGACCAGAAGGATTTTGGATAACGGATTATTCAATATTTTGGACATTTTTTTATATTTGAATAAGGTATCTTGCGTTATCTTGCATTTATTTTGTATAAACACATCAAACATGAAATACACACAAATATTTTATTTGTGCATGAAACAAGGCTTAAAACATCAAACAAAGTTTGTGTGCAATCTTATGCTGGCCACACATCAGACCAACTTTCCTCCAACCATCCAACTAGTTGGTTGGATTGAAAATCCGGTACTGTATGGGGGCAAATGACAATAAGCAATTATCTTACAAACTCATGAGAATGGACAATATCATTCAGTGAAATCGTTTTTAAATCAAATAGGTCCAACTACAGAAACAAATGACTTCATTACAAATTACATTTGCTCCTATCCAGTACCAGGTTTTTATTCCATCCAACCAACTAGTTGGATGGTTGGAGAAAAGTTAGTCTGATGTGTGGCCAGCATTAGACACTAAGGGCCTTATTCTAGTTCACTCTTTCTGACAAATTCCTTCTTAGATGGACAAACCATGTGCACTGCAGGTGGGGTAGATGTTACTTGTGCAGAGAGAATTAGGTGGGGTTTTACTTCAAAGTGAGATCTATATTGCAGTGTAAAAATAAAGCAGCCAGTATTTACTCTGCACAGAAACAAAATAACTCACCCAAATCTAATTCTCCCTGCACCTGTTACATCTGCCCCACCTGCAGTTCACATGGTTTTGTCCATCTAAGAATGATTTTGTCATAAAGAGTGAACTAGAATAAGGCCCTAAATTTGAAGACCAAGCAAATAATTTTCTTGCACATACAGTATTTAGTGCCAGTTACATATCATGTCCCCGGTAGTGCCAGTTACATATCATGTCCCCAGTAGTGTCAGTTACATATCATGTCCCCATTAGTGCCAGTTACATATCATGTCCCCAGTAGTGCTAGTTACATATCATGTCCCCAGTAGTGCCAGTTATAGATGTCCCCAGTAGTGCCAGTTACATATCATGTCCCCGGTAGTGCCAGTTACATATCATGTCCCCAGTAGTGCCAGTTACATATCATGTCCCCATTAGTGCCAGTTACATATCATGTCCCCAGTAGTGCCAGTTACATATCATGTCCCCAGTAGTGTCAGTTACATATCATGTCCCCAGTAGTGCCAGTTAAATATCATGTCCCCATTAGTGCCAGATACATATCATGTCCCCTGGAGTGCTAGTTACATATCATGTCCCCAGTAGTGCCAGTTATAGATGTCCCCAGTAGTGCCAGTTACATATCATGTCCCCGGTAGTGCCAGTTACATAGCATGTCCCCAGTAGTGTCAGTTACATATCATGTCCCCAGTAGTGCCAGTTACATATCATGTCCCAATTAGTGCCAGTTACATATCATGTCCCCAGTAGTGCTAGTTACATATCATGTCCCCAGTAGTGCCAGTTACATATCATGTCCCCAGTAGTGCCAGTTACATATCATGTCCCCATTAGTGCCAGTTACATATCATGTCCCCAGTAGTGCTAGTTACATATCATGTCCCCAGTAGTGCCAGTTACATATCATGTCCCCAGTAGTGCCAGTTATAGATGTCCCCAGTAGTGCCAGTTACATATCATGTCCCCAGTAGTGCTAGTTACATATCATGTCCCCAGTAGTGCTAGTTACATATCATGTCCCCAGTAGTGCCAGTTATAGATGTCCCCAGTAGGTTTTTAGCAACAAAAAATAAGTACATTTTGGAGACTTTGGTTTTCGGAATAATTTGGATAACGGATATTTGGATAAGGGATACTCAACCTGTAATACACAGCTTATTATATATTACATCAAACCTTACACAACACTACAGCAGTGTCAACCTGAGTGGTAATTATAACACTGTACATATCTTGTAATACGGCCTACACACAAAAAGATCCCAGGGCATTTTCTAAGCAATGTCAATAGATCGCTTAGAAAATGCCCCTAAATCGCTCCATGTGTAGGGGTATAGCAATAGCGATGTGTGGCCCTGCGCGTTGCTATCACCAGGGACAGGAACACCGAGAACACTGGCCCTGACAGATTGCTCAGTGGCACATCCCTGTGCACCAATATGTGCTGAGCAATCTGAGCATTTTTAGCAATCTAGCATCGCTCAGAACGTTACTCTCCCCGTGTGGAGGCCACAAAAGAAGGTGTTTGGCTATTAGCTGCGGACTCTCCTGTGGTTACAAATCATAACATTTGACTTGTCATTTGTATGCGCAACTGATGCAATGTATGTATGTCCTGTTATCCCTCTTGTACCATGCTAGAAGCTGCACTGTATCCACAAAAAAAATCCTAGTATACAAGAGTATACATGGCCAATAAAGTGGTTCTGATTCTGATATGTAAAGATATAGAATATGCAAGGTGCAGCGAGTCACACTCTCTATAATGGTACCCTCATCATTAACTTTAAGGCCCCCATCAGGGGCGGATTGGGAATTAAAACCAGCCCGGGAAATATCTTGAAGCAGCCCTAGTGGGGGGGGGGGCACAGGATGCAGTGTAGAAGGGGGAACGCAGTGTGACAGAGGATGCAGGGAGGGGAGTTGCAGAGTGGTGGAGGATGCAGGGAGGGGAGACGCAGAGTGGAGTTGGTTGCATGGTAATGCAACCAACGCTTATATTACGTGGCTTATACATGTAATGCCCGCTGTAGTAACGATACTTATACACATAATGCCAGCAGTAGTGACAACGCTTATACACATAATGCCCGCTGTAGTAACGATACTTATATACATAATGCCCGCATTAGTAATGACACCTATACATGTAACGCCCACAGTGTGGTTGGGTGGTGGGTGAAGGAACTTGCGCGGCAGGAGGGTTGAGTGGGCGGTCGGCTGAGTAGGGTGCTGTGTAGGTGGCTGAGTGCATCATTGCTGCAGCCATGCTTTGGGGCCCCTGAGAACGCTGGGGCCCGGGTCAGCTGTACCCTTTCACCCTCCCTGTTGCCAGGCCTGAGTACATCCCCCACCCCCATAGGCAGACATGTCACGTAATCAGATCCCCCTCCAGCACAGCCCCCAGTCCCTCCCACAAATAGGCAGACTTGTCACATATTCACATGCCCTAGGCCCTCCAGCACATCCTCCCCCCCTAGGCAGACATGTCACATACCCCTCCAGCACAGCCCCTATAGACAGACATGGGGGGGGGGATCTGAATGTCACATGTCTGCCTATGGGCATACCTCCCAACTGTCACGATTTCCGCGGGAACGTCCCGATATTCGGGAACGTTCCCACGTCCCGCCCGGGGCCGCCATTGTCCCGCGGTGGGGGGGACAGTTGGGAGCCCCCCCAGCTTGCCGAAAATAGACGCTGTGCGCATGCGCACAGCATCTATTCAGCGCCGACGAGCGGCGAAAACGGGGGCGGGCCGGAGTTCGCGTCACCCCGTGAGGCCACGCCCCCTTTTCTCGAGGCGAACGTCCCGACCTCCCAACTACAAAAGTTGCGAGGTGTGATATGGGGGAGCTGAGTTGGAGGGGGATCTGGGTTGTCACAGTGAGTCTGTCTGCCCTAATGCAGACAGCAGTCAGTCACAGACCCCCTTCTCCCTCATGTGCAGGAATGTCACATACACAGAATCCCCTTCAGCACAGCCTACACTGTAAAACTGGCACATGCAGGGAGATTTATTCCCCATGTCCCTCACACAGTGACAGGAGTGAGTCTCTCTCTCTCCCCTTACCCCCGACTCCATTCCCTAACAAGGTTGCCAACCAGTGTCCCCAGAGCCCACAGTGTGACTCACAGGGGCGTAGCTACAATAAAGGCAGCCCCCGCAGCTGCTTGGGGGAGCCAACTGCGGTGGGCGCCCGGCGTACTAACTAGTGTGCAGGGAGGGATGACAGGCAGCAGCGCCGGCTGTAATGAAAGCAGCAGCTGCTGCTGGACGGGACTCCGGAGCCGGGGCTTACAAGGGCAGCAGCAGCAGAGGAAGTGACTTTACTTTCACTTTCCACGCTGCAGTTCTGAGCCCCGCCTCCTCCCTCCAGTAACTGCTGAGAACGAACAAGCATGGGTTCCTGGGGCCGGAGCTGCTGCCTCTTCTCTGCCAGTGACAATTAAGCTGGCCCCTGCAAACACCTGCTGCTGGACTCCCTAGTGCTGCTGCTGACAGGCCCTCCACCCAGCGCCAGTGGTATGTACAATATTATTAATATCTTGGGATACATGTATGGATGTCATTTTGGGGACATATGGATGGATGTATGTATGTATGTATGTATGTATGTATGTATGTATGTATGTATGTATGTATGCATGAGGGTGCAGTGTATGTATGTATGTATGTATGTATGTATGTAGGAGGCAGGGTGTGTGTTTGTGTGTATGTATGTAAGTATGCATAAGGAAGTCAGTGTATGTATGTATGTATGTATGTATGTATGTATGTATGTATGCATGCATGAGGTAGGTAGTGTATGGATGGTTGTATGTATGTATGTATGTATGTATGTATGTATGAGGGAGGCAGTGTATGTATGTATGCATTTGGAAGTCAGTCTATGTATGTATGTATGTATGTATGTATGAGGGAGGCAGTGTATGTATGTATGTATGTATGTATGTATGAGGGAGGCAGTGTATGTATGTATGCATTTGGAAGTCAGTCTATGTATGTATGTATGTATGTATGTATGAGGGAGGCAGTGTATGTATGTATGTATGTATCTATGCATAAGGAAGTCAGTGTATGTATGTATGTATGTATGTATGTATGTATGTATGTATGCATGCCTGCATGCATGAGGTAGGTAGTGTATGGATGGTTGTATGTATGTATGAGGGAGGCAGTGTATGTATTTATGTATGCATAAGGAAGTCAGTGTATGTATGTATGTATGTATGTATGTATGAGGTAGGCAGTGTATGGATGTGCTGTATGTATCAGGGAGGCAGTGTATGTATGTATGTATGTATGAGGTAGGCAGTGTATGTATGTATGCATTAGGAAGTCAGTGTATGTATGTATGTATGTATGTATGTATGTATGTATGAGGGAGGCAGTGTATGTATGTATGTATGTATGTATGTATGAGGTAGGCAGTGTATGGATGTGCTGTATGTATCAGGGAGGCAGTGTATGTATGTATGTATGTATGTATGTATGAGGTAGGCAGTGTATGTATGTATGCATTAGGAAGTCAGTGTATGTATGTATGTATGTATGTATGTATGTATGTATGTATGAGGGAGGCAGTGTATGTATGTATGTATGTATGTATGAGGTAGGCAGTGTATGGATGTGCTGTATGTATCAGGGAGGCAGTGTATGTATGTATGTATGTATATATGTATGTATGTATGAGGTAGGCAGTGTATGCATTTATGCATTAGGAAGTCAGTGTATGTATGAGGGAGGCAGTGTATGTATGTATGTATGTATGTATGTATGCATAAGGAAGTCAGTGTATGTATGTATGTATGCATGCATGCATGAGGTAGGTAGTGGATGGATGGTTGTATGTATGTATGTATGTATGAGGGATGCAGTGTATGTATGTACTGTATGTATCTGTATATATCAGGGAGGCAGTGTATGTATGTATGTATGAGGTAGTCCGTCTATGCCCGCCCCCCAGTCCTGCGTTCCATCCCAGTGCCTACCCCACTCCCTGCCCAATATCTGTCCACACTCTACCTGCCCACTGACTCACTGGATATCCTCTCTCTCCCCCCTATGCCTGCCCAGCATCTGCCCCCCTCCTCTCCCTGCCAACCATCCGTACCCCTTCTCCCTGTCCACCATCCGGCCTCTGTCTGCCCACCATCCATCTCCTCTCTCTGCCCACCATCCGTTCCCCCTCTCCCTGTCAATCATCCCTCCCCCCACTCCCTGCAAACCACCCCCTATCTCTGCCCACCATTCATCCCCCCTCCCTCTTCCCAGCACCTGTCTTCCTCTCTCTGTCTAATGTCTGTCCCCGTCCATCCCCAGCATCTCTCCCCTCTCTGTCCAGCATCTGTACCACCTCCCTGCCCATCACCTGTCCCCCTCTTCCTGCCCGACATCTGTACCACCCTCTCTCTACCCAGCATCTGCCCCATACGCACTCCTCAGCATCTATCTCCCCTCTCCCCACATCTGTCTCCCTCTCTCTGCCCAGCATATACCCATCTGTCCCCAGCTAGAACTGTATCCCATGCACACGGAATGATGAAAATGAATTTGTGGCTCCTGGGAACAGTATTTCCTTGGAGTTCACAACCTGTTGTATTAGACCATACACACTTTTCTAGGAACCTGCACAAAACTGCCCCCCCCCCCCATTTATTTATTGTAGTACCCCCACTGTCATTTTTTCTGGATCCCTGTGTCTGTGTGTGTATATGTATGTATGTGTAATATATATATATATATATATATATATATATATATATATATATATAGTTAGTGGGGGGGGGGGGGGCGCCACAACTTTTTTGGCTTGGGGGAGCAAAATTTATAGTTACGCCACTGGTGACTCACATAATTCTGGAAGCTGAAGCCCGGCCACAGCGCTGCTGCCTGCTGCTCCTCGTCTCTCTCCCCTCTCAGGCTGACGTCATCAGTCTGAGAGGTGCTCCCCCTGGCTGCAGCTCATTGCAGCCGCAGCAGCAGGGAGGAGGGAGCCGGAGGGAAGCACATGCAGCCATCTTCATTTAGGGCACAGTGCCGCAGCCCAGCACGGAGACGCCGCGGCAGCCCAGTTAGGTAGGATAGGCGGCCCATTCTGACATAAAAGGTGCCGGCTCAGCGGGAAACGGCCCGGTTTCCCGGTGGGCCAATCCGCCCCTGGAGCTATATATGTTGTTTAACAGGGCATCCATGAATTCTTCAGGCAGTTAAACTTAAAACAGGATATATATTCCATAATAGTGTCACATTCTATGACCAAATCAGATGTTTTGGTATAATGATTGATCTTTATCAAGGCTTATCCGGCATCATCTATAGCAAAACAACAAATGATTTTTTTCAGCCTAACAAAGGCCTATCCATAATAATTATTAAAACTGTCTGTTACTAGTTTTATCAGAAACCGAATCCTCCTGTGTATGTGTGTTTTATTTTATATCTTATAACCTAGTAAGGCCACTTTCATGTCCTAAAGAATAATAATACACAGATGTGCTGACCACCACTGCCTGGGTGTTGCTATTGTAACAAATATCAAAGTGCAGCCAAACTCCTCTGATATCTATGCCACTGGTGGGTATGTTTCTCTGCCATGGTACGCCTAGTCACATGATCGTCTGTTAAGCCCATCATCTGATATACATCAGGGTTGCCTAGCATACCGGAATGGCCGGGAGGTTCCCGAAAATCGGGTCCCTCTCCTGGCCTCCCGGAATGGTGGACAACACTCCTGGATTCTGGGGGAACCCTGCTCCACCCCGATCACGGCTCCCTCCCCTCGACCATGGCATTTAAATACCACAATCCATGGGTCTCAGAGGAGGGGACGGGGCTAAAATGCCATAATCAAGTAATTTTAGCTCCTCCCCCTCCATGGAGATCTGTGAAACGGATTATGTCTTGAGGGTGGGGGCTTGATGACATAATGCTCAAGCCCCACCCCCCAAAGTGCTGCTGAAAGTCTTCTCTGCTGGCTTCTCATGGAGAGGAGACTAGAGAAGTAGGCAACCCTGATCTACTGACAATTCAAAAAAATGGGGGTTCCAATTCCAAATTCCAATTTTGGGGTGCAGTAGTATAATATTTCCTCCAGGTTATAGTGTTATTGCAGTATATCTTATTCCTGGTCCTCCAGCTCCAAGATGTAAGATATGCTTAGTGCTGGAAAAAAATGGGCGTGCCCAGACTCACGGTAAATATGGATTTGTACAAGCCCGTAGCGTTTTCTTTTTCAGGCTCTTCTCTATTCTCTCTTCTCTGGGTGGAAGTCTGTGTTGCTACAGGTGAAGATCTCTGTTGTTGCTGGTGAAGATGTGATCTCTGTGGATATTAAGTGCGTGTAAAAAAGAAGTGTTTTAGCGTCTGCCCCCCCAAGGTTTCATGATAAATACTTCCCACACTGCTACACTGCCAACGGCCCAAATAAGAAAGCTATTGAGGCATGGTACCCTTTCTCAATCGTGCTTCTCTCCCAGATATATGACTCTCATGAGGTAAAATCATTTTCTCAATTAACAGAAGAGTATGGGCTCCCAAAAACCCATTTTTTCCGCTACCTCCAACTGAGATCTACATTAGGGACTTGTTTTGGAGGTATTACACCGCAATTCAATGAGTCGGAGATTAAAAAATTAATTAAATCCCCTAATAATAAAACTGTATCCAATGGATACGGAATATTAATGAAGAATAAAAATAGGGAGGGTTTAATAAAACTAAAAGAAAAATGGGAGAATAATGTTGGAGAGTTAAGTATCCTGGAGTGGTCTAGTGCTAAGAAGGAGGTGATAAATGCAACTAACTCAATTCGAGTGCAGCAAACCCAACTATTTATCCTACACAGATCTTATATGTCGGCAAGCAGATTGGAGAAATTTGGGGGAAGAGCATCTGCTAATTGTCCAAAATGTGGTAGTCTACCAGGGACATTTATACACTTAGGGCCTTATTCTGGTTGGAGCGGCCGGGCCGCTCGCGTACGTTCCGGGGTTTTTCATGATCTGCGCATGTGCAGATACGCTAATGCGCCGGCGCGAACCCTCCACAACGCTTACGGCCGGGTCTCACCGTGCGAAAAAACCTGTACGCGAGTGTACGGGTAATGGGGGCGGCATAGGGGCGTGTTGATGGGAGCGGCCGAAATAATGAGGCAAAATAGGCGTAAATATGGGCGTACACGGGGGTGTGCACCAAAACTGAGCGGTGCTACTACCGCACGATTGACTAAAGCACCGTTCATTTCGGACACCAAACAGGCGCCCGGCAACCGCCAGCTCAGACCACCCCTACAGATACCGCATGCCAGCGTGCGCCTGAGTTAGCTAATTACCGCTGATTACTACTCAAACACATACACCTGAATGTAATAAGCAATGCTGCAGTCTATTAAGTCCAAACCATGATTTCACTACCTGCAAGCCACAAACACAGCACACAAACACATAGGAAGCTTGTCTTTCTATACTTCTCCACATTTAAACGTTTGTTTAATGTAAGGTAAGAATCTTTTTAACACCTGCTTATATACGCTAAGGTAGGGATTTGCTAAACAGTTAGACACATTCACTACGTGCTTTCATACACTTTACACAGTAGCACACTCAATCTACACAAGTCGACATGTGTCAACGTGTTCACTGTAATACAAACATAGGTTTTCTATTTAGGATACAATAACATAAACCACATCTAACACCTACAAAGGATGTTTCAGCAATGTTTGAAGGCCATGACCACTATTTAGCACACAATCTTTGTATACTACCCAAAATACTGAACTGTACCACTATCTTATCTGCTATGAATTGGATTTGACTACACTCTGGATGTAAGATGCCACCAATCACATTATTGCACTCACATCTCTCTAACAAACGATTCCTACATCTGCTTATGACCAGGGCCGGTGCAAGGGTTCTGGGCACCCTAGGCAAAACCTCTGCCAACTCCCCCCCCCCCCCCCTAATATTTATTTATTTTTCAGTTTCTTATATAGCGTAGAAGATACCGGTGTGGCTTACAAATATTGACAACACTGAGAGAAAAAAATGGATAAAACAGACAAACATGGGGGAAGGAGGGCCCTGCTGCAAACTTATTTTCAACACCTACATTATTTCCGTGAGGGCACTCATAGACAATAGAGGGGTGAAGGGGTAGGGGTAGGGGTAGGTGTGTGTGTGTGTGTGTATATATATATATATATATATATATTTATATATACACATATACAGACAGACATACAGGGACTCACAGATTTTTTTTTTATTGAAAAAATACAGGGACTGACTCACAGACATTATACACTCAGATTTGAACACACTCCCCCAGGCAGCCACGGCTCACTAATGCAAGTATTATCTCCACAATAAAAGGTAGCTTACTGTTGGTGTGGGGGCTGGGGGTTTCTGCTCAGCTAGATGGGAAGCCAGTCCACTGCTGCTGGGAGGGAGGCGCTGCTCCCTGTTTGTTCTGCAGCTGCGGCTCCACAGCGCCGATGTTGTTTGCAGACTGTTCTGTGAGGGAAGGCTGGGCGGGCGGCTGTTGTCTGATCGAGGCGGAAGCCGCGGCAATTCTATTACAGTGCCATGGATCCCCCCTCCTGCGGATGGGAAGCCACTGCGGATGGGAGGGAGGCGCTGCTCCCTGTTTGTTCTGCCGCTGCGCCAATGTTGTTTGCTGCCTCTGAGTCTGAGGCGGGGGAGGTCAGTGTTGTGAGGATGGCTGGGCGGGCGGCTGGTGTCTGATTGAGGCGGCATTTATATTACAGCGCCGCAGGCCCCCCTCCTGCCTTCCGGTAACCGCATAAACACGTTTTTTTAATGATGCCGAGAGAAAAGTGTCGGCTGCTTGAGGGACCAGCTGGCTCTGCTTCATTTAGTGATAAGTAAGGGGCGCCCTCCAGCGGCCAGCGCCCTAGGCAGCTGCCTAAAGCTGCCTAGTGGTAGCTCCGGCCCTGCTTATGACACTGTCAAATCATAGATATTTAAAAAGTTATGCATGTTTGTTCACAAGCTATTTTATCATGTTTGGCCCATTCACACATCTTTTTTTAGGGAGGACACATATGCATTCCTACACAAATGTACCTTTTCACCCTTGTTTGTCTGCCTCACCCACTCCATGAGGAAAGCATTGTTCTGGACCTGCTTTTACCTACTACTGTAGGAGCTACCTCACCTGCACACAAACTGCTTTTTCACCTATTAAGTTGCTCTGCACATGTGCTGACACAAACTAATTAGCAGGGAAAAGTTGGATAGGAACATGGGAATGGCCATGGAGAGGGTTACACATGGGAAACTTCGACCACACTTCAACAAATGTTCAAAAATACCCTGGTCAGTAAGTACACATAAATCTAGTATTTGTTTCACACAAGAAATGACACATACCACAATTTTGATTTAATTTGTAAAATAAATTTATTTGCTGTTCAGCATCACAGCTTGACACTTTAATGTGAGAAATCAAATAAACAAATAAAATAGACACACAAATAATAAAACAGCCAGAACAAGAGGTTGCATATCTCCAAACATGTGTTACCCTGCAAATGCAATGGTGAAAGAAATGGGGACACCAGAATACGTACTGCAACAACCAGGGTGAATACTAAGCAAGATACACACCACCAAAAAAAAAATCCTGCATTTGTAGAGGTCAAAATACGAACTTTCATGCCCATGGCACGCAAATGGATCGATGGGCAACTCAGGAAGCGGATGTCCAGTGCAATTTAAACCTTTGGGCTCCAACCACAGAGGAAGTGAACCAGGTCTCATTTGGGCCCTTTTTTGCCCCTTTTAGATGGGGCCTTGGGGACAGGGGCCTTTGGCTCAGCTGGCTTTCGGCGTCTTCCCCTAGTCGACACAGGAGGGTCAGCCGAGGTGGAAGGTTGGGGAGCAGCTTGGGGTGGGGCAGCAGATGGGGGATTGTCCCTTAGGGACCTGGCGGTGGACAGCTGCTCCGCAAGAAGTTCATTCTGGCGGCTGAGGTGTTGGCCAATGCTTAGCATGCCAGCCGCCAGAGTTTCATTAATGCGGTTCAACGCCTCAACCTGCAGCTGGTTTGTGGCCTTCCACTCCGCCAGAAAATCCGCCACCTGCTGCTGACGGATCGCAGCATCCACCCCTTGCTGCTCGATCCTGTCCAGCGTCACCAACAGGCTCTCACTCCATGTCTCCTGTGGCTGGGGCTGGGGGCGACGTCTTGGTGGAGGCTGGACCACCTGCTCCACCTGTGGCTCTGCAGAGGAAGATGCTGCCGGTACATCCTGACTTTCTGCTTCTGCTAGGATAAGAATTGAAAACAATGTCACCATCACATACGCAATAAAAAATATCTTTCTAAATACAATGCATTACTGTGACTTACCATCAAAAGCAGCAGCAAAGACCTCCGCCGGGAGCTCACTGTCCATATTGGAGATCCCCCTGATCTCCCCCACATCGATCACGTCACAGGAGTCCAGCTCCAGGGGGGTATACTCCAAATGGTCAGGCATAGGACCGCTCCCGGTGGACATGCTGTGGTTGTACCGGTCAGTCATCTTCCTCTTCAGTGCACTTTTGAAGTCAGTCCACCTACAAGTTTAAAAATACAAATATCACCATGAGATATGTGCACCACTGTGCTACGTGTAGGGTTACCACCTAGTCCCTTTAATTCCGGACACATGTTACTTACACAGGTTCTGTGGCAGTTTAAAATTAGGTGAAGTGGAGTCTTGAAGTCAGCCAGCCACAGAACCTGTGTAATTAATATGTGTCCGGAATTAAAGGGACTATGTGGTACCCCTAGCTACGTGACATTTCCTAGTGTGGGTGATCTTATGTTTTTTGGCCATATGTGTCCCACACACACATTCATGTCTCAATTAGGAGGCATTTCAGTGTCTCATCTCATTCATTAGGCCACTAAATGCACATACATACATCACTATGCAGAAATGACATCATCCATGGCCAAATTAGGCACCTCCACCTGGTGTGAAACTACACATTCCACCATAGCTTCACAATGTGGTTATTATGGAGTAATTTAACTATGGAATGGCATACTGGGATGTGTAGTTTCTCACCAGCTACATGTGCACAGTTTGCTCATTCTTGTTTCATTAGCATCATATGGAACATGTTACAACAACTCTTTCAAAAACACACTTTCTCTTGTCCCATCACATACTTCACATGAGCAGAACTGTGCCCATAACCTCACATCACACCAATGGTGCATGTTTCATATATCAATGTGGGTTATTAGACATGGTTGTGTTCACATGTGACATTGAAGTGTAGCACTATCTACAAACACACCTTTCTATTAGTCTCAAAACATACATGTAACATATGTACACACATATGACATTATCAGGGGGACAAAGACCAGGGCAATTTTTCAGCAGTCTCCAGCAGGAACTGAGGCCCTTATTCTAGTTCACTCTTTCTGCCCAAATATTTCTTTGATGGACAAAACCATGTGCACTGCAGGTGAGGCAGGTGTAAAACCCCACCCAAATCTGATTATCTCTGCACAAGTAACACCTGCCTCACCTGCAGTGCACATGGTTTTGTCCATCTAAGAAATATTTGGCCAGAAAGAGTGAACTAGAATAAGGGCCTCAGTTCCTGCTGGAGACTGCTGAAAAATTGCCCTGACAAACACACTAACCTTTTCTTCACCGCGTCCCAAGTTCTGACCACTGGTGCCACCTGGTTCACTTCCTCTGTGATCTTCTCCCAAAGGTTTCTCCTTGCACTGGCACCCGGCTTCCTGGTTGCCAATTCAATCCATTCGCGTGCCCTGGGCACTAGAATTCGCATTTCGGCCTCTACAAATGCAGGGTTTCTCCTTTTGGAGGTGGTATCCTGCTCAGTCCTCACCCTAGATGTTGCAGCTCGTTTTCTGGTGGCCCCAGTTCTCTCACCATGCACCTGCTGGGTCACACCTGTTTGGAGAGATGCAACCTCTTGTTCTGGCTGGTTGCTTGGCCCTTGTGGAGCTGGTGGAGGTTCACCAGGGCCTGTTACTGAGGAGCCCGCTTGATCTTGCAGGCTACTCCTCTCTTGGGCCCTCCTTCTCCGCTCCTGTTCCCTCTTGTTGAGTGCATCAAGCAGGGATTCTGCTGTAGCTCTCTGCAGAGCGTCCTCAGCTGCGGAATCGTCTGAGTCAGACATGTTTGCAGCAATTGTGGGCTGCATCTGACTGAATATTTATATGTTAATCTCCCGCCACGAACAAGGGGGCGTATATTTTTCCCCGCAAGGTAGATGCAAATTTACGCCGATATTTCCCGCCGATAATTGCCGCTTAAATTACGCAGGTCTCAATGCACCTGATCAATCACCCGTATATGTATATACACAGGTTGTGGAGCATTGTGGGCTACATCGTGATATGTGTGCACCTGTCATTCCAATGATGAGTGTTGTCAGCTGGTATCTGTTGGAGTTCGTGTATGCTTTGTGAGTCACATTTAAAAACATCACGTTATAATGCTTGCCTTGCATATGTAATGTCTATGCAATTGTCATACAGCAACATGTTGCATTGTGGCCCTTTAAGCAGCGTAGTTCTAAGTAGACGGTTGCGTGTATTAATTTCCGCATACTATATATACAGTACTTTTCTCTTCATGGCAATCGGTGTATTGAGCCCCCTTTAAGCAGCGTAGTTATGAGTAGACGGGGTGCGTGTATTATTTTCCGCACACTGTATATATACAGTTCCTCTCTATACATTGAATGCATGCTGTTGGTTGTGGTGTGTATATCGGAACGGTCCGTGTAAGTTTCTATTCGCATCCAGTTTGTTAATGTAAGAGGGATTAATAAAGTTAATACCAAACAAACAATTTTTTCAACCAATCAGCAAGCACCAAAAGTGATATATGTACCTGCAATTAATAACTGCGCCATTGCCACCATGACAGCAAACAGAGCTAGGCCATTCTCGACCCCTGAGCTGTTGGCCCTGGTCCACGTCATGGACCGTCACCTGGGGCCCAGGGGCCCATATGTTTCGAATGCGGACAAGCGGCGGGCGTATAATGCTGCCCGCCGCCTGATATTTTCCACGACCGGCGTCCGCAGAAGCCTGGGGCAGGTTGAGCGGCGCTGGTCAGACCTGCGCCGGCGGCAGCCCGTTCTACTGTGCAGCCTTCGCCGCCATATTGCCCGATGTAAGTTTTGATTACTAGTATGTCTGCATTTTTTAGCAATGTTGTATGTACTTTTTAAAAATAGGTTGCTGAGTATGGGGGTGTATATGGGTGTATATGGGGTGTATATGGGGGTGTATATGGGTGTATATGGGGTGTATATGGGTGTATATGGGTGTATATGGGGTGTATATGGGTGTATATGGGTGTATATGGGGTGTATATGGGGGTGTATATGGGTGTATATGGGTGTATATGGGGTGTATATGGGGTTGTATATGGGTGTATATGGGTGTATATGGGGGTGTATATGGGTGTATATGGGGGGTATAGGGGGGTGTATATGGGTGTATATGGGTGTATATGGGGGGTATAGGGGGTGGTTTAAGTAGTTGCTCAGTTTTTTGGTGTAGGATATCAAATAGTTAGCATGATAAATGTCTGAAATATCACAGCAATGATCATTTGGAAGGTTATGAGCATGACTAATGTGAATTTTTCTTTCCCCCTTTTTTATGAATCCCAATCTTCGATTTCTATGCCATCAACATGAACATTGCAGCACGGGCAAGAGCCGCCAGAGAAGCCCGGGAGCAGGCACGCCGGGACCAGGCAGCCCCGGAGCAGCCAGAGGAGGAGGAAGAGGAAGAGGAAGAGGAGGAGGAGGAAGAGGAGGAGGAACCCCCCTATACCTCTCCACCACCCACCCCCAAACCTCTCCACTCCCCAGTAACAGCCACTACCGTGGTCCAGACTCCGGGACCATCATTCTCGTTGCTCCAGACCCCCCCAACCACCGCACAGCCAACCAGCGGTGACCAGGATGGCTCAAGTAGCCGTAAGTAAATAATTTGTCTAATGTTTACCTACACATTTCTACACATCAACAATCACAACAACCACATATGTGTATCCAACATCAACATTAGTTGCAACATATCACTGCAGGGCGACCATGAGGTGTGTCCTGTCCTTCTCCAGGAACAAGGGTCCCCTTGGTGGTTTTTTTGAGTGTGGCCATGCCTCACCCCTTGAATAATTGACATAACAGTACATCCAATGAGATATCCGACATTAGTGGTGTGGTAGTTATGTGGCTCCAGGTGTTGGGTAACTCCAGTTCCCAGCATGATGTGCAACACAGGGCCGGATTATAATGGAGGCACAAGGGGTCAGTGCCCCTGGGCCCCCCTCTAGCTAGGGGCCCCCTGTGGTTGTCATGTATTTTTGACCAAAAAAATGTGTAAGTTGTTTTTTTTCTTTTTTAGCTAAATGTTTTGTGCATGGGTGGGGTAGTGCTGCAGCTTCACCTATCTGCCAATGTGACAATGATTTATGGTGCTGAGCATCGGGAGCCAAGGCACACTGATTGCACAAGTGTGCAGTGCATTTCTGGGAGTTGACTAAGTCCCATGACACTTTGCACCAGAGGACAGAGGCTGAGAAGTTTGTGCTGAGCTCTGATTGGTGGAGCTCATTACATGCTTCTCAGGTCCATGGAGAACAGCAGCAGCAGCTTAGTCATGGGAGGGATTTTAATCAGAGGCAGCACTAGGACTGTGAGGTCTCCACCAGAGTAAGGGGCAGAGGGACAAACACAGGCTTTTCATGTGGTGTGTGTGTGTGTGTATATATATATATATATATATATATATATATATATATATCCCCTGCAGTTAATTAAGTATATTATTTTGTAGTACTGTGTTTACAGCAGACCCATCTTCAATGTAGTTTAAAAATGTATGTGGCCTTCACACATAACTCTCAACTTATTTTTAGGTACAAATACAACAAACATTTGTGTATGTTATATATTAATTTTTTATTTTTATCCCTTCCCTACAGACACTGGACAGCAGCAGGAGGAGGTGGCAGCCCTAATGTGGGAGATTGTCCTCACCCTCCTGTACCTCCAGATCCTGTTTGGCCTTCTGGAGGCCCGAATTTAATTTTTTTTTATCCCCCCCCCCCCTTATTATTTTTGTGCCAAATAAACGTTTATGTACAGTTCGAAATTGCCTTTGTTTTTAATCAGAAATATGTTAGAGGGCTTGTAAGGGTAGGTACATACAGATGTGTACTGTAAGTTATACTTGTAATTTGAGGTGAGGGGTAATGATTGATGTGTGAATGTGTGTGTTTTTGAATAAAATAACACATAGTAAAAATGCATGAATTTTTAATGTTGTTCGATTACAACATCACACATAACATCAGGGTAGGTATACATGTTACACATTGTGGACAAAGTAATTATGGACATAATTTAGTACATATACAGAAACACCAACATTACTTGATGTAAAAATAACAGCAATATGGGGACACATAGATAGTGATTAAAATGCCACATTAGAACATCACAAATATACATGTAATGAGGGTTCAAATGTAGTTTTATTAGGTCTTTATTGAGGTAGACAATTGAGTTAATAGAAAACAATAATTGAATAACAAATAGATTAATTAATCAATTGTGAGATTTGTAGTTGAAAGGGAAGATTTGCAGGTCCATATATGTGAAGGGTATGCCAGCGTACACGGACGTACGCTCACTCTCACGAGCGGTGACATAACTTGTGTTTTCCATTGAAAACAATAGGGACCCGTGCGTGCAAGCTGGCGTACGCTCAGATCTCCGCAAGAAGTCGGTGGGAAGACGGACGAAAGACGTCCGCGTACGTTGCCGTACGCTCAGTTGTACGCCAGTTGTCGGAGTGTAAGGGCTGGGCCGGCCGCGTACGTTGCCGTACGCTCATTTGTACGCCACTCCCCTTCTACGTTGTTTCTGGCCGTACGTAAGCGGCAGATTTGTGGGTGGACCTAACCCCAACGGCCGCGTACGGCTAGCGTACGGTAATCGCGTACGTACGCACGTTTGGCCGCACCGATCAGAATAACCTCCTTAATATGGGAGTGTGAAGTCGTGGCAGAATTTTGGGAAAATGTTAAGTTAAATATAATAAGCACAGGGATACCTCCAGAAACCCTGACCCCGAAAAGCTGTTTATTAGGTATAATATCAGATGATACAGATAGGAATATAAAGAAGTATGTGATTAACTTAGTAGCAATTGCTAAAATCCTAGTGGGAAGTAAGTGGATGTCTAACACTGCACCGAATATTGAAGCATGGAAAGCACGAGTTAATTATATTGTAGAACAAGAGAGAAATCTTGCACGAGCACGAAATTCAAAAAAAACTTTTTATTTAACATGGAACTATTGGATTCAGTCACCCCTATATAGGGAAAATACACAGGTTTAAATCTTAAAATCATTCACTGCTATCAGTAGGCACTTTAGTAATATGGTAGTTTAAGTATATGTAACGGGTAGAAATTCTGTGTAAAACAGTCGTAACAAAAAACAAATTAGTTTTTAGCTTAAGAATACTTCACTCCCCGTCCCCCCCCCCTTTTTGTTTTTTTTTTCTTTCTTCTCTTTTTTTTTCTCTCTTTTTTTTTCTTTTCTTCACCCACCTAGATCCCTCTAAGAGCATAATAGATCAAAGCAAGCAAATTTAGGGCTACAATAAACTGCATAATTAATCTTTAAACAGCGTTATGTATATCTGAATAGAAAGGAATAGAAGAAACAGTAAGCCACGAGGTAGATCCGGTGTAACCGTATCTTTTTCCCTCGAAAAAATTTCCTAAATGTATATGTATTGGTACCTAAATGTTAAATGTATGTTTGTATTATGTAATAATGTATCTAAATGTCCTAATGGATGTAATGTTTGTCTTTTTAAAAAAAAAAATGATAATAAAGAATATAAAAAAAAAACAAAAAAAAAAACTGTCTGTTACTAGTTTTATCAGAAACCGAATCCTCCTGTGTATGTGTGTTTTATTTTATATCTTATAACCTAGTAAGGCCACTTTCATGTCCTAAAGAATAATAATACACAGATGTGCTGACCACCACTGCCTGGGTGTTGCTATTGTAACAAATATCAAAGTGCAGCCAAACTCCTCTGATATCTATGCCACTGGTGGGTATGTTTCTCTGCCATGGTACGCCTAGTCACATGATCGTCTGTTAAGCCCATCATCTGATATACATCAGGGTTGCCTAGCATACCGGAATGGCCGGGAGGTTCCCGAAAATCGGGTCCCTCTCCTGGCCTCCCGGAATGGTGGACAACACTCCTGGATTCTGGGGGAACCCTGCTCCACCCCGATCACGGCTCCCTCCCCTCGACCATGGCATTTAAATACCACAATCCATGGGTCTCAGAGGAGGGGACGGGGCTAAAATGCCATAATCAAGTAATTTTAGCTCCTCCCCCTCCATGGAGATCTGTGAAACGGATTATGTCTTGAGGGTGGGGGCTTGATGACATAATGCTCAAGCCCCACCCCCCAAAGTGCTGCTGAAAGTCTTCTCTGCTGGCTTCTCATGGAGAGGAGACTAGAGAAGTAGGCAACCCTGATCTACTGACAATTCAAAAAAATGGGGGTTCCAATTCCAAATTCCAATTTTGGGGTGCAGTAGTATAATATTTCCTCCAGGTTATAGTGTTATTGCAGTATATCTTATTCCTGGTCCTCCAGCTCCAAGATGTAAGATACGCTTAGTGCTGGAAAAAAATGGGCGTGCCCAGACTCACGGTAAATATGGATTTGTACAAGCCCGTAGCGTTTTCTTTTTCAGGCTCTTCTCTATTCTCTCTTCTCTGGGTGGAAGTCTGTGTTGCTACAGGTGAAGATCTCTGTTGTTGCTGGTGAAGATGTGATCTCATTATATTACTCTAAGCTTTATCATTTGAAGGATGATCCCTCTACGCCTCAGCCCAGTGTCGGGGGGATGAGGGACTTCTTTGATAAGATCTCCCTCCCGTCGCTCTTTGGGGAGACTTGCCTATCTCTCAATGCTCCCTGTACTCCAGAGGAGGTCCAGTGTGCCATTGATTCTCTTCCTTCTGACAAAGCCCTGGGTCCTGATGGTTTCCCATCAAACTTTTATAAGACATTTAAAAATCAGCTGACCCTGATGCTTGTAAAGCTCTTTAATGAGGCCTCTGACACTAAGTGTCTCCCCCCTGAGATGCTTGAATCTCGCATCGTTACAATCCCCAAACCTGGCAAGTCCCCTTCTTCTGTCCAAAATTACAGACCCATAGTGCTACTTAATACTGACTTAAAACTGTATGTTAAAATGGTCGCTAATCGAATAGGCCCATCCCTCATTAAAAATGATCAAGTAGGTTTTGTGTTAAACAGACAGGCCCCTGATAACACACGCAGGGTGATTGACGTCATGGAACACTGCTTAGCAAAGAAAGACCCTCTCCTAGTCCTCTCCTTAGATGCAGAGAAGGCCTTCGATAGACTCCATTGGGGCTTTATGAAAATGGCCTGAGAGAGATTCGGCTTTCAAGGCTGGATATTAGATTCTATTCTGGCCCTCTACACTTGTCCCTCCGCCAGGGTTTTCTCTAATGGCTGTTCTTCTGTGAGCTTCCAAATTACCAATGGCAATCGTCAAGGGTGCCCCCTTTCCCCCTTAATTTTTGCATTGGCCATTGAGCCCTTGGCAGAGTGTATATGATGTGATGATTTAATCCTAGGCCCTTCAATTGGTGATCTCTCTCATAAAATCAGCCTGTTTGCCGACGATGTCCTATTATGCATTCTGGACCCCATCCATTCTCTGCCTGCTTTGCATAAGGTTTTACAAGAGTATTCAGAGGTCTCTTTCTATAGACTTAATACTAACAAGACGGAGGCTCTCCCACTGGGCCTTCCTCCTGATGTGGTCGCTGAGCTGAGAAAAACATATAATTATTCATGGCAGTCTAGCTCCTTAAAATATTTACATCTAGCTTCTGGAAAGCATGTTATTGACTGTAACTATAATCCCTTGTTGAAGGCCTTTTCGAATTTAATCGGGGACTGGATGTTACATGACGTCTCTTGGCTTGGGAGAATCGCTGCGGCCAAAATGGTGTTATTACCAAAATTAATGTATCTCTTTAGAGCTGTCCCAAGGCTCCCCCCAGGTCTACCCTTCAAAAATTCAATCAGCTCCTAGCTAAATATATCTGGAGGGGAGCTAGGCCTAAGATAGCTAAGAAGACGCTGGTCAGGCCTAAGAGGTCTGGGGGAGTGGCCTTTCCAGATTTAGATCTCTATTTAGCTGCTTGTGTTCTAAATCAGATTAGAGACTGGACTGCATCTGTGGCCCAAAAGCCCTGGGTGACCTTGGAGAGTTCCTACTCACATCCTGTCCCTTTAGCTGACCTTCTATGGCTCCCTCCTTCCATTTCACGTGGATATGCATCTACAGATGGAGCCGGGGTTATCTTCGCAGGGGATGGCGGCAGAATCGCCAGCCGCCATCCCCCGCCAGCCGCCATATGCTCTGCGAAAGAGGATGCGTGCACACGAGATGCGCGCGCGTCCACTTCCGACGGCGCTTTCCCCAGGTCCCCGCTGGCTTGCCGGCGGTCACCCGGGGTCCCCACCGCCTCCCCCCCCCCACCGCCTCCCCTAACCCTGTCCGTCTCCCTGAAGCGGAGACAGACAGGGTTCCCGTCACCCCGCCGCCCGGAAACTGAGACGCGCGTGAGACGCACATGCATCTCAGTCAGATGGACGCCGGGCTGCTGGCGGATCGCCAGCGGAGACAGTCTGTCGATTCGCCAGCAAGAGGGAGCCCGGCTCCATCTGTAGGTGCAAATCTATCCAATCTTCACTAGAGGTCTGGCACAAACTAGTTGACTCTACAGGAAAGGCTACCTTCCCAGCCGCCCCTTTATCACTCAAGGCCCTTAAGGCACTAATTCCTATCCCCCAACTGGGCAAGTGGATCAATCTGAGCGTATCCTCATTGGGAGATTTATACACAAACGGACAATTGCGATCCTTCTCCGACCTGCAGAATACTGGAGCTTCACCTTTTCAAAGAGAGACTTCTTCATTTACTTACAACTCAGAAGTTGGCTCCAATCACACTTACACACCCCAGTCAAACCTCCCTATTTCCCACCTAGCCTCAAATGTTTAGTAAGTGCTCCCTCCCATAGAGGAGGAATTTCTAAGGGGTATTCTTACCTTCTCTCCCTCCAGGATAGCGCTAAAACCGCTCCCCAGTTGAGTTGGGAAAGGGATCTGAACAAGTCACTCTCAGAGGAGGAATGGGATGTTATATTTGAGTCTTGCTTTAAGATTTCTCGTTGTTTACACCATTCTGAGATGTTTTTTAAACTTATTCACAGGGCTTATTTCACCCCAGATAGGCTCCATAAGATCTCGCCGACTGTTTCAAATTTATGTTGGAGGAAGTGTGGACACGTGGGAAATATTTTACACATATTCTGGGAATGCCCTGAGCTACGGCCTCTCTGGGGGGAGTTGTTTCTGAGGTTAAGCTCCATATTAAAACGTCCTATTTCATTAGATCCGGCCCTAGCATTGCTCCACATTTTCCCTAATTCACTGTCTACAGCTGACAAATACATTGTTGTACATGTGTTGATTGCGACAAAAGCTGTCATAGCTAAGCTATGGAAGTCGGACGCAACCCCAAATATAGACTCCATCCTCAAGAAGGTACATAAACACTACATGTTAGAAACCACAGGGGCTAGTTATTCCAGTGCCCCAAACTCAATACATATGAAGTGGTTTGGCTGGTCCTCTTACTGTGATGAGGTGGGCCGTTCCAATCTGGTTAGTGATGCCCTGGACTTGTCTATCCTTGTCTCTTAGATCCATCTCCAGGACCAAGCGGTAGTGGTTCATGTAATCATGTAATATACCTTATTGCTCCTGTGTTGGACAGCATCTTTATTGGTTCAAATACTGGCATGGGTTGTTTTTTGATGTGACATTTGCCCATATCTTTGAGAGTGTATTTTCATGTGTAAACTTTTACAACTATGTTGGCAATACTGTATCATTTATCTCCCTCCCCCCTGCCCCTCCTTTCTCTTTTTTCTGTACCCCTCACTCCCCCCCCCCCCCCCCCCTTAAAAAACTGTCTGTTTGGACGACATTTCTCTTAATAAAAATTGAATGTGTAAAAAAAAAAAAATAAGTGTTTTAGCATGATGATTAATTTTCATTAAATACTTAAGATCACCAAAGTGCATTAGCTTTATCTCGTGACAGGCGTACCTCATTCACCAAGATGGGGGAGGTTAACACATATCAAGGTACTGTATATTTAGTGTGTAGTGACTTTAAATCGTACCGAACTCAGTCTAGAATATTTCTTTCAAAACAAGTAGTGGTTTCTTTGGGCCTTATTCTAGTTCACTCTTTCTGACAAAATCCTTCTTAGATGGACAAAACCATGGGCCTTATTCTGGTCGATACGTAAATTTCCGAATTCTTTCGGATGGTGTTTTTTAGCCGTCTGCGCATGCGTGGGCAACGCTATGCGCATGTGCCACGCAAGGTCTCCGTACTCGTTCTCACTAATACCATACAGAAAAGTGCACCGCATTCACTCGTGAAATATGGGCGTAATATGGGCGTCATTCGGAACTACACAGGGGCGTAGTTTCAAAGTGGGCTAAACTGGGCGTAAACATGGGCGTACACGAGGGAGTGCACTAATTCTGGTAGGCGTGCATTCGGACAGAACACCGACTGCAAACGAACCAAAAGGCAGAAAATATGCGGCCTCCATAAGCAAGTATTGCTTTGCGGACACCACTCGGTCATGCGCTAGGCATTCGGAACGCCCAATTAGTACGGCCGCACCTGAACCAATGTCAGCTGAACACAATACAATCCACTCCTCTACTCATTACTCATTAATTACACTCTTGTCATTGCTTCAATTGGAACCATTGCAGCTTAAATGGACCATTACAAAACACACACATATATGCTCAAAGCACGGCTGCATTTTTTACACACATTTACACTGCAAGCAATGGACAGAACTTGCTATCACTAATATAAATATCCATGTCACTTAACATCGGTGTGTACGGGCAGGTTCTCGTCCGTTCTGACGCTGTAAGACCGTGCAGAATATGTGTGTGTCCACCGCACACGCAAGGTTTGGATGTCGTCCGTAAACACGCCCTGTTCTTAAAGTGTGAGTCCGTCCAAATGCGGAGGACCTGTGGGCGTTTCTTTGTACGATGTCCGCACAGCGTGGCGTGCGGTCCGCTCCGAAAGAATTGGTGCGAAAGAATTTACGCACCAACCAGAATAACCTCCCATGTGCACTGCAGGGGGGGGGGGGGGGCAGATTTAAAATGTGCAGAGAGAATTAGATTTGGGTGAGTTATTTTTTTTCTGTGCAGGGTAAATACTGGCTGCTTTATTTTTGCACTGCAATATAGAGGTCATTTTGAAGTAAAACCCCACCCAAATCTAATTCTCTCTGCACAAGTAACATCTGCCCCACCTGCAGTGCACATGGTTTTGTCCACCTAAGAAGGATTTTGTCAGAAAGAGTGAACTAGAATAAGGGCCTTTATGTGAATTTCTCCTCTTTTCTTTATACTTTCATTGTGTCCCGTGTATACATATAAAACTAAATAGTCGTGAAATACTGTACTGTACATACATCAGATACTTTCAGATTTCTCTTGCTGTACATCAGCAAATGCGTTCCACCATTGAATCACATGGGAAACGCATACCCATGAGACTTGCTACCACCAACTATTGAGAGCAAACATCCGGAGCAATGCAACTTTGTCAAATAAAATAAAAACATGTTCTACTTCTTATGTATACAGTAGGTTCTAAAGGCACTGATCACGCCTACATGGTACAGGCCACACCCACACAGCACTGGTCACACCTACATGGTACAGACCACACCTACACAGCACTGGTCACACCAACATGGTACAGGCCACACCCACACAGCACTGGTCACACCTACATAGCACAGGCCACACCCACACATCACAAGTCACACCTGCATGGTGCAGGCCACACCCACACAACACTGGTCACACCTACATGGTACAGGCCACACCCACACAGCATTGGTCCCAGCTCATCTAATTTTCAAAATTGACCCATAACCATTTTCTAGCACAAGGGTATGGGGCTCTTAATTACCCATGTAAATAATAGATATGCAGTCCTACGAAGTCGAAGGGGCAAATGTAATGGGCATGGGTCATTAGGTCTACACAAGCTAGGTTGACATACATTAGGTCGACCACTAAAGGTGACAGGCACTAGGTTGACACCTATTTCAGGTTGACAAAAGGTTAACACAAGCACTGGGTCAACATGGTAAAGGTCAACCTGCATAAGGTTGACAGGATTTTGTTGTCATTGTCATAGTAAGTCGACATGGAGACCATTCCCAATGTACCACGTTCGCTTGCCATGCTTCGAGCACACTATTAGATTCCCACTCTATGCCCACTTCAATAGTTAAGAATGAAAAACCACCTGTTTTTGAAAAAAAAAAACCTGAAAAACTCATATCGACCTAATGCACCATGACCAAAAGAGTTGTCGACCTAGTGGCTGCCGACCTTTAGAGGTCAACCTAACTTGTGTAGACCTAATGATGTATCTCAGTTAACTAAGATGGGAGTTCTATTGAAGATGTAATGTTGCCCATAGCAACCAATCAGATTCTACTCCTTATTTATTTAGCATCTTCTAGAACAGGGGTCAGGGAAGTTTTTTTACCTTTTACCCCAAAATATATTTTGATAAGCCAACATTACCCCTTGATTTGAAAGGAAGAAAATCATGTTATTGCAATACACAATGTACCCCCAGAAATTGATGCTATATAATGCTAGTACAGTACACAGCCTGGCAGCCATTGATGAGGATTACCATGTATTGCTGTGGGTGGTACTAAATTTTTACCACCCACAGCCATACATAGTAAGTAAGTAAGTAAGTTTAATTTATATAGCGCACTTTCTCCAACAGGACTCAAGGTGCTTGATCACATGGTAATCATCATCATTATCAATGGCTGCCAGGCTGTGTGTGGTATAGCCATTGATAATGTGATGTCCAGGCACAGGGGCGTAGCGCCAATTTTTGCGCCTCCCCGCTGGATAATCCCCCCCTCCCCCCTAAATTTAAAGCTGCCTTCCCGTTCTTACCCTGCCTCCCCCGCCGCGCCTGTATTCGACCGGGAGTCAGGAACGCATATCTACTAATCTGCGTCCCGGAGCCTGGCTAATTGAGTCAAATGTCTATTACAAAATGGTCGCCTCCTTACAGCAGACCGTTTGTAAGGATACTAGAGGAGGCCGTCGCTGCCTCCTCTAGCATCTTTACAAATGGGGCTTCTTGCTCGATGCCAAGGGGGACTGGAATTTCTCATTGCCAAGGGGGACTAAAATTTCTCGTTGCCAAGGTGGACTGACTGCATGTCCGGAAGATGTCAATATCGTTACCAAAGAGTGGGGGGAGGGGAAGTGCATGAGCAGAGCATGGTGTTCCTCCTGGAGAGGGTCATATTGGGAGGTATTTGGGTTGAAGGGTGATATTGATGGATTGGGGGCATTAGATATTTTGACAAATCCGGTGATGTCAGCTGCTCGCCCCCTGTGCCTATGTCACCTGGAAATTCTCCATGGGAATGCCCAGCACACCACCACAGCAAAGCCCCTTACGCATTATGCCATGGTAGAAGCAGTGATATAAGTTTCCTATCAAATTAACATGGGAAATGTTTAGTCTTAAAATAATTTTTTTTCTTCAAATTTGTTCTAGTGCAGATTAGAAAATGAAAACTAAGTATTTAATTGCTATGGGTATCACATTCAGTGCCGGATTTATCACTAGCCCCGTGAGGCACCTATCATGGACCAGCCAGTCGCCACCAACCTGGCACTCCGAATTGACATCCGGGCAGAGAGCTTCCCGGCTCCCCCCCCCCTCTCGATCTGCAGCACTCCCCCGCTCGTTCCCTCCCTGCTGCGCCGAGCCGTCGGCACCCTAGCTACAGAGCAGTTGTCGGATTGTGCAAGCAGCCTACACCTCAGTCACTGGCTGTGCGCGCAGGCTGTTCAAGGAGGCGGGATCCGGGCAGCGTGTGCTGCTGTCTGCTGTGTGGAGAGGCAGACTCAACGACGGAGACTGAACACATAAAGTAGCTGCTGGGCTGACCTTCTACTGTACTTCAAAATAAGTAGGCAGACGGCTCTTCAATCGATTATCATTTTTGGCAGGCTCTGGGTCATATGTATGTATATATATATATATATATATATATATATATATATACTGTGTGTATATACACACATATATATATATACTGTGTGTGTGTGTATATATATATATATATATATATATATATACTGTGTGTGTATGTATGTATATATATATATATATATATATGTGTGTGTTTGTATTTTTATATATATATATATATATATATATATGTATGTATTTATTTATTTTTTTGGTGTGTATGTATGTATGTATATCCAATAAATACGGTCCACCAGCAGTCAGGATGTAGGCAATCAGAATACTAATGCCAGAATCCCGATGGATGCACCCCCCCCCTCCCAACTCTGCCTTATCTGCAGCCTAACTGTCCCCACCAATGTGCCACCGCCTAAAGCTAGCCCCCGGCCCCACATTCTAAATCTAAACTGGCTTTCTAGGTGCTAACACCTACTCCCAGTTTAACCCCCCCTTATTTTCAGTACCCACCCCCAGAGCTTTGATCCAGCGGCAGTTATGTGTGGCCCAATATGTAATGGGCATTAAGGTGTAGTGCACAATGTGTAATGGGCATTACGGTGTGTGGACAATGTATAATTGGCATTTCGATGTATGTCACAATGTGTAATGGGCATCACGGTGTATGGCACAATGTTTAATAGGCATTATGGTTTATGGCACAATGCGTAATGGGCATTATGGTGTATGCAGTGGCGTAACTATAGCTCCGCAGCCCCCGCGGTGGCGGGAGGGGGGGCGCAGAGAAATTGGGGGCGCCGCCGGGGCTATAGTTACCCGCGGTCTGCGTCTCGCCCGGCTCTCTGTTGGGACCTGCCTGACCGTCACGGTCCCGGCCGGCTCCTGCTGCAATGAAAACTGACAATTAGAAAATGCCTGCCCCATACTGCAGACAGTTTTCTGTCTGCAGTATGGGGGCAGCCATTTTCTAAGAGTGAGTTTTCATTGTAGCAGCAGGAGCCGTCCGGGACCGTGACGGTCAGGCAGGTCCCGACAGAGAGCCGGGCGAGACGCAGACCGCGGGTAAGAAGGGGGGGCAGGGTAGGTGTGTGCGGGGGTGGGGGCGCCGAATAAACGTGCGGCGGGGGTGCGCTAAATAGTTAGTTATGCCCCTGGGTGTATGTCACAATGTGTAATGGACAGTGTGTCTAAGGGGTTCTAGCTAGCACGTTGTATCTAGGGGGCGGCCAAAAATGTTGTACCTAGGGGCGACCTGAGCCCTAAATTCGCCCCTGATCACATTATGCTATACGGTAAGAAGAGGAAGAAGACGGGTATTGAAGATGCTCTGTTTACAGACATTTCTATTGCTATTTGTAGTGATTACTGGGGGCAGTGGAGCCCCAATTCGGGCAACTGCAGATCACTTGGCCCAAGGAAATAGAGGAGTAGACATTGATTATGAGGAGTTGAATCCATCAGACTATAAAGTCTGCCAGATGAAGTGATAGCTGAAAGTGACCTAAAGTGATAGCTGAAAGTGATTCTGTTGATGAGCTGAGAGAAGAACTGAAGATAGAGAACGCCAATTATTTGATGAGCACATGCTCAGCAGTTGCCATTAAGGGGGAAATTTACCAATATGAAAAACCTAGTTTTTCGTATTGGTATTTTCCCTACGACTGCATACGACTGTTTAAGTCGTATGCAAAGTCGTGTTCCGGAGGATCAGTTACAAAGCAGTCATATACGACTGCTTTGTAACCCTCCGATGGTGTAATGATTCGTATTAGCGGCCGTATATACGGCTGCTAATACGAATTATTTCTAGCAGTCTGCACGGATCAGTCAGATCCGTGCAGGCTGCATGGTGTAAAAAAAATAGACAAAAAAATAAATTTAAAAAAAAAACGGCGTGGGGTCCCCCCCACAGCCATAACCAGCACCAGGCTGACGGAGCCTGGAGCCGGTAATTAAAAATCAGGGAACCCGACAAATAGGGTTTCCCCGATTTTTAACAACCAGCCCCAGGCTCCTGCTCTGGGGCTGGTTCCCAAAATACGGGGGACAAAATGACTAGGGGTCCCCCGTATTTTAAGAACCAGCCCCAGGCAAAACCAGCCAGCAGGGTAATGCCACAGCCGGGGGGAGACTTTTTATACAAGTCCCCCCGGCCAAAGCATTCATCCCTACCGACCAGTCAGCCTGGCCAGGGGCCCTGGGGGAGTGGGGACCCCCCCAATAAAGGGGTCCCCCCCCTCCAGGACTTACCTGACCAGGCTGAAGCCTGGTGCTGTCCTCGATGCCCCTGGGCGGTGGGCATCGAGCTGATGGTTTTGTGTAAAAAATAGAATAAAAACCATTGTTTTTTACTGTGGCACTACAAGTGCCAGCAAGCCTCCCCAGCAAGCTGGGACTTGGATAACCACAAGTCCCAGCCTGCTGGGCATTAAAGGGCCCGCTGGGTCTTGTAGTGCCACCGTAAAAAAAATAGTTAAATAAAACACACTGACACCCGTTTTAAATAAAAGTTTAATACACACATTACATACATACTGATACTTACCTTTCTTGATCCCGTAGGTAGCCCTGGTCCTGATGTCCTGTGTCGTCCTCCAGGTCCATGTCGGCTCTCTGCGTCGTCCTCCAGGTCCATGTCGACGGTCCGTGTCGTCCTCCAGGTCCATGGCGGTGTCCGGGTCCGAAGAAATCCATGTTGGAGCTGTGGAAGGAAATCCTACTCACCTGTTCCTGCGCTGAAGAAGTCTTGTCTTGATCCGACGTAGTCCAGGTAATCTTCCTGCTGTCGCCGGTCCCCGCTGTCTGCGCTGTCCGTGCATCGCGCTGAGGAGAGATGCTGAAGTTTCATATTCGGCGCCTCTCCTCAGACTGAATTCTATTGGCCGCCTAGCAGGCCAATCAGGAGCCGACTTTCTCGGCTCCTGATTGGCCTGCTAGGCGGCCAATAGAATTCAGTCTGAGGAGAGGCGCCGAATATGAAACTTCAGCATCTCTCCTCAGCGCGATGCACGGACAGCGCAGACAGCGGGGACCGGCGACAGCAGGAAGATTACCTGGACTACGTCGGATCAAGAGAAGACTTCTTCAGCGCAGGAACAGGTGAGTAGGATTTCCTTCCACAGCTCCAACATGGATTTCTTCGGACCCGGACACCGCCATGGACCTGGAGGACGACACGGACCGTCGACATGGACCTGGAGGACGACGCAGAGAGCCGACATGGACCTGGAGGACGACACAGGACATCAGGACCAGGGCTACCTACGGGATCAAGAAAGGTAAGTATCAGTATGTATGTAATGTGTGTATTAAACTTTTATTTAAAACGGGTGTCAGTGTGTTTTATTTAACTATTTTTTTTACGGTGGCACTACAAGACCCAGCGGGCCCTTTAATGCCCAGCAGGCTGGGACTTGTGGTTATCCAAGTCCCAGCTTGCTGGGGAGGCTTGCTGGCACTTGTAGTGCCACAGTAAAAAACAATGGTTTTTATTCTATTTTTTACACAAAACCATCAGCTCGATGCCCACCGCACAGGGGCATCGAGGACAGCACCAGGCTTCAGCCTGGTCAGGTAAGTCCTGGAGGGGGGGGACCCCTTTATTGGGGGGGTCCCCACTCCCCCAGGGCCCCTGGCCAGGCTGACTGGTCGGTAGGGATGAATGCTTTGGCCGGGGGGACTTGTATAAAAAGTCTCCCCCCGGCTGTGGCATTACCCTGCTGGCTGGTTTTGCCTGGGGCTGGTTCTTAAAATACGGGGGACCCCTAGTCATTTTGTCCCCGTATTTTGGGAACCAGCCCCAGAGCAGGAGCCTGGGGCTGGTTGTTAAAAATCGGGGAAACCCTATTTGTCGGGTTCCCTGATTTTTAATTACCGGCCCCGGCTCCTTCAGCCTGGTGCTGGTTTCGGCTGTGGGGGGGACCCCACGCCGTTTTTTTTTTAATTTATTTAATTTTTCTATTTTTTTACACCGAAGCCTGCACGGATCTGACTGATCCGTGCAGGCAAAAACGCAAATACGACATGAAAATGGTGTTCTATTTTCCTGTCGTATTTGCGTGGGTGTTTTACACCACTAAGCAGCCGTATTATCCATACGGCTGCTTAGTAAATCAGAAACCACCATTCTTTTGAATGGTGATTTCTGTCGTATTCTATCGATGGTGTAGACATTCGTATTTGTAACTACAAATACGAATGTTCCATCTTTAGGACTACGAATTGTTGTATTTTTGGGATTGTAAATCCCGAAAATACAAATTCGTAAAAAAAAGTGTATTTCTCCCTACGAATACACCTTTTTTCTACGAATCCATTTTGGTAAATGTCCCAGTAACTTTCTAGTGTGTTTTTGTGTTTCTAGTGCATCTTTATATAGTGCAGCATATTCTGTTGCGCTTTACAAAAGAGACAGTGATACAACAAACAGGGTATTTACAGACAGTCAAAATGTAGGAGGGCACTGCTCGCAATCTTACAATCTATAGGGAAATAGGCATTGATACATAAGGATAGATACTGTATTCTTTATTGCATCGATTCCACCAGAATGCAAGGTTCCGTGACTGGTTCTGGAATTTGATAAGCTTGCCTGAAGAGTTTACAGGGAACGTTTATTTATATGGCCTGCAAGGTTTTCACAGCTCCTAACAACATATAGTATATAAACTTACAACACACTTACAACTTAGCAAAAAAGATTTGCAATTAACCAGCGCTTTGGAGATAATACATAAAAAATTATCTGTAATGTAGCATCTCTATTCTCTGCCTGTGACTCTTCTGGGTATAGATTAGAAGTGAACTTACAGTGCACTTCAATTCAGGTATGCCCGTAACGGTTTCTTTAAGGTAAACTTCACAGTGCAGGAAATGCCAACATGAATTCAACTTACATGAGAATTCGCTCTTGCGTTCATATAAGAGGTTTCTTTATCAATAGATGGTCGTAGACGTCAGGAAACAAGTAGGTAGGATTTATTACATTATGGGGGGGGGGGGGGGGATCTTAGAATGCACACCCAATATACATGAGGTGCTATTATGCTGGGACTTGTAGTTCTGCAAAGAAAAACATGTGGTGCAGATGCACACTCCATATTATTAATCAATCAATTAATAACAGAGGTTCTTGGTATATTAATTGGCCAAGAAATATTTGCCCACCAACCAGCTTCACGGTAAGCTCATTTCTGGTTGGTCCCTAATACTAAGTTTGGATCTGGGGTGCGGAACCCCAAAAACGCCAGCATAAGCAAGTCACCCCAGGGCAGCACACAAGTGAAAAAACTAAGCTAGAAGTGTGTTAATAAGATCCAAACTTAGTATTAGGGACCCACCAGAAATGAGGTTACCGTGAAGCTGGTTGGTGGGCAAATATTTCTTGGCCAATTGATATACCAAGAACCTCTGTTATTAATTGATTGATTAATAATATGGAGTGTGCATCTGCACCACATGTTTTTCTTTGCAGGATTTATTACATAAAAGATCCACGTATCCACACGACAAACAACGGTAAAAACGAGAGTCCAGATGAAGACAGTAGCTGATAGCGGGTGCCGGCGGCTTCTCCTTCCGTGCTGGGCATGCTGCAGACAACGCCGGGGGGAGATGATGGTGACGCTGCCGGAGTCCGTCCCGCTGTTCCTGCTCTTGCTGAATAGTATTGCGGCTCAATCAATGCGTTTCGGATATAGGGTATATCCTTTTTCAAGATGTGCCGCCTTGGCTGCAGGGAGATGCTTTTAACACCGGCCTGTTCCGTCACATGATGTTTGTTGGCCAATGGAAATCAACCTGTATCCGGCTTTAATCTATTAGCTACATCTGGGTATACTACACACATAATAAAGTATGTCTAAAATACCGAATTTAAAATGCATTGTTAATGAAAACACATATTTAAACATACAATAAAATTATCATAAAACTTCGCATAAAAAAAGTTTTACATTTTTTTTTTTACATGCAAGTGGTCACAAAAGTCGACATAGAGAAAAAGCCGACATACACCAAAATTTTTACAAAAAATTACAAAATTTGCACATTTAACAGGGTAAATACATTGATTTGATTTAGCGGCATAAAAAACATTATTTATAACTACACTGACTATTAACTCATTATGAGCCGGATATACATGAGAAGGGAAGAAAAGGGGAAAAAGCTGAAAACACATAGTTAGTGGTATATTGTTGGTACCATTCCACCCCCCTTATAATTCATATAAGCCATTTATATTCGTAATCTACATTAAGTCCTTTGGGGACCATGGTGTTGAGGTTGAATATACATTTCATTTCTAATTTTGCTAAATGTTCCTCAACATCATTTTTCCTCCAACTGGACTTACAGATTTTAATTCCACAAAATGACTTTAGACCTCTCATATCACAGTCATGTTTCTCCTTAAAGTGTAAAGACACATTGTGCAATTCGTAGCCTTTTTTAATATTCCGAGCATGTTCAGCCAAACGGTCTTTTAGCTGTCTGCTTGTACGTCCAACATACTGTTTACCGCAGTTGCACTCCAACAAATACACAACGTTCTTTGAATTGCATGTAATAAAGTCATTAATAGTGAAGTTTTCACTATTTGTATTAGACTTGTACTCTGTGGTTTTAGGAGCGAATTTACATGCTTTACACATTGGGCAAATACCGCAGCGGTAGAACCCTTTGGATAGCACTCTGGTTGTTCTTTTAAGAATGGTTTGAGCACTCCTAACCAGAATGTTACTCAAATTGTCCGCCCTGCGGTATACAAATTTGGGGCAGTGTCCCACATATTCTTTAAGGAGGGGATCCTCTGTGAGGACTCCCCAATGTTTAGTTATGAGCTTCTCCAGTTGTTTATGCTGAGAGGTGTACTTAGTAATAAAACGTACTTCACAATTAGCCGGTTTAATAGTTCTAGTGTTAGACACAGCTACCAGATTTTTATTGTAAGCTTCGTCCACCCAAACTGGATTATATCCTTTTTGGTTAAAATTTTCTCTCATTTCACCTGCTTGTACCTCATAATCGCTAGTGTTAGTGCAATTTCGTCTGAGCCTATAAAATTGACTTGATGGAATGCTCTTTATCCAATTGGCGTGATGATTACTCTCGCTGCTTATATAGGAGCAGCAGTCAGTCAGGCTTAGTGTAGTTTTTAGTACATATTTTGAGGTCATCAATAAAGATGGTTAAATCAAGAAAATTAACAGAAGATGGACTGATGGTGTATGTCAATTCTATATTTTGATCATTGTTATTTAGTTACACACAGAAGTCATTTAGGGTGTCTGGACCTCCCCTCCAGACGAACAGGAGGTCATCGATGTATCTGACCCATAGCACCAGGCTGGCATTTCAAGGGTGGTTGGACCAAATCTGCTCATCCTCCCACCTTGCCATGAACAGATTAGCATAGCTTGGTGCCAGCTATGGAAAGGAGGAATAGTGGGAGACTGGAAAGAGGAGGAATAGTGAGAGATAGGAGAGAGGAGGAATAGTGAGAGATAGGAGAGAGGAGGAATAGTGAGAGATAGGAAAGGAGGAATAGTGGGATAGAGGAGGAATAGTGGGAGATGGGAGAGGAGGAATAGTGGTAGACTGGAGAAATAGTGGGAGAGAGGTGGAATAGTGGGAGATGGGAGAGGAGGAATAGTGAGAGATAGGAAAGGAGAAATAGTGGGAGACTGGTGGAATAGTGGGAGACTGGAGAAATAGTGGGAGAGAGGTGAAATAGTGGGAGATGGGAGAGGAGGAATAGTGGGAGACTGGAGAAATAGTGGGAGAGAGGTGGAATAGTGGGAGACGGGAGAGGAGGAATAGTGAGAGATAGGAAAGGAGAAATAGTGGGAGACTGGTGGAATAGTGGGAGACTGGAGAAATAGTGGGAGAGAGGTGGAATAGTGGGAGACGGGAGAGGAGGAATAGTGAGAGATAGGAAAGGAGGAATAGTGGGAGACTGGAGAAATAGTGGGAGAGAGACGGGAGACGGGAGAGAGGTGGAAGACGGGAGAGGAGGAATAGGTATATGGGCTGTAGGACACATGGTTTGCCAGCACCCTCAGTCACCACTATTGCTGCCCCTATGGCTTGCTGTTGCCCAGTGAAAAATTGCAGACAGCGCCAGCTGATAACCATATCAGCACTATAATCTAAATACACTGCTGAGCATCCTGTGGTGCCAAGGCCACTGTCTCTGATGCTGCACCCTCTGCAGGTGATTGCCACATGCAGGCTCCCTATTATAGCATGGAAAAAGGGGCTGCATAGACTGGCTGCTGCTGGGACCAGATACAATTTTGTGGGGGGAAAAGGCAATCAAGCACCCCCCCCATAAAATTGACTCACTATGTCCTCGCATAATAGTAATAATTACACAGACACAAATGTGACAGGCATCTTTTCTGGTGTACATTGGGGCAGGGATGGTAATCTCTGGGCATCTAGGTGACATCTTGCAGTGCCATATCTCCCAACATGACCCTCTCCAGGAGGGACACGATGCTCTGTTGCTCTTATTTATGATTACCATCACCTGTGTTGAAGCACTTCCTTATCAATTAACCTGTTAAACACAGGTGATGGTGATCATACATTTAAAGTGACGTCCAGGAACAGAGCATTGTGTCCCTCCTGGAGAAGGTCATGTTGGGAGGTATGCAGTGCCAGGGTACTTGCTGGACTACTCCCATCACAGCTGCTGTCATTTCAGTGGGCAGGGGAGGGCAAACAAGTGTGCGCGCGCACACACACACACAGTGACAAATAGAACACACTGTACATTTCCAGGAACCAGTGGATTACCTGTCATGCCCTTAACTGAAACCTATATAACGCTGGACTGGAGCTTCACAGGAAGGACAACGTGCAGGAGCCTGGGCAGGGAGAGTGTAGAGTCCCCAGCCCAGGCATACCAGTCGAGTGCCGAGCACATCAATCACCATCATCAGCTCTCTCTCTCTCTCTACTTACAGCATTCCGGCTCTGGCTGCTGCTGCCGGAGCTCAGTTCTGAGAGCTGACCTGGCACCTGACTGCTGTCGCTGATCTCTGGGGCTAGCTGGGGTCCCCGGATCCTGCGGGGCCTACAACGGTTGACATTGTTAAGAATCCCAGGATGGGATTCCTAAGTAATGTCCAGGGGTGTGGGCCCTTTCATTGCCACGGGCCTCGATGCACCGCTGGTATTTCCGCCCCTGACCTGAAGTAACCAATCGGGTTTCAGTATGTTTAATTGTTTAGGGTACAAATGGACATCTAGATTCAGTATGCCCCACACTTCTGAAGAAGGACGACTCGTCTGAAATGCATTAAGTGAGGCGCATATTATTTGACTTGTTTGCTGGACTGCTACCCCCCCTGCCTGGACTATTGGGAGACTGAGGATACCGGTGCCCGGAGTTCCCTGAATACAACATCTAGAGCCAAGGACGGATGGGAGAAGTTTTCTTGCAGCAGCTTTGCCTAAGGAAATTGTGATCATATGCTATTTTATCTACCGATATTGTGAGTTCCCTGTATAGAATAAAATTCTTTGTTATACTTGGATACTACACTATGATCCTTTTTTTGATATACCCTTAAATTCAATCCTCCCATTAATGTGGGAAAAAGGGTATATCATTTGTGTTGTTCTAGGTACTGGGTGAACCGGGAAACATACTCCTGTACCATGAAAGTTATGTACAATTTCATATGAATATTCAGTTAGCGCTAAGTGGTGTCACCGATCTTTTTCCCACTTGTCATGTGATGTTTTTAGTGTTCTCATTGACAGGACACTTGGTGTGCACCATAAGCTGCAAAACTGTCTGATTATCTGCGCTAGTCCTGGTATTACACCTATTTGTCACCTCTTTTATTTGGCATTATGTGCTTTTTGGGGCCTAGTTTTTCAAACTGCCATCCTGTCTGCCGCTGCAGTGCCACCTCGGTGCAATCTACTGGCCTAAAAAACAATTGGGAGGTGTGAGGTATTCAGGATAGGCTGGAACTGAGTGATAATTAATGTTATTGAGGTTAATAATAGCGTAGGAACAAAACAAAACAAAACAAAAAAAAAATTATGCAATTTTAGTGATTTTTATGTTGTTTGATTTTAAATACAGATCCAAAACACCAGGGGTTCTCAAAAATGTTTATTCTAGGACCCCATCAGACAATAAAAAAGTTATTACAGGACCCCAGCAAGTTACCACAGAATGGCCGCCACATGTGTGGTCAGTGAAGTACTCGCTATTGTGACAAAAAGTGGCCGATGCATATCCCTAGTGTGTATCCATAAGAGCCACATAGCTGGTCACACTGGCTGGGCCCCGCACTGCTTTGCCTTGGTAGGAGATTTGAGCCCTGTAATTCCCCATATGAAGCTGGCATTATGTTCACAGTGTGGGGCTGCAGACTGCCCCGATCTCCAGTCCCATGGCATTTCACTCCGTGTATGTCAGTGTATATAATAGGTGTACACAGCGCTGTGTATGTATGTCAGTATATAATAGGTGTACACAGCGCTGTGTATGTATGTCAGTACGGATGGTATAATGGTTAGCATTACTGCCTAACAGCACTGAGGTCATGGGTTTGATTCCTACCATGGCTCTAACTGTGCGGAGTTTGTATATTCTCCCCGTACTTGCGTGGGTTACCTGCAGGTACTCCGGTTTCCTCCCACAATCCAAAAATATACGCGTAGGCTAATGTGGTAGGGAATATAGATTGTAAGCTCCACTGGGGCAGGGACTGATGTGAATGTTCAAATATTCTCTGTAAAGTGCTGCGGAATATGTGTGAGCTGTAGTGTATAATCGGTGTACACAGCTTTGTGTATATATGTCAGTATATATAAGACAGAGCGAGGGCCGCATAGGCTGGAGGGAATATAAGAGCCTGTGAATTTGATGTCCATAAGCAAGAGCAGATATAGCAGCTGTGTGTAGCCCTATGGAAATAGCAGTGAGTGGCAGTTAGTTCTGGCCAATCAGGTAGCAGGGGGGGGCGGCAGCCAGTGAGGTTATATCAGTAGGCAAGAGACAGGAAGTGAGCCTCTTTGAATCTGGATCCCCACCCTCCCTACCCTTTTTCTCTGTGCTACCTGGCATCAAGCCGTTTCACCAAATTTGGTACTCTATTTCCATAGCTATAGTTAACAATCGGCGAGAAGGCGCTCTCGACCAGCAAACAGGTGGGGTGTCAGGTGGTCTCTGTGCGGTATTGCCCCCCCTTTGCCAAGAAGGCGGACGAGTCCCCAGCTCCAGCTGGGGGCGTTGGTCCTTCATGGAAGGCCACGTCATGCAATAGAAGGGGGCAGTATGTCCGTCACAGCGCAGGCTGTACCCACAAGAAGGGGTGTGGCCATTGGGGGTGCTAAGGTCGCTACCATGGCGACACCCGGGAGTGGGCTGGTCTCAAGCGCTTTCTTTGCCATCCCTTATACAAATAGGGGTCATACCAATTAAATAAACAACTATAACCTTTTACCTTACGCAGTTGGTGTCAGTGTCGTTATTTGTAGATAAGGTGTTTGTGTCAATTATTTTTAGGCATAAGTGTTAAGTAATGGTATGAATAGCAACAACATAATTCAATAGGCGCCTTATAGGTGTACAAAGCGCTGTGTGTATGTATGTCAGTATATAATAGGTGTACACAGCGCTCTGTATGTATGTCAGTATATAATAGGTGTACACAGCTCTTTGTATGTATGTCAGTTTATAATAGGTGTACACAGCGCTCTGTATGTATGTCAGTGTATATAATAGGTGTACACAGTGCTATGTATGTATGTCAGTATATAAAAGGAGTACACAGCGCTGTGTATGTATGTCAGTATATAAAAGGTGTAGACAGTGCTGTGTATGTATGTCAGTATATAAAAGGAGTACACAGCGCTGTGTATGTATGTCAGCATATAATAGGTGTACACAGCGCTGTGTATGTATGTCAGTGTATATAATAGGTGTACACAGCTCTGTGTATGTATGTCAGTATATAATAGATGTACACAGCGCTGTGTATGTATGTCAGTATATAATAGGTGTACACAGCACTGTGTATGTATGTTAGTATATATAATAGGTGTAAACAGCGCTGTGTATGCATGTCAGTATCAGGGCCGCCAAGAGAAATCCTGGGCCCCGGTACAACAACTTCCTGGGGCCCCACGGACTAAACTCCCCGCGGACCCATTGTTACACCACTGCTTACAAGGTGGATACAGGGACAAAGATTTACACCATAATGCCTATTACACATATCACACACCCATTACATATTATACCACATGCCATAATGCTCATTACACGTTATGCCACACACCGTAGTGGGAAGTACACATTATGCCATACACCGTAATACCTATTACATATTTTACCACATGCTATTATGCCCATTACATGTTATTCCACACACCGTAATGCTCCTTGCATATTAGGGGGTTAGCATTCTTGTTGCCATGGGATTAACCTGCTCTGCAAGGGGATCACATTCTCTGCCAGGGGTTAACATGCTCTTTGGCATGGGATTAACCTGCTCTGCCAGGAGGTACATGCTCTGCCCATAGGCGTGCGCAGCCCATTTTCTTAGGGGGTGCACCATAGGAGGGGCGTGTCCATCACCGCCTACTGGGCGTGTCCATCACCGTCTACTGGGCATGTTCATCATTGCCTATTATTAAACATAATTCCACACAATGTAATGCCCATTAGACATAATGCCACACACAATAATGCCCATCACACATGCCCCCTATGCACACACAGGTATATACATACAGAGCCCCCACACACATAGTATACATATACACAGCCCCCTACAGTATGCTCACACATATACACACATACACCCCCTCTATGCATGCACATGCGCACACACACACACACACACACACACACACATTATACATACAGGCACAACATGCACACACATACATACATACACACACACACACAGATGTATTGTAGTATACACAGAGCCCCCTCCCACACACCCACACAGCATACATACAGCCCCTCTATGCAGACACACATGCAGTATACATACAAAAAGCTGATACATACACACACACCTTTTTGACATAATAAAAAGCAGGCAGCATGATTAAAGACAAATATAAAAATAACTTTTTATACACCCCCCCCCCCCCCCCCCATAAAACAAAGCCATAGACTGCCCAGATAATATACAAATCCCCCTGTTACAGCACCTCCTGAGTCCCGATAAGTTGAGCACACACCTCGGCACCCCTGGTCAGTATATAAAAGGTGTACACAGCGCTGTGTGTGTAGTCCGTGTATATAATAAGTGTACACAGTGCTGTGTATGTATGTCAGCATATAATAGGTGTACACAGCGCTGTGTATGTATGTCAGTGTATATAGTAGATGTACACAGCGCTGTGTATGTAGGTCAGTGTATAATCGGTGTACACAGCTTTGTGTATATATGTCAGTTTATAATAGGTGTACACAGCGCTGTGTGCATATGTCAGTGTACACAGCACTGTGTATGTATGTCAGTATATAATAGTTGTACACAGCGCTGTGTATTTATGTCAGTATATAATAGGTGTACACAGCACTGTGTGTATGTCAGTATATAATAGGAGTACACAGCGCTGTGTGTGTATGTCAATGTATATAATAGGTGTACACAGCACTGTGTATGTATGTCAGTGTTTATAATAGGTGTACACAGTGTTGTGTATGTATGTCAGTATATAATAGGTGTACACAGCGCTGTCTATTTTTGTAAGTGTATATAATAGGAGTACACAACGCTGTGTATGTATGTCAGTATATATAATAGGTTTACACAGCTATGTATGTCAGTATATAATACATGTACACAGAGCTGTGTATGTATGTCAGTGTATAATAGGTGTACACAGCGCTGTGTATGTATGTCAGTATATATATAATAGGTGTACTGTATGCGCTGTATGTATGTTAGTGTATAAAATAGGTGTACACAGCGCTGTGTACTGTATGTATGTCAGTGTATATAATAGATGTACACAGTGCTGTGTACACCTATTATATACACTGACATACATACAGTACACAGCGCTGTGTACTGTATGTATGTCAGTGTACATAATAGGTGTACACAGTGCTGTGTATCAGTATATAATAGGTGCACAAAGCGCTGTGTATGTATGTCAGTATACAATAGGTGTACACAGCGCTGTGTATGTATGGCAGTGTATGTAATAGGTGTACACAGTGCTGTGTGTATGTCAGTGTATATAATAGGTGTACACAGCGCTGTGTATGTATGTCAGTGTATATAATAGGTGTACACAGCGCTATGTATGTATGTATGTATGTATGTATGTCAGTGTATATAATAGATGTACACAGTGCTGTGTGTCAGTATATAATAGGTGTACACAGCCCTGTGTATGTATGTCAGTGCACACAGCGCTGTGTATGTATGTCAGTGTATATAATAGGTGTACACAGCGCTGTGTATGTATATCAGTGTACACAGCACTGTGTATGTATATCAGTGTGCACAGCGCTGTGTATGCATATCAGTGTACACAGCACTGTGTATGTATATAAAGGCTCGGATACACCACGGACAGTTACCGGTAACAATACATAAATCAGTAAAGAATGATCACATATGACCTGGCTCAGTAATGCACTAACCCTTTCTCCCATTAGGATCCTGTATACGGCAGAGTGAGGCCGGGACCAAGCAGCCAGAAGCTGTATACACCTCCCAGGTTCTGCGAGGGATCTTCTCCATCCAGACGCATCCGGGAAACCTAAAATACAGAGCACAGAATAATGTGACTTCCAGCAGAATATAATACACAGAATCCCCCAGATTTCTCTATCATTATCCTGCTCCCCAATAGTACTGGGGGCCCCTATGTTCCAGCATCATTCATATAACGCACAATGCTTTTACTGGATCATCAACACCACATCTGTTACCTATGTAATATTCATGTTAGTGTAATTAGTATCTGAGGATCCGTGGGATGGGAATCAATGCACCCCCACATTGTACCCCAGATTCTTTCATGTTCCTCCCTATGTGTGATACAAGCTATGTGCAAAACTTATTCTATGGCAGAGGTGGGCAACGGGCGGCCCGCGGGCCGGATGCGGCCCGCGAGGCGCTTATGTCCGGCCCGCCGCACTGACATTCAGTACCATGACAAGCGGCCCAACTATGAATAGCCGCTTGTCATTTAAATTGCAGAGGGGACCGGGAGAGATCTGTTCCGGCGCCGCTGCTGTCAATGGCGGCCTGTGCTTGTCGCGCACAGCATTACTGGGAGCGTGGGAGGGGATGCGGTGACGCGACAGCCGCTTTGCTGCCATTGGTTGCTACGCCCGCCGTGTGACCGCGTCCCCTCCCACACCACAATAATGTTGTGCACTGTGCAGGGCGGGCGCAGTCCGGATTCCACATCTCTGAGGCGGTAAATGTTAACTCGCCTCTCTCCTGCCTTCCCCTCTCAGCTACTTGCCTCTTTCCTGGCTTCCCCTCTCAGCTACTTGCCTCTTTCCTGGCTTCCCCTCTCAGCTACTTGCCTCTTTCCTGGCTTCCCCTCTCAGCTACTCGCCTCTTTCCTGCCTTCCCCTCTCAGCTACTTGCCTCTTTCCTGGCTTCCCCTCTCAGCTACTTGCCTCTTTCCTGGCTTCCCCTCTCAGCTACTTGCCTCTTTCCTGGCTTCCCCTCTCAGCTACTTGCCTCTTTCCTGGCTTCCCCTCTCAGCTACTTGCCTCTTTCCTGGCTTCCCCTCTCAGCTACTTGCCTCTTTCCTGGCTTCCCCTCTCAGCTTCTTGCCTCTTTCCTGCATTCCCCTCTCAGCTACTTGCCTCTTTCCTGGCTTCCCCTCTCAGCTACTTGCCTCTTTCCTGGCTTCCCCTCTCAGCTACTTGCCTCTTTCCTGGCTTCCCCTCTCAGCTACTCGCCTCTCTCCTGCCTTCCCCTCTCAGCTACTTGCCTCTTTCCTGGCTTCCCCTCTCAGCTACTCGCCTCTCTCCTGCCTTCCCCTCTCAGCTACTTGCCTCTTTCCTGGCTTCCCCTCTCAGCTACTTGCCTCTCTCCTGCCTTCCCCTCTCAGCTACTTGCCTCTTTCCTGGCTTCCCCCCTATCTCAGACGCCACTGATACATTTTATTAAAGCAAAGTAAGGAGCAGGCTATTTTCTCTGCACTATACATTATAGATGTGTGTGTGTGTATATATATATATATATATATATATATATATATACACACACACACACACACACACACACATCTATAATGTATAGATGTGTGTGTGTATGTATGAATATATATATATATATAAATATATAGATACCCACACACAGTGTTACATGTGTGTGTGTGTGTGTGTATATATATATATATATATATATATATAAATAATAAAAGTGCGTGGTCCGGCACCTGGGGAGTATCCAAAGATAGTGAGGCAGCACTCATCCGGATTTGTAGAAAATAAATGCAGACCTGACAACTGCAGCGAGAAGTTCAAGTTATCATTGGTTCGGCCCTCCGACACACTTCAGATTTTTCATACGGCCCCCGACAGAAATTAATTGGCCACCCCTGTTCTATGGGAATGTCAAACAATCTCTCTCCCATTGTATAAAGCTGTTTGTCCAATATTACATACATACAGACATACATGCATACATACATACATGAATACATACATACATACATACATACATACATCATACCTCCCAACATTAGACCTAAGGCAAGTGGGACGTTGTGTGCAGCCAGCATTTTGGGGGTGTGGCCTATACTTGCCACGGGCAGGAGGCGGGAACATCTAAAAAAAACAGGACGGTCCCACAAAAAGCGAAACAGTTGGAGGTATGCCTGCATGCCTATATAAACAATGCACAAGGGACACATGTGAAAAGAGCTTATAGGAAGGTGGTATAATGCTAATAACAAAAGCGAGGGAGCGCTGGTAGGAGTGTAAGCAGTGGGACAAGCCAATAGGACATAAGTCTGGAGAAGTGATAATGCAGCAGCCATTCAGCTGCTGTCAATTTTCCAACCCAGCCTGTAACATGACAGTTAGGAGCTGACTGGCTTAAGATGGCCATACACCTACAGATTGATTGTCATATCTGGCTGGTTGGAACAAACACCTGGTAATATCTGAGTGACAGTTTGTCAGTTTTCCAGCATCTCACAGCAAATGGTCAACTGTCATCTGCTGTTATCCACTACCAGGCTTTTGTTCCAGCCAGCCAGATCAGACAATAAATCTGTAGCTGTTTGGCCAGCTTATGTGTGTCACACGGGAACTTACATATAACATACATGTGATATAATCTGCGGCGAGTCACCAGGGATCACCACACACGTGGGGAGACCACATAGAGATGTCTGGGAAACTGGGATTTTTCTCCCTAGATCCCAAACAAATACAAAGATATGACAACAAACCTGAAAAAACCATGAGAACTATTTTATTACTTTTTCTACCAACTGATCTTTTATATTCCCCCCCCCCCCCTTCACTGCATATAAGGATCACACTGTAAGAAAGCTCCTGCAGCAGGTGATCACAGCTGGGGATGATGTCACAGACACATCATGACATCACACACGCAGAGTTCTGAGAGATTGCCTTGGAACCCTCACTTCTCAGTACGAGTTGCAAAATGGAGGTATGTTTTCCTTGAGCTCCCTAATTTCTTGTATTTGTGGATCTTTTCCTGCCCCAAACTTTTTTCTATTGTCTCCAAACATTGTCATTCTTATTTAGGCCTAAATGCTAAATCAGCCGCCTGCCCTCTCTTCGTCCAGGCGCTCGCAAATATAAGTCAGTATCAACTGACTTATATTTGCAAAGGCAGGTAAAACCTGACCATCTAATGATTTGTACTGCTGCAGGCACATGCGAGGGGATATGGTGGCGACGGTGTCACAGGGATACGTGGGTCGGTGTCACAGGGACTCGGTAACCTGTGAGCTTCGCAGGTTACCCAGTCTATTAGAATGACCCCCTTGGGTTACGGTAGATCTCTGGGCAGGTTTAAGGTTAAAATCAATGGTAAACTATTTCTCATTCCCTCTGCAGGAGATGGAGTACAGATATTTCATGTGGAGTGTTATGAAGCACAAAGTGTGAGTGTTGTTATTACTCCTCATCTGTATAACTGAGTGCTGTCAGATGGCCCATCAATTCCAGTCCCTATAATACTCTGTATATTCTGTTTCTAGGGAATTTCCTCAAAAAGTCCCCAAATTAAACTGGGTGATTGGCTATAGATGCCCGAAGCCTTTTGTAAGTTATTTACATTTCTTATATCTATGTCTCTCTCTATGTGGCCATTTATTATGCAATATATTACGTATCCCCTAAATGTATGTAGGAGGGACCCCAGCAGGAATCTCCGATCCCTTCTGCGTTCTCTGCTGTCCTGTCACTCCCCCAAATGCTCCCCTATATACACAACCAGGAATGGTGACATGTATGACACACATTTAATGGGTTATATTGTCTAATAATCTTCTTTTTCCTCTCTGCAGCAGATGCTGGTGCCCATACCAGGTACGTCCTCAGATGTTACTAATTACCTTTTATTATATACAAATTGTTGTAGTTTTATACAATAAACCATGTAATATCCTCATTTTATTCCTCAGAGGTGTCACCAGGGAAGGAAACAGAAGTGAGGTAATTATATCATTTTATTACTTGCACAATATTAGTCTGGTAGAACAGGGCCTCCACATGACGTCGTTAGGTGACTTTGCATCACTTGTCATCGTGTGGGGCTGATTCATACCTGTGGGAAGAGTCAGCCCCACACCATCAAATGTATTTCCCCCCTCCGTGTGCAGTGCGGTGTAAGCCAATAGTAACCCGGCGCTGCGATGGCCGTAGGAATATCGGGGGCTGATGGCGCCAGCAGCCATTCCTCCCAGCGGCCGGGCCCGTCTGCTTTTATGTGTGTCACTCCCAAATAACGCTAGGGTAACGCACACACACGCAGAATGGCTTTTAATCAACCAGCGTACAGCCTGCGATTGCGGGCCATCACCAGCTGTGGCCGCATGGAGGGCTTGTGCATGCGCGGTTCTCCGATAATCCAATCATCACATAATCCATTCCTAGCCGTACTTACATAATATACAGAAACGTACTTACATAATATACAATAATAATGATAAGTATTGCAGGGATCAGCTGCTAACTGTCACTTCTTTTCTGTTCTGGATCTGTTATAGGACGGTGATGATCAATAACTGGACCTATGATGAGTAGGTATCTGATTGACTGTATTATGGAGCGCAGATAAGATACATGCATCCCATTGGACGTGTCACTACAATCCCGGGTGTACAGCAGTATATACTGACATTCCATGGCAGTATACAGAGTTATTTTGTTTCTGTGCAGGGTAAATACAGCCTGCTTTATTTTTACTGCAATACTGATCTACGCTTACACATCTGCTCGCACAGAGGTAAAACTATTCGATGGTTTCTCACCATCAAATGATTTCCCCTCTGTTCACTATAAGAAGTAGCCAGGACTTACTTTTTAGTAGAACGGTGATGGCTGATTTGAAGGCGGTGATGTCATCCACCTGCCCCGAGTAGGCAGCGGCATGGGCTCCGCCCAGCATTTCTATGGGTGCGCCCACCGTTTTTGTAGGTCCACCCATCGACGTGGGTTTTTGTGGGTCCACCCTGGGACGCCCCCTGCCTGTCAAGAAAGAAAAAGTTATCTGAAGCTGCTCGCAGCCAGGGCCTGCATGACAATGCGCAGACTCAAACATTGGCCAAGGGTGCGAATTCGGACCTTCTGAATCGGTGCCTAGATCTAGCACACAGGCAGAGGTCAGACCATGGAATAGAATTACTAAGCAGCAGTATTTACCAGCTGCTGATTCTCTGCTGATCTTGGTTCTGATCATGTATCAGAAACACAACTGGTTTTACTGTACATTTCAGGGTCAGACCTGTAGAGAAACTCTCATGTGTATATTGTGTATAGTGCGGTAGTGTCACGTTGTGTGGATCACACTAATGTGCTGCTGAGCTTTGTGTATCACCTCTAATTATTATTATTCTACCCCAACAGCAGTCCCAACATGTCATCTGCGTAAGTAGCTGTTATCTTTCTCTAACATGTGCCCAGTAACACCCGCACCAGGTATTAGTCATGTGTACCCCTGTATATACAGCCCATGGTAGAATAAGGACATAGAGGGGGCCGTCATACACATCATTATGTGCCCAGCTTACACCCAGTAACACCCACACCAGGTATTAGTCATGTGTACCCTGTATATACAGCCCATGGTAGTATAAGGACATAGAGGGGGGGCCGTCATACACATCAGTATGTGCCAGCTTACACCCAGTAACACCCACACCAGGTATTAGTCATGTGTACCCTGTATATACAACCCATGGTAGTATAAGGACATAGAGGGGGCCGTCATACACATCAGTATGTGCCCAGCTTACACCCAGTAACACCCACACCAGGTATTAGTCATGTGTACCCTGTATATACAGCCCATGGTAGTATAAGGACATAGAGGGGGGACCGTCATACACATCAGTATGTGCCCGGCTTATGCCCAGTAACACCCGCACCAGGCATTAGTCACGTGTACCCTGTATATACAGCCCATGGTGGTATAAGGACATAGAGGGGGACCGTCATACACATCAGTATGTGCCCGGCTTGCACCCAGTAACACCCACACCAGGTATTAGTCACGTGTACCCCTGTATATACAGCCCATGGTAGTATAATGACATAGAGGGGGACCGTCATACACATCAGTATGTGCCCGGCTTACACCCAGTAACACTCGCACCAGGCATTAGTCACGTGTACCCCTGTATATACAGCCCATGGTAGTATAGGGACATAGAGGGGGGACCGTCATACACATCAGTATGTGCCCGGGTTACACCCAGTAACACCCGCACCAGGTATTAGTCACGTGTACCCCTGTATATACAGCCCATGGTAGTATAAGGACATAGAGGTGGACCGTCATACACATCAGTATGTGCCCGGCTTACACCCAGTAACACCCGCACCAGGTATCAGTCATGTGTACCCCTGTATATACAGCCCATGGTAGTATAAGGACATAGAGGGGGCCGTCATACACATCAGTATGTGCCCGGCTTACACCCAGTAACACCCGCACCAGGTATTAGTCACGTGTACCCTGTATATACAACCCATGGTAGTATAAGGACATAGAGGGGGCCGTCATACACATCAGTATGTGCCCGGCTTACACCCAGTAACACCCACACCAGGTATTAGTCATGTGTACCCCTGTATATACAGCCCATGGTAGTATAATGACATAGAGGGGGGACCGTCATACACATCAGTATGTGCCCAGCTTACACCCAGTAACACCCGCACCAGGTATTAATCATGGTACCCCTGTATATACAGCCCATGGTAGTATAATGACATAGAGGGGGACCGTCATACACATCAGTATGTGCCCGGCTTACACCCAGTAACACTCGCACCAGGCATTAGTCACGTGTACCCCTGTATATACAGCCCATGGTAGTATAGGGACATAGAGGGGGGACCGTCATACACATCAGTATGTGCCCGGGTTACACCCAGTAACACCCACACCAGGTATTAGTCACGTGTACCCCTGTATATACAGCCCATGGTAGTATAAGGACATAGAGGGGGGACCGTCATACACATCAGTATGTGCCCGGCTTACACCCAGTAACACCCGCACCAGGCATTAGTCACGTGTACCCCTGTATATACAGCCCATGGTAGTATAATGACATAGAGGGGGGACCGTCATACACATCAGTATGTGCCCGGGTTACACCCAGTAACACCCGCACCAGGTATTAGTCACGTGTACCCCTGTATATACAGCCCATGGTAGTATAAGGACATAGAGGGGGACCGTCATACACATCAGTATGTGCCCGGCTTACACCCAGTAACACCCGCACCAGGTATCAGTCACGTGTACCCCTGTATATACAGCCCATGGTAGTATAAGGACATAGAGGGGGGACCGTCATACACATCAGTATGTGCCCGGCTTACACCCAGTAACACCCGCACCAGGTATTAGTCACGTGTACCCTGTATATACAGCCCATGGTAGTATAAGGACATAGAGGGGGGACCGTCATACACATCAGTATGTGCCCAGCTTACACCCAGTAACACCCGCACCAGGCATTAGTCACGTGTACCCTGTATATACAGCCCATGGTAGTATAAGGACATAGAGGGGGACCATCATACACATCAGTATGTGCCCGGCTTACACCCAGTAACACCTGCACCAGGCATTAGTAACGTGTATCCCTGTATATACAGCCCATGGTAGTATAAGGACATAGAGGGGGCCGTCATACACATCAGTATGTGCCCGGCTTACACCCAGTAACACCCGCACCAGGTATTAGTCACGTGTACCCTGTATATACAGCCCATGGTAGTATAAGGACATAGAGGGGGACCTTCATACACATCAGTATGTGCCCGGCTTACACCCAGTAACACCCGCACCAGGTATTAGTCACGTGTACCCCTGTATATACAGCCCATGGTAGTATAAGGACATAGAGGGGGGACCGTCATACACATCAGTATGTGCCCAGCTTACACCCAGTAACACTCGCACCAGGCATTAGTCACGTGTACCCCTGTAAATACAGCCCATGGTAGTATAATGACATAGAGGGGGGACCGTCATACACATCAGTATGTGCCCGGCTTACACCCAGTAACACCCGCACCAGGTATCAGTCACGTGTACCCCTGTATATACAGCCCATGGTGGTATAAGGACATAGAGGGGGACCGTCATACACATCAGTATGTGCCCAGGTTACACCCAGTAACACCCACACCAGGTATTAGTCACGTGTACCCCTGTATATACAGCCCATGGTAATATAAGGACATAGAGGGGGACCGTCATACACATCAGTATGTGCCCGGCTTACACCCAGTAACACTCGCACCAGGCATTAGTCACGTGTACCCTGTATATACAGCCCATGGTAGTATAATGACATAGAGGGGGGACCGTCATACACATCAGTATGTGCCCGGGTTACACCCAGTAACACCCGCACCAGGTATTAGTCACGTGTACCCCTGTATATACAGCCCATGGTAGTATAAGGACATAGAGGGGGACCGTCATACACATCAGTATGTGCCCGGCTTACACCCAGTAACACCCGCACCAGGCATTAGTCACGTGTACCCCTGTATATACAGCCCATGGTAGTATAATGACATAGAGGGGGGACCGTCATACACATCAGTATGTGCCCGGCTTACACCCAGTAACACCCGCACCAGGTATTAGTCACGTGTACCCCTGTATATACAGCCCATGGTAGTATAATGACATAGAGGGGGACCGTCATACACATCAGTATGTGCCCGGCTTACACCCAGTAACACTCGCACCAGGCATTAGTCACGTGTACCCCTGTATATACAGCCCATGGTAGTATAGGGACATAGAGGGGGGACCGTCATACACATCAGTATGTGCCCGGCTTATACCCAGTAACACCCGCACCAGGTATTAGTCACGTGTACCCCTGTATATACAGCCCATGGTAGTATAAGGACATAGAGGGGGGACCGTCATACACATCAGTATGTGCCCGGGTTACACCCAGTAACACCCGCACCAGGTATTAGTCACGTGTACCCCTGTATATACAGCCCATGGTAGTATAAGGACATAGAGGGGGACCGTCATACACATCAGTATGTGCCCGGCTTACACCCAGTAACACCCGCACCAGGTATCAGTCACGTGTACCCCTGTATATACAGCCCATGGTAGTATAGGGACATAGAGGGGGGACCGTCATACACATCAGTATGTGCCCAGCTTACACCCAGTAACACCCACACCAGGTATTAATCATGGTACCCCTGTATATACAGCCCATGGTAGTATAAGGACATAGAGGGGGACCGTCATACACATCAGTATGTGCCCGGCTTACACCCAGTAACACCCGCACCAGGTATTAATCATGGTACCCCTGTATATACAGCCCATGGTAGTATAAGGACATAGAGGGGGACCGTCATACACATCAGTATGTGCCCGGCTTACACCCAGTAACACCCGCACCAGGTATTAGTCACGTGTACCCCTGTATATACCGCCCACGGTAGTATAAGGACATAGAGGGGGGACCGTCATACACATCAGTATGTGCCCGGCTTACACCCAGTAACACCCGCACCAGGTATCAGTCACGTGTACCCCTGTATATACAGCCCATGGTGGTATAAGGACATAGAGGGGGACCGTCATACACATCAGTATGTGCCCGGGTTACACCCAGTAACACCCACACCAGGTATTAGTCACGTGTACCCCTGTATATACAGCCCATGGTAATATAAGGACATAGAGGGGGACCGTCATACACATCAGTATGTGCCCGGCTTACACCCAGTAACACTCGCACCAGGCATTAGTCACGTGTACCCTGTATATACAGCCCATGGTAGTATAATGACATAGAGGGGGGACCGTCATACACATCAGTATGTGCCCGGGTTACACCCAGTAACACCCGCACCAGGTATTAGTCACGTGTACCCCTGTATATACAGCCCATGGTAGTATAAGGACATAGAGGGGGACCGTCATACACATCAGTATGTGCCCGGCTTACACCCAGTAACACCCGCACCAGGTATTAGTCACGTGTACCCCTGTATATACAGCCCATGGTAGTATAAGGACATAGAGGGGGACCGTCATACACATCAGTATGTGCCCGGCTTACACCCAGTAACACCCGCACCAGGCATTAGTCACGTGTACCCCTGTATATACAGCCCATGGTAGTATAATGACATAGAGGGGGGACCGTCATACACATCAGTATGTGCCCGGCTTACACCCAGTAACACCCGCACCAGGTATTAGTCACGTGTACCCCTGTATATACAGCCCATGGTAGTATAATGACATAGAGGGGGACCGTCATACACATCAGTATGTGCCCGGCTTACACCCAGTAACACTCGCACCAGGCATTAGTCACGTGTACCCCTGTATATACAGCCCATGGTAGTATAGGGACATAGAGGGGGGACCGTCATACACATCAGTATGTGCCCGGCTTATACCCAGTAACACCCGCACCAGGTATTAGTCACGTGTACCCCTGTATATACAGCCCATGGTAGTATAAGGACATAGAGGGGGGACCGTCATACACATCAGTATGTGCCCGGGTTACACCCAGTAACACCCGCACCAGGTATTAGTCACGTGTACCCCTGTATATACAGCCCATGGTAGTATAAGGACATAGAGGGGGACCGTCATACACATCAGTATGTGCCCGGCTTACACCCAGTAACACCCGCACCAGGTATCAGTCACGTGTACCCCTGTATATACAGCCCATGGTAGTATAATGACATAGAGGGGGGACCGTCATACACATCAGTATGTGCCCAGCTTACACCCAGTAACACCCGCACCAGGTATTAGTCACGTGTACCCCTGTATATACAGCCCATGGTAGTATAAGGACATAGAGGGGGACCGTCATACACATCAGTATGTGCCCGGCTTACACCCAGTAACACCCGCACCAGGTATTAGTCACGTGTACCCCTGTATAGACAGCCCATGGTAGTATAATGACATAGAGGGGGGACCGTCATACACATCAGTATGTGCCCGGCTTACACCCAGTAACACCCGTACCAGGTATTAGTCACGTGTACCCTGTATATACAGCCCATGGCATATACAGTCTCTTACATTGCACAGTCCTATAATATAATCTCTGTTCTTTGTTAGTAAACCAGCGAGGTTCTCCCAGAAATGGTGGAGGAAGCAAGTCACCAAGTGAGTAGTAACCGGATATTGGCCGTGAGTAAGACCTGATCGGGCAATTATCGTATGACTGCGCATGCAAACAGCGGTCCTTTTGATTACAGCCAGTGAGTGATTGGCTAGCTAGTGTTATCCATACGAAAGTTGATTGACAGGCGAGGGGAGTAACGCTGGCGTTTTTCTGGCGGTAGTGAGGGCCCGCTGATGTCAGCAGCGGCCTCATTGTCCCCATCACCATTGCAGCGCCAAGTAACGCCTAGCTTACTCAGCGCTGCGAACAGTTGGGAAAACCATTCCATGGTGAGTGATTGTGAAGGGTCTTCTTCTCCCGTGACTGGCAGCGATCATGTGTACATTGGTGCGGGAAGGGGGTGTTTGCAGTTGGCAGGGTGGCCCAGGTCTGAATCGGGACGGTAATCCCTTCTCATTCCAGCATTACCCTATAGTAAGGGCTATATTACATGGGGGCGGTGGAGACGGGGACATTACCAGATATGGCACCATGATTAATGTAACCTATACCAGGTGGTATAAATAGGGGTCAGTGATCCCTGATACTGCCTCGTAGTGATTGTATGTTGGCAGGTGATGTATAGAAACGCTCATTTTATCCCATTGCAGATTCTTCACCTGTTTCTGCTGCAGAACGCGCACCTTATAAGGTAAGTACACAGGAGCGTCACAGGGGTACTGGCTGCAGTACAGGCAAGCGGGTTCCTGGCTCTCATAACCACAGCACCACAGTAATGTCAGGGACGTCCCCACATTGTCTCTAGGATAGTTACGGTGGTCTGGCCTGTTGGGAACTTTACATTAATGTCATGTAGTCAGAATGATAATTACACAGCGAGAGCCGCGGTCTGTAGCGTCAGATTACTTCCCAGTCCCCTTATGGATAATAACCAGAACTACACCAGATCCTTCCAATGTTACTGTTGTAGGGAAAGGGGGAATGGGGTGTCAACCAGTGCACAGGCTGGTATCAAAAAGACGGTAACAACGATGGTGTATATGCAGTGGCGTAACTAATAATTCTGCACCCTCCCCGCCGAAAATGCAGGGGGGCGCCCCCCCTAGGGTAAACAAATCCCCCCCCCGCCACCACCGTGCGGCCGTTACCTCAGCCGTTACCTGTGCTGCCAGTCAGTGTGTAGGGGAGCCGGGGAGCGCGGAGGGGAGCCGGGGTGCGGGGGTGTTGTGCGGCGGCAGGGGGGGTTACCTCCTGCCGCATCCGACCGTGTGCGCCTGGTCCCGGTTCTCCCGGCTGCTGCTGCTAGTACTGAGAAGTGACACTTGGAAAATGGCTGCCCCCATAAAAACTGTCTGCAGTATGGGGGCAGCCATTTTCCGAGTGTCTCTTTTTGTATCAGCAGCGCTGCAGCTGCAGCAGTAGCCGGGAGAGCTGGGACCCGGCACAGGTGCTGGCAGCAGAACTTGGCAGTGAGTAACTAATAATAGTCCCGCAGCCCCCCGGCGCCCACACCCCCTCAGCCCTCCTCTGCCCTCATCCTGTTACTCCCCCTGTCCTCATCCTGTTGCCCCCCTGCCCTCATCCTGTTACCGCCTGCACTAATCCTATTACCCTCTGCCCTCATCCTGTTACTCCGCTACCCTCATCCTGTTACCCCCCCCTGGCAACATCCTGTTACCTCCTGCCCACATCCTGTTACCCCCCTGCCCTCATCCTGTTACCCCCCTGCCCTCATCCACTACCCTCATCTTCAATTCCTGGAGCTACCCCTCCACACACACACAGTCATGTGCGCGTGCGCTCCTGGGAAAGTGGGCGTGGCTTTGTAAAGTGGGCCGTAGCACCAACCTGTGCAGACTTTTCTACTCCCCCTTCCTCTTTGAAATCCCCCTGCCCTCATCCTGCTACTCCGCAACCCTCATCCTCAGGGTTGCCACTTCAGGCATCTTCAATTCCTGGAGATCCCCCCCCCCCCCCCCACATGCACACACACACACACCTTCATGTGCGCGTGCGCTCCCGGGAAAGTGGGCGTGGCTTTGTAAAACGGGCATGACCTCTTCAGAAAAGTGGGTGTGGCCTCTAATACAGACATGTATTAAAGTCTCTATTGTTACATTTAATAACACATTTCCCCTACTGACAACTCCTATACAGATACCTCATACATCCTCCCCTCCCCCTGACACCAGTGACAACAACTTCACAGCAACCTCCCCCACCCCCTCACTTCTCTAACATGCAAATCTGCCCCAAACACTGACCGTCCACACACACAAATCCCCCCTTCACACTGGCCTCACCATTTCCTCAGCTGACAGCACAGACGGCACTGCCCTGTGTCTGATACACAGTAGCAGCCGGCTTATCTCTCCTCCGGGGCTCAGTTTGGGAGGAAGCACTGCTGCAACATCCTAAGCTGTTGGCTGCACAGTGCTCCTCCATCATCTCCTCTCCTGCAACCCAGTTTAAATATTTCTGGAGGTAGAGGGAGTTGTGCAGCGGACAGCAACTCACAAGTCACATGCCCTGTGACTTTTCTGGCACTGTGGAGGCTTTCAAAGTCACCCGGATTCCGGGAGAATCCCAGAATCCTAGAATCCGGGAGACTGCAAAAAGATCCAGGAGGGTTGCCACCGATTTAGGGAGAATCCATGAAATCCTGGAGACGTGGCAACCCTCTCATCCTGTTACTCTGCTACCCTCATCCTGTTACCCCCCCTCCCCCCCCCCATTGTGTAAATGCATTATAGTGACTGTATCTTGGCATGTGATGTTAAATACAGTAAATCTTCATTCTTTAGAATTGCAGATACAGCCAGCAGATACAGCCAGCAGATATGTGCGTCTGTATGTATGTATATATATGTATGCATATGTATGCATATGTATATATATGTATGCATATGTATATATATGTATGCATATGTATGTATATGTATATATATATATGTATGCATATGTATGTATATGTATATATATGTATGCATATGTATGTATATGTATGCATATGTATGTATATATATGTATGTATATGTATGCATATGTATGTATATGTATATATATGTATGTATATGTATGCATATATATGTATATGTATGCATATGTATGTATATGTATGTATATGTATGCATATGTATGTATATGTATATATATATGTATGCATATGTATGCATATGTATATATATGTATGCATATGTATATATATGTATGCATATGTATGCATATGTATATATACATACATACAGTCTCACACACACCCCGTGGGGGTCATTCAGATATAAGACTCACCAAATCATCCTGAACCTGCCGCCACCATCACGGCCTGCTGATTGCTACACTGCTCATGGCGCGGCTGCTCACCGGTACTGCGGTCTCTGCAACGGAAAAACTAATTTGGCTGGAATTGCCTTTTTATTACCACCAATAAACAGTGATGTCATCATTACACGGTCTGGTCACTTACTATTGCTACTTGCAGCTCACATATTGGAGGTTATTCTGGTTGACTCGCAAAGGCTGCAAATCTCGCTGTCTTTGGCACACCGCCCCATCGCACGCCACGATCCCCTGCAGGCATGTGAATGGATGTTTTGCATAAACATCCATTCGCAGCCTTGCGTGCAGGGACAAAATAATTTCATGGTTGATGACCATCGTATGAATTTGCCAGCGCGCAGATCTGAAGCACCTCTGTGGTGTTTTAGATCTACGGGCGCCCTGACATCCGCTGCCCGACCCCCACACCATCGGGGAATTACCATGGGAACACACAGCATTTTCATGGAAATGCCCATGAAACGCTGGGCGTTCCCATGGGCAAATCCCCCGGCCCGCCGCCCCCTGCCCGCACTGTTTTGTGCGAGCACCAGGTGAATAATCTATTCACCGTGGCCACTCGCACACAGCCGCTGCACATGTGCATAAATTACTATGCACATGCACAGTCGCAAAAAATCGTTCCCCCCCGTGCGGTCGCGCCCATTATGCTTAGTGAGTAAAAGGTATTTCAGCTTTGAAGCAGATTTGGGCTGTGTAATCTGTGCTGGATGGGCCCATCATATATGACCTGCTGTGGGGTGTAATGCGGCCACACCCGATAAATGGGGTAATATTCACCCCTGTAGAGTCGGAGATACCCGCAGGGCCGTCGCTACCCGCTCACCAGAGCCTGCGAAGCAAGGAGGCGCTGTGTTCCATAGGCGCTTCCCTGCTCTGCGACTCTACTGAGTCTGCCACTGCACAGAATGGGATGTGCGCTGCTGCTGCTGCGCCTGTCACAGTGTGTGACAGCCAGGCAGCAGTGCTGGCAGCAGAGGGGAGAGAGGAATAAGTGCAGCAGTGGGTCGGGACACTCCGGAGGACAGCAGCACCACCAGGGGAAGTCCTGGTCTGCAGAAAGGTACAGGAAGTATAAACTGCGCTAAATATAAAGAAACAGTGTATGCAGGGCCGGTGCAAGGCACCGGAGCGCCCCAGGCGAGTCGGGGTGGGGGCGCCCCGGTGTCGGGGGGGGAGCACCTGTCCTGCGGCGCTGTGTATTTAAATCTGGCGGCGGAGGCAGCGGCGGTCCCTGCAGTCCATTAGAAATCACGAGCGCTATCCGCCGGGCTATGCGGAAGCGATTCTAGTGTGAAAACACTGGCAGCACGCTGATTGGCTGAGATCAGCCTGCGCCATGCTGCCAGAGTTTTCACACTAGAAGCGCTTCCGCATAGCCCGGCGGATAGCGCTCGTGATTTCTAATGGACTGCAGGGACCCCCGCTGCCTCCGCCGCCAGATTTAAATACACAGCGCCGTAGGACAGGTAACCGGGCGGCACAAAATGCCGCCCTCCAGTGGCCGGCGCCCTAGGCAAATGCCTAGATTTGCCTAGTGGTGGCGCCGGCCCTGAGTGTATGACATAAAAATGTACAATTTAATATATGAAATGCATAAAAAAATCAATGAAGCGATAATGATATAAAATGATTAAAATTACTGCAAATCGTTAATCAATCAGTGCATTGGACATGAGTGTATGGATAATCACCCTTCCTTTGTGGTCCACCAGTACTGGGGAAGTCCTTTTGTTTATAGAATTGTAATATCCAGTAAATGGAAAGTGGGGGGTCTCTTCCTCTCCTTTGCCAATATGAAACTGGGTCTGTTAGGAGGTGGCGTTCCTCCAAAGGTGGTGTTGCTGCAGTGAGTTTAGTATTTGCTACAGGGAAAACGTAGGAACATAATTTGCAATTCCTTATTTATCAGTTGTATACTTTTGTTTGCAGTGTTTCTGAGTACCCCAGTCTTGCTTCTCACAGACTGCATCACCAATTTCACACATTAGTCCTGGTCTGCACCTTCCTTCCTCACTGTGGTGCTGAGCCCCTCCCCCTGATCTCTGCATCAGGGTCAAGAACTGCATGTGCAGAGCAGGGATTGGAGGATCTCGACACATACTGATTAGAAGAGAGCCCCTGATTGGTGGAGCCTAGGGATGGCCATCATTGCCATTGCCATCAATGGTTGCCATCGATGGCAATTCTGCAACTGGTCATCGATAGTGCTAAACTATGCAATGGATGACCATCGATATTTTTACATATCGATGGTCATCCATTGTGTTTGATTGATTGGCCTGTGGGCCAATCAAATCACGGGAAGCAGAGCTTTGCGGGTGTCAGGAGCAGAGCTATGTTCCGTGTCCCAGCACTTTGAAAAAAATCAAAACATCGTTTTGCTGTTCCATCGATAGAGGGAAACCATCTAGTTCTCTCCCATCGATGACAAAAGTATTCAATATCGGCCATGAACCATCAATGATGTTGAATCATCGATGGCCATCCCTAGTGGAGCCTACCATTCACCACTGACCCCTGGAACACCGAGGATCCCACAGCTGAGCACATGGCTTCCTCTGTAAGTTACTGCACCCAGCACCTTGCCTCCTCTGCCCCTGTAGCTCCTGCCTCTCTGCAGCCTCTCTCTCTCTCTCTCCTCATCTGTTCTACCCCCTCCTTACCCAGCATCTGTCCCCCTCTCCCTAGCCAGTACCCCCGCCCTCTCCCTGCCCAGCATTTGTCCCCCTCTCAATGCCCAGCATTGTCTCCCCATCCCTGCCCAGTATCTGTCCCCCCCATCCAGTGGCGTAACTATAAATTCTGCTCCCCCCTGCCAAAAAGTTTTTGGCGCCCCCCCCCCCGGCTCCTCTCCGGCGTGTTTCCCCAGCGTGTGATGTCATCACATAACGGAGAAGCTAAAGCAGGAGAGAGGAAGAGAGACCAGCATACACTGATGCTTCCCTTGACTCTGACACATCCCAGGCCACCCTAGCATGCCCATCCGCCTGCCCATCCTCTACACAGTAGCCAATAGCCGGCTGTGTACAGTAAATTTAATCAGTGGGGGGATTTGTCATCTCTGCCATTGCCGCACCCACACTGTGGCTGACTCGCCTCCAGTGCTCAGCCAGTGGGCAGCGGCAGGCAGCAGCATGTCAGTGCGTCGAGCGGGTGCCAGCGCCCAAACAGACCCCACTGCTTCTTGCTCCCCCAAGCGGCTGCTGGGGCTGCCTTACAGTAGTTACGCCACTGCCCCCATCTCCCTGCCCAGCATCTCTCCACCCTCCCTGACCAGTATCTCCCCCTCTCCCTGATCAGCACCTGTCCCCCCTCCTGCCCAGTATCTGCCCCCTATCCCTGCCCAGTATCTGCCTTCCTCTCCCTGCTCAGCACCTGTCCCCCTCCTGCCCCCCTATCCCTGAGCAGTATCTGCCTTCCTCTCCCTGCTCAGCACCTGTCCCCCCTCCTGCCCAGTATCTGCCCCCCTATCCCTGCCCAGTATCTGTCCCCCTCCCTGCCCAGTATCTGCCCCCTCTCCCTGCTCAGCATCTGTCCCCCTCTCCCTGCCCAGCATCTGTCCCACCTCTCCCTGCCCAGTATCTGCCCCCTCTCCCTGCCCAGAATCTGCCCCCTCTCCCTGCCCAGCATCTGTCACATATCTCCCTTCCCAGTATCTGCTCTCCTTTTCCTGCCCAACATTTGTCCACCCCTCCCGCTCAGTATCTGCCACCCTCTCCCTGCCCAACATGTCATCCCTCTCCTTGCCCAGTATCTGCCCCCTCTCCCTGCCCAGCATCTGTCATCCCTCTCCCTGCCCAGTATCTGCCCCTCTCCCTGCCCAGCATCTGTCCCCCCTCCTGTGCAGTATCTGCCCCCCTCTCCCTGCCCAGCATCTGTACCCCATCTCCCCACACATAGGCGTGCGCAGAACATTTTATTAGGGGGTGCACCATCAAAGGGGTGTGCGTAGCATCACCTATTGGGCATAGCTAACACTGCTCATTGGGTGTATCGAACACTGCCAAACTGGCGTGTCTACCATCATCTATTGGCACTCGCTACAATATAAAACGTCTCTCTGCCACACCATAATCTCCTGCCTAGTTCAGCTCTGTGTAACAGTACATGCAAATAAAGTCACAAACATATATGGATGATGCAGGTATGTAGTGATATGACAATGGTCTAGTACAATTAACAATGCAAAACACATAATTGATTGATGGGCGCGTCTTTTAATGGAATACAGTTCTAAACAGAAAAAGTCATTGGTAAAAGGTATCGCTAATGGCAGGGAGGTGTTCATTAATGTGGGCACAGCATTAGGGGGTGCCTGTGCACCCCTAACACTCAATGTGCGCACACCAATGTCCCCACATCTATACCCCCTCTCTCTCTCCCTAGCATCTGCCCCTCTCTCCAGATCTGTCCCCCTCTTTTTGCCCATTATATGCCCATCTGCACTAACTAACACTACTGGGAGTTATGTATAATGGGCAATACTACTGTGGGTGTTTTAAGTGGCAGCACTGTTGGCATTACGTTTAAGGGACACTACTTATGTGGGCATTGTGTATAAGGGACACTACTATGTGGTGTATTGTGAATCAGAGGCACCATGTGTGAAATAAATTAAATTGTGCTACTTTATGGTGTCATTAATTTGTTGCCGAGATCTTGCCCATAAAATGATGGAACTTACTGCCGCCTCATAACAACCTGACCAATGATGGCTACAATTCCATGCGGGGATTCTGGCGCAAGCGAGCGATCCCATTGGACAGGAGAAAGCTCAGCCAGAACTGATGTACAGTAACCACACCCAATGTCAGATCAGGGCCAATGTTGCAGATCAGGCACCAACATGATATCACGTCCACACAAGCCTCAGGTTTATGGGCAATTTGGAACTGGCGTGCTTACTGCCATCTTTAATAAGGGTATGGGGCTGGATGGTGAGGACCCCATAGGATAACCCTCTCTGCAGGGTGCGCGATACCATGTCTTTACATCATCTGCTGCTTTTCTGTAACAATGCCACGCAGCCACGATTTAGGGGCAAGTACCCACTATGGCACAGATTACCACTAGGGATAGGGGAGCGGAGCATTCCGTATATATTACCCTCCCTTATAGAGGACCCAACTCACAAACAGGTACAGCCCATCAACCAATAGGAAGCAGCACAATAACTGAGACATGTAGAAGACAACTCGCTGTGTGTAGGTGACAGTCAGCGGCTTTCTGCCAACACAATGGCCTCTGGCAACAGAGGTAACAATGACCAATCCCCAGGTTCTCTCAGCCAATCACTTCTGTGATACACTCTAATGTGACCGCCTCTCACTGTGAAATTATAGGGGGGTCAATTCCTCTGCGCACTCACTGCTGGCTGTGGGAGCAGCACAGAAGGGAGGCCGAGGAGCAGCATAGCAGGGGAGACCGGGGAGCAACAGAGCACGGGAGGCCGGCGAGCAGATGAGCCTGGGAGCAGGAGAGCATGGGAGCAGCAGAGCAGGGGAGGCCAGAGAGCAGCAAAGCCCAGAAGAAGGGGAGCAGCACAGCAGGGGAGGGCGGGGAGCAGCAGAGCAGGGGAGGGCGGGGAGCAGCAGAGCAGGGGAGGGCGGGGAGCAGCAGAGCAGGGGAGACAAGGAGTAGCAGAGCAGGGGAGGCCTGGGAGCAGCAGAGCAGGGGAGGCCGGGGAGCAGCAGAGCAGGGGAGGCCGGGGAGCAGCAGAGCAGGGGAGGCCGGGGAGCAGCAAAGCAGGGGAGGCCTAGGGTCAGCAGAGCAGGGGAGGCCTGGGAGCAGCAGAGCACGGAAGGCCGGGGAGCAGCAGAACAGGGTAGGCCGGGCAGCAGCTGAGCCTGGGAGCAGCAGAGCAGGGGAGGCCGGGCAGCAGCTGAGCCTGGGAGCAGCAGAGCAGGGGAGGCCAGAGTTCGGCAGCAGGGGAGCATACTGAAGCTGGTAAGACCTGCCTCCTCTCCACCTCACCCCCATTACCTCACGCCTCAGCCGCCATGGTTATTGTGGAAAAAGGCTATCCATTCAGTAGCTTATGGGCAGAGGAAGTAATGACAGTGGTGATGGGGGCAACCTTAAGTGACTCAATTTAAATTAAAGGGGTTGACATACACAGCGCAGATCCTCACCTCAATGTCAGAATGATTTTTGGTAGCCGAGGCATCGTCTTCTGTCTTAGGCATGGTGTCCTCCTGGAGGTGTGGACTGCTGGGCATCTGGACCACAGTGTCCTCCTGGAGGCATGGACTGCTGAACGCCTGGACCACGGTGTCCTCCTGGAGGCATGGACTGCTAGGCACCTGCACTACAGTGTCCTCCTGAATGCATTGACTGCTGAGTGCCTAGACCACAATGTCCTCCTGTAGGCTTGAAGTACTGATTGCTTGGACCACAGTGTTCTACTGGAGGCGTGGACTGCTGGGCACCTGGACCACATTGTCCTCCTGTAGGCTTGAAGTGCTGATTGCTTGGACTACAGTGTTCTCCTGGAGGCATGGACTGCTGAGCACCTGGACCACAGTGTCCTCCTTTATACATAGACTGCTGAGCACCTGGACCACACTGTACTCCTGGAAGCTTGGACTGCTTAGTGCCTGGACCATATTGCTCTCCTGGAGGCGTGGACTGCTGAGCGCCTGGACCACTGTGTCCTCTTGGTGGCTAGGTGTGTCTGGAAAAAGAGATTTGAACAAATTCTGAGATAAAAATGAAAGTGTGCATGTCTGTAAGGGACACTGCTTGCAGCATGTGTGTGTACCCCTTACACACACAAATGCAGAACATACTGCTCCTTACACAGACATACTGCCCCTTACACACACAAATGCCAAACATACTGCCCCTAACACACACCACACACATACTACCACTTACAGTACACATAAATGGTTAACATACTGCTCCTTACGCAGTGGTGTATCTATAGCACCGCAGCCCCGGCGACGGCGGGGAGGCGCTGACTAAGTGTGGGTGTCGGGGGGACTGCGGGCGCTATTGTTACGCCCCCAGCTCCCACCTCCTTATGGGTGCAGCAGGGTGCGTGCAGGGGGGTCCATGCGGCGCGGGTGTACCTGTGGCGCTGTCTAGAAGCCACGGTGAGAGGGTTTCCTGCGGCGCTGTGTAGTGAGTTGGCGCCAGGTCTCTGCAGTGTCTTGGAAATATCCGAGCTGCCAGCGGGTAGCGCTTCTCATTTTGAACACACTGGCCATTTTTCTAACTTCTAAATGCGCCCTGCCCTTATTTGTGCAGTATTGTGTTCCCTTCCACTGCTCATCGTGCTGAGAGGTTTGCCCCTCTCAACCCTCCGGCGTCCCCATCCCCCCGGCGCCTCTGCCACTGCATCTGTGAGTGAGAGATGATCGCTCGCAGTGCTGCAGGCTTCCCCCACCCCCTCAGGTAGCTGTCGGCCATTTCAAATGCCACATGGCAGCCGCGGTGATTGGCTACGGCCCGCAAGCTCTGATTGGCTCACCAGTTACCGCTCCACATTTGAAATGACTGAGAGCCGCCGACAGGTGAGGGAAGCCTTGCGGCGCTGCAATACACTCTCATACTTATAGTGGTGGGAGCGGAGGCTGGACCTGTACTACAGGGGTGAGTCTCTGCACTACATGGGGCAATAAACAGTGGTACCACCACTACAGGGGCATTAAGCAGCAGCAGCACCACCATGACAGGGGGCATTAAGCAGCAGCACCACCACCACGACCAGGGGTATTAAGCAGCATCAGCACCACAATGACAGGGGGCATTAAGCAGCAGCAGCACCACCACTACAGGGGGTATTAAGCAGCAGCAGCAGCACTATAGGGGGCATTAAGAACAGCAGCAATACAGGGGGCATTACACAGCAACAGCACTCCTGGGGGCATTAAGCAGCAGCACTATAGGGGGCATTAAGCAGCAGCACTACAGGGGGCATTAAGCAGCAGCACTACAGGGGGCATTAAGCAGCAGCACTACAGGGGGCATTAAGCAGCAGCACTACAGGGGGCATTAAGCAGCAGCACTACAGGGGGCATTAAGCAGCAGCACTACAGCGGGCATTAAGCACCTGCTATCAGTATCACTAAGAAAAAATCTCTACTTGCACCACTGCATAGAAAACCTGCCTGTCAGTGCTGCGGTGTCCCAACTTTCCTGCCGTATAACATCTCTCAGATAAATTTGGGATTAATCCACCAGTTCATTATTGGCATTTTCATTGTTGCTTATTACTTCACTGTGTATTGTTACACCATTGTCGCTTATTCCATTCCTGTGTATTGTTACACCATAGTTGCTTATTACATCCCTGTGTATTGTTACACCTATACCTCTGTATATTGTCTTGCTGCTATTATTAATTATATCCTTGTGTATTGTTACACCTGTTTACCTCTCGACATCCTGGTGTATTGTTACATCTGTACTACCCAAGGTACTGTCACCTCCTGGGACCACGATTGGCTCTTCAGCCCATAGGGGGATCAGTGGCCCACTACTGTCCGTGTTTAGGTAGTCTGTCCTCTTGCTCTTGGTCCGTCTCCACGGATACGTTGTCCCATTATAAGTCCTGCCTGTAACGGAGTCTGGGCGGACTTAATTCACCCTTACAGCCGGGACATGTACAGGTGAAGCCTAGTTCTGCACATATCCATGGACGCTAGGCCAAGGCAACAGAGTTAGGGAGTGGGGCCACTGACAACTCCTTAACATTATAACTGGCCAAAAAGAGACTATTGGACTGGTAGACTACTATGGATCCAGCCCAGCAATCCGCGGCTCATGCTCTCGCCGGGCAGATGCACGGTCTGACCCAAAAGAACCAGGAGCGTACTCTCCGGGTCAATTCTGAAGAGGAACGGGTTCATGGTGCCTTATCCTCGTCCAGGATACCTGAGCCTAAAGTAAACCTTCCGGACCGTTTTTCTAGAGACCTTGCCCAATTCTTTCATTTTCGGGAGGCCTGTAAGCTTTATTTCAGACTTCGGCCTTCTTCTTCTGGCGCCGAGTCCCAACGTGTGGGGATTATTATCTCCCTTCTCCAAGGCGATACCCAGACCTGGGCGTTCGGTCTCCCAGCTGGTGCCGAGGCTCTCTCCTCAGTCAATTCTTTTTTTGCGGCCATGGGGTTGTTGTATGATGACCCGGACCGAGCTACGTCTGCCGAGGCTAACTTCCGTTCACTGCGGCAAGGCCGAGGCACCGCGGAGGCCTACTGCACGCAATTCAGGAGGTGGGCCATTGACTCTGGCTGGAATGACCCGGCACTTCGCAGTCAGTTCCGGCTGGGCTTATCAGATTGTATAAAGGATGCTCTGGTCCAGTATCCAACCCCGGACTCCCTTAATGATCTCATACAGCTTGCAATTAGAGTGGATAGACGGTGTTGGGAACGCCAGAGAGAGAGAGATTCTGGAGTACAGTACCATCCACTAATGCTTCCGGGGAAAACTGTAAGGATATGGGTGAAGAACCCATGCAAATTGGTGCTACGCGCCTTTCAGCATCAGAAAAGAACCGGAAAAGAGCCAAGGGCTTGTGCCTCTACTGTGGAGGTCAGGGTCATGGCGTCATGGCTTGCCCGATGAAGCTAGTAAAATACCGGGTCTAAGTGATGGTAGGGAGATTCACTTAGGCCTATCCAGCTTCTCTCCCTTAGACTCTATCCTAATCCAAGCTCTTGTCTCTTTTGGGGATAGAGATATTGGGGTTACTGCCTTTTTGGATAGTGGGGCAGCCTTCAATTTCATGGACATTGGCCTGGCCAGCACATTAAAGATTATTCCTATACCCTTGGATAATTCCATTTCTGTTTGTGGTTTGGATGGTCTTCCACTCTCCAATGGTAGTATCAACACGTACACCCCTCTCCTCAGATTATCTGTTGGAGCACTTCATTCGGAGGAGGTTTCTTTCTTTCTTTTTCATTGTCCCATGGCTCCGGTGGTCCTGGGCTTGCCCTGGTTGAAGAAACACAATCCCGGTATCAACTGGGCCTCAGGAGAGATTATTCACTGGGGGTCTTTTTGTTCAAAAAATTGTTTATCATTACCTCTTCGCATTTCTCACCCCGTCTAGTCTTCTTTACCCTGCCGCCTCATCGCCCTTTTGATTGCACCATAGACATGGTTTCCAATGCTACCTTACCTAAAGGACGTCTTTATGCTCTTTCCGTACCCGAGACCCAGGCCATGGATCAATATATTCAAGGAAACCTTAAAAAAGGCTTTATTCGTCCCTCTAAGTCGCCGGTAGGGGCGGGATTTTTCTTTGTGGATTGATTACAGAGCTTTGAACAAAATCACTGTGAAAAATTCTTATCCCTTACCCCTCATTTCGGTCCTGTTCGATCAAATCCAAAAAGCTGCAGTGTTCTCCAAGATCGACTTAAGAGGGGTGTGTAATTTAATTAGAATTCACCAGGGTGACGAGTGGAAGAAGGCATTCAATACACATACTGGTCACTACGAATATTTGGTGATGCTGTTTGGGCTAGCTAATGCCCCTACCGTCTTTCAGGACTTTATTAACGAAGTCCTCCGACCATTCCTCGGGGTATTCGCAGTGGTATACCTGGATAATATTTTGATTTTTTCAAAGTCTCTTTCTGAACACCGAAAGCATGTTAGGATGGTCCTCCAGAAACTTCGTGAAAATAATTTGGACGCTAAAATGGAGAAATGTGAGTTTGAGGTGAAGCAGATCTCATTCCTCGGCTATGTCATCTCTCCCAAAGGGATCTCTAGTAAGGTTCAGGCCATCCTTTCTTGGGCTCATCCCACCAGTCTGAAAGCAGTCCAGAGAATTTTGGGATTTTCCAATTATTATCGCAAGTTTATTCGTTCCTTCTCTGATTTAGTCGCTCCTATTGTAGAATTGACTCGAAAGGGTGCTGATCCTCAAGATTGGTCTCTGCAGGCCATCAAAGCCTTTGACAAGTTGAAAGAAGCCTTCTGTTCTGCACCATCCGGATCCTAGGGTTCCTTTCTTAGTCGAGGTCGATGCTTCTGATGTCGGGGCTGGAGCGGTCCTCTCTGAAAAGGACGTACAGGATATGAGACTTCACCCATGTGCATATTTCTCTCGCAAATTTTCCCCTGCCGAAAGGAATTATGATGTGGGCAATAGGGAACTGCTGGCCATAAAGTGGGCCTTTGAAGAGTGGCGTCATTGGCTGGAGGGGGCAAAGCATGTTGTCACTGTGGTTACACAAGAATTTTGCATACATTGAGTCTGCCAGATGCCTCAATCCCAGACAGGCTCGTTGGGCCTTATTCTTCACTCGATTCAATTTTGTCATTACTTTCAGACCGGGCCCCAAGAACACCAAGGCCGATGCACTCTCCCGTAGCTTCCAGCCGGTGCAAAGTACCAATGTTAAGGATGTGCCTATCATCCCTGCATAGGTCATCATAGCAGGATGGACTCAGGATCTGGCCACTCGCCTGCTTGCCTCGCAGTCGTTGGCACCCAAGGAAACGCCACAAGACCGTCTTTTCGTCCCTGAAAGGCTGCAGGAATCAGTCCTTAAAGACTTCCACTCCAGTAGGATCTCTGGGTACCCTGGAGTTACCAAGACACTGAAGCAGTTGTCCAGAGCGGTTTGGTGGCCTACTATGAGGCAAGATATCTCTCGGGTTCGTTTCCTCTTGTGTCATCTGTGCCCGACATAAATCCTCCTGAAGGTCGCCGATGGGCCAACTCCTACCCTAATCTATTCCTGATAGACCATGGTCCCATATCTCTATGGATTTTATCGTAGAATTGCCTCTTTCTTCTCATTATATCATAGTCTGCGTTACGGTTGATCGATTCAGCATGTTGGCATGGAGTTGATTTTAAAAAGCGTGGCGAGCGCGCAGCGTGGCGCCGTGAAACTACACAAGTACCCAATATTTATGGTGCTTTGTTTAAAAATGTCAAAGTAATTGGGCTGAACTACTACCACTGGCGGAATTCTGCTATAACAACCCCTATCATTCAGCTTCTAGAAAATCTCCATTTCTTTGCAATTTTGGATTCCACCCTAAGTGCATTTCTTTTGAAGTACCCGTTGACTCCTCCTTGTCCTATTCCACTGTGGTCTCTCAGCTTAGAAGTTCCTGTAGGAAGGTTCATCAAGAACTCAGGCAGTCCTCATTATGGTCTAAGACCTTCTTTGATAAACACAGAAGCCCATGTCACTTCAGGGTTGGCCAGAAGGTGTGGTTATCCACTCAATGTATCAAACTTCGCCAAAGATGTGCCAAGCTGGGACCTAAATTCATTGGGCCCTTCCTGATCATTGAACAGATCAACCCCGTAGCTTTTAGGTTACGTTTACCCAGATCGTTGAGAATCAATAATGTCTTTCATTGTTCTCTTTTAAAGCCGGTGTCACTTCTTTCCAAGTATCCGCTTGCTCAGACCACTAAACCAATCCTTTTCCAGGGACGTAAGGAATTCCTGTTCGAGCGAGTTATAGTTTTAGTTCATTGGAAAGGGTTTGGGGATGAGGAAAGATCCTGGGTTTCTGAGAAGTCTTTACATGCTCCCAGGTTAAAGGCTGCTTTCTTTAAACAGTTTCCATGGAAACCCGGTGCCAAGGGTTCGGTGACCCCTCCTCAAGGGGGGGGGGGGGTACTGTCAGAGGCCGCGCAAGCGTCTCCCGTCCCCGCCCGGCGGCCTCTAGACTGTGCCTCCCGGCGGTTGTTAAGCAGCCGGGACGACACAGTGACGTCAGCCCTGAACTTCCGCCCGGCGTTACTAAGCGCCCGGGACGCGGCGCTCCCTCGCTGCCTTCTCTGCCGCAGCGCTTGCCTAGGCGACAGAGGACGCCAGGCAGCTGCGAGCAGAAGGGTGTGCAGCGTCCAGCTGTCCTGGATGATTAGATGAGCCAGCCGGTCACTCATTAGCCGGGACTCCTTTTTAAACCTTCCGGGGAAGCTGGATAGTTGCCGGTTATAGTTCTGACCAGCGTGTTCAGAGTGTTCCCGGTCCCCGGCGGTTACCCTTGCCTGTCTAAGCCTGTTTGGTGCTGCTGGCCCAAAGGTTTCACCCCTGCATTCCAATGTCCTTGTTCAGAGGTTCCCTGCCTGTCAGTGCTGCGGTGTCCCAACTTCCCTGCCGTATAACATCTCTCAGATAAATTGGGGAATTAATCCACCAGTTCATTATTGGAGTTTTCATTGTTGCTTATTACTTCACTGCATATTGTTACACCATTGTCGCTTATTACATCCCTGTGTATTGTTACACCTATACCTCTGTATATTGTCTCGCTGCTATTATTAATTATATCCTTGTGTATTGTTACACCTGTTTACCTCTCGACATCCTGGTGTATTGTTACATCTGTACTACCCAAGGTACTGTCACCTCCTGGGGCCACGATTGGCTCTTCAGCCCATAGGGGGATCAGTGGCCCGCTACTGTCCGTGTTCTGTCCTCTTGCTCTTGGTCCGTCTCCACGGATATGTTGTCCCATTAAAAGTTCTGCCTGTAACGGAGTCTGGGCGGACTTAATTCGCCCCTACAGCCGGGACGGGTACCGACGAAGCCTAGTTCTGCACATATCCGTGGACGCTAGGCCAAGGCAACAGAGTTAGGGAGCGGGGCCTCTGACACCTCTTTAATACGGTGCGAAGAACCACCCGGTCAGCGTGCAAAACCAGGAAAGGGGACTTGCATGACAGAGCAGACAGATCCGACACCCTCTGGGCCGATGCTATTGCCAATAAGAAAACTGTTTTCCAGTTAAGTCAACACAGGTCCACGGACCGCAAAGGCTCAAATGGTGGTTTCGGAGGCGCAGATAACACAAGGGAAAGGTCCCAAGGAGCAAGTGGGTGACAAAGGTAGGCTGTATATGCAAAACACCCTGCAGGAATGCGTGGACATCCGGCAAAAGTGCTAATCTGCGGTGAAACAAGATGGACAAAGCCGAGACTTGAAACTTCAAGGTAGATAAGCGCAATCCAGCCTCCAGGCCCTTCTGTAAGAAAGATAGAATCTGAGTCAGGCGGTAAGTCCTAGGATTGAAGTGGCGAGTTCTACACCAAACAAAGTAGGCCCGCCAAACACGATGGTAAGCCCTCGCCGAGGAAGCCTTCCTTGCTCTAAGCATGGTGGAGATTACTCGTGCATTAAACCCCCTGGCTCTCGCCGCTTCCGGCCCCGAGCAAGACGGCCGCGTGAAAAGGAGCTCCGTGGACGGCGAGGCGGGCGGCACCCCTAACTTGCCGGACCACGGTCCCCAGCAGCTCAGCCGAGTGCAGGACAGCACAGAGCGGCAGGCGCGGTGCAGAGAGAGGGGTCTCTCTCCCATGCCGAAGCGCCAGAGCCGCCGAGCCACAGCGTCAGCACAGACGCCGCAGCAGCCCAAGATGGCGACCGCCCCAGCACACGCTGACACAGAGTCCCTGCAGGACCAGCCAAGACGCTCCACACCGCAGCAGGTACAGCCTCAGCCCAGCCAGCAGCAACAGGTAACAAGGGGACCCCCAGATTCCCCCACGGCATCCCTCAAAGGCACCCCAGAATGTTTTATAAGAGACATAAGCAGAGGGGATGAGGAAGACACAGGGAATGAGGCATACCAAAGCATGGTGCGGGCAATTAAAGCCACCATTACCCCTATGTTCAGGGAACAGGCAGAGGCATTCAACCAAAGTTTTGCTGACTTAAAGGGGCACATGTCGCAGCTCACACAGAGAGTCTCACATAACGAAGCACAGATAGGAGCAACGTTCCATGATGTCCAGGAGCTGAAAGCTCACAATAATGCTTTACAGAAGTCTGTGTACACACTAACCATTAAGGTCGATGACCTTGAAAATAGGTCTAGGAGATCAAATCTGAGATTGGTGGGCCTCCCAGAGACGGTCAGGGGACCGGCACTACATCACTTTATTCGCAATACCTTACCGGCCTTATTGGGAGTGGAGCAGGATTGCACAGATATGGTAATTGAGAGAGCCCACAGACTGGGACCCGAAAAAGAAGGGGTGAATGTCAGACCAAGAGTAACCATATTCAAATGTTTGAATTATTTGCACAAGGAGACTATGTGGACAGCATCGCGCAAGCAGAAATCATTACAGTGGGAGGGCCATAAACTGCACCTCTTTCAAGACTATTCAGCTGAGGTCACCAGAGCGCGTAAGGAATTTACTAGTATTTGCTCCAGATTGATTTCAGACAAGAGGAAGTTTGCTCTGCTCTACCCCGCTCGCCTTAGGGTATTTGAAGGAGACTCATTTAAGGACTTTTCCACAGCGGCAGATGCAAGAGCATACCTTAGAATGGAAAGCACAGATGCAGCCCCGTCACGAGGCCCTCCAGGCCCGTTGGGAGGTGACTGACTACTGCCTCATGGACGCTATGCAGAATGACTGATAAGTATACTTACGATGGAGAATATACACGAAAACGGTCAATGCAACTGAATATTCACATAACTCAGCCTCTCATACATACGTTTGTGTATGACTAGTTACGCTATGTATATTCTAAAAGATACTCATGGAAGGATAAGGGGAACGTGGTTCAAATTGTTATAAGTTAATTGTTACTATTAGGGGTGCCGACCCAACTACGCAGTCTGGGAGATTGATTTGATCTCGCCAAACCAGGTGCGTAGAGGTAAACGGAAGTTTGGCAAACTGCCAATAGAATTGTTTTAGCAGGGAGAGGGCTAGTTGTTTAGGGCCTGATCCCTCGCTGCTAGAAGTTGTATTTTATACATTAAGTGATATGGGAGTGAATACACTCTCGAGGGAATTCTCCCCGGTACAGGGAGGGGGGAAGGGGGAGGGAATTCATTGCACATCATTGTTGGGAAATGGGGGTACTGGGTTAGGGAAGGGAAAGGGAGGGATTGGAGACTTGATGCACCAATGGTCAGATATTATTTTACTAGTAATGTTAAATGTCTAATATTAAACTGTGCTCGTGGAATGTGGGGGGCATAAACTCCCCGATAAAACGGAAAAAACTCCTGTTATATCTCAGAAAGCAGAGGGCAGACATAATACTACTTCAGGAGACCCATCTTACAGATAGTGAACATGACAAACTAGGGACCATGGGATTTAAAGTAGAGGCATATGCCTCATATAATTCAAAAGCTAGGGGGGTGGCTATATTATCAAGGAAAACACTGGGAGCAACAGTCTCCAAAATAGTTAAAGACCCAGAGGGACGTTTTGTTATAACAGAAATGCAGATACAAGGAGAACAATACATCATATGTAATATCTACGCGCCCAATACCTATTCCAGGAAATTCTTTACCAGTTTACTTTCAAAATTGTACCCCTATGCTGACTCACGGTTAATACTAGGGGGAGACTTCAACATGGTGGCCCAACCGACACTAGATAAATCATCCCAGCCCAAAAGCAAGCCAGCAAGGCCGCCACTGGGTATAGGAGAGCTTTCAACACAGCTCCAGTTGGTAGACAGCTGGAGACTGCTACATCCCACAGATAGGGAATATTCATGTCTCTCGGCGGCACATGGGACTTTGTCGCGTATCGACTACATACTCCTGTCCACTGGCCTCTGTGGCCGACTGCTTGAGGCAGGAATGGAGCCGATATGCGTTTCGGACCACTCCATGATATGGTTAATTATGGAGACGGTCCTAGATGTTGGGGGCCATCGTCAGTGGAGGTTCCCCTCATATCTGGCGTCCTCAAAAACGTTTAGAGACGCCCTGGAGGCCAAGTGGATGGAGTATCAATTTAATAATGAGGAACATAATTCTGACCCATTACTTAAGTGGCAGGCAGCCAAAGCGGTGTTGAGGGGAGAGATCATATCCTTTGTAAACAAGCACCGCAAAGAGAGATCGGCGGATATAGTCAAGGCCCAGGAACATTTAACAAATACATATGCTACATATAGCTCCTCCCCAACTTTGGAACATAAAAAGGAATATTCTCAGGCAAAGACTCAGTTCGACGCACTACTAGAATCTCAAACGCTAAAACATGTGAACAATACTAATTTTCAGTTCTATAGACATGGGAACAAAAATGGGCGTTTGTTATCTAACTTAATGAGAGGTGCTAGACCCCCAACACTTATAAAATCCCTAAAAACAATAGACGGGGACAGGGTGCATAAGGGGACAGACATCCTAGAGACACTTAGAAAGTTTTATTCCAAACTGTACTCGCAGGGAGAGATTAAGCAAGAGGAAAAGGAAAAATTTTGGAGGGATATCGAGCTGCCTCAAATATCCAGTGAGGCAGCCGATCGCATTCTGGCTCCAATTTCAAGGGAAGAGGTGGAGCAGGCCATAGCCAAGCTGAAACCCCTCAAAGCTCCAGGACCAGATGGCTATTCAGGAGAATTTTACAAAATCCTAAAACCAAAATTGAGCGAAACTCTAGTCACAGCCTTTAACATGATACTCAAGGGACAACAATTACCACTATATTTTAATTCTGCGGTGGTTAAGGTTCTCCCGAAACCGGGAAGGGATCTGGAGGACCCCGGCTCCTACAGACCTATCTCGCTCCTCAACACCGACTATAAGCTGTTAACTAAAATAATATCAGAAAGAATTAAACATATTTTGCCTACAGTCATCTCTGAGGACCAGACCGGTTTTATACATGGCCGACACTCGGTAGTGAATGTACGCAAACTGTTGGCGGTGGTACAAAAATTAGAAGGGACAGGCGGCTCGGGTGATCAGGTCATAATTTCTATGGACGCTGAAAAGGCGTTTGACCTGGTCACCTGGGATCACCTTTATGAAACACTAGGGAGGTTCGGGTTCCCGCTGGCCTTTATTAACATCATAAAGTCCCTTTATACTCTACCCTATACTCAAGTGGCGTGCAACGGTTTCATATCTTCACCCTTCCTTATTCAAAAGGGGACAAGGCAGGGGTGCCCGCTGTCCCCATTGCTGTTTGCACTGGCTTTGGAGCCACTGGCGGTAGCGTTGAGAACAAGTCAGCAATATACGGGTATCAGAATGGGATCAGTAGAACTAAAGGTCAGTCTCTTTGCAGACGACATGTTATTATTTGTGACAAATCTAACTGAGTCTTTGCCAACTATTAGAGGGATTATTACTAAATTTGGGTCATTTGCGGGATATAGAATCAACTTCCACAAATCAGAAATCTTACAAGTACTAGGACCCCGGGTTGCTGAGGCCCCTGCTCACACTATATCCCCATTCAAGTTAAATACTAAAGCCATCAAATACCTAGGTATTAATATCCCAAGTAAGACAAGTGATTTATATCACATAAATTATTCCCCCATCATTACAGAAATAGAGAGGCTACTGAAAATATGGAAACCACTACCACTTTCGTTACTAGGAAGGGCAACAGTATTACAGGCAATAGCATTCCCAAAGCTGTCTTACTGTATGCAGATGCTGCCACTAAAACTATCTAGAAACAGTATAAAAAAAATAAATAAGGCTTTTTTTTAATTCTTATGGCAAGGTAAAAAGGCGAGGATTGCCAGGCACAAAGTTTATCTTAAAAAAACAGATGGAGGGTTGGGGATCCCAAATGTCTTAGCCTTTAACCAGGCGGTATTTATGCGGTATATTTTAGACTGGATGATGGGGACAAATTCATATACTCACAAAGGGTTGGAAGAAAACATGGTAGCGCCGTTCTCCCTGGCAGGATTGTTACATGTCCCACGGGCCAAACTACCCCAAAAGGTCCGAAATAACATAATATTCAAAGACACATACTCCGCATGGTTATACATTAACAAACAACTAGGCCGAAATCACCAGAATACTAAATATGACACACTCTGGGGAAACCCAGGCTTCACACCGGGCTTGACAGAAATAGGCTATGATAGGTGGCGGAAAAACGGAATAATGGCAGTCAAGGATGTATTCGACCCCGGGGGACACCTTCTCTCATTCAGTGAGTTGTCGACCAAATATTCGCTGCCCAGCAGGGACTTCTTTATGTTCCTGCAGGTCAGACATTTTATTCAGGCGAAGGGAGGACCTATGTGGAATGTGGATCAACAAGATGTGATGAAACAGGTTTTTGTGCTGAGTGCCACTGGACCCTTTAGAATTAGATACATCTATGGAAATTTACTTCCAGCCACCCCAGAGGCGGTTTGGAAGGCTATGGTACCCAAGTGGCAGGCCGACATCCCGGGGATAACCTCGGCAGATATATTATGTAAACATATGGAAAAAACATTGAAGGTATTACATTCGGCCATGCTGCAAGAGGTTCACATAAAAACTATACACAGGGCATACATCTCCCAAGCCCAGAGAAAACACTTTGTCCCTGGAGAGATGGGAACCTGTCTCAAATGCAAGGGGTCCAACGCCACATTCTTCCACCATGTGTGGGAGTGTGGGAAAATTAGAAAATTCTGGGACAAAATTGCAGCTTATATAAATACAGTATGTGGTTTAAAACTTACAAAAGACCCACTAGCAATGCTTTGTGCAAACTTCTCTAACTGGGATATACGTGGTCGAAAGAAAGAACTGATCCCATTCCTGACTGTAACGGTAACAGTGGCAAAAAAAGCTATATTGAGGAATTGGACGGTGCCCACTCCTCCCTTTTTGCAAGACGTTAAAATAGCCCTGTTACAAATGCTTTACTTTGATAGGAGAGCCACTCTCCCATTGGTGGAGGAAGGGGTCAAAAAATGTTATGCTAAATGGGGAACGTATATTAATTCACTAGAGGTGGAGGCACAGAAAAATGTCATGAAACTATTTGAGGGCACATCCTGGTACTTGCTCAAATCATTGTCTATTAATCAGGATGCACCTGGATGCAAAAGGAAGGGGGGGGGGGGGAAGGAGGGAGGAGGGGGGGATCCGATCAGTTTTAGCTTAAAGGGAGAGGGGGGGGGGGGCTAAAGGGAAGTTAAGTATAAGTTAATTTTATGTTATGATATAATGCTGTATCTGAAGATATAATAATATACCACGGTTATTCTAAACTGATTCATAGGTTATTATGACTGAGAATTTTTTGGAAAATTAGCTGGCATATACTATATAGAGTAAAAACGATACACAAATAGAGAGTGATTGTACAATAGTGTTTTATTAATTACAACACAGTTTATTTGTTCAAACATGAGATGCAAAACCTTTACAATGTGTATGGAAAGTATATTGTATTTTGCTATGGAAAATCAATAAAAACGTTTACACAAAAAAAAAAAAACCCCTGGCTCTCAACAGAGAGGTCTCAATAGCCACCCCATCAAAGCCAGGCGCCTCAGATCTGGACCCTGAGAGAGAAGGTCCGGGCGCAATGGAAGGTGAATCGGGGGGGGGGGGGGGGGGGAACAATGACAGAGCCTGAAGATCTGAGAACCAGACTCGTCTGGGCCAATGCGGAGCCACCAGGATCAATGTGCCCCCCTCTGCCTTCAGTTTGCAAACCACTCGCAGGAGGAGGGAGAATGGCGGGAAGGCGTACATCAGCCTGAATGGCCACGGGGCGGACAGGGCGTCCACCAAGATGGCGGCTGGGTCGCGAGCCCTGGATCCGTAAAGAGGGACCTTGTGGTTGTGTTGAGAGGCCATCAAGTCCACCTCGGGTAAACCCTATCGTCGTACCAGCATCTGAAACACCTCCTGATGGAGGCACCATTCGCCGGCATTCAATGTTTGACGGCTTAGGAAGTCCGCTTACCAATTCTGGACTCCTGGGATAAAGACCGCTGAAAGAGCCGGAATCTTCTTTTCCGCCCACTGAAAGATGCGGGATGCTTCCACCATTGCAGCCCAGCTGTGAGTGCCACCCTGGTGGTTGATATAAGCCACCGTGGTCGCATTGTCCAACTGGACCTGCACCGGACGACCCCTCAGCCAGGGTTCCGCCAGGCAAAGAGCTTGGAAGACCGCCCTCAGTTCGACGACATTGATTTGAAGCTTGGCATCCGAGGTAGACCAAAGGCCTTGGAACGACCTCTGGCAAGTGACCGCACCCCAACTGTGGAGACTGGGATCCGTGGTGAGGAGGGTCCATTGGTGGATCCAGAATGGCCGTCCCATCGTGAGGTTCTGGTCCAGGAGCCACCATGAGAGAGAGAGAGAGACGGTTATCACCTGAGAAAGGTATGATCCCGACCACTTGGAGAGGATCTCCTTCTGAAGCGGGCGGGAGTGGAACTGGGCATATTCCGCCATGTCGAAGGCCGACACCATGGAACCTAGTATCTTCATGCAAGTATGCATGGACACTTGTCGAGGAGAGAGGAGCCGACCCCGTAATGCGGAGGGCTTGTCCGCAGGCTTGGGGTCGGGGCGTCTGGTGGCCCAGGGACGCTTGCCTCTAGGACGGGAGGTTCTGCCCCCCTGGGAAGATCTGGAGGAGAAGGCCACGGCCCTGGAAACGAAAGGATTGAAAAGCAGGCCGAGGCCGTGTAGCCGGGGTGGATGGTAGAAAGGCAGTTTTTGAAGCTGCCACCGTAGCAACCATTTTATCCAGTTCAGGACCGAATAAGAGGGAACCGTCGAAGGGAAGAGCCTCCAAAGCCTTCTTAGAGTCAGTGTCAGCCTTCCAGGAACGCAGCCATATGGATCTGTGGGTGGCCACTGCTGAAGCTGACACCCTAGAGGAGAGAGAAGCGGAATCAAGAGCTGCCTCGCCTAAGTAGAGGGCAGCCTGATGTATCTACTCTATAGTAGGCAGTAGAGTTTCTGCTGGGGCCCCCTCAGACACCCCTGCCACCAAGACAGCAGATCATTTAGTTAGGCCCATAGCCACCCAGGCTGACGCCAGGGCAGGCCTGCCTGCTGCCCCAGCCGTGGTGTAAATAAGCTTCAGGAAGTTTTCCAACTTCCGGTCCGCTTGGTCCTTAAGAGATGCTGTAGGAATTGGCAACAGAAAGGCTTTTACCAGTTTTGCCACATGAGCGTCTACCCTGGAGGCCGTCTCCCTGGGGGTCCTATCCTCCTGGGGGAGAGGATAGAGGGAGGAGAAACGTTTGTGAATAACAAACCTCCTATTGGGAACCTCCCAATCCTCTCTAATGACCTTGTCAAGGTTATCCGACTTGGGAAACAAATCCAAGGAGCGTTTAGGGCGCTTAAATATAGGGCCCGACTCTACATGCAGATCAGCGTGGTCGTCTATTAGAAGGACCGTCTTAACCGCTGTAATCAGGCCTGGCACATCAAGACGAGACGGGGGGTCCTCTCTAACGCAGGCATCCCCTACGTCAATGGCGACGTCAATGGCGACGTCAATGGCGTCATCGACGGCCTCCTCCAAATAATCGTCATCCTGATCCTCTTCCTCCTCATCATCCGAATCATGCATGAGGAGGGGCCGGAGTGGCGCAGGTTTTTTAACTAAAGACCTGTGTCTATCTGCGGGCAATGAACCATCCCCCTGAGCATCCAATGCTGGGGGGGCTACACCCACTGCCGATGAGGACGGGATGGGCTGTGTGCCAAGCACAGTTCCCTGCCTACTGTCCCCTGGGGAGGTGCTGATGTGGGGGAGCCACCTCCCCCTGCTAACAAATGACCCCCAGGGAAAATATCCACCTGCACCGCCGGTAAAATGGCGGGGATCCGGTGCTCGCCGGGCGGCCCCGCATATCGGCACTGCTGTCCACAGACTAGGATCCCTGGTGGTACAGCAGGATGGGTGGCGAGCCGGCCAACCGCTTGTCAGCACAGCCGGCGGTCACATCTCGCTGGCTGTAACAGCCATTCTGTGCACCTCGCTGCGCTATCGCACATGCTCCCGGCGGGGAGCGTAATACTCACAGTGCGCTGTGGTCTCCGGCGTCCGGTGGCGGCTAAAGGCTCCCCAGTGCCTGGGGGCCTCTGCAGGTCCCCACCCACGGGTGGTGATGCTGCGCCGGACCCGGGTGTCGGAGCCGGCAGCGCAGGGGTCTGCTCAGGCCCTTGCATCGCGCCACAGGAAATTGAGGTACTTGTGTGGGGGCAGCCTAGCTCACAAGATCCCCTGTTGGATGGGGGAAATATAGTGTCTGGGAAATTGGCAATGGCTAGGTCATGAGTATATTTGCAACAGGATGATGCCCACTGTAGCTGGAAATGTGCACTGTATTACTGCCCATTTGTGTTGCATTACAGCAGTGGTTACCAAACTGTGTGCTTTTATGTTACGATGGAACTGGTAATGCATCCTGTCACTGATCACAGCATTTAGTAACTCTGTATGCATGAAGGTTTAAGCAAAGGACAGCTCTCCTTCTGTACCTTACTCTGTAGGTGCCCTGACAGTCTCAGCGCTGCCTCTGAATAAACCCTCCTACGATGAGGCCGCCACTGCTGCTGCTACTGTCCTCCATGGGCCTGAGAAACATATGATGAGCTCCACCAAGCAGTGCTCAGCACAAGCCTCTTAGCCTCTGACCTTTTGGGCAAAGTCTCATGGGACTCACATTTGTGCAATCAGTGTGCCTTGGCTCCCGCTGCTCAGCACCATTAATCATTGTCACATTGCAGTAGCGCACGCAGGGGGGGTTTCTGGGTACCCAGAAACCCCCCCCCAGGAGTCTAAGGGCCCTAGGGTGAAAGCTGAGGGTCCCCTCTTTCCATGGATACAAGAATTTTAAAAATCGGCCCTTGGGAACCGGAGATATCTGACTTCAAAGCAGTGGTCCCCATCCAAGCCTGTTAATTGCTCTTCCAAGTCAGATATTTCAGGTTCTGTCTGACTCAGAGTTTCTCTGAGGGTATATTCCAAAAGCTGGGACTCCCCCCCCATTGGTGTAGACTAGTAGCTGGTCTCTACTATTCCCAGAACCAGAGATATCAGCCTTCCAGCAGCTGGTTACTGCTCCAGCTCCACACACCTGGTATGTAGTTTTATATTCTCGTGGGCAGATTGCTCTGCCTCCTGAATTCTGATCCCCTCGTCCCCAATACCATTTGGTAGCTGGGATTCTCTAGTTTTTAAATCCATTAAAATCTAATGAATGTATTTCTGGGAACTGGAGATATCTGCAGTCAAGCAAGCTGTCTCCCACCAGAAAATTATGAATAATAAGCCCACTCCACTATACACCCCTCCTCTGCATATTAAACATTCTCTACCACCCAGGAAGTTATGTGTCAGGGCCCCTTCATTCAGCCCAATGCCCTCTTCTCCCACCCCATCTCCCACCATCGGTGCAGTAAAGGGGTAATTAGTGGAAATTACTGATCCAGGCCCTACATGCAGAGCGGTTGATATAATACCCCCTACCACCCTCGGGACATCAAAGCTTCCCCCACCCCTACCGCTGGAGGTTCGGTAGGGGCCACAATACATTGCTATGCCCAGGGGTCTACACTGCTGTTGACGCCCCTGTATGTATATATATATATATATATATATATGTATATGTAGGTCTATCTATAATACTTTAAATGACCCGGCATATACTGGGTCACCTAAGTGTCCATCTCTGTGCTTTGCTCCGCCACTCTGGAAACCCCCTTCTGAAAATCCTGCGTTTGCCACTGCATTGGCAGATACAGTAGGTGAAGCTGCAGCACTAAGCCACTCCTATGCACAAAATCTTTAGCTAAAAAAAAGTAAAAAAAAAAAATACATGCCAACCACCCCCTGAGTCCCCCCTTAATCTGGCCCTGCCCAGAAGTGCTTTTGAGCATGTGCAACTGTAGGCCAGTACATGCCTGAGCAACAGGGGACACTGGGAGAGATCCTATTGGATCCTTCCAAGGGAAACATTGCAAAGAGAAACCCATAGACTTCTGTTAGGCAGTGCCATCGATCGATTGTGTTGCCAATCAGGTGCAAGTTACAGAAAGCAAAACTTGTTTTTACCAAAACTTGGTTTTAGTTGATAAGTTAAAAAGCTGACTTATTGAGCATCTTTGCAAACTTTTTTTTGACCATTGAAGTTTTTTTTTGTACAATAACTGAAAATGATTTTCAAAATGTAACTCGTACATTTAGCCTCAATACGCAATGTACTGTACTGTGTAGATACTGTAATGTGTGGAGCGAGTGAGCTGGCAGATCCTATTCAACTCTACTAATGCCAGGCGTCTTTTATTGCTGAAAAAAGCGTTTTATTGGAATCGAGGAATGCACTGGAATTAGTGATGCCAATCCCTGGGCATTTTTTCAATCCCGGGATTGAAAAATATTCTATCCCGGGATTCTCCAGATCCCAGGATTCCTGGGATTGGCATCTCTAAAAAAGCATGCCCTGCCCCCCCTCACACTGCCAGCCCCGCCAATTTACTTACATGGGCAGGTGGTTGGGAGCGGGGCGCAGGCCACACACCAGTTGGAAACAGTGTTGCTCAGACACTACACTGCATTATATTGCACACGCGCAGATTGAAATCCCAGACATTTTTGGGCCAAATCCCAGGATCTTGCCGATCTCGATCCCAGGAGAGGCCACCCTAATCCCAATGCTGTAGAAGGTTGAGCTTTGGACGATGAATAATTACAGACTAAGGGCCAGATGTACTATGCTTGAAAAGTGATAAAATGTAGAGCAATAAACCACCAGCCCATCAGCTCCTAACTGCCATGTTACAGGCTGTGTTTAAAAAATACCAGATAGGAGCTGGTTGGTAGGTCGTACATTCCATCTTAAATAAGTTGATTGGAAACTACCAATTGCTTAATTGGAAAGTTGTGCCTACGCTGAGATGTCTCTCTGTAGGGGCAACTTCACAGTGATCAAAAGGCTGGGTGGGTGTATAATAATGCCGATCTATACTTACAGTATATACCTATAATAACAAACTCTGGCAGAAAAGCTTTTTTGGTTCATGGTTACAAAATTTTCTTCCCAATGCATTCACTAAGCAGAATTTTTTTGATTTGGCTTAATAGTGACAGCATAGTAGAGGCATTTATGCATCAGCCGATACTGGTTCAGTATTCCTTATCCGAAATGCTCAGGACCAGAAGGATTTTGGATAACGGATTATTCAATATTTTGGACATTTTTTTATATTTGAATAAGGTATCTTGCGTTATCTTGCATTTATTTTGTATAAACACATCAAACATGAAATACACACAAATATTTTATTTGTGCATGAAACAAGGCTTAAAACATCAAACAAAGTTTGTGTGCAATCTTATGCTGGCCACACATCAGACCAACTTTCCTCCAACCATCCAACTAGTTGGTTGGATTGAAAATCCGGTACTGTATGGGGGCAAATGACAATAAGCAATTATCTTACAAACTCATGAGAATGGACAATATCATTCAGTGAAATCGTTTAAATCAGGCATGTCCAACGTTGGCCCTCCAGATGTTGTGAAACTACACATCCCAGCATACTTTGCCACAGTTTTGCTATTAGAGAATGCTAAAACTATTGCAAAGCATGCTGGGATGTGTAGTTTCAAAACATCTGGAGGGCCAACGTTGGACATGCCTGGTTTAAATCAAATAGGTCCAACTACAGAAACAAATGACTTCATTACAAATTACATTTGCTCCTATCCAGTACCAGGTTTTTATTCCATCCAACCAACTAGTTGGATGGTTGGAGAAAAGTTAGTCTGATGTGTGGCCAGCATTAGACACTAAGGGCCTTATTCTAGTTCACTCTTTCTGACAAATTCCTTCTTAGATGGACAAAACCATGTGCACTGCAGGTGGGGTAGATGTTACTTGTGCAGAGAGAATTAGGTGGGGTTTTACTTCAAAGTGAGATCTATATTGCAGTGTAAAAATAAAGCAGCCAGTATTTACTCTGCACAGAAACAAAATAACTCACCCAAATCTAATTCTCCCTGCACCTGTTACATCTGCCCCACCTGCAGTTCACATGGTTTTGTCCATCTAAGAAGGATTTTGTCATAAAGAGTGAACTAGAATAAGGCCCTAAATTTGAAGACCAAGCAAATCATTTTCTTGCACATACAGTATTTAGTGCCAGTTACATATCATGTCCCCGGTAGTGCCAGTTACATATCATGTCCCCAGTAGTGTCAGTTACATATCATGTCCCCATTAGTGCCAGTTACATATCATGTCCCCAGTAGTGCTAGTTACATATCATGTCCCCAGTAGTGACAGTTATAGATGTCCCCAGTAGTGCCAGTTACATATCATGTCCCCGGTAGTGCCAGTTACATATCATGTCCCCAGTAGTGCCAGTTACATATCATGTCCCCATTAGTGCCAGTTACATATCATGTCCCCAGTAGTGCCAGTTACATATCATGTCCCCAGTAGTGTCAGTTACATATCATGTCCCCAGTAGTGCCAGTTAAATATCATGTCCCCATTAGTGCCAGATACATATCATGTCCCCAGGAGTGCTAGTTACATATCATGTCCCCAGTAGTGCCAGTTATAGATGTCCCCAGTAGTGCCAGTTACATATCATGTCCCCGGTAGTGCCAGTTACATATCATGTCCCCAGTAGTGTCAGTTACATATCATGTCCCCAGTAGTGCCAGATACATATCATGTCCCCAGTAGTGCTAGTTACATATCATGTCCCCAGTAGTGCTAGTTACATATCATGTCCCCAGTAGTGCCAGTTATAGATGTCCCCAGTAGGTTTTTAGCAACAAAAAATAAGTACATTTTGGAGACTTTGGTTTTCGGAATAATTTGGATAACGGATATTCGGATAAGGGATACTCAACCTGTAATACACAGCTTATCATACATTACATCAAACCTTACACAACACTACAGCAGTGTCAACCTGAGTGGTAATTATAACACTGTACATATCTTGTAATACGGCCTACACACAAAGAGATCCCAGGGCATTTTCTAAGCAATGTCAATAGATCGCTTAGAAAATGCCCCTAAATCCCTCCATGTGTAGGGGTATAGCAATAGCGATGTGTGGCCCTGCGCGTTGCTATCACCAGGGACAGGAACACGGAGAACACTGGCCCTGACAGATTGCTCAGTGGCACATCCCTGTGCACCGATATGCGCTGAGCAATCTGAGCATTTTTAGCAATCTAGCATCGCTCAGAACGTTACTCTCCCCGTGTGGAGGCCACAAAAGAAGGTGTTTGGCTATTAGCTGCGGACTCTCCTGTGGTTACAAATCATAACATTTGACTTGTCATTTGTATGCGCAACTGATGCAATGTATGTATGTCCTGTTATCCCTCTTGTACCATGCTAGAAGCTGCACTGTATCCACAAAAAAAATCCTAGTATACAAGAGTATACATGGCCAATAAAGTGGTTCTGATTCTGATATGTAAAGATATAGAATATGCAAGGTGCAGCGAGTCACACTCTCTATAATGGTACCCTCATCATTAACTTTAAGGCCCCCATCAGGGGCGGATTGGGAATTAAAACCAGCCCGGGAAATATCTTGAAGCAGCCCTAATGGGGGGGGGCACAGGATGCAGTGTAGAAGGGGGAACGCAGTGTAACAGAGGATGCAGGGAGGGGAGTTGCAGAGTGGTGGAGGATGCAGGGAGAGGAGACGCAGAGTGGCGTTGGTTGCATGGTAATGCAACCAACGCTTATATTACGTGGCTTATACATGTAATGCCCGCTGTAGTAACGATACTTATACACATAACGGCAGCAGTAGTGACAACGCTTATACACATAATGCCCGCTGTAGTAACGATACTTATACACATAACGGCAGCAGTAGTAACAACGCTTGTAAACGTAATGCCCGCAGTAGTAACAACACTTATACACATAATGCCCACAGTAGTAACAATACTTATGCACATAATGCCCGCAGTAGTAATGACACCTATACATGTAATGCCCACAGTAGTAACAACACTTATACACATAATGCCCACAGTAGTAACAATACTTATGCACATAATGCCCGCAGTAGTAATGACACCTATACATGTAATGCCCACAGTAGTAACAACACTTATACACATAACGGCAGCAGTAGTAACAACGCTTGTACACGTAATCCTCACAGTAGTAACCAGTGGCGTAGCTACATTTTGGGCGCCCCCCCCCCGCCGTTAGGGGGGGGGCGCCCATACCCACCCCCCGCCGCCGCCCCGTCGAGCACCCCCCCCGTCGCTCCGTCGCCTATGCTAACCCCCTCCCCTCCCCCGCAGTCTTACCTATCGCGCTGGTCCCGGTGGCTCCGTCCGTTCATCTGCTGAGGACCACCACAAAATGGCCGCCCCCGTACAGCAGACAGTTTCAGAGAACTGTTTGCTATATGGGGGCGGCCATTTTGTTGTGTTCCTCATCAGAAGAACGGAGCCGCCGGGACCAGCAAGATACGTAAGTCTGCGGGGGATTGGGGGGGGGGGGTTAACTATAGCACCGCAGCCCCCGGCGCCCCCACATGCACAGCGCCCCCCCCCCCACGGTGGTGGGGGCTGCGGTGCTATAGTTACGCCCCTGGTAGTAACAACACTTATACACATAATGCCCGCAGTAGTAATGACACCTATACATGTAATGCCCACAGTAGTATCGACGTTTATACATGTAACGCCCACAGTAGTAACAACACTTATACACATAACGGCAGCAGTAGTAACAACGCTTGTACACGTAATGCCCACAGTAGTAACAACACTTATACACATAGGGGGTTATTCTAGTTCACTCTTTCTGACAAAATCCTTCTTAGATGGACAAAACCATGTGCACTGCATGGGGGTAGATGTAAAATGTGCAATGATAATTAGATTTGGGTGAGTTATTTTGTTTCTGTGCAGAGTAAATACTGGCTGCTTTATTTTTACACTGCAATATAGATCTCACTTTGAAGTAAAACCCCACCCAAATCTAATTCTCTCTGCACAAGTGGTACTTGTGTATTTTGGCGGCGCCCGATTTCAGCATCGCACGATGAATGCGTCGCATCGCATGCCATGTACCGGATGGCATGCGATGCGACGCGAGTTTGACCCCCTATGCGATGAAAAATCGTATAAGCACCCTAAAGGGTGCTTTTGAGCACCCTAATGGGTGCTTACAATGTTAAATGCACCCCCACGCCACCCCCCCCCCCACTATAAACATGAACCGGGTACCTTCACAGGTAAACGCATCCCTTCGCGGGCTTCACAGGTATCCGCGTGCGCTCGCCACGCTTCGGGCTCGGTGGCTCGCTGCACTCGCCACACTATTCTATTCTCAACTCCACGCCAACGTGGATAGTGGGGGTATGAAAAGGTCGTAGGATGCGTACCGCCGCCCCTCGCGGGCTCGCTGCGCTCGCCACGTTTCGGGTTCACGTTTGTAGTGGGGGGGTGGCGTGGGGGTGCATTTAACATTGTAGGCACCCATTAGGGTGCTTAACATTGTATAAGCACCCATTAGGGTGCTTATACAATGTTTAAGCGCATTGCATCGCATCGCATCGTATGGCATTGTATGCCATGTACAATGGCATACAATTTGAAAATTGTATGCCATCGCACACTATCCAACGAAATCGCGTCGCATCGCATACCATCGCATGCGTTATGGTATGCGATGCGATGGGCGCCGCCAAAATACACAAGTACCGCACAAGTTACATCTGCCCCACCTGCAGTGCACATGGTTTTGTCCATCTAAGAAGGATTTTGTCAGAAAGAGTGAACTAGAATAAGGCCCATAATGCCCATAATGCCCACAGTAGTAACAATACTTATACACATAATGCCCGCAGTAGTAACAATACTTATATACATAATGCCCGCAGTAGTAATGACATCTATACATGTAACGCCCACAGTGTGGTTGGGTGGTGGGTGAAGGAACTTGCGCGGCAGGAGGGTTGAGTGGGCGGTCGGCTGAGTAGGGTGCTGTGTAGGTGGCTGAGTGCATCATCGCTGCAGCCATGCTTTGGGGCCCCTGAGAACGCTGGGGCCCGGATCAGCTGTACCCTTTCACCCTCCCTGTTGCCAGGCCTGAGTACATCCCCCACCCCCATAGGCAGACATGTCACGTAATCAGATCCCCCTCCAGCACAGCCCCCAGTCCCTCCCACAAATAGGCAGACTTGTCACATATTCACATGCCCTAGGCCCTCCAGCACATCCTCCCCCCCTAGGCAGACATGTCACATACCCCTCCAGCACAGCCCCTATAGACAGACATGGGGGGGGGATCTGAATGTCACATGTCTGCCTATGGGCATACCTCCCAACTGTCACGATTTCCGCGGGAACGTCCCGATATTCGGGAACGTTCCCACGTCCCGCCCGGGGCCGCCATTGTCCCGCGGTGGGGGGGACAGTTGGGAGCCCCCCCAGCTTGCCGAGAATAGACGCTGTGCGCATGCGCACAGCATCTATTCAGCGCCGACGAGCGGCGAAAACGGGGGCGGGCCGGAGTTCGCGTCACCCCGTGAGGCCACGCCCCCTTTTCTCGAGGCGAACATCCCGACCTCCCAACTACAAAAGTTGCGAGGTGTGATATGGGGGAGCTGAGTTGGAGGGGGATCTGGGTTGTCACAGTGAGTCTGTCTGCCCTAATGCAGACAGCAGTCAGTCACAGACCCCCTTCCCCCTCATGTGCAGGAATGTCACATACACAGAATCCCCTTCAGCACAGCCTACACTGTAAAACTGGCACATGCAGGGAGATTTATTCCCCATGTCCCTCACACAGTGACAGGAGTGAGTCTCTCTCTCTCCCCTTACCCCCGACTCCATTCCCTAACAAGGTTGCCAACCAGTGTCCCCAGAGCCCACAGTGTGACTCACATAATTCTGGAAGCTGAAGCCCGGCCACAGCGCTGCTGCCTGCTGCTCCTCGTCTCTCTCCCCTCTCAGGCTGACGTCATCAGTCTGAGAGGTGCTCCCCCTGGCTGCAGCTCATTGCAGCCGCAGCAGCAGGGAGGAGGGAGCCGGAGGGAAGCACATGCAGCCATCTTCATTTAGGGCACAGTGCCGCAGCCCAGCACGGAGACGCCGCGGCAGCCCAGTTAGGTAGGATAGGCGGCCCATTCTGACATAAAAGGTGCCGGCTCAGCGGGAAACGGCCCGGTTTCCCGGTGGGCCAATCCGCCCCTGGAGCTATATATGTTGTTTAACAGGGCATCCATGAATTCTTCAGGCAGTTAAACTTAAAACAGGATATATATTCCATAATAGTGTCACATTCTATGACCAAATCAGATGTTTTGGTATAATGATTGATCTTTATCAAGGCTTATCCGGCATCATCTATAGCAAAACAACAAATGATTTTTTTCAGCCTAACAAAGGCCTATCCATAATAATTATTAAAACTGTCTGTTACTAGTTTTATCAGAAACCGAATCCTCCTGTGTATGTGTGTTTTATTTTATATCTTATAACCTAGTAAGGCCACTTTCATGTCCTAAAGAATAATAATACACAGATGTGCTGACCACCACTGCCTGGGTGTTGCTATTGTAACAAATATCAAAGTGCAGCCAAACTCCTCTGATATCTATGCCACTGGTGGGTATGTTTCTCTGCCATGGTACGCCTAGTCACATGATCGTCTGTTAAGCCCATCATCTGATATACATCAGGGTTGCCTAGCATACCGGAATGGCCGGGAGGTTCCCGAAAATCGGGTCCCTCTCCTGCAGGGACGTGCAGTCAGGGGAGGCAGGGGAGGCAGAGCCTCCCCTGTCATAATGATGAAAATAATAAAAAGAAGATATTTATATATCTTCTTTTATTATTTTCATCATTTCTCCCTCTCAGGCTGCCTCCCACCCTCTTACACTGCTGCATGTGAGGGTGGGAGGCAGCGGGAGAGGTGCCTCCCGCTGTTTACATTGAAACACCGGGCAGCGGGGGGCGGGAAGGGGTGGGCAGGGGGGCAGGGTGCAGCAATGGGCTGTAAAAGCACATTGAAAATGAATGGGGAAGCGGCACTTATACTGGTGCCGCAATGACAGCGGCACCAGTATAAACGCACTCCCCCAGATGTGATTGGGCCAGCAGATCCAGTGCTGGATCCGCTGTCCAATCACACATGCAGGACCCGTGAGACGATGCAGCAGCGCAGGGCGCGGGCAGCGGGGAGTCCGGCGCCTGTTGGAAGATGGACTGCCGCCGTCACCGCCGTGGAGAGGACCAGCCGCCGTCACCGCCGAGAAGACAGGTGAGTTCGCCGGGTGGAGGGAGGGCAGGTGGGGCGCGCGTGTACCGGCGGCGGGGGGTCCTGTAGTGATAGCCACAGCCGCATCTGTCAGCATGTCCCACTCAGACCACCCCAGCAGCAACGGGGTTAATTCGACGCGCGTGTACCGGCGGCGGGGCGGGGGGCGGGGGGGGTCCTGTAGTGATAGCCACAGCCGCATCTGTCAGCATGTCCCACTCAGACCACCCCAGCAGCAACGGGGTTAATTCGGGGGACTCAGACACTTGCAGTGTTTTAAACAGAGAAATGTACGTATGAGACTACCCTGTGCCTTCCATCCCAGACGCTTCATTTCCAGCCAGGCTATGGAAATTAACCCCGTTGCTGCTGGGGTGGTCTGAGTGGGACATGCTGACAGACGTGGCTATCACTACAGGACTGTTCTGCACCCCCCCCCCCCCCCCCACGCCGGTACCAGTGACGTGCGGTGAGGTCAGTGCCTCCCCAGGCAATGACCTCACCGCACGTCACTGCTCTCCTGGCCTCCCGGAATGGTGGACAACACTCCTGGATTCTGGGGGAACCCTGCTCCACCCCGATCACGGCTCCCTCCCCTCGACCATGGCATTTAAATACCACAATCCATGGGTCTCAGAGGAGGGGACGGGGCTAAAATGCCATAATCAAGTAATTTTAGCTCCTCCCCCTCCATGGAGATCTGTGAAACGGATTATGTCTTGAGGGTGGGGGCTTGATGACATAATGCTCAAGCCCCACCCCCCAAAGTGCTGCTGAAAGTCTTCTCTGCTGGCTTCTCATGGAGAGGAGACTAGAGAAGTAGGCAACCCTGATCTACTGACAATTCAAAAAAATGGGGGTTCCAATTCCAAATTCCAATTTTGGGGTGCAGTAGTATAATATTTCCTCCAGGTTATAGTGTTATTGCAGTATATCTTATTCCTGGTCCTCCAGCTCCAAGATGTAAGATACGCTTAGTGCTGGAAAAAAATGGGCGTGCCCAGACTCACGGTAAATATGGATTTGTACAAGCCCGTAGCGTTTTCTTTTTCAGGCTCTTCTCTATTCTCTCTTCTCTGGGTGGAAGTCTGTGTTGCTACAGGTGAAGATCTCTGTTGTTGCTGGTGAAGATGTGATCTCTGTGGATATTAAGTGCGTGTAAAAAAGAAGTGTTTTAGCGTCTGCCCCCCCAAGGTTTCATGATAAATACTTCCCACACTGCTACACTGCCAACGGCCCAAATAAGAAAGCTGGGGTTGCAATCCTGATTTCGCAGCACTGTCCATTTTCCCTTTCCACACAATATTCAGACCCTGAGGGTAGGTACTTAATCTTGACAGGTCATCTGGACAGTAAGGAGGTGACTATAGTTTCTAGCTATGCCCCTAACTCTAAGCAGGTTGCTTTTTGCAGGAGGCTTCTCTCTAAGACCCAGCAACTAGCTAAAGGGGCTTTAATTTAATTAGGAGATTTCAATTTAGTCCCAGACCCTTCAATAGACAGCTCGAGACCACATGCTACATCCCACCACCATCCTCATACCCCCCCCAGAGGTATTCGCCAGCTTTTTGCAGAATTTGACCTTTACGATATGTGACGGGTTAAAAACCCAACAATGCGGGATTACACCTTCTATTCCCATTCTCATGGTACATAAACGAGAATTGACCTTGCCATTTCAGTCAGATGGTCCATTAACTCCTTTCATTTAGTTAAGATCCTCCCTCGGACGTGGTCAGACCACGCTCCGCTCTTCTTGAAATGGGACATCGCTAATAGGAAGATAAGCCCTGGTCCGTGGAGGCTGGGTATCCAAAGCCTCACTCATCTTGAGTCTCGACAGGCAATACAGAAATCCCTAGAACACTATATTCTAGAGAACCCACCTGAGGACACTTCCACCTCCAACTATTGGTGTGCTCTTAAAGCAGTAGTGCGTGGATCAGCGATTCAGATAGCCTCCAAACTCAAAAGGGACCGGAAATGTTCCTTAGAAAGAGCAGAAGTATCTCTTGCCTCCTTGGAGGCTTCCCATAAGGCTGACCCTTCCGATAGATCGCTTTTTAAACAATTAAACGATACTAGAGACAAAGTTAATAGACATTATCTCTCTATTGTACATCGTAACATCGCTAGATTGAATCAGACGTTTTATCTCCTCAGTGACCGGGCAGGAAGAAAGTTGGCCAGAAAGTTGAGAGGCAAGAGAGCTAGGGAGAGGATCCACATGATCCACTCGGAGCATGGCTCGAAGGTCGGCGATCCTCCGGAGATCGCTAATGTTTTTTCATTATATTACTCTAAGCTTTATCATTTGAAGGATGATCCCTCTACGCCTCAGCCCAGTGTCGGGGGGATGAGGGACTTCTTTGATAAGATCTCCCTCCCGTCGCTCTCTGGGGAGACTTGCCTATCTCTCAATGCTCCCTGTACTCCTGAGGAGGTCCAGTGTGCCATTGATTCTCTTCCTTCTGACAAAGCCCCGGGTCCTGATGGTTTCCCATCAAACTTTTATAAGACATTTAAAAATCAGCTGACCCTGATGCTTGTAAAGCTCTTTAATGAGGCCTCTGACACTAAGTGTCTCCCCCCTGAGATGCTTGAATCTCGCATCGTTACAATCCCCAAACCTGGCAAGTCCCCTTCTTCTGTCCAAAATTACAGACCCATAGTGCTACTTAATACTGACTTAAAACTGTATGTTAAAATGGTCGCTAATCGAATAGGCCCATCCCTCATTAAAAATGATCAAGTAGGTTTTGTGTTAAACAGACAGGCCCCTGATAACAAACGCAGGGTGATTGACGTCATGGAACACTGCTTAGCAAAGAAAGACCCTCTCCTAGTCCTCTCCTTAGATGCAGAGAAGGCCTTCGATAGACTCCATTGGGGCTTTATGAAAATGGCCTTAGAGAGATTCGGCTTTCAAGGCTGGATATTAGATTCTATTCTGGCCCTCTACACTTGTCCCTCCGCCAGGGTTTTCTCTAATGGCTGTTCTTCTGTGAGCTTCCAAATTACCAATGGCAATCGTCAAGGGTGCCCCCTTTCCCCCTTAATTTTTGCATTGGCCATTGAGCCCTTGGCAGAGTGTATATGATGTGATGATTTAATCCTAGGCCCTTCAATTGGTGATCTCTCTCATAAAATCAGCCTGTTTGCCGACGATGTCCTATTATGCATTCTGGACCCCATCCATTCTCTGCCTGCTTTGCATAAGGTTTTACAAGAGTATTCAGAGGTCTCTTTCTATAGACTTAATACTAACAAGACGGAGGCTCTCCCACTGGGCCTTCCTCCTGATGTGGTCGCTGAGCTGAGAAAAACATATAATTATTCATGGCAGTCTAGCTCCTTAAAATATTTACATCTAGCTTCTGGAAAGCATGTTATTGACTGTAACTATAATCCCTTGTTGGAGGCGTTTTCGAATTTAATCGGGGACTGGATGTTACATGACGTCTCTTGGCTTGGGAGAATCAATGCGGCCAAAATGGTGTTATTACCAAAATTAATGTATCTCTTTAGAGCTGTCCCAAGGCTCCCCCCAGGTCTACCCTTCAAAAATTCAATCAGCTCCTAGCTAAATATATCTGGAGGGGAGCTAGGCCTAAGATAGCTAAGAAGACGCTGGTCAGGCCTAAGAGGTCTGGGGGAGTGGCCTTTCCAGATTTAGATCTCTATTTAGCTGCTTGTGTTCTAAATCAGATTAGAGACTGGACTGCATCTGTGGCCCAAAAGCCCTGGGTGACCTTGGAGAGTTCCTACTCACATCCTGTCCCTTTAGCTGACCTTCTATGGCTCCCTCCTTCCATTTCACGTGGATATGCATCTACAGATGGAGCCGGGGTTATCTTCGCAGGGGATGGCGGCAGAATCGCCAGCCGCCATCCCCCGCCAGCCGCCATATGCTCTGCGAAAGAGGATGCGTGCACACGATATGCGCGCGCGTCCACTTCCGACGGCGCTTTCCCCGGGTCCCCGCTGGCTTGCCGGCGGTCACCCGGGGTCCCCAACGCCTCCCCCCCCCCACCGCCTCCCCTAACCCTGTCCGTCTCCCTGAAGCGGAGACGGACAGGGTTCCCGTCGCCCCGCCGCCCGGAAACTGAGACGCGCGTGAGACGCACATGCATCTCAGTCAGATGGACGCCGGGCTGCTGGCGGATCGCCAGCGGAGACAGTCTGTCGATTCGCCAGCAAGAGGGAGCCCGGCTCCTATCCAATCTTCACTAGAGGTCTGGCACAAACTAGTTGACTCTACAGGAAAGGCTACCTTCCCAGCCGCCCCTTTATCACTCAAGGCCCTTAAGGCACTAATTCCTATCCCCCAACTGGGCAAGTGGATCAATCTGAGCGTATCCTCATTGGGAGATTTATACACAAACGGACAATTGCGATCCTTCTCCGACCTGCAGAATACTGGAGCTTCACCTTTTCAAAGAGAGACTTCTTCATTTACTTACAACTCAGAAGTTGGCTCCAATCACACTTACACACCCCAGTCAAACCTCCCTATTTCCCACCTAGCCTCAAATGTTTAGTAAGTGCTCCCTCCCATAGAGGAGGAATTTCTAGGTGGTATTCTTACCTTCTCTCCCTCCAGGACAGCGCTAAAACCGCTCCCCAGTTGAGTTGGGAAAGGGATCTGAACAAGTCACTCTCAGAGGAGGAATGGGATGTTATATTTGAGTCTTGCTTTAAGATTTCTCGTTGTTTACACCATTCTGAGATGTTTTTTAAACTTATTCACAGGGCTTATTTCACCCCAGATAGGCTCCATAAGATCTCGCCGACTGTTTCAAATTTATGTTGGAGGAAGTGTGGACACGTGGGAAATATTTTACACATATTCTGGGAATGCCCTGAGCTATGGCCTCTCTGGGGGGAGTTGTTTCTGAGGTTAAGCTCCATATTAAAACGTCCTATTTCATTAGATCCGGCCCTAGCATTGCTCCACATTTTCCCTAATTCACTGTCTACAGCTGACAAATACATTGCTGTACATGTGTTGATTGCGACAAAAGCTGTCATAGCTAAGCTATGGAAGTCGGACGCAACCCCAAATATAGACTCCATCCTCAAGAAGGTACATAAACACTACATGTTAGAAACCACAGGGGCTAGTTATTCCAGTGCCCCAAACTCAATACATATGAAGTGGTTTGGCTGGTCCTCTTACTGTGATGAGGTGGGCCGTTCCAATCTGGTTAGCGATGCCCTGGACTTGTCTATCCTTGTCTCTTAGATCCATCTCCAGGACCAAGCGGTAGTGGTTCATGTAATCATGTAATATACCTTATTGCTCCTGTGTTGGACAGCATCTTTATTGGTTCAAATACTGGCATGGGTTGTTTTTTGATGTGACATTTGCCCATATCTTTGAGAGTGTATTTTCATGTGTAAACTTTTACAACTATGTTGGCAATACTGTATCATTTATCTCCCTCCCCCCTGCCCCTCCTTTCTCTTTTTTCTGTACCCCTCACTCCCCCCCCCCCCCTTAAAAAACTGTCTGTTTGGACGACATTTCTCTTAATAAAAATTGAATGTGTAAAAAAAAAAAAAATAAGTGTTTTAGCATGATGATTAATTTTCATTAAATACTTAAGATCACCAAAGTGCATTAGCTTTATCTCGTGACAGGCGTACCTCATTCACCAAGATGGGGGGAGGTTAACACATATCAAGGTACTGTATATTTAGTGTGTAGTGACTTTAAATCGTACCGAACTCAGTCTAGAATATTTCTTTCAAAACAAGTAGTGGTTTCTTTGGGCCTTATTCTAGTTCACTCTTTCTGACAAAATCCTTCTTAGATGGACAAAACCATGGGCCTTATTCTGGTCGATACGTAAATTTCCGAATTCTTTCGGATGGTGTTTTTTAGCCGTCTGCGCATGCGTGGGCAACGCTATGCGCATGTGCCATGCAAGGTCTCCGTACTCGTTCTCACTAATACCATACAGAAAAGTGCACCGCATTCACTCGTGAAATATGGGCGTAATATGGGCGTCATTCGGAACTACACAGGGGCGTAGTTTCAAAGTGGGCTAAACTGGGCGTAAACATGGGCGTACACGAGGGAGTGCACTAATTCTGGTAGGCGTGCATTCGGACAGAACACCGACTGCAAACGAACCAAAAGGCAGAAAATATGCGGCCTCCATAAGCAAGTATTGCTTTGCGGACACCACTCGGTCATGCGCTAGGCATTCGGAACGCCCAATTAGTACGGCCGCACCTGAACCAATGTCAGCTGAACACAATACAATCCACTCCTCTACTCATTACTCATTAATTACACTCTTGTCATTGCTTCAATTCGAACCATTGCAGCTTAAATGGACCATTACAAAACACACACATATATGCTCAAAGCACGGCTGCATTTTTTACACACATTTACACTGCAAGCAATGGTCAGAACTTGCTATCACTAATATAAATATCCATGTCACTTAACATCGGTGTGTACGGGCAGGTTCTCGTCCGTTCTGACGCTGTAAGACCGTGCAGAATATGTGTGTGTCCACCGCACACGCAAGGTTTGGATGTCGTCCGTAAACACGCCCTGTTCTTAAAGTGTGAGTCCGTCCAAATGCGGAGGACCTGTGGGCGTTTCTTTGTACGATGTCCGCACAGCGTGGCGTGCGGTCCGCTCCGAAAGAATTTGGAAATTTACGCACCAACCAGAATAACCTCCCATGTGCACTGCAGGGGGGGGGGGGGGGGGGCAGATTTAAAATGTGCAGAGAGAATTAGATTTGGGTGAGTTATTTTTTTTCTGTGCAGGGTAAATACTGGCTGCTTTATTTTTGCACTGCAATATAGAGGTCATTTTGAAGTAAAACCCCACCCAAATCTAATTCTCTCTGCACAAGTAACATCTGCCCCACCTGCAGTGCACATGGTTTTGTCCACCTAAGAAGGATTTTGTCAGAAAGAGTGAACTAGAATAAGGGCCTTTATGTGAATTTCTTCTCTTTTCTTTATACTTTCATTGTGTCCCGTGTATACATATAAAACTAAATAGTCGTGAAATACTGTACTGTACATACATCAGATACTTTCAGATTTCTCTTGCTGTACATCAGCAAATGCGTTCCACCATTGAATCACATGGGAAACGCATACCCATGAGACTTGCTACCACCAACTATTGAGAGCAAACATCCGGAGCAATGCAACTTTGTCAAATAAAATAAAAACATGCTCTACTTCTTATGTATACAGTAGGTTCTAAAGGCACTGATCACGCCTACATGGTACAGGCCACACCCACACAGCACTGGTCACACCTACATGGTACAGACCACACCTACACAGCACTGGTCACACCAACATGGTACAGGCCACACCCACACAGCACTGGTCACACCTACATAGCACAGGCCACACCCACACATCACAAGTCACACCTGCATGGTGCAGGCCACACCCACACAACACTGGTCACACCTACATGGTACAGGCCACACCCACACAGCATTGGTCCCAGCTCATCTAATTTTCAAAATTGACCCATAACCATTTTCTAGCACAAGGGTATGGGGCTCTTAATTACCCATGTAAATAATAGATATGCAGTCCTACGAAGTCGAAGGGGCAAATGTAATGGGCATGGGTCATTAGGTCTACACAAGCTAGGTTGACATACATTAGGTCGACCACTAAAGGTGACAGGCACTAGGTTGACACCTATTTCAGGTTGACAAAAGGTTAACACCAGCACTGGGTCAACATGGTAAAGGTCAACCTGCATAAGGTTGACAGATTTTTGTTGTCATTGTCATAGTAAGTCGACATGGAGACCATTCCCAATGTACCACGTTCGCTTGCCATGCTTCGAGCACACTATTAGATTCCCACTCTATGCCCACTTCAATAGTTAAGAATGAAAAACCACCTGTTTTTGAAAAAAAAAACCCTGAAAAACTCATATCGACCTAATGCACCATGACCAAAAGAGTTGTCGACCTAGTGGCTGCCGACCTTTAGAGGTCAACCTAACTTGTGTAGACCTAATGATGTATCTCAGTTAACTAAGATGGGAGTTCTATTGAAGATGTAATGTTGCCCATAGCAACCAATCAGATTCTACTCCTTATTTATTTAGCATCTTCTAGAACAGGGGTCAGGGAAGTTTTTTTACCTTTTACCCCAAAATATATTTTGATAAGCCAACATTACCCCTTGATTTGAAAGAAAGAAAATCATGTTATTGCAATACACAATGTACCCCCAGAAATTGATGCTATATAATGCTAGTACAGTACACAGCCTGGCAGCCATTGATGAGGATTACCATGTATTGCTGTGGGTGGTACTAAATTTTTACCACCCACAGCCATACATAGTAAGTAAGTAAGTAAGTTTAATTTATATAGCGCACTTTCTCCAACAGGACTCAAGGTGCTTGATCACATGGTAATCATCATCATTATCAATGGCTGCCAGGCTGTGTGTGGTATAGCCATTGATAATGTGATGTCCAGGCACAGGGGCGTAGCGCCAATTTTTGCGCCTCCCCGCTGGATAATCCCCCCCTCCCCCCTAAATTTAATGCTGCCTTCCCGTTCTTACCCTGCCTCCCCCGCCGCGCCTGTATTCGACCGGGAGTCAGGAACGCATATCTACTAATCTGCGTCCCGGCGCCTGGCTAATTGAGTCAAATGTCTATTACAAAATGGTCGCCTCCTTACAGCAGACCGTTTGTAAGGATGCTAGAGGAGGCCGTCGCTGCCTCCTCTAGCATCTTTACAAATGGGGCTTCTTGCTCGATGCCAAGGGGGACTGGAATTTCTCATTGCCAAGGGGGACTGAAATTTCTCGTTGTCAAGGTGGACTGACTGCATGTCCGGAAGATGTCAATATCGTTACCAAAGAGTGGGGGGAGGGGAAGTGCATGAGCAGAGCATGGTGTTCCTCCTGGAGAGGGTCATATTGGGAGGTATTTGGGTTGAAGGGTGATATTGATGGATTGGGGGCATTAGATATTTTGACAAATCCGGTGATGTCAGCTGCTCGCCCCCTGTGCCTATGTCACCTGGAAATTCTCCATGGGAATGCCCAGCACACCACCACAGCAAAGCCCCTTACGCATTATGCCATGGTAGAAGCAGTGATATAAGTTTCCTATCAAATTAACATGGGAAATGTTTAGTCTTAAAATAATTTTTTTTCTTCAAATTTGTTCTAGTGCAGATTAGAAAATGAAAACTAAGTATTTAATTGCTATGGGTATCACATTCAGTGCCGGATTTATCACTAGCCCCGTGAGGCACCTATCATGGACCAGCCAGTCGCCACCAACCTGGCACTCCGAATTGACATCCGGGCAGAGAGCTTCCCGGCTCCCCCCCCCCTCTCGATCTGCAGCACTCCCCCGCTCGTTCCCTCCCTGCTGCGCCGAGCCGTCGGCACCCTAGCTACAGAGCAGTTGTCGGATTGTGCAAGCAGCCTACACCTCAGTCACTGGCTGTGCGCGCAGGCTGTTCAAGGAGGCGGGATCCGGGCAGCGTGTGCTGCTGTCTGCTGTGTGGAGAGGCAGACTCAACGACGGAGACTGAACACATAAAGTAGCTGCTGGGCTGACCTTCTACTGTACTTCAAAATAAGTAGGCAGACGGCTCTTCAATCGATTATCATTTTTGGCAGGCTCTGGGTCATATGTATGTATATATATATATATATACTGTGTGTATATACACACATATATATATATATACTGTGTGTGTGTGTATATATATATATACATATATATATATATATATACTGTGTGTGTATGTATGTATATATATATATATATATATATGTGTGTGTTTGTATTTTTATATATATATATATATATATATATATATATATATGTATTTATTTATTTTTTTGGTGTGTATGTATGTATGTATATCCAATAAATACGGTCCACCAGCAGTCAGGATGTAGGCAATCAGAATACTAATGCCAGAATCCCGATGGATGCACCCCCCCCTCCCAACTCTGCCTTATCTGCAGCCTAACTGTCCCCACCAATGTGCCACCGCCTAAAGCTAGCCCCCGGCCCCACATTCTAAATCTAAACTGGCTTTCTAGGTGCTAACACCTACTCCCAGTTTAACCCCCCCTTATTTTCAGTACCCACCCCCAGAGCTTTGATCCAGCGGCAGTTATGTGTGGCCCAATATGTAATGGGCATTAAGGTGTAGTGCACAATGTGTAATGGGCATTACGGTGTGTGGACAATGTATAATTGGCATTTCGATGTATGTCACAATGTGTAATGGGCATCACGGTGTATGGCACAATGTTTAATAGGCATTATGGTTTATGGCACAATGCGTAATGGGCATTATGGTGTATGCAGTGGCGTAACTATAGCTCCGCAGCCCCCGCGGTGGCGGGAGGGGGGTGCAGAGAAATTGGGGGCGCCGCCGGGGGGCTGCGGGGCTATAGTTACCCGCGGTCTGCGTCTCGCCCGGCTCTCTGTTGGGACCTGCCTGACCGTCACGGTCCCGGCCGGCTCCTGCTGCAATGAAAACTGACAATTAGAAAATGCCTGCCCCCATACTGCAGACAGTTTTCTGTCTGCAGTATGGGGGCAGCCATTTTCTAAGAGTGAGTTTTCATTGTAGCAGCAGGAGCTGTCCGGGACCGTGACGGTCAGGCAGGTCCCGACAGAGAGCCGGGCGAGACGCAGACCGCGGGTAAGAAGGGGGGGCAGGGTAGGTGTGTGCGGGGGTGGGGGCGCCGAATAAACGGGCGGCGGGGGTGCGCTAAATAGTTAGTTATGCCCCATGGGTGTATGTCACAATGTGTAATGGACAGTGTGTCTAAGGGGTTCTAGCTAGCACGTTGTATCTAGGGGGCGGCCAAAAATGTTGTACCTAGGGGCGACCTGAGCCCTAAATTCGCCCCTGATCACATTATGCTATACGGTAAGAAGAGGAAGAAGACGGGTATTGAAGATGCTCTGTTTACAGACATTTCTATTGCTATTTGTAGTGATTACTGGGGGCAGTGGAGCCCCAATTCGGGCAACTGCAGATCACTTGGCCCAAGGAAATAGAGGAGTAGACATTGATTATGAGGAGTTGAATCCATCAGACTATAAAGTCTGCCAGATGAAGTGATAGCTGAAAGTGACCTAAAGTGATAGCTGAAAGTGATTCTGTTGATGAGCTGAGAGAAGAACTGAAGATAGAGAACGCCAATTATTTGATGAGCACATGCTCAGCAGTTGCCATTAACTTTCTAGTGTGTTTTTGTGTTTCTAGTGCATCTTTATATAGTGCAGCATATTCTGTTGCGCTTTACAAAAGAGACAGTGATACAACAAACAGGGTATTTACAGACAGTCAAAATGTAGGAGGGCCCTGCTCGCAATCTTACAATCTATAGGGAAATAGGCATTGATACATAAGGATAGATACTGTATTCTTTATTGCATCGATTCCACCAGAATGCAAGGTTCCGTGACTGGTTCTGGAATTTGATAAGCTTGCCTGAAGAGTTTACAGGGAACGTTTATTTATATGGCCTGCAAGGTTTTCACAGCTCCTAACAACATATAGTATATAAACTTACAACACACTTACAACTTAGCAAAAAAGATTTGCAATTAACCAGCGCTTTGGAGATAATACATAAAAAATTATCTGTAATGTAGCATCTCTATTCTCTGCCTGTGACTCTTCTGGGTATAGATTAGAAGTGAACTTACAGTGCACTTCAATTCAGGTATGCCCGTAACGGTTTCTTTAAGGTAAACTTCACAGTGCAGGAAATGCCAACATGAATTCAACTTACATGAGAATTCGCTCTTGCGTTCATATAAGAGGTTTCTTTATCAATAGATGGTCGTAGACGTCAGGAAACAAGTAGGTAGGATTTATTACATTATGGGGGGGGGGGGGATCTTAGAATGCACACCCAATATACATGAGGTGCTATTATGCTGGGACTTGTAGTTCTGCAAAGAAAAACATGTGGTGCAGATGCACACTCCATATTATTAATCAATCAATTAATAACAGAGGTTCTTGGTATATTAATTGGCCAAGAAATATTTGCCCACCAACCAGCTTCACGGTAAGCTCATTTCTGGTTGGTCCCTAATACTAAGTTTGGATCTGGGGTGCGGAACCCCAAAAACGCCAGCATAAGCAAGTCACCCCAGGGCAGCACACAAGTGAAAAAACTAAGCTAGAAGTGTGTTAATAAGATCCAAACTTAGTATTAGGGACCCACCAGAAATGAGGTTACCGTGAAGCTGGTTGGTGGGCAAATATTTCTTGGCCAATTGATATACCAAGAACCTCTGTTATTAATTGATTGATTAATAATATGGAGTGTGCATCTGCACCACATGTTTTTCTTTGCAGGATTTATTACATAAAAGATCCACGTATCCACACGACAAACAACGGTAAAAACGAGAGTCCAGATGAAGACAGTAGCTGATAGCGGGTGCCGGCGGCTTCTCCTTCCGTGCTGGGCATGCTGCAGACAACGCCGGGGGGAGATGATGGTGACGCTGCCGGAGTCCGTCCCGCTGTTCCTGCTCTTGCTGAATAGTATTGCGGCTCAATCAATGCGTTTCGGATATAGGGTATATCCTTTTTCAAGATGTGCCGCCTTGGCTGCAGGGAGATGCTTTTAACACCGGCCTGTTCCGTCACATGATGTTTGTTGGCCAATGGAAATCAACCTGTATCCGGCTTTAATCTATTAGCTACATCTGGGTATACTACACACATAATAAAGTATGTCTAAAATACCGAATTTAAAATGCATTGTTAATGAAAACACATATTTAAACATACAATAAAATGATCATAAAACTTCGCATAAAAAAAGTTTTAAATTTTTTTTTTTACATGCAAGTGGTCACAAAAGTCGACATAGAGAAAAAGCCGACATACACCAAAATTTTTACAAAAAATTACAAAATTTGCACATTTAACAGGGTAAATACATTGATTTGATTTAGCGGCATAAAAAACATTATTTATAACTACACTGACTATTAACTCATTATGAGCCGGATATACATGAGAAGGGAAGAAAAGGGGAAAAAGCTGAAAACACATAGTTAGTGGTATATTGTTGGTACCATTCCACCCCCCTTATAATTCATATAAGCCATTTATATTCGTAATCTACATTAAGTCCTTTGGGGACCATGGTGTTGAGGTTGAATATACATTTCATTTCTAATTTTGCTAAATGTTCCTCAACATCATTTTTCCTCCAACTGGACTTACAGATTTTAATTCCACAAAATGACTTTAGACCTCTCATATCACAGTCATGTTTCTCCTTAAAGTGTAAAGACACATTGTGCAATTCGTAGCCTTTTTTAATATTCCGAGCATGTTCAGCCAAACGGTCTTTTAGCTGTCTGCTTGTACGTCCAACATACTGTTTACCGCAGTTGCACTCCAACAAATACACAACGTTCTTTGAATTGCATGTAATAAAGTCATTAATAGTGAAGTTTTCACTATTTGTATTAGACTTGTACTCTGTGGTTTTAGGAGCGAATTTACATGCTTTACACATTGGGCAAATACCGCAGCGGTAGAACCCTTTGGATAGCACTCTGGTTGTTCTTTTAAGAATGGTTTGAGCACTCCTAACCAGAATGTTACTCAAATTGTCCGCCCTGCGGTATACAAATTTGGGGCAGTGTCCCACATATTCTTTAAGGAGGGGATCCTCTGTGAGGACTCCCCAATGTTTAGTTATGAGCTTCTCCAGTTGTTTATGCTGAGAGGTGTACTTAGTAATAAAACGTACTTCACAATTAGCCGGTTTAATAGTTCTAGTGTTAGACACAGCTACCAGATTTTTATTGTAAGCTTCGTCCACCCAAACTGGATTATATCCTTTTTGGTTAAAATTTTCTCTCATTTCACCTGCTTGTACCTCATAATCGCTAGTGTTAGTGCAATTTCGTCTGAGCCTATAAAATTGACTTGATGGAATGCTCTTTATCCAATTGGCGTGATGATTACTCTCGCTGCTTATATAGGAGCAGCAGTCAGTCAGGCTTAGTGTAGTTTTTAGTACATATTTTGAGGTCATCAATAAAGATGGTTAAATCAAGAAAATTAACAGAAGATGGACTGATGGTGTATGTCAATTCTATATTTTGATCATTGTTATTTAGTTACACACAGAAGTCATTTAGGGTGTCTGGACCTCCCCTCCAGACGAACAGGAGGTCATCGATGTATCTGACCCATAGCACCAGGCTGGCATTCCAAGGGTGGTTGGACCAAATCTGCTCATCCTCCCACCTTGCCATGAACAGATTAGCATAGCTTGGTGCCAGCTATGGAAAGGAGGAATAGTGGGAGACTGGAAAGAGGAGGAATAGTGAGAGATAGGAGAGAGGAGGAATAGTGAGAGATAGGAGAGAGGAGGAATAGTGAGAGATAGGAAAGGAGGAATAGTGGGATAGAGGAGGAATAGTGGGAGATGGGAGAGGAGGAATAGTGGTAGACTGGAGAAATAGTGGGAGAGAGGTGGAATAGTGGGAGACGGGAGAGGAGGAATAGTGAGAGATAGGAAAGGAGAAATAGTGGGAGACTGGTGGAATAGTGGGAGACTGGAGAAATAGTGGGAGAGAGGTGGAATAGTGGGAGATGGGAGAGGAGGAATAGTGGGAGACTGGAGAAATAGTGGGAGAGAGGTGGAATAGTGGGAGATGGGAGAGGAGGAATAGTGAGAGATAGGAAAGGAGAAATAGTGGGAGACTGGTGGAATAGTGGGAGACTGGAGAAATAGTGGGAGAGAGGTGGAATAGTGGGAGACGGGAGAGGAGGAATAGTGAGAGATAGGAAAGGAGGAATAGTGGGAGACTGGAGAAATAGTGGGAGAGAGACGGGAGACGGGAGAGAGGTGGAAGACGGGAGAGGAGGAATAGGTATATGGGCTGTAGGACACATGGTTTGCCAGCACCCTCAGTCACCACTATTGCTGCCCCTATGGCTTGCTGTTGCCCAGTGAAAAATTGCAGACAGCGCCAGCTGATAACCATATCAGCACTATAATCTAAATACACTGCTGAGCATCCTGTGGTGCCAAGGCCACTGTCTCTGATGCTGCACCCTCTGCAGGTGATTGCCACATGCAGGCTCCCTATTATAGCATGGAAAAAGGGGCTGCATAGACTGGCTGCTGCTGGGACCAGATACAATTTTGTGGGGGAAAAAGGCAATCAAGCACCCCCCCCCATAAAATTGACTCACTATGTCCTCGCATAATAGTAATAATTACACAGACACAAATGTGACAGGCATCTTTTCTGGTGTACATTGGGGCAGGGATGGTGATCTCTGGGCATCTAGGTGACATCTTGCAGTGCCATATCTCCCAACATGACCCTCTCCAGGAGGGACACGATGCTCTGTTGCTCTTATTTATGATTACCATCACCTGTGTTGAAGCACTTCCTTATCAATTAACCTGTTAAACACAGGTGATGGTGATCATACATTTAAAGTGACGTCCAGGAACAGAGCATTGTGTCCCTCCTGGAGAAGGTCATGTTGGGAGGTATGCAGTGCCAGGGTACTTGCTGGACTACTCCCATCACAGCTGCTGTCATTTCAGTGGGCAGGGGAGGGCAAACAAGTGTGCGCGCGCACACACACACACAGTGACAAATAGAACACACTGTACATTTCCAGGAACCAGTGGATTACCTGTCATGCCCTTAACTGAAACCTATATAACGCTGGACTGGAGCTTCACAGGAAGGACAACGTGCAGGAGCCTGGGCAGGGAGAGTGTAGAGTCCCCAGCCCAGGCATACCAGTCGAGTGCCGAGCACATCAATCACCATCATCAGCTCTCTCTCTCTCTCTACTTACAGCATTCCGGCTCTGGCTGCTGCTGCCGGAGCTCAGTTCTGAGAGCTGACCTGGCACCTGACTGCTGTCGCTGATCTCTGGGGCTAGCTGGGGTCCCCGGATCCTGCGGGGCCTACAACGGTTGACATTGTTAAGAATCCCAGGATGGGATTCCTAAGTAATGTCCAGGGGTGTGGGCCCTTTCATTGCCACGGGCCTCGATGCACCGCTGGTATTTCCGCCCCTGACCTGAAGTAACCAATCGGGTTTCAGTATGTTTAATTGTTTAGGGTACAAATGGACATCTAGATTCAGTATGCCCCACACTTCTGAAGAAGGACGACTCGTCTGAAATGCATTAAGTGAGGCGCATATTATTTGACTTGTTTGCTGGACTGCTACCCCCCCTGCCTGGACTATTGGGAGACTGAGGATACCGGTGCCCGGAGTTCCCTGAATACAACATCTAGAGCCAAGGATGGATGGGAGAAGTTTTCTTGCAGCAGCTTTGCCTAAGGAAATTGTGATCATATGCTATTTTATCTACCGATATTGTGAGTTCCCTGTATAGAATAAAATTCTTTGTTATACTTGGATACTACACTATGATCCTTTTTTTGATATACCCTTAAATTCAATCCTCCCATTAATGTGGGAAAAAGGGTATATCATTTGTGTTGTTCTAGGTACTGGGTGAACCGGGAAACATACTCCTGTACCATGAAAGTTATGTACAATTTCATATGAATATTCAGTTAGCGCTAAGTGGTGTCACCGATCTTTTTCCCACTTGTCATGTGATGTTTTTAGTGTTCTCATTGACAGGACACTTGGTGTGCACCATAAGCTGCAAAACTGTCTGATTATCTGCGCTAGTCCTGGTATAACACCTATTTGTCACCTCTTTTATTTGGCATTATGTGCTTTTTGGGGCCTAGTTTTTCAAACTGCCATCCTGTCTGCCGCTGCAGTGCCACCTCGGTGCAATCTACTGGCCTAAAAACAATTGGGAGGTGTGAGGTATTCAGGATAGGCTGGAACTGAGTGATAATTAATGTTATTGAGGTTAATAATAGCGTAGGAACAAAACAAAAAAAAAATTATGCAATTTTAGTGATTTTTATGTTGTTTGATTTTAAATACAGATCCAAAACACCAGGGGCGAAATGTAATAGGGTGCGATTTTTGGACGAGTTCCAAACTCGCCAGAAATCGCACCTTTAAAAATTGCGTTTTTTGCCGCGAATTCGCATATGTAATGAGATGCGAATTAGCGGCAAAAAATGTGATTTGCCGCGATTTTTAGTCATGAAAATGTGCGCATTTTCAGTCATGAAAATGTGCGCATTTTCATAAATGCGATTTTGTGGAAAAAAAAAAAAGTAAAAAAAAAAACGGCGTGGGGTCCCCCCTCCTAAGCATAACCAGCCCCGGGCTCATTGAGCCGGACCTGGTTCCAAAAATACGGGGGGACAAAAAGCATAGGGGTCCCCCGTATTTCTGAAACCAGCCCCGGACTCTTGGACCGGTCCTGGTTCCAAAAATACGGGGGACAAAAAATCTGGGGGTCCCCCGTATTTTGAAACCAGCACCGGGCTCCAACAGCCCGCGGTGTCATGCCACAGCCGGGGGACACTTTTTATACAAGGTCCCCCGGCCAAAACATGAGCACCGTGGCTGGTCAGCCTTGGACGGGGTACCTGGAGGAGTGGGGACCCCCCCAATAAAGGGGTCCCCCCCCCCCAGGCTTCACCCGTCCAGGGCTGAAGCCCGGGGCTGTCACCGGCGTCCGTGGCCAGTGGACGCTGGCCTGATAGGGTTAAATCCATCATACATATCATTACATTGCTTTTTACCGGCGAACTACAAGTGCCAGCAGACCTCCCCCGCATGCTGGGACTTGGAGAACCACAAGTCCCAGCATGCGGGGCATTAATGGGCCCGCTGGGACTTGTAGTCCACCTGTAAAAAGAATGTTTATAAAAAACACACACACAGAGAAGTAAAAGTTTATTACACACACACACCTCACTTTTACACCAGCGTTACTTACTGTACCATTCCTGGATCCAGCGCTGGTCTGGCTGCTTTACAGCCGGCTCCCCCCGAACTGACAGGCAGCGGGGAGAACCGGCTTTCTCCGTTGCTTCTAACAGCTTCTGTAGCGCTGTCCGAGTGCTACAGAGGCTGAGAGCGTGATTGGCTGAGCTACAGTATGCGTCTCCATGGAGACGCATAGCTCAGCCAATCAGGACTGAGCTATGCGTCTCCATGGAGACGCATACTGTAGCTCAGCCAATCACGCTCTCAGCCTCTGTAGCACTCGGACAGCGCTACAGAAGCTGTTAGAAGCAACGGAGAAAGCCGGTTCTCCCCGCTGCCTGTCAGTTCGGGGGGAGCCGGCTGTAAAGCAGCCAGACCAGCGCTGGATCCAGGAATGGTAAGTAACGCTGGTGTAAAAGTGAGGTGTGTGTGTGTAATAAACTTTTACTTCTCTGTGTGTGTGTTTTTTATAAACATTCTTTTTACAGGTGGACTACAAGTCCCAGTGGGCCCATTAATGCCCCGCATGCTGGGACTTGTGGTTCTCCAAGTCCCAGCATGCGGGGGAGGTCTGCTGGCACTTGTAGTTCGCCGGTAAAAAGCAATGTAATGATATGTATGATGGATTTAACCCTATCAGGCCGGCGTCCACTGGCCACGGACGCCGGTGACAGCCCCGGGCTTCAGCCCTGGACGGGTGAAGCCTGGGGGGGGGGACCCCTTTATTGGGGGGGTCCCCACTCCTCCAGGTACCCCGTCCAAGGCTGACCAGCCACGGTGCTCATGTTTTGGCCGGGGGACCTTGTATAAAAAGTGTCCCCCGGCTGTGGCATGACACCGCGGGCTGTTGGAGCCCGGTGCTGGTTTCAAAATACGGGGGACCCCAGATTTTTTGTCCCCCGTATTTTTGGAACCAGGACCGGTCCAAGAGTCCGGGGCTGGTTTCAGAAATACGGGGGACCCCTATGCTTTTTGTCCCCCCGTATTTTTGGAACCAGGTCCGGCTCAATGAGCCCGGGGCTGGTTATGCTTAGGAGGGGGGACCCCACGCCGTTTTTTTTTTATAAAAACACTTTTACACATTTTTATTAACAGAACCATGCACAGATCTCAATGATCTGTGCATGGTTCTGTCAAATTCGCCTGTCAGAACCTGGTCTATTTTTTTTGCGATTTTTGGTAACATTTACCAAAAATCGCACCCTATTACATTTGCAAGTTGTATACTTTATAATGGGAAAACATCTGGATGCGAATTGAAATGTGACTAAAAATCGCACTTCTAAAAGTGCGATTTCGCGGTAAAAAGTGTGATTTTTTACCGCGATTTTCAACCTATTAAATGTGCGATTTTCGGAAAATGTGCGATTTCGGCCGTTTTTGACCAAAAATCGCACATGTCTAAAAAATCGCACCCTATTACATTTCGCCCCAGGGGTTCTCAAAAATGTTTATTCTAGGACCCCATCAGACAATAAAAAAGTTATTACAGGACCCCAGCAAGTTACCACAGAATGGCCGCCACATGTGTGGTCAGTGAAGTACTCGCTATTGTGACAAAAAGTGGCCGATGCATATCCCTAGTGTGTATCCATAAGAGCCACATAGCTGGTCACACTGGCTGGGCCCCGCACTGCTTTGCCTTGGTAGGAGATTTGAGCCCTGTAATTCCCCATATGAAGCTGGCATTATGTTCACAGTGTGGGGCTGCAGACTGCCCCGATCTCCAGTCCCATGGCATTTCACTCCGTGTATGTCAGTGTATATAATAGGTGTACACAGCGCTGTGTATGTATGTCAGTATATAATAGGTGTACACAGCGCTGTGTATGTATGTCAGTACGGATGGTATAATGGTTAGCATTACTGCCTAACAGCACTGAGGTCATGGGTTTGATTCCTGAAGGGTTAATCAGCCATCTTGTCTTAAGTGTGTCCCTGAGTTTCGTTTCTCCTTTACATTCTTAAGTGTGTCCCTGAGTTTCGTTTCTCCTAACAAACTTTGTAAGTTTCTTTTCCTGCATGTCACGTGTTGCTTCTTTCCCATCCTTTCTCAGTTCACTCTGGATGGTGTATTTTCAGATAACTATATGTTTTGTGATTTGTCCAAAATTGCTGTATTCTACACTATGGCCCTATATGGTAACTTGTACCCACCTACCTATATGCCAGCCTATTAGCTTGTCGAGCCTACACTCTATGTAAAGTTATAAATATGTTGCACACCCCCATTAAAGATCAGAGTTGTACCTTGCATTACGTGGTCTCCAATTATTGATCAGTTCTATGCAGGGTCCTTCTCTCACGGAATTCTAAGGAGTGATCACATTGAAGTCTAACAGGTAAGGGAGGGATAACAATTTACAGCCCAACAGCTGGGGGCGAGTCCGGAATTCAGAGTCTGTCCCCAGACTGACAGACGAGTAATCTCTCTGTCTTTGTGGGATTGCAGACAGTCTGAATCTGAACCCGTGTATCTCTGTTCCGGGAACAGAAGAACACTTTTACGAAGTCTGGGACTTCTGAAGTCAGGGACTTCACTTCAATGTGCGCACACAGATCTGGGATCTGAACATTGACATTTGTGTCTGGGACACATAGACAGGACCTGGGGTCCGATTTAGTGACCTCAATTTGATCACTCATTCTTTCATGGCCATTTTCTTTCTTTCACTATTATAAAGTATAAGATTTTGTATTTTGAATATCCTTTGTGTGATTGGTAAGTAAACACACAATTGATATCTGCATAAGTATTGTACCAGTGCGGTTGGTAAGTTGACGCACAATAACCCCTTTCAATAGTCTCATTGATTACTGTATGCCAACAGACTTGCGGACTTTATGCTCCCTCACTCTTAAGGGTAACGCAACGTGAGGCTTCATATGCAGTTTTCAGGATAAAACCACTTGACTCTATCCACTGTCACGTAGACAGTCTGTGGTTATAACTAACCAATCATAAACATTAATTTTTATGAGATGTATAAAGTGAATACATAATTCACACAGTATTCAGATAAAGACCAACCCTTTCAGTCTGCTGCTGTAGGTACACTCCTGCCTTACTGAAACGACGCCCCTGGTCTGGATACTAAGAATTTTTCACGCTCTCATATTTCATCCATTCTCATACTTCATCTACGTCTATGTCACACCCCAGACACCCATACATAGGTACTTGTTTAAATTGTAAATGTAGTATCGTCCTCTGGTACCATAACCCCGACAGAGACGATTATTGGCCCAAATTGACATCTGTCATTAGAGAACCCACAAGATTTAAACTCACAACAAAGACATCATCTAATGGCACCGTTTTAGAATCCGTTATTATATTGGGTTGTCATTTGGATACAGGACTTATTGAAAAATACATTGATCAGACATACCCATTTTTCTTAACAGATATACCAATTAACCTTTTCACATATCCTATTATCTGTCCTAAAACTTTAGACCAGATCCACAAGTTACCTGAAGGTAGTCAACTACTCTATTTCCTTGACTTTAGTCAAAACCCTGAACATCAGGAACAAATTAAAAGGTGGAGAAAGTTCTCACACAAACATAAAAGGACATAAACTAAACATGGGTTCAAAAATTAGTAAAAATAAAATAATTTCCTATCCACCACCCTTACCCAATGAAACTTGTAAGGAATATGTAGCCCGTAATTCTTCTACAGACTATTTCCTAATTGACCCCTGGGTAGATAACCTGGCAGGTTGGTCGGAAAAATGTAGTCCCAACCCCTTCCCTAGAAACGGCTCTAATTATCCTTTCTTTATGCAAATGATAAAAGGTCTTTGTCTTGGGGACAAAGAAGCCTTCCCCTGGTATACAGGAGATCCCACCTGGGATATGAAATACATGCGTGCAGGAGGTGAACAATGGCTTATTATTGCACCTTTCTGGCATGACACCAATTTGACAAAGAAACAAAAGAAAATTAGAGACGTCACTGCAAAACTCCATAAAATAGAGGAGACTCGTATCAATAAGGAACTTAAAGTCCTTTCACCTCCACCCTATAGTCCAGTATATCCCTCACTCACAGATGTTGAATTAATGGCTGTCGGACATCATGTTTTAAAACCCACAGCCCCACCATCTGGCCGAGATGAGGAGGATCTCCTCCAATCTGAAACCAGTGAGGATGAGGAAAAGGAAGAGAAAGAACGAATAACACCTTTAAAAATCCAACTCACCAGTAAAAAGAGATTAACCGCAGATCAATCTTTAATAACTGATGATCTTGGCGCCAAAACTGTCAGATCTGGTGCTACTTATGATGCCCCTACCGCGTCACATACACCATTTATGACTATTGGAGACCAACTTCTCATAAAATCTATTGAGATAGAAGACCTAAATAGGATAATCAAGCATTGCCCAAAACCCACTGTCACAGCAACAGGATGCATTGCATATTTAAAAAAGGCATGCAATGGCAGAAATTACACCCATGATGATATAAGATTAATTATCGACAATGTCATTGACCACCATCATGGGTGGGATTGGAAACAAATTAAAACCATTACTAGTATGACCACGCAAGAAGGAGCCGCTAAGTACCCCCTTAATAACCCTGATGGAATAAAAGACATGTGGGATGAATTAGAAAAATACATGGTCCAAGTATTTAAAATGAGATCCTCCCTACCTGTAGCAGTGGCTTGTAAGCAAAAACCCACTGAGACAGTCACTGAATTCTGGAAGAGATTTAAGAAATGTTGGACCGAGGAAGCTGGCCTCTCCCTCGACATGCACCACTTACTCATTTCCACCTTTATCAGTAACTTACACAGCTCCATCTCAACATCAGTAAAGCAGAGTGTCTCTTCTTGGACCTCTGACAGTGTCGAGGAATTTGACACACACCTATACGAAAAAGAAGCAGCAGGTTGTTTTGAAGTAAAAAAAACCGCCACAATTCCTAGTCATAGTTATCAACAAGACAACAGGGGCCCACCAAATAGACAGAGTAGGGCACCCCAATATGGTCAAAGGAAACCCTTCAGACCATCACAAGGCCCACCACACCAACACCATAGGGCCCCTCCTTACAATAGGGATAATAACACTGGCGCAATACACAAACAGACAACCTGTTACAATTGTGGCCAAGATACACACTGGGCTAGGGAATGCCCATTCCCACCCCAAAGACCACAACAACCATACCGACCTCCACAAGGCCCACAAAGGCCCCAACAACCACCTTTCACACAAGGGCCACCCAGAGCAGCCCGTGGCCCCACACCCGTTCAAGAACATGTACGTTTTAGGGTTGACTGGTCCGACCCCACCCTGTGACGGGGCCCGGAGGAGGGTATCCTATCTTTTGTCCAATTTACCACCCACTGGGAAGATGCACCCCTTATCACATTATATGTGAATGGGAAGAAACTACCCTTTTTGGTAGACAGCGGTGCCACAACCAGTGTCCTGTGTTCCTTACACTATGATGGTGAATTACAAAAGACTACTCCTTCAATGGGAATCAACGGGATACCCACTGACACTTACCTGACTGACGAACTGACCATACAATCTGTAAACGGACGTTACTTAGGTGAACATCAATTCAGGGTCATCGCAGAATGCCCTGTCAACTTATTGGGAAGGGACCTTTTCAATAAATTCCGCATCTCCATCACACCTTCACCCAAGGGAAGTGGACTTCACGTCACTTCACCACATTTCTTAATGTCCCAAGACTCACTCAACGCTTCAATTGACAAAATCAACGCAGGAATCTGGGCCAACGGTCCCTATGACACAGGCTTCATACCCTGTACGCCATACAAAGCCAAACTCAAACCAGATTCAAGCCACGTGTACAGTAAACAGTACCCATTATCACCAGAGAAGATTGAAGGTCTTAGACCAATGATACAGGAGTTCTTAGAACAAGGCATACTGAGATATGTGATCTCACCATACTGCACACCCATCAACCCGATCGCTAAGGCTGATGGAAGCATTAGATTCGTACAGGACTTGAGGAAAGTAAATGACCTCATAGTCCCAATTGCACCAATAGTGCCAGACATTAACACACTCATTTCATCAATCCCTGCAGACGCAGCATTTTTCTCAGTTGTCGATCTGAAGAATGCGTTTTTCAGTATCCCGATTGACGCAGAGACCCAATTACTCTTTGCTTTTTCTTTTGAAGGTAAACAACTCACCTGGTGTCGTTTACCACAAGGCTATATTGACTCACCTGTAGTCTATAGCATAGTCCTCCAAGCCACATTGGCTCCATGGCACCCCCCCCATAGTTCTGTCCTGCTACAGTATGCAGACGATCTGCTACTCTGTAGTCCAACTGAGGAGGCCAGCCGGGAGGATGGTATATCACTGTTAAACTGGTTATGTGAATGTGGACACAAGGTGTCCAAAACAAAAATGCAATGGTGTCAAAAGCATGTCAATTACTTGGGTTTTGTGCTCTCTGAGGGAGAAAGGAAAATCAGCCCACAACGCATACAGTCTGTACTGGGCCTGGTCACCCCAGCTACCCAGAAGGATATGCTGTCTTTCTTGGGTATGGTAAATTACTGCAGACAGTGGATTTCTGATTGTTCCTATTACGATAATATCTTGAGACAATGCACACTCAAAGACAAACCCAAAGTCATACAATGGTCAGATGAAATGTTTTCTGCATATGAAAAGCTCAAAGCAATGTTAGTTAAAAGCCCCGCGCTTGGTCTCCCCAACTATGTTTTGCCATTTCACCTGTTTGCAAGGGACACCTGTAAAACTATGGCGGGGGTACTAACACAATATCATGGAGGCAAAATGCGACCCGTCGCATTCTTTTCAAAGGTAATGCCGGTCACTGTACAAGGAATGCCTGCTTGTCTTCGAGCACTGGCTGCCTGTGCAATGGTTGTTGAAATGGCTGCCGCACTCACTTTAGGACACAGTACCGTTCTCCATACTACACATAACGTACTGTCCATCCTCAAAGGCTTACATACACAACACATGTCAGCCCAAAGACTCAGTGGTTACGAGGTACTCCTACTAGGTAACCCATCACTCATTATCAAGTACGCAACAAATTCAGAGGGACCGGTGCCCATACTCAATGCCCTTTTAGGCTTAAAAGGACCTGACGACGAGGCACCTCCTCCACATGACTGTTCTCTGACAATTGACTCAGAAACTTCACCCAGAAGTGACATGTCGACTGTGCCCATACCTGACGCCGACATAATTTTTGTTGACGGATCTTGCAGTCGACCAAATGACAACACGTACCAGGCAGGCTACGCAGTAGTTAAACTTCCTCAAACTGTTCTTGAAGCAAAAGCAGTTCCTCTACAATCAGCACAAGCTGCTGAACTAATTGCTCTCACTAGAGCTTGTCACTTGTACACAGGAAAACCTGTCACCATTTACACAGACTCCAAATATGCCTATGGCGTTGTCCACGACCATGGTATGATTTGGCAGCGCCGAGGCTTCACAGGCGCTGATGGAAAAGGCATATCACATGCCCAATTAATCACTGATCTCCTACATGCAATCACACTGCCTTCACACATTGCCATCCTCCACTGCAAAGCACACACCGGAGGAAAGGACGATATCTCGCGGGGCAATGCCCTTGCTTACACTGCTGCAAAACAGGCTGCTACCACATCCACATACAATCTCACATTGGCCGTAATCTCGCCACCATCCTTAGATGACACATACCTTCTCACAGAGTTACAGGCGGCTGCCTCTAATTCTGATTTAGCTGATTGGACTTATCCAATTCTGCAGAAGAATCCACGGACTGGATTAATCTGCAAAGAGGGGAAACCGTGTATCCCCCAAACAAGTGCTTCACTGTTCATAGCACACTACCACGGAGTAGGTCACCACAGTAAAGTCACGACAACACTGCTCCTCACCAATGATTTTTACATCACAAATGCAAAAGAACTTGTAAACCAATATGTTAGCAGATGTATTGTGTGTCTTAGAAACAACCCAAACAACCCCAACAAAGCAAGACACCAGCATCTTGAATACCCAACCACCCCGTTTACTCACCTGCAGATAGATTTTACCCATATACCAGGTACAGGAAAACAAGAATACGCTCTGGTCATAGTCGATATGTTCTCGCGATGGCCAGAAGCATTTTCAACAAAGTCCGAAGACGCAAAAACAGTTGCCCGCATTCTCACGCAGGAGATCATTCCGCGATGGGGATGCCCACTACAAATCAATAGCGATAAAGGATCAGCCTTTACTGCAAAAGTCACTGAAGCTCTAGTTAAAGCCTTGCAAATCCAATGGAAATTCCACATTCCCTATCATCCCCAGAGCTCAGGTATCGTGGAACGAATGAATAGGACTTTAAAGGATAAATTACGTAAAGCAACAGGAGGCACATTTGCAAAATGGAAACAAGTCCTCCCTATAGTACTGGCTGAAATTAGAATGACGCCACAAAAGACTCTAGGTTACTCCCCCTTCGAAGTGCTAATGGGCAGACCCTTCCCCACGCCCTGGGCGAAGAAACCATTAGTCATAGCAGAGGGGGACTTAGAAGTAATAAGAGAAGAATACATAAGATCCCTAATACAGAAACTAGATGAGATTGAACAAAATGTTATTTTTAAAAATCCTTCTCATCCACAGATACCCACTCACCCATTCCGGGTTGGAGACAAGGTCGTTGTGAAGATCCTGCCAAGGAACAAGAACCCCGGAGACTTCGCATACGGACCAGAGACAGAAGTGGTCGCTGTCACAAGAACGGCTGTTCTTACAGACGAGGGACCAACGTGGATCCACGCATCCAGAGTAAAGAAAATCCCAACTTCAGCTGCTATCGACACAGAGGTCGACACCGATCCAGAGATTGACACAGTCCGGACCAGCGAGGTGCTAACGAGGGTAGACAACCCTGACCTCCACCCTGGAGAAGAACTGCCGGTTGGAGACACCGAGGACGAGGACTTACAACCTCCTGAAGCCGAGGGGGACTTTGAGAGAAATGATTCCCCCCACTTTAGCCCTAGTGACTTTGCTAGGTCTTGCAGTATATATACCCCTTAAAGCTGAAGTAGATATAACTCGAGATGACGAACTGTTAACCCTATGGTATAATTCATCTAATACCCATGTTGCCACATTTGTGCTTGACTATTTTCAATTCCCAAAAATAGCTAAAGAGAGAAAAAAAATCGATATAGCCATGCGATTCGATCAAGTACCAAAGTCCAACTTAAGGCCCGAAGTTATTTATATCTGTGTAACAAGTGATTACTGGGGACACAACTGCGATTATTGGGGGGCGGCAGCTTGGAATTCAGGGAACAAGTGGAATTACCGCCCCACCGAGGCCCTGAACAGGAAAGACAAACATAACAGGGCCCTCATAGACAGAATGACTATCTCCAAGCATACCACTATCTGCACTACCTCTAACGCAGACCGACCCCACGGGCACTGGAAACCTAAGATCCTCAAGCCCTGCCAGTTTACGATAAATATAGAAAACCCCAGCCCCCAAGACAGCGGCCTGTACGTATTTGGACTTCACTTTCCCCGAGGCCTAGTCCCTAGCCCCCGGCAAACCTTCTACCTAAAGGATATGTATAATGGTAAAAACTATGCCCCCAGTGCACAGAGGGGAAGGGATGACAAAGGTAAGCCTCTTATGCCACACATAGTTAAGTTCAAAGACATGTTAGCTATCAACAACCCCACTTATGAAGATACTATAGCTATGGAAACTGGATTCTCAGATGTTAATTTTTGGTTAGAATGGATGAAATATAATGCCCATAAAAGTAATAATACTGATTGTTATGTATGTGCTAAATCCAGACCTCATCTAGGTACTGTACCCCTGAATATACCAGAATCAGAGGATAAATGCTTTTTTACCTTGTACACTGATAGTAAGACATTAGATAATGAATGTGAGTCATGGAAAAGAAACTACCCCATTTTGTCTAAACACACCAACCCAGGTAACGCTATCACCATCTACCCAGGTAATTACACTTGTTATTACTCAAATATCACCAATGGAGCTGATTTGAAAGTATTTCCTGAAGGATTCTGTGCCACTCGCAGATTCTTTGCCCTACCCATTATGAAAAAGTCCCTTGGTGATATTTATTTTATCTGTGGTGATATGAAAATTAGAACCAGACTCGAAAACGCATGGAAAGGAGAATGTGCCCTGGCTAAAGTCATTATGCCTATCCACATTCTACCCTCCAGCATTGAAATACCCGCACCTGCACCCACAACAAAACCATTAAACATTATTAGAAGTAAAAGAGAAACACCTAAGGAAAGTTTTGATCCCCATGTATACATAGATACTATTGGTGTCCCAAGAGGGGTCCCAGATGAGTTCAAAGCACGAAACGAAGTTGCTGCCGGCTTTGAATCACTGATACCCATTGTGACAATCAATAAAAATGTAGCATGGATAAATTATATGTATTATAATCAGCAGAGATTTGTTAATGATACCCGAGATGCTTTGAAAGGTATAGCTGAACAATTAGAGGCCACCTCCCAGATGACATTCCAAAATCGAATGGCCTTAGATATGATTCTTGCTGAGAAAGGAGGAACTTGTGTGTATATTAATAAAGTAACAGGATGCTGTACGTACATACCTGACAACACAGGTCCCAACGGTAAAATCACTTTAGCTATTAAAAAGTTAGAAGATCTATCCATCGAACTCAAGAAGAACTCAGGTGTCACTGACCCCTGGAGTGCTTGGTTTGGGTGGATGAACAATTGGAAACATGCCTTAGCTCAGCTAGGCATTTTCCTACTTGTAGTACTGATATTATTTATGATTATTGCTTATTGTGTTTTTCCCCTGTGCAAGAAGATTGGGGCAAAATACCTAGACAATGCTACACCTGTTATGTATACTGATTTGTCTGCCAAGACCCCTTCCCCAGAAGATTACGCTGCTTATGTCGCACAGCAACGCCAGAAGAGGGAAGCCGTTTATAAGAATCAGATAGTCTGAGAGACTATGATTCTAAGAGGGGATTGAAGGGTTAATCAGCCATCTTGTCTTAAGTGTGTCCCTGAGTTTCGTTTCTCCTTTACATTCTTAAGTGTGTCCCTGAGTTTCGTTTCTCCTAACAAACTTTGTAAGTTTCTTTTCCTGCATGTCACGTGTTGCTTCTTTCCCATCCTTTCTCAGTTCACTCTGGATGGTGTATTTTCAGATAACTATATGTTTTGTGATTTGTCCAAAATTGCTGTATTCTACACTATGGCCCTATATGGTAACTTGTACCCACCTACCTATATGCCAGCCTATTAGCTTGTCGAGCCTACACTCTATGTAAAGTTATAAATATGTTGCACACCCCCATTAAAGATCAGAGTTGTACCTTGCATTACGTGGTCTCCAATTATTGATCAGTTCTATGCAGGGTCCTTCTCTCACGGAATTCTAAGGAGTGATCACATTGAAGTCTAACAGGTAAGGGAGGGATAACAATTTACAGCCCAACAATTCCTACCATGGCTCTAACTGTGCGGAGTTTGTATATTCTCCCCGTACTTGCGTGGGTTACCTGCAGGTACTCCGGTTTCCTCCCACAATCCAAAAATATACGCGTAGGCTAATGTGGTAGGGAATATAGATTGTAAGCTCCACTGGGGCAGGGACTGATGTGAATGTTCAAATATTCTCTGTAAAGTGCTGCGGAATATGTGTGAGCTGTAGTGTATAATCGGTGTACACAGCTTTGTGTATATATGTCAGTATATATAAGACAGAGCGAGGGCCGCATAGGCTGGAGGGAATATAAGAGCCTGTGAATTTGATGTCCATAAGCAAGAGCAGATATAGCAGCTGTGTGTAGCCCTATGGAAATAGCAGTGAGTGGCAGTTAGTTCTGGCCAATCAGGTAGCAGGGGGGGGGCGGCAGCCAGTGAGGTTATAAACTTTCTATTGGTAGATGTGTGTTGTGTGACATCATTGCACAATAATCTTAACACTAATTAACTATCATAACTAGAAATAAACACACGGACAACTGAAATGCCTTTTAAAATTGGTCAACCAGAATTTATTTAAATCTTTAAACTAAATATGGTGGCAATAAGAAAGAACGGCCAGACCCCAGTGACTTTACGACTTAACGCCGACACTCATGTCAAACGACATGATATTCTTTAATTTATTGGCAACGCCAACAAATGTCGGGTCTCCAACTCTCTCCCCAATACACCATAATAGAGCCGGCCAGACAGCCAAACCCCAATGGCCCCCAGTAGGAAAGCCACTTTATACAATGTATTGGGCAAAGAGCGCACCCTAAAAACAGCAGCGCAATAGCCACTGTTACTGCCGTTCTTTCCCGCCACAAATATAGGTTGACAAACCCCAACCGGCAAAGAAAAAGAAAAAACGGGTGGGGACAAAAAGGTGACTTGGGGAGGGAGGGTTGGAAAAATTCCAGAGAAAGAGATGGAATCTTCTATTTCCTCTCACAAAATGTCCGTTTAACCCCTCCCTGACACTCCCCTTATTTAAATCACCTACATTCTAACCTGTTAACTGTTTCCTTACCTAACTGAATTATGCAAGGCTCCCACAAACACTCAACCTAGAAGTTTATAATCCCTTGTGCTATTTGCACTCGCTCTTCATAAACTTTCTATTGGTAGATGTGTGTTGTGTGACATCATTGCACAATAATCTTAACACTAATTAACTATCATAACTAGAAATAAACACACGGACAACTGAAATGCCTTTTAAAATTGGTCAACCAGAATTTATTTAAATCTTTAAACTAAATATGGTGGCAATAAGAAAGAACGGCCAGACCCCAGTGACTTTACGACTTAACGCCGACACTCATGTCAAACGACATGATATTCTTTAATTTATTGGCAACGCCAACAAATGTCGGGTCTCCAACTCTCTCCCCAATACACCATAATAGAGCCGGCCAGACAGCCAAACCCCAATGGCCCCCAGTAGGAAAGCCACTTTATACAATGTATTGGGCAAAGAGCGCACCCTAAAAACAGCAGCGCAATAGCCACTGTTACTGCCGTTCTTTCCCGCCAAACATCGGCCCAACAGGAGCCGGTGCCGCCACCATATCCTAAACTCCTCTCAACCAATCACTAAACTACTCAGAGCCTAAAAAACCAAGCTATCTAACGTCCTAAGAATGCTTTCTAAGAACAGCAAAACCCCTTCATCTGTCAAATGGACACCATCCTGTCTGAATAAATGGGCGTCTCGAAAGCGGATAAGTGGATGAGAGACAACCACGCCGCCTAGAGCCAAAACTCTCTTGCCAACAAAAGCGTTAACTTTGCGCCTTGCCTTATCTATAATGACCCCAGACAACGGACTTCTCCAAACCTGACGCGGCACAATGGGTGACCATACAATCTGACACCAAGGCCACCATGTCACGACCTGTTCAAGATCGTTTGCAATCTTTACTCGTAATGCCAAAGAAGACATGGTTCCTATGTCATTACCCCCTAAATGTATGATCAAGACAACGGGGGCTCCATGGGAGTTAACGTGCAAAGTCAATGCTGTTAACAATTCTTGCCAACGCATCCCCCTACGACCTAACCATCTAACCCTATCCCACGCTGCAAAGGAAGCTGGATCCCCAGCCATCGGCGACCTAGAAGCCCAAAATATAAAAGAGTGGCCTAAAAACCATATAGGTTGTTCATCGATAGACACACCTGTAAAATAATTGGACAAAATAGGTTAGTATTGTAATTTGCCAGCAAACTTAACTAACAGCACTGGGCAGGGGTAGGATTGGGCGGGCCGGGGGGGGATGGGCGGGACGACCTGCCCCGAAGTGAAAACCTGCAAAACCTGCCACAGAGGGTGCGAGCCAATAGCCCCCCCTGGGTATCTCAGGATAAAAGCAGGGCAAAATCCGACGGGACCCCCACTGATGAAACAGTGGCGAGTGGCCAAAAAAGGCTTCAGGTCGAGTTCAGCCGATGAAAGCGAGGAAACGGGGAAACGACCCGGGGCAAGATACCCGCTCCAACCACTTTCAAAATTCCAAGCGGCCAGAGCAAGGCACCAGAACACCGTACCGTCGGCCCGCATCCCCGCCACCATACGAGTGAACTGAAAAATGAAAAGAAAAATACAAAAATATGAATGCTCTACGTAAAAAATTTAGCCAAACCAAAAAGAGTGGCCGGCCAGTACAGGAAACAAGCTAACGCACGTATCTTCTGTAGACATTGGATTTCCAGCGACCAAGCGATTTAATCTCAGCCGCAGAGAAACCCAATGACGCTGCTGTTGTAGCGGCTCCTATACGAAAGGAGTGTGTGCCAAACAAAGCTGGCGACAATCCCAACGCTGTCAGACACTGCCGAAACACCCATCTGAACTGATAAACAGTCAACGGGGACCCATCCAGGTGCATAAGCCATGCTCCATCACCCTGAGGTCTTGATTGACTGTAAACCTGAGCCAACCGTACCGGACATATACTGGAATTAGAGCACGCGGGTAAGGTTACCCAACGGCCGCGCCCCAGCTGATCCGTCTTAGACCAGCCAAGCTTACATACAACGGTGTCTGACAGCAGCACCTGATATTTAAGTAAAGGCGAAGCTGCTGATCTAGAGGATGCCACCAGCTCACCGATCCGAAAGGCTCCGTGAAAAGCCATTGCGAAGGCGAGCCGGAATAGCGATACCTCGTGTTGACTAGCACAAACAGACGGGAGTATTTCCATTAGATTTGTAAGCATTGCCACTGAAATAGGGCGCCTGGGGTCCCCTGTTGCAGGTACAGCACGCGCCCAACCCCGCAGAAAACGACTCACCAAAAAACTCTTGGTGAAATCATGTCTGCCATGTAAACGAAGAAAAAAGGATACGCCAGCAAGCATCTGCCCAACAACGGCGCGCGACCTGCCAGATACGTATAAACGCCATATCCAATCCAAAAGTAAACGAAAAGAAGGCTTACCTTCATTCCGCTTTCGCGCTATAAAGGTTTCCCATTGCTCGAATGCGGCTTGATATTTCGCCAGTGTGGCTGGAGCCACAGATTGGCTAGCCATAGCGGTTAACCCTGCCATATAACCTGCCAACAATGAGAAGGGCAAACGTCACCTTGAAGCGCAGCTGAAGGTGACAACTCTCGAAATCTATCCCACTGTCGCCTGGAAAGTGCATCAGCAATGTTATTATCAACTCCCGGGACATGTCTAGTCAAAAAGTGTACGTTAAGGCGCAAGCAACGAAGCACCAGGTGAGCCAACAGGCGAAGAACTGGAAGCGATGATGACCTCTGTCCATTGATCGCCTGGACTACACCCAGGTTGTCGCACCAAAAGACTACTTTACGGTCCCTGATGCGTTCGCCCCAAAGCTCTAAAGCCACCACAATGGGGAAAAGCTCCAATAACAAAAGGTTTTTAGTCAAACCCTGCTGGAACCAAGACTCAGGCCAAGGAGAAGCGGACCAGGAACCATCGAGGTATGCTCCATACCCCCAGGAACCTGATGCATCCGTAAACAGTTGGAGATCCGGACTTGAGACCGCTTCCAACTGCCATATGGCCACCCCATTGAAATAACTTAAAAAGGAATCCCAGATTCGCAGATCCCTGCAAATCTCCGATGACAGCCTAATAAAGTGATGTGGTCTACGAACGCCGGCGGATGACCTCTCCAATTTGCGGCAAAAAACCCTACCCATGGGTATAACTTTGCACGCAAAATTGAAAAGACCGAGAAGGGACTGGCACTGCCGCAAGGTAACCTTGCCACCGGCCAGAGCCCTCTGGATCGCCTCGTGGAGCCTATACACCTTGTCTGAGGGTAAACGACAGCATCCCGCATTAGTATCTATCTCAATGCCGAGATAAGTGAGGCAGGTACAAGGACCCTCGCACTTATCCTGAGAGACAGGCACCCCGAACTCAGAAAAAAGCGCTTTTATGGACCAGAGCAAGCGTGCACACCTATCGGAATTGGGGGGGGCCACACAAAGGAAGTCATCCAAATAGTGAGCCACACCCGGTTCTCGTGTTTTCGTGCAAACGCACCAGTGTAAAAATGAACTGAAAACTTCGAAAAAGGCACAGGAGACTGAGCAACCCATGGGCAAGCATTTGTCGATGTAAAACCCCTCATCCAGCCGAAAACCCATGAAATGAAAAGAATCAGGATGCAATGGCAAGAGCCGAAACGCTGACTCGACATCAACCTTGCCCATGAGTGCCCGGTGGCCTGCTGCCTTGACTAATTCCAAAGCTTCGTCGAATGACTGATACTTAACGGAGGACATATCCTCCGGGATTGCATCATTCACCGACGCGCCCTGTGGGTGGGACAAGTGTTGGATCAACCTAAATGATCCTAGTGTCTTCTTAGGGACGACCCCCACCGGTGACAACACCAGGTTCGGCAAAGGAGGTGCAGCGAAAGGGCCAGCCATGCGACCCAGCTGCACCTCCTTTGCCACTTTATCCCTTACTATGTGGGGCAACTCCCTAGCGGAGCGCAAATTCTTAGGGGAATGTAGCGGGACAATCGCCGCAATGGGAAGGCGGAAACCCTCACTAAAACCATCAAGCAGAAATTGAGCCTGAGGGCGAAGGGGGTACTGATCAAGCCATTTTCGCATGGCGACGACATTAACTGGAGAATGGGCCTTACTTAGCACTGGCAGCACCGGTGTGTTTTCCACTTGCTCCGGTGCCGGCAGGCTTGGTGCAATCCTTTGCTGGGTGGGCGTTCCCGCATCGCAGACAGCTATGTCGAAAGCGACATTTTGACCCGGCTCCGCAATTGCCATTGTTAAATGCGAAGCAACGGCCTTTGGACTTAGATTTCCCAGAGGAACGAAAGGAACCCCTATCGTTCTGTTTGGTGGACCTAGAGGTGGAGGCCTCATCTGAGTCTGGCGGGGGATCTGTAACCTCCAGCCAAACCTCAACGTCCTTCACCCCAAAGTCCATAACACGAAGCCCGTGTTGCTTTCTCCTAAACTCTTCATCGTACCGCAACCAGGCCAGGTGGCGCTTAGAACAGAACATGCCATGAATCATGTGCAGATAACGCACAATGTTCATGGACTCCTCTGGCCGCGTCTCGATGTAACAAGCTGAAAAGGTATAAAACCCTTTCAGCCAATTAACATATGAACGATACGTCCCCTCGCCTACACCATCCTTCTTTTTGGCAGCTGACAAGGCCTTGCGTGACTTCGCCGTTAACGCGAAAATGTCGACATACTTCCCACTATCTATACGGTCTCGTATCCTCGGACGAAGCCCACGCAAGACCTTGGTGTAGTTGCATCGCACCACATCAGAAGGGCTACCTTCCTCTGGACTACTACTGCCACTGCTACGCCTATGCCGCCGCGAACGCTTGCTGCGTTTGCGGGAGCGGCCACTTCGCTTGCGCTTACCCTTAGAGCACTTAGCTCTCTGTGCGCTGTGCGCCTGGTCAGTCCCGCCCACTAGCTGGTCAGGCACCCATTCCTCATCAGTCTCACCTGACGTCGCTGTATGCGAGTCCTGTGTCGACTCTTCTGAAGTTGAGGTCTCCGAACCGTCACTCCCGTCCCTCTCCACCATATCCACAGGACCTGCAACAAAAGAAGGGACAACAGGTGCCTGCGAAGGGCCAGGCAAGGGGTTAGCAGGCGCGGGCGCTGGAGCAGAAGACCCGCTAGACACTGATGATTGCTGGTTGCTCGCTGAAGATGTTGCTGCACACAAAGCAGTTAGCTGAGCAATCAGCGGAGGGAGAGCCGCACTTAAGCTACCATCCTGTCCCGCCGCATTACCTCCAGCTGCCTGTGCGGCCAATATTGGGGTTATTGAACCCAATACATTCAGCAAAAGTGCTGACACGGCAGCAGGGTCCCCAGCTGCCGGCGTGGGCCCGGCGTTCCCAGCTGCCTGACCAGCAGGGCCCCCCAATGTGGAGCCTTCGCTAATAAGGGGCTGAGAACCAGCACCTCTGCGTGCTATACCCTGAGCAGGGCGAGTATTCCTGCGCCCTTGTTGCCCTGCTGAGGACACCCTGCCCAGCTCCAACTGACGGGAAGCACCCCAATCAGATTGGACCGGGGGAGGTGCAAGCCTCAGGGCCCCCGCCTCAGATGCAACTTGTCCAGCAGCTGCTGAGGGCGGGGCAACAGCAACTACCTCATGCCTCACTCTGCGAGCCCGTGCACGGGCTCGGCGTGTAGGCACAGGGGGGTAACTATTGGAAGCCACTGGTGCTGCAGCGGTCACCGCTGCAGCACTTATATTTGTGGTACTTCCATTATTATCTGGCTCTCTCCCGGCGCTCGGCAACCTCCCAGCCCGGCGCCGTGATCCACCCGCCCGGGCCGACACATTAACATTACTAGAGGCCGGAGCGCGGCCGCGAGCGCCCGTGCGCCTCCCAGGACTCACGGAGGCAACAGCCGCCTGACCTCCGGAGTTCCCGGCAGCACTACCAGACGCCGCAGCATCGCGCCTCTGTCCTGCAGACCGAGCAGGCACCGGCGCGGGCAGAGGGGATGCCGAACGGCGGCGCCGTGCAGCAGGGGCACCCGCTAACTCGCCCTCCCCTAGATAACGAGCTGGGGGGGGCGCTCTCCTTTGGGGGCGCGCAGCCATTATAACACGCGCTGCACACCTACAGTTGAAGAAAAAGGATTAAAGAAATGTGGGGAAATAAAGCTCAGTATGAGAAGAAATTAGAGAAATAAGCTTCAGAGTGAAAGATAAAGTAACAGATGACAGAAGAGATTAAGGTAAAAGATGTGAAATGGTAGAGGTTATAACTCACAGGAGCAGCACACCTTCTCAGTAGAAAAATTCCAGAGAAAGAGATGGAATCTTCTATTTCCTCTCACAAAATGTCCGTTTAACCCCTCCCTGACACTCCCCTTATTTAAATCACCTACATTCTAACCTGTTAACTGTTTCCTTACCTAACTGAATTATGCAAGGCTCCCACAAACACTCAACCTAGAAGTTTATAATCCCTTGTGCTATTTGCACTCGCTCTTCATATCAGTAGGCAAGAGACAGGAAGTGAGCCTCTTTGAAGCTGGATCCCCACCCTCCCTACCCTTTTTCTCTGTGCTACCTGGCATCAAGCCGTTTCACCAAATTTGGTACTCTATTTCCATAGCTATAGTTAACAATCGGCGAGAAGGCGCTCTCGACCAGCAAACAGGTGGGGTGTCAGGTGGTCTCTGTGCGGTATTGCCCCCCCTTTGCCAAGAAGGCGGACGAGTCCCCAGCTCCGGCTGGGGGCGTTGGTCCTTCATGGAAGGCCACGTCATGCAATAGAAGGGGGCAGTATGTCCGTCACAGCGCAGGCTGTACCCACAAGAAGGGGTGTGGCCATTGGGGGTGCTAAGGTCGCTACCATGGCGACACCCGGGAGTGGGCTGGTCTCAAGCGCTTTCTTTGCCATCCCTTATACAAATAGGGGTCATACCAATTAAATAAACAACTATAACCTTTTACCTTACGCAGTTGGTGTCAGTGTCGTTATTTGTAGATAAGGTGTTTGTGTCAATTATTTTTAGGCATAAGTGTTAAGTAATGGTATGAATAGCAACAACATAATTCAATAGGCGCCTTATAGGTGTACAAAGCGCTGTGTGTATGTATGTCAGTATATAATAGGTGTACACAGCGCTCTGTATGTATGTCAGTATATAATAGGTGTACACAGCTCTTTGTATGTATGTCAGTTTATAATAGGTGTACACAGCGCTCTGTATGTATGTCAGTGTATATAATAGGTGTACACAGTGCTATGTATGTATGTCAGTATATAAAAGGAGTACACAGCGCTGTGTATGTATGTCAGTATATAAAAGGTGTAGACAGTGCTGTGTATGTATGTCAGTATATAAAAGGAGTACACAGCGCTGTGTATGTATGTCAGCATATAATAGGTGTACACAGCGCTGTGTATGTATGTCAGTGTATATAATAGGTGTACACAGCTCTGTGTATGTATGTCAGTATATAATAGATGTACACAGCGCTGTGTATGTATGTCAGTATATAATAGGTGTACACAGCACTGTGTATGTATGTTAGTATATATAATAGGTGTAAACAGCGCTGTGTATGCATGTCAGTATCAGGGCCGCCAAGAGAAATCCTGGGCCCCGGTACAACAACTTCCTGGGGCCCCACGGACTAAACTCCCCACGGACCCATTGTTACACCACTGCTTACAAGGTGGATACAGGGACAAAGATTTACACCATAATGCCTATTACACATATCACACACCCATTTCATATTATACCACATGCCATAATGCTCATTACACGTTATGCCACACACCGTAGTGGGAAGTACACATTATGCCATACACCGTAATACCTATTACATATTTTACCACATGCTATTATGCCCATTACATGTTATTCCACACACCGTAATGCTCCTTGCATATTAGGGGGTTAGCATTCTCGTTGCCATGGGATTAACCTGCTCTGCAAGGGGATCACATTCTCTGCCAGGGGTTAACATGCTCTTTGGCATGGGATTAACCTGCTCTGCCAGGAGGTACATGCTCTGCCCATAGGCGTGCGCAGCCCATTTTCTTAGGGGGTGCACCATAGGAGGGGCGTGTCCATCACCGCCTACTGGGCGTGTCCATCACCGTCTACTGGCCATGTTCATCATTGCCTATTATTAAACATAATTCCACACACTGTAATGCCCATTAGACATAATGCCACACACAATAATGCCCATCACACATGCCCCCTATGCACACACAGGTATATACATACAGAGCCCCCACACACATAGTATACATATACACAGCCCCCTACAGTATGCTCACACATATACACACATACACCCCCTCTATGCATGCACATGCGCACACACACACACACACACACACACACACACACATTATACATACAGGCACAGCATGCACACACATACATACACACACACACACACACACAGATGTATTGTAGTATACACAGAGCCCCCTCCCACACACCCACACAGCATACATACAGCCCCTCTATGCAGACACACATGCAGTATACATACAAAAAGCTGATACATACACACACACCTTTTTGACATAATAAAAAGCAGGCAGCATGATTAAAGACAAATATAAAAATAACTTTTTATACACCCCCCCCCCCCCCCCCCCATAAAACAAAGCCATAGACTGCCCAGATAATATACAAATCCCCCTGTTACAGCACCTCCTGAGTCCCGATAAGTTGAGCACACACCTCGGCACCCCTGGTCAGTATATAAAAGGTGTACACAGCGCTGTGTGTGTAGTCCGTGTATATAATAAGTGTACACAGTGCTGTGTATGTATGTCAGCATATAATAGGTGTACACAGCGCTGTGTATGTATGTCAGTGTATATAGTAGATGTACACAGCGCTGTGTATGTAGGTGAGTGTATAATCGGTGTACACAGCTTTGTGTATATATGTCAGTTTATAATAGGTGTACACAGCGCTGTGTGCATATGTCAGTGTACACAGCACTGTGTATGTATGTCAGTATATAATAGTTGTACACAGCGCTGTGTATTTATGTCAGTATATAATAGGTGTACACAGCACTGTGTGTATGTCAGTATATAATAGGAGTACACAGCGCTGTGTGTGTATGTCAATGTATATAATAGGTGTACACAGCACTGTGTATGTATGTCAGTGTTTATAATAGGTGTACACAGTGTTGTGTATGTATGTCAGTATATAATAGGTGTACACAGCGCTGTCTATTTTTGTAAGTGTATATAATAGGAGTACACAACGCTGTGTATGTATGTCAGTATATATAATAGGTTTACACAGCTATGTATGTCAGTATATAATACATGTACACAGAGCTGTGTATGTATGTCAGTGTATAATAGGTGTACACAGCGCTGTGTATGTATGTCAGTATATATATAATAGGTGTACTGTATGCGCTGTATGTATGTTAGTGTATAAAATAGGTGTACACAGCGCTGTGTACTGTATGTATGTCAGTGTACATAATAGGTGTACACAGTGCTGTGTATCAGTATATAATAGGTGCACAAAGCGCTGTGTATGTATGTCAGTATACAATAGGTGTACACAGCGCTATGTATGTATGTCAGTGTATATAATAGGTATACACAGCGCTGTGTATGTATGGCAGTGTATGTAATAGGTGTACACAGTGCTGTGTGTATGTCAGTGTATATAATAGGTGTACACAGCGCTGAGTATGTATGTCAGTGTATATAATAGGTGTACACAGCGCTATGTATGTATGTATGTATGTATGTCAGTGTATATAATAGATGTACACAGTGCTGTGTGTCAGTATATAATAGGTGTACACAGCCCTGTGTATGTATGTCAGTGCACACAGCGCTGTGTATGTATGTCAGTGTATATAATAGGTGTACATAGCGCTGTGTATGTATATCAGTGTACACAGCACTGTGTATGTATATCAGTGTACACAGCGCTGTGTATGCATATCAGTGTACACAGCACTGTGTATGTATATAAAGGCTCGGATAAACCACGGACAGTTACCGGTAACAATACATAAATCAGTAAAGAATGATCACATGTGACCTGGCTCAGTAATGCACTAACCCTTTCTCCCATTAGGATCCTGTATACGGCAGAGTGAGGCCGGGACCAAGCAGCCAGAAGCTGTATACACCTCCCAGGTTCTGCGAGGGATCTTCTCCATCCAGACGCATCCGGGAAACCTAAAATACAGAGCACAGAATAATGTGACTTCCAGCAGAATATAATACACAGAATCCCCCAGATTTCTCTATCATTATCCTGCTCCCCAATAGTACTGGGGGCCCCTATGTTCCAGCATCATTCATATAACGCACAATGCTTTTACTGGATCATCAACACCACATCTGTTACCTATGTAATATTCATGTTAGTGTAATTAGTATCTGAGGATCCGTGGGATGGGAATCAATGCACCCCCACATTGTACCCCAGATTCTTTCATGTTCCTCCCTATGTGTGATACAAGCTATGTGCAAAACTTATTCTATGGCAGAGGTGGGCAACGGGCGGCCCGCGAGGCGCTTATGTCCGGCCCGCCGCACTGACATTCAGTACCATGACAAGCGGCCCAACTATGAATAGCCGCTTGTCATTTAAATTGCAGAGGGGACCGGGAGAGATCTGTTCCGGCGCCGCTGCTGTCAATGGCGGCCTGTGCTTGTCGCGCACAGCATTACTGGGAGCGTGGGAGGGGATGCGGTGACGCGACAGCCGCTTTGCTGCCATTGGTTGCTACGCCCGCCATGTGACCGCGTCCCCTCCCACACCACAATAATGTTGTGCACTGTGCAGGGCGGGCGCAGTCCGGATTCCACATCTCTGAGGCGGTAAATGTTAACTCGCCTCTCTCCTGCCTTCCCCTCTCAGCTACTTGCCTCTTTCCTGGCTTCCCCTCTCAGCTACTTGCCTCTTTCCTGGCTTCCCCTCTCAGCTACTTGCCTCTTTCCTGGCTTCCCCTCTCAGCTACTCGCCTCTTTCCTGCCTTCCCCTCTCAGCTACTTGCCTCTTTCCTGGCTTCCCCTCTCAGCTACTTGCCTCTTTCCTGGCTTCCCCTCTCAGCTACTTGCCTCTTTCCTGGCTTCCCCTCTCAGCTACTTGCCTCTTTCCTGGCTTCCCCTCTCAGCTACTTGCCTCTTTCCTGGCTTCCCCTCTCAGCTACTTGCCTCTTTCCTGGCTTCCCCTCTCAGCTACTTGCCTCTTTCCTGGCTTCCCCTCTCAGCTACTCGCCTCTCTCCTGCCTTCCCCTCTCAGCTACTTGCCTCTTTCCTGGCTTCCCCTCTCAGCTACTCGCCTCTCTCCTGCCTTCCCCTCTCAGCTACTTGCCTCTTTCCTGGCTTCCCCTCTCAGCTACTTGCCTCTCTCCTGCCTTCCCCTCTCAGCTACTTGCCTCTTTCCTGGCTTCCCCCCTATCTCAGACGCCACTGATACATTTTATTAAAGCAAAGTAAGGAGCAGGCTATTTTCTCTGCACTATACATTATAGATGTGTGTGTGTGTATATATATATATATATATATATATATATATATATATATATACACACACACACACACACATCTATAATGTATAGATGTGTGTGTGTATGTATGAATATATATATATATATATATATATATATATATAAATATATAGATACCCACACACAGTGTTACATGTGTGTGTGTGTGTATATATATATATATATATATATAAATAATAAAAGTGCGTGGTCCGGCACCTGGGGAGTATCCAAAGATAGTGAGGCAGCACTCATCCGGATTTGTAGAAAATAAATGCAGACCTGACAACTGCAGCGAGAAGTTCAAGTTATCATTGGTTCGGCCCTCCGACACACTTCAGATTTTTCATACGGCCCCCGACAGAAATTAATTGGCCACCCCTGTTCTATGGGAATGTCAAACAATCTCTCTCCCATTGTATAAAGCTGTTTGTCCACTATTACATACATACAGACATACATGCATACATACATACATGAATACATACATACATACATACATCATACCTCCCAACATTAGACCTAAGGCAAGTGGGACGTTGTGTGCAGCCAGCATTTTGGGGGTGTGGCCTATACTTGCCACGGGCAGGAGGCGGGAACATCTAAAAAAAACAGGACGGTCCCACAAAAAGCGAAACAGTTGGAGGTATGCCTGCATGCCTATATAAACAATGCACAAGGGACACATGTGAAAAGAGCTTATAGGAAGGTGGTATAATGCTAATAACAAAAGCGAGGGAGCGCTGGTAGGAGTGTAAGCAGTGGGACAAGCCAATAGGACATAAGTCTGGAGAAGTGATAATGCAGCAGCCATTCAGCTGCTGTCAATTTTCCAATCCAGCCTGTAACATGACAGTTAGGAGCTGACTGGCTTAAGATGGCCATACACCTACAGATTGATTGTCATATCTGGCTGGTTGGAACAAACACCTGGTAATATCTGAGTGACAGTTTGTCAGTTTTCCAGCATCTCACAGCAAATGGTCAACTGTCATCTGCTGTTATCCACTACCAGGCTTTTGTTCCAGCCAGCCAGATCAGACAATAAATCTGTAGCTGTTTGGCCAGCTTATGTGTGTCACACGGGAACTTACATATAACATACATGTGATATAATCTGCGGCGAGTCACCAGGGATCACCACACACGTGGGGAGACCACATAGAGATGTCTGGGAAACTGGGATTTTTCTCCCTAGATCCCAAACAAATACAAAGATATGACAACAAACCTGAAAAAACCATGAGAACTATTTTATTACTTTTTCTACCAACTGATCTTTTATATTCCCCCCCCCCCCCCCTTCACTGCATATAAGGATCACACTGTAAGAAAGCTCCTGCAGCAGGTGATCACAGCTGGGGATGATGTCACAGACACATCATGACATCACACACGCAGAGTTCTGAGAGATTGCCTTGGAACCCTCACTTCTCAGTACGAGTTGCAAAATGGAGGTATGTTTTCCTTGAGCTCCCTAATTTCTTGTATTTGTGGATCTTTTCCTGCCCCAAACTTTTTTCTATTGTCTCCAAACATTGTCATTCTTATTTAGGCCTAAATGCTAAATCAGCCGCCTGCCCTCTCTTCGTCCAGGTGCTCGCAAATATAAGTCAGTATCAACTGACTTATATTTGCAAAGGCAGGTAAAACCTGACCATCTAATGATTTGTACTGCTGCAGGCACATGCGAGGGGATATGGTGGCGACGGTGTCACAGGGATACGTGGGTCGGTGTCACAGGGACTCGGTAACCTGTGAGCTTCGCAGGTTACCCAGTCTATTAGAATGACCCCCTTGGGTTACGGTAGACTCTGGGCAGGTTTAAGGTTAAAATCAATGGTAAACTATTTCTCATTCCCTCTGCAGGAGATGGAGTACAGATATTTCATGTGGAGTGTTATGAAGCACAAAGTGTGAGTGTTGTTATTACTCCTCATCTGTATAACTGAGTGCTGTCAGATGGCCCATCAATTCCAGTCCCTATAATACTCTGTATATTCTGTTTCTAGGGAATTTCCTCAAAAAGTCCCCAAATTAAACTGGGTGATTGGCTATAGATGCCCGAAGCCTTTTGTAAGTTATTTACATTTCTTATATCTATGTCTCTCTCTGGCCCTTATTCTGGTTGGTGCGGCCAGAGCCGCACACGGTGCTCCGGCCGCACAAACCAATCCCCGCCCACGAGACGGATCGCCACGGCCGTCCGTACACGGACGGCTGGCGATCCGCATAAAAATGGTGGGGCGTACGCCTCCACCATGGTGGGAGCTGCCCCCTGCATTCGATGGTCGTCGACCATCGAAGGCAGGGCCGCACGCCACAGCAGCTCCCGCAAGCTGAGACCACACGGACAATCGTCCGTGTGATAGCTTGTATGGGGGCTGAGAGCTGACATCCGGCGAGGTCAGCTTTCCGCCCCCATCAGTGGCGTCATACCCTGATTAGCATGCATACGCCCCGCGTTTGCATGGGAACGCCCATGAAACGCGGGGCGTATACATAGGGAAATGAGGGTATGAAGCCCCTCACGCCCCTATACGCCCCCTTTGCGGCGGACGAAATACGTCTGCGGCGAATGGGGCTGCACATGCGCAGATTGACCTCTGCGCATGTGCAGACTAAAAACATCGGCGGTACGGCCGCACGCGGGCCGTACCGCACGATGCAGAATAAGGGCCTCTATGTGGCCATTTATTATGCAATATATTACGTATCCCCTAAATGTATGTAGGAGGGACCCCAGCAGGAATCTCCGATCCCTTCTGCGTTCTCTGCTGTCCTGTCACTCCCCCAAATGCTCCCCTATATACACAACCAGGAATGGTGACATGTATGACACACATTTAATGGGTTATATTGTCTAATAATCTTCTTTTTCCCCTCTGCAGCAGATGCTGGTGCCCATACCAGGTACGTCCTGAGATGTTACTAATTACCTTTTATTATATACAAATTGTTGTAGTTTTATACAATAAACCATGTAATATCCTCATTTTATTCCTCAGAGGTGTCACCAGGGAAGGAAACAGAAGTGAGGTAATTATATCATTTTATTACTTGCACAATATTAGTCTGGTAGAACAGGGCCTCCACATGACGTCGTTAGGTGACTTTGCATCACTTGTCATCGTGTGGGGCTGATTCATACCTGTGGGAAGAGTCAGCCCCACACCATCAAATGTATTTCCCCCCTCCGTGTGCAGTGCGGTGTAAGCCAATAGTAACCCGGCGCTGCGATGGCCGTAGGAATATCGGGGGCTGATGGCGCCAGCAGCCATTCCTCCCAGCGGCCGGGCCCGTCTGCTTTTATGTGTGTCACTCCCAAATAACGCTAGGGTAACGCACACACACGCAGACTGGCTTTTAATCAACCAGCGTACAGCCTGCGATTGCGGGCCATCACCAGCTGTGGCCGCATGGAGGGCTTGTGCATGCGCGGTTCTCCGATAATCCAATCATCACATAATCCATTCCTAGCCGTACTTACATAATATACAGAAACGTACTTACATAATATACAATAATAATGATAAGTATTGCAGGGATCAGCTGCTAACTGTCACTTCTTTTCTGTTCTGGATCTGTTATAGGACGGTGATGATCAATAACTGGACCTATGATGAGTAGGTATCTGATTGACTGTATTATGGAGCGCAGATAAGATACATGCATCCCATTGGACGTGTCACTACAATCCCGGGTGTACAGCAGTATATACTGACATTCCATGGCAGTATACAGAGTTATTTTGTTTCTGTGCAGGGTAAATACAGCCTGCTTTATTTTTACTGCAATACTGATCTACGCTTACACATCTGCTCGCACAGAGGTAAAACTATTCGATGGTTTCTCACCATCAAATGATTTCCCCTCTGTTCACTATAAGAAGTAGCCAGGACTTACTTTTTAGTAGAACGGTGATGGCTGATTTGAAGGCGGTGATGTCATCCACCTGCCCCGAGTAGGCAGCGGCATGGGCTCCGCCCAGCATTTCTATGGGTGCGCCCACCGTTTTTGTAGGTCCACCCATCGACGTGGTTTTTTGTGGGTCCACCCTGGGACGCCCCCTGCCTGTCAAGAAAGAAAAAGTTATCTGAAGCTGCTCGCAGCCAGGGCCTGCATGACAATGCGCAGACTCAAACATTGGCCAAGGGTGCGAATTCGGACCTTCTGAATCGGTGCCTAGATCTAGCACACAGGCAGAGGTCAGACCATGGAATAGAATTACTAAGCAGCAGTATTTACCAGCTGCTGATTCTCTGCTGATCTTGGTTCTGATCATGTATCAGAAACACAACTGGTTTTACTGTACATTTCAGGGTCAGACCTGTAGAGAAACTCTCATGTGTATATTGTGTATAGTGCGGTAGTGTCACGTTGTGTGGATCACACTAATGTGCTGCTGAGCTTTGTGTATCACCTCTAATTATTATTATTCTACCCCAACAGCAGTCCCAACATGTCATCTGCGTAAGTAGCTGTTATCTTTCTCTAACATGTGCCCAGTAACACCCGCACCAGGTATTAGTCATGTGTACCCCTGTATATACAGCCCATGGTAGTATAAGGACATAGAGGGGGCCGTCATACACATCAGTATGTGCCCAGCTTACACCCAGTAACACCCACACCAGGTATTAGTCATGTGTACCCTGTATATACAGCCCATGGTAGTATAAGGACATAGAGGGGGCCGTCATACACATCAGTATGTGCCCAGCTTACACCCAGTAACACCCACACCAGGTATTAGTCATGTGTACCCTGTATATACAGCCCATGGTAGTATAAGGACATAGAGGGGGCCGTCATACACATCAGTATGTGCCCAGCTTACACCCAGTAACACCCACACCAGGTATTAGTCACGTGTACCCTGTATATACAGCCCATGGTAGTATAAGGACATAGAGGGGGGACCGTCATACACATCAGTATGTGCCCGGCTTATGCCCAGTAACACCCGCACCAGGCATTAGTCACGTGTACCCTGTATATACAGCCCATGGTGGTATAAGGACATAGAGGGGGACCGTCATACACATCAGTATGTGCCCGGCTTACACCCAGTAACACCCACACCAGGTATTAGTCACGTGTACCCCTGTATATACAGCCCATGGTAATATAAGGACATAGAGGGGGACCGTCATACACATCAGTATGTGCCCGGCTTACACCCAGTAACACTCGCACCAGGCATTAGTCACGTGTACCCCTGTATATACAGCCCATGGTAGTATAGGGACATAGAGGGGGGACCGTCATACACATCAGTATGTGCCCGGGTTACACCCAGTAACACCCGCACCAGGTATTAGTCACGTGTACCCCTGTATATACAGCCCATGGTAGTATAAGGACATAGAGGGGGACCGTCATACACATCAGTATGTGCCCGGCTTACACCCAGTAACACCCGCACCAGGTATCAGTCACGTGTACCCCTGTATATACAGCCCATGGTAGTATAATGACATAGAGGGGGGACCGTCATACACATCAGTATGTGCCCGGCTTACACCCAGTAACACCCGCACCAGGTATTAGTCACGTGTACCCCTGTATATACAGCCCATGGTAGTATAAGGACATAGAGGGGGACCGTCATACACATCAGTATGTGCCCGGCTTACACCCAGTAACACCCGCACCAGGTATTAGTCACGTGTACCCCTGTATATACAGCCCATGGTAGTATAAGGACATAGAGGGGGGCCGTCATACACATCAGTATGTGTCAGCTTACACCCAGTAACACCCACACCAGGTATTAGTCACGTGTACCCCTGTATATACAGCCCATGGTAGTATAATGACATAGAGGGGGGACCGTCATACACATCAGTATGTGCCCGGCTTACACCCAGTAACACCCGCACCAGGTATTAGTCACGTGTACCCCTGTATATACAGCCCATGGTAGTATAAGGACATAGAGGGGGACCGTCATACACATCAGTATGTGCCCGGCTTACACCCAGTAACACCCGCACCAGGTATTAGTCACGTGTACCCCTGTATAGACAGCCCATGGTAGTATAATGACATAGAGGGGGGACCGTCATACACATCAGTATGTGCCCGGCTTACACCCAGTAACACCCGTACCAGGTATTAGTCACGTGTACCCTGTATATACAGCCCATGGCATATACAGTCTCTTACATTGCACAGTCCTATAATATAATCTCTGTTCTTTGTTAGTAAACCAGCGAGGTTCTCCCAGAAATGGTGGAGGAAGCAAGTCACCAAGTGAGTAGTAACCGGATATTGGCCGTGAGTAAGACCTGATCGGGCAATTATCGTATGACTGCGCATGCAAACAGCGGTCCTTTTGATTACAGCCAGTGAGTGATTGGCTAGCTAGTGTTATCCATACGAAAGTTGATTGACAGGCGAGGGGAGTAACGCTGGCGTGTTTCTGGCGGTAGTGAGGGCCCGCTGATGTCAGCAGCGGCCTCATTGTCCCCATCACCATTGCAGCGCCAAGTAACGCCTAGCTTACTCAGCGCTGCGAACAGTTGGGAAAACCATTCCATGGTGAGTGATTGTGAAGGGTCTTCTTCTCCCGTGACTGGCAGCGATCATGTGTACATTGGTGCGGGAAGGGGGTGTTTGCAGTTGGCAGGGTGGCCCAGGTCTGAATCGGGACGGTAATCCCTTCTCATTCCAGCATTACCCTATAGTAAGGGCTATATTACATGGGGGCGGTGGAGACGGGGACATTACCAGATATGGCACCATGATTAATGTAACCTATAGCAGGTGGTATAAATAGGGGTCAGTGATCCCTGATACTGCCTCGTAGTGATTGTATGTTGGCAGGTGATGTATAGAAACGCTCATTTTATCCCATTGCAGATTCTTCACCTGTTTCTGCTGCAGAACGCGCACCTTATAAGGTAAGTACACAGGAGCGTCACAGGGGTACTGGCTGCAGTACAGGCAAGCGCGTTCCTGGCTCTCATAACCACAGCACCACAGTAATGTCAGGGACGTCCCCACATTGTCTCTAGGATAGTTACGGTGGTCTGGCCTGTTGGGAACTTTACATTAATGTCATGTAGTCAGAATGATAATTACACAGCGAGAGCCGCGGTCTGTAGCGTCAGATTACTTCCCAGTCCCCTTATGGATAATAACCAGAACTACACCAGATCCTTCCAATGTTACTGTTGTAGGGAAAGGGGGAATGGGGTGTCGACCAGTGCACAGGCTGGTATCAAAAAGACGGTAACAACGATGGTGTATATGCAGTGGCGTAACTAATAATTCTGCGCCCTCCCCGCCGAAAATGCAGGGGGGCGCCCCCCCTAGGGTAAACAAATCCCCCCCCCCGCCACCACCGTGCGGCCGTTACCTCAGCCGTTACCTGTGCTGCCAGTCAGTGTGTAGGGGAGCCGGGGAGCGCGGAGGGGAGCCGGGGTGCGGGGGTGTTGTGCGGCGGCAGGGGGGGTTACCTCCTGCCGCATCCGACCGTGTGCGCCTGGTCCCGGTTCTCCCGGCTGCTGCTGCTAGTACTGAGAAGTGACACTTGGAAAATGGCTGCCCCCATAAAAACTGTCTGCAGTATGGGGGCAGCCATTTTCCGAGTGTCTCTTTTTGTATCAGCAGCGCTGCAGCTGCAGCAGTAGCCGGGAGAGCTGGGACCCGGCACAGGTGCTGGCAGCAGAACTTGGCAGTGAGTAACTAATAATAGTCCCGCAGCCCCCCGGCGCCCACACCCCCTCAGCCCTCCTCTGCCCTCATCCTGTTACTCCCCCTGTCCTCATCCTGTTGCCCCCCTGCCCTCATCCTGTTACCGCCTGCACTAATCCTATTACCCTCTGCCCTCATCCTGTTACTCCGCTACCCTCATCCTGTTACCCCCCCCTGGCAACATCCTGTTACCTCCTGCCCACATCCTGTTACCCCCCTGCCCTCATCCTGTTACCCCCCTGCCCTCATCCACTACCCTCATCTTCAATTCCTGGAGCTTCCCCCCCACACACACACAGTCATGTGCGCGTGCGCTCCTGGGAAAGTGGGCGTGGCTTTGTAAAGTGGGCCGTAGCACCAACCTGTGCAGACTTTTCTACTCCCCCTTCCTCTTTGAAATCCCCCTGCCCTCATCCTGCTACTCCGCAACCCTCATCCTCAGGGTTGCCACTTCAGGCATCTTCAATTCCTGGAGATCCCCCCCCCCCCCACACATGCACACACACACACACCTTCATGTGCGCGTGCGCTCCCGGGAAAGTGGGCGTGGCTTTGTAAAACGGGCATGACCTCTTCAGAAAAGTGGGTGTGGCCTCTAATACAGACATGTATTAAAGTCTCTATTGTTACATTTAATAACACATTTCCCCTACTGACAACTCCTATACAGATACCTCATACATCCTCCCCTCCCCCTGACACCAGTGACAACAACTTCACAGCAACCTCCCCCACCCCCTCACTTCTCTAACATGCAAATCTGCCCCAAACACTGACCGTCCACACACACAAATCCCCCCTTCACACTGGCCTCACCATTTCCTCAGCTGACAGCACAGACGGCACTGCCCTGTGTCTGATACACAGTAGCAGCCGGCTTATCTCTCCTCCGGGGCTCAGTTTGGGAGGAAGCACTGCTGCAACATCCTAAGCTGTTGGCTGCACAGTGCTCCTCCATCATCTCCTCTCCTGCAACCCAGTTTAAATATTTCTGGAGGTAGAGGGAGTTGTGCAGCGGACAGCAACTCACAAGTCACATGCCCTGTGACTTTTCTGGCACTGTGGAGGCTTTCAAAGTCACCCGGATTCCGGGAGAATCCCAGAATCCGGGAGACTGCAAAAAGATCCAGGAGGGTTGCCACCGATTTAGGGAGAATCCATGAAATCCTGGAGACGTGGCAACCCTCTCATCCTGTTACTCTGCTACCCTCATCCTGTTACCCCCCCCCCCCCCCCCATTGTGTAAATGCATTATAGTGACTGTATCTTGGCATGTGATGTTAAATACAGTAAATCTTCATTCTTTAGAATTGCAGATACAGCCAGCAGATACAGCCAGCAGATATGTGCGTCTGTATGTATGTATATATATGTATGCATATGTATGCATATGTATATATATGTATGCATATGTATATATATGTATGCATATGTATGTATATGTATATATATATGTATGCATATGTATGTATATGTATATATATGTATGCATATGTATGTATATGTATGCATATGTATGTATATATATGTATGTATATGTATGCATATGTATGTATATGTATATATATGTATGTATATGTATGCATATATATGTATATGTATGCATATGTATGTATATGTATGTATATGTATGCATATGTATGTATATGTATATATATATGTATGCATATGTATGCATATGTATATATATGTATGCATATGTATATATATGTATGCATATGTATGCATATGTATATATACATACATACAGTCTCACACACACCCCGTGGGGGTCATTCAGATATAAGACTCACCAAATCATCCTGAACCTGCCGCCACCATTACGGCCTGCTGATTGCTACACTGCTCATGGCGCGGCTGCTCACCGGTACTGCGGTCTCTGCAACGGAAAAACAAATTTGGCTGGAATTGCCTTTTTATTACCACCAATAAACAGTGATGTCATCATTACACGGTCTGGTCACTTACTATTGCTACTTGCAGCTCACATATTGGAGGTTATTCTGGTTGACTCGCAAAGGCTGCAAATCTCGCTGTCTTTGGCACACCGCCCCATCGCACGCCACGATCCCCTGCAGGCATGTGAATGGATGTTTTGCATAAACATCCATTCGCAGCCTTGCGTGCAGGGACAAAATAATTTCATGGTTGATGACCATCGTATGAATTTGCCAGCGCGCAGATCTGAAGCACCTCTGTGGTGTTTTAGATCTACGGGCGCCCTGACATCCGCTGCCCGACCCCCACACCATCGGGGAATTACCATGGGAACACACAGCATTTTCATGGAAATGCCCATGAAACGCTGGGCGTTCCCATGGGCGAATCCCCCGGCCCGCCGCCCCCTGCCCGCACTGTTTTGTGCGAGCACCAGGTGAATAATCTGTTCACCGTGGCCACTCGCACACAGCCGCTGCACATGTGCATAAATTACTATGCACATGCGCAGTCGCAAAACATCGTTCCCCCCCGTGTGGTCGCGCCCATTATGCTTAGTGAGTAAAAGGTATTTCAGCTTTGAAGCAGATTTGGGCTGTGTAATCTGTGCTGGATGGGCCCATCATATATGACCTGCTGTGGGGTGTAATGCGGCCACACCCGATAAATGGGGTAATATTCACCCCTGTAGAGTCGGAGATACCCGCAGGGCCGTCGCTACCCGCTCACCAGAGCCTGCAAAGCAAGGAGGCGCTGTGTTCCATAGGCGCTTCCCTGCTCTGCGACTCTACTGAGTCTGCCACTGCACAGAATGGGATGTGCGCTGCTGCTGCTGCGCCTGTCACAGTGTGTGACAGCCAGGCAGCAGTGCTGGCAGCAGAGGGGAGAGAGGGATAAGTGCAGCAGTGGGTCGGGACACTCCGGAGGACAGCAGCACCACCAGGGGAAGTCCTGGTCTGCAGAAAGGTACAGGAAGTATAAACTGCGCTAAATATAAAGAAACAGTGTATGCAGGGCCGGTGCAAGGCACCGGAGTGCCCCAGGCGAGTCGGGGTGGGGGCGCCCCGGTGTCGGGGGGGGGGAGCACCTGTCCTGCGGCGCTGTGTATTTAAATCTGGCGGCGGAGGCAGCGGGGGTCCCTGCAGTCCATTAGAAATCACGAGCGCTATCCGCCGGGCTATGCGGAAGCGCTTCTAGTGTGAAAACACTGGCAGCACGCTGATTGGCTGAGATCAGCCTGCGCCGTGCTGCCAGAGTTTTCACACTAGAAGCGCTTCCGCATAGCCCGGCGGATAGCGCTCGTGATTTCTAATGGACTGCAGGGACCCCCGCTGCCTCCGCCGCCAGATTTAAATACACAGCGCCGTAGGACAGGTAACCGGGCGGCACAAAATGCCGCCCTCCAGTGGCCGGCGCCCTAGGCAAATGCCTAGATTTGCCTAGTGGTGGCGCCAGCCCTGAGTGTATGACATAAAAATGTACAATTTAATATATGAAATGCATAAAAAAATCAAAAACCAATATAAACAATGAAGCGATAATGATATAAAATGATTAAAATTACTGCAAATCGTTAATCAATCAGTGCATTGGACATGAGTGTATGGATAATCACCCTTCCTTTGTGGCCCACCAGTACTGGGGAAGTCCTTTTGTTTATAGAATTGTAATATCCAGTAAATGGAAAGTGGGGGGTCTCTTCCTCTCCTTTGCCAATATGAAACTGGGTCTGTTAGGAGGTGGCGTTTCTCCAAAGGTGGTGTTGCTGCAGTGAGTTTAGTATTTGCTACAGGGAAAACGTAGGAACATAATTTGCAATTCCTTATTTATCAGTTGTATACTTTTGTTTGCAGTGTTTCTGAGTACCCCAGTCTTGCTTCTCACAGACTGCATCACCAATTTCACACATTAGTCCTGGTCTGCACCTTCCTTCCTCACTGTGGTGCTGAGCCCCTCCCCCTGATCTCTGCATCAGGGTCAAGAACTGCATGTGCAGAGCAGGGATTGGAGGATCTCAACACATACTGATTAGAAGAGAGCCCCTGATTGGTGGAGCCTAGGGATGGCCATCATTGCCATTGCCATCAATGGTTGCCATCGATGGCAATTCTGCAACTGGTCATCGATAGTGCTAAACTATGCAATGGATGACCATCGATATTTTTACATATCGATGGTCATCCATTGTGTTTGATTGATTGGCCTGTGGGCCAATCAAATCACGGGAAGCAGAGCTTTGCGGGTGTCGGGAGCAGAGCTATGTTCCGTGTCCCATCACTTTGAAAAAAATCAAAACATCGTTTTGCTGTTCCATCAATGGAGGGAAACCATCTAGTTCTCTCCCATCGATGACAAAAGTATTTAATATCGGCCATGAACCATCAATGATTTTGAATCATCGATGGCCATCCCTAGTGGAGCCTACCATTCACCACTGACCCCTGGAACACCGAGGATCCCACAGCTGAGCACATGGCTTCCTCTGTAAGTTACTGCACCCAGCACCTTGCCTCCTCTGCCCCTGTAGCTCCTGCCTCTCTGCAGCCTCTCTCTCTCTCTCTCCTCATCTGTTCTACCCCCTCCTTACCCAGCATCTGTCCCCCTCTCCCTAGCCAGTACCCCCGCCCTCTCCCTGCCCAGCATTTGTCCCCCTCTCAATGCCCAGCATTGTCTCCCCATCCCTGCCCAGTATCTGTCCCCCCCATCCAGTGGCGTAACTATAAATTCTGCTCCCCCCTGCCAAAAAGTTTTTGGCGCCCCCCCCCCCCCCCCGGCTCCTCTCCGGCGTGTTTCCCCAGCGTGTGATGTCATCACATAACGGAGAAGCTAAAGCAGGAGAGAGGAAGAGAGACCAGCATACACTGATGCTTCCCTTGACTCTGACACATCCCAGGCCACCCTAGCATGCCCATCCGCCTGCCCATCCTCTACACAGTAGCCAATAGCCGGCTGTGTACAGTAAATTTAATCAGTGGGGGGATTTGTCATCTCTGCCATTGCCGCACCCGCACTGTGGCTGACTCGCCTCCAGTGCTCAGCCAGTGGGCAGCGGCAGGCAGCAGCATGTCAGTGCGTCGAGCGGGTGCCAGCGCCCAAACAGACCCCACTGCTTCTTGCTCCCCCAAGCGGCTGCTGGGGCTGCCTTACAGTAGTTACGCCACTGCCCCCATCTCCCTGCCCAGCATCTCTCCACCCTCCCTGACCAGTATCTCCCCCTCTCCCTGATCAGCACCTGTCCCCCCTCCTGCCCAGTATCTGCCCCCTATCCCTGCCCAGTATCTGCCTTCCTCTCCCTGCTCAGCACCTGTCCCCCTCCTGCCCAGTATCTGCCCCCCTATCCCTGCCCAGTATCTGCCTTCCTCTCCCTGCTCAGCACCTGTCCCCCCTCCTGCCCAGTATCTGCCCCCCTATCCCTGCCCAGTATCTGTCCCCCTCCCTGCCCAGTATCTGCCCCCTCTCCCTGCTCAGCATCTGTCCCCCTCTCCCTGCCCAGCATCTGTCCCACCTCTCCCTGCCCAGTATCTGCCCCCTCTCCCTGCCCAGAATCTGCCCCCTCTCCCTGCCCAGCATCTGTCACATATATCCCTTCCCAGTATCTGCTCTCCTTTTCCTGCCCAACATCTGTCCCCCCCTCCCGCTCAGTATCTGCCACCCTCTCCCTGCCCAACATGTCATCCCTCTCCTTGCCCAGTATCTGCCCCCTCTCCCTGCCCAGCATCTGTCATCCCTCTCCCTGCCCAGTATCTGCCCCTCTCCCTGCCCAGCATCTGTCCCCCCTCCTGTGCAGTATCTGCCCCCCTCTCCCTGCCCAGCATCTGTACCCCATCTCCCCACACATAGGCGTGCGCAGAACATTTTATTAGGGGGTGCACCATCAAAGGGGTGTGCGTAGCATCACCTATTGGGCATAGCTAACACTGCTCATTGGGTGTATCGAACACTGCCAAACTGGCGTGTCTACCATCATCTATTGGCACTCGCTACAATATAAAACGTCTCTCTGCCACACCATAATCTCCTGCCTAGTTCAGCTCTGTGTAACAGTACATGCAAATAAAGTCACAAACATATATGGATGATGCAGGTATGTAGTGATATGACAATGGTCTAGTACAATTAACAATGCAAAACACATAATTGATTGATGGGCGCGTCTTTTAATGGAATACAGTTCTAAACAGAAAAAGTCGTTGGTAAAAGGTATCGCTAATGGCAGGGAGGTGTTCATTAATGTGGGCACAGCATTAGGGGGTGCCTGTGCACCCCTAACACTCAATGTGCGCACACCTATGTCCCCACATCTATACCCCCTCTCTCTCTCCCTAGCATCTGCCCCTCTCTCCAGATCTGTCCCCCTCTTTTTGCCCATTATATGCCCATCTGCACTAACTAACACTACTGGGAGTTATGTATAATGGGCAATACTACTGTGGGTGTTTTAAGTGGCAGCACTGTTGGCATTACGTTTAAGGGACACTACTTATGTGGGCATTGTGTATAAGGGACACTACTATGTGGTGTATTGTGAATCAGAGGCACCATGTGTGAAATAAATTAAATTGTGCTACTTTATGGTGTAATTAATTTGTTGCCGAGATCTTGCCCATAAAATGATGGAACTTGCTGCCGCCTCATAACAACCTGACCAATGATGGCTACAATTCCATGCGGGGATTCTGGCGCAAGCGAGCGATCCCATTGGACAGGAGAAAGCTCAGCCAGAACTGATGTACAGTAACCACACCCAATGTCAGATCAGGGCCAATGTTGCAGATCAGGCACCAACATGATATCAAGTCCACACAAGCCTCAGGTTTATGGGCAATTTGGAACTGGCGTGCTTACTGCCATCTTTAATAAGGGTATGGGGCTGGATGGTGAGGACCCCATAGGATAACCCTCTCTGCAGGGTGCGCGATACCATGTCTTTACATCATCTGCTGCTTTTCTGTAACAATGCCACGCAGCCACGAATTAGGGGCAAGTACCCACTATGGCACAGATTACCACTAGGGATAGGGGAGCGGAGCATTCCGTATATATTACCCTCCCTTATAGAGGACCCAACTCACAAACAGGTACAGCACATCAACCAATAGGAAGCAGCACAATAACTGAGACATGTAGAAGACAACTCGCTGTGTGTAGGTGACAGTCAGCGGCTTTCTGCCAACACAATGGCCTCTGGCAACAGAGGTAACAATGACCAATCCCCAGGTTCTCTCAGCCAATCACTTCTGTGATACACTCTAATGTGACCGCCTCTCACTGTGAAATGTATTATAGTTGTATTATAGTTTTAGTTCATTGGAAAGGGTTTGGGGATGAGGAAAGATCCTGGGTTTCTGAGAAGTCTTTACATGCTCCCAGGTTAAAGGCTGCTTTCTTTAAACAGTTTCCATGGAAACCCGGTGCCAAGGGTTCGGTGACCCCTCCTCAAGGGGGGGTACTGTCAGAGGCCGCGCGAGCGTCTCCCGTCCCCGCCCGGCGGCCTCTAGACTGTGCCTCCCGGCGGTTGTTAAGCAGCCTGGACGACACAGTGACGTCAGCCCTGAACTTCCGCCCGGCGTTACTAAGCGCCCGGGACGCGGCGCTCCCTCGCTGCCTTCTCTGCCGCAGCGCTTGCCTAGGCGACAGAGGACGCCAGGCAGCTGCGAGCAGAAGGGTGTGCAGCGTCCAGCTGTCCTGGATAATTAGATGAGCCAGCCGGTCACTCATTAGCCGGGACTCCTTTTTAAACCTTCCGGGGAAGCTGGATAGTTGCCGGTTATAGTTCTGACCAGCGTGTTCAGAGTGTTCCCGGTCCCCGGCGGTTACCCTTGCCTGTCTAAGCCTGTTTGGTGCTGCTGGCCCAAAGGTTTCACCCCTGCATTCCAATGTCCTTGTTCAGAGGTTCCCTGCCTGTCAGTGCTGCGGTGTCCCAACTTCCCTGCCGTATAACATCTCTCAGATAAATTGGGGAATTAATCCACCAGTTCATTATTGGAGTTTTCATTGTTGCTTATTACTTCACTGCATATTGTTACACCATTGTCGCTTATTACATCCCTGTGTATTGTTACACCTATACCTCTGTATATTGTCTCGCTGCTATTATTAATTATATCCTTGTGTATTGTTACACCTGTTTACCTCTCGACATCCTGGTGTATTGTTACATCTGTACTACCCAAGGTACTGTCACCTCCTGGGGCCACGATTGGCTCTTCAGCCCATAGGGGGATCAGTGGCCCGCTACTGTCCGTGTTCTGTCCTCTTGCTCTTGGTCCGTCTCCACGGATATGTTGTCCCATTAAAAGTTCTGCCTGTAACGGAGTCTGGGCGGACTTAATTCGCCCCTACAGCCGGGACGGGTACCGACGAAGCCTAGTTCTGCACATATCCGTGGACGCTAGGCCAAGGCAACAGAGTTAGGGAGCGGGGCCTCTGACACCTCTTTAATACGGTGCGAAGAACCACCCGGTCAGCGTGCAAAACCAGGAAAGGGGACTTGCATGACAGAGCAGACAGATCCGACACCCTCTGGGCCGATGCTATTGCCAATAAGAAAACTGTTTTCCAGTTAAGTCAACACAGGTCCACGGACCGCAAAGGCTCAAATGGTGGTTTCAGAGGCGCAGATAACACAAGGGAAAGGTCCCAAGGAGCAAGTGGGTGACAAAGGTAGGCTGTATATGCAAAACACCCTGCAGGAATGCGTGGACATCCGGCAAAAGTGCTAATCTGCGGTGAAACAAGATGGACAAAGCCGAGACTTAAAACTTCAAGGTAGATAAGCGCAATCCAGCCTCCAGGCCCTTCTGTAAGAAAGATAGAATCTGAGTCAGGCGGTAAGTCCTAGGATTGAAGTGGCGAGTTCTACACCAAACAAAGTAGGCCCGCCAAACACGATGGTAAGCCCTCGCCGAGGAAGCCTTCCTTGCTCTAAGCATGGTGGAGATTACTCGTGCATTAAACCCCCTGGCTCTCAACAGAGAGGTCTCAATAGCCACCCCATCAAAGCCAGGCGCCTCAGATCTGGACCCTGAGAGAGAAGGTCCGGGCGCAATGGAAGGTGAATCGGGGGGGGGGGAACAATGACAGAGCCTGAAGATCTGAGAACCAGACTCGTCTGGGCCAATGCGGAGCCACCAGGATCAATGTGCCCCCCTCTGCCTTCAGTTTGCAAACCACTCGCAGGAGGAGGGAGAATGGCGGGAAGGCGTACATCAGCCTGAATGGCCACGGGGCGGACAGGGCGTCCACCAAGATGGCGGCTGGGTCGCGAGCCCTGGATCCGTAAAGAGGGACCTTTTGGTTGTGTTGAGAGGCCATCAAGTCCACCTCGGGTAAACCCCATCGTCGTACCAGCATCTGAAACACCTCCTGATGGAGGCACCATTCGCCGGCATTCAATGTTTGACGGCTTAGGAAGTCCGCTTACCAATTCTGGACTCCTGGGATAAAGACCGCTGAAAGAGCCGGAATCTTCTTTTCCGCCCACTGAAAGATGCGGGATGCTTCCACCATTGCAGCCCAGCTGTGAGTGCCACCCTGGTGGTTGATATAAGCCACCGTGGTCGCATTGTCCAACTGGACCTGCACCGGACGACCCCTCAGCCAGGGTTCCGCCAGGCAAAGAGCTTGGAAGACCGCCCTCAGTTCGACGACATTGATTTGAAGCTTGGCATCCGAGGTAGACCAAAGGCCTTGGAACGACCTCTGGCAAGTGACCGCACCCCAACTGTGGAGACTGGGATCCGTGGTGAGGAGGGTCCATTGGTGGATCCAGAATGGCCGTCCCATCGTGAGGTTCTGGTCCAGGAGCCACCATGAGAGAGAGAGAGAGACGGTTATCACCTGAGAAAGGTATGATCCCGACCACTTGGAGAGGATCTCCTTCTGAAGGGGGCGGGAGTGGAACTGGGCATATTCCGCCATGTCGAAGGCCGACACCATGGAACCTAGTATCTTCATGCAAGTATGCATGGACACTTGTCGAGGAGAGAGGAGCCGACCCCGTAATGCGGAGGGCTTGTCCGCAGGCTTGGGGTCGGGGCGTCTGGTGGCCCAGGGACGCTTGCCTCTAGGACGGGAGGTTCTGCCCCCCTGGGAAGATCTGGAGGAGAAGGCCACGGCCCTGGAAACGAAAGGATTGAAAAGCAGGCCGGGGCAGTGTAGCCGGGGTGGATGGTAGAAAGGCAGTTTTTGAAGCTGCCACCGTAGCAACCATTTTATCCAGTTCAGGACCGAATAAGAGGGAACCGTCGAAGGGAAGAGCCTCCAAAGCCTTCTTAGAGTCAGTGTCAGCCTTCCAGGAACGCAGCCATATGGATCTGTGGGTGGCCACTGCTGAAGCTGACACCCTAGAGGAGAGAGAAGCGGAATCAAGAGCTGCCTCGCCTAAGTAGAGGGCAGCCTGATGTATCTACTCTATAGTAGGCAGTAGAGTTTCTGCTGGGGCCCCCTCAGACACCCCTGCCACCAAGACAGCAGATCATTTAGTTAGGCCCATAGCCACCCAGGCTGACGCCAGGGCAGGCCTGCCTGCTGCCCCAGCCGTGGTGTAAATAAGCTTCAGGAAGTTTTCCAACTTCCGGTCCGCTTGGTCCTTAAGAGATGCTGTAGGAATTGGCAACAGAAAGGCTTTTACCAGTTTTGCCACATGAGCGTCTACCCTGGAGGCCGTCTCCCTGGGGGTCCTATCCTCCTGGGGGAGAGGATAGAGGGAGGAGAAACGTTTGTGAATAACAAACCTCCTATTGGGAACCTCCCAATCCTCTCTAATGACCTTGTCAAGGTTATCCGACTTGGGAAACAAATCCAAGGAGCGTTTAGGGCGCTTAAATATAGGGCCCGACTCTACATGCAGATCAGCGTGGTCGTCTATTAGAAGGACCGTCTTAACCGCTGTAATCAGGCCTGGCACATCGAGATGAGACGGGGGGTCCTCTCTAACGCAGGCATCCCCTACGTCAATGGCGACGTCAATGGCGACGTCAATGGCGTCATCGACGGCCTCCTCCAAATAATCGTCATCCTGATCCTCTTCCTCCTCATCATCCGAATCATGCATGAGGAGGGGCCGGAGTGGCGCAGGTTTTTTAACTAAAGACCTGTGTCTATCTGCGGGCAATGAACCATACCCCTGAGCATCCAATGCTGGGGGGGCTACACCCACTGCCGATGAGGACGGGATGGGCTGCTGGGACAGTGCAGCTGAGACCTTATCCACTAGCTGCGCCATCATTTGCACAAGGGATGAGGCCCAAGCAGGTTCCTGAGAGGAGGCCGTAGGCGTGGGCAGCACCTACGCATTGTAGCAGCTTGCACATAAGCCATCCTGTACATAGTCCAGGGGAGATAGGCCCGCATTACAGGCCGTGCATGACAGCAATGCTGGGGCCTCCCCCCTCTTTTGACCCGCCCTTGTTGGGCACAATTACTGGAAATACAGGAGGGCTAAGTACAATATGACACCAAATACACTGCAGCAGTTATTGGGTTAATAAGTACACAGAATACAGCAAGCATAAATAGGCATACAATGCAATGAAGGTAAATGGCACTAGGCTCTTGCAACAGCTATGGCTGGCAGGAGCACTCAGTAACTGTGACCTGTGTCCTGCAGGAGAGGTACAGGGGGGACTTGCCCAAGCCTTCTGGCAGTGAAGGAGTGGAACCCCGGATGGCAATGGAGCTTTTCCGTGTCCCTCCTCACGTGCAGCCAGGCAGACAGGAAGGTATTTCAGTGGCGGGAACTCTCTGTGTGCCAAGCACAGTTCCCTGCCTACTGTCCCCTGGAGAGGGGCTAATGTGCGGGAGCCACCTCCCCCTGCTAACAAATGACCCCCAGGGAAAATATCCACCTGCACCGCCGGTAAAATGGCGGGGATTGGGTGCTCGCCGGGCGGCCCCGCATACCGGCACTGCTGCCCACAGACTAGGATCCCTGGTGGTACAGCAGGACGGGCGGCAAGCCGGCCAACCGCTTGTCAGCACAGCCGGCGGTCACATCTCGCCGGCTGTAACAGCCGTTCTCCGTCATGCGGAGGGCTTGTCCGCAGGCTTGGGGTCGGGGTGTCTGGTGGCCCAGGGACGCTTGCCTCTAGGACGGGAGGATCTGCCCCCCTGGGAAGATCTGGAGGAGAAGGCCTGTCCCCTACTACGGCCCTGGAAATGAAAGGATTGAAAAGCAGGCCGGGGCCGTGTAGCCGGGGTGGATGGTAGGAAGGCAGTTTTTGAAGCTGCCACCATAGCAACCATTTTATCCAGTTCAGGACCGAATAAGAGGGAACTGTCGAAGGGAAGAGCCTCCAAAGCCTTCTTAGAGTCAGTGTCAGCCTTCCAGGAACGCAACCATATGGATCTGTGGGTGGCCACTGCTGAAGCTGACACCCTAGAGGAGAGAGAAGCAGAATCAAGAGCTTCCTCGGCTAAGTAGAGGGCAGCCTGATGTATCTACTCTATAGTAGGCATTAGAGTTTCTGCTGGGGCCCCCTCAGACACCCCTGCCGCCAAGACAGCAGATCATTTAGTTAGGCCCATAGCCACCCAGGCTGATGCCAGGGCAGGCCTGCCTGCTGCCCCAGCCGTGGTGTAAATAAGCTTCAGGAAGTTTTCCAACTTCCGGTCCGCTTGGTTCTTAAGAGATTCTGTAGGAATTGGCAACAGAAAGGCTTTTACCAGTTTTGCCACATGAGCGTCTACCCTGGAGGCCGTCTCCCTGGGGGTCCTATCCTCCTGGGGGAGAGGATAGAGGGAGGAGAAACAAGTGAATAACAAACCGCCTATTGGTAACCTCCCAATCCTCTCTAATGACCTTGTCAAGGTTATCCGACTTGGGAAACAAATCCAAGGAGCGTTTAGGGCGCTTAAATTTAGGGCCCGACTCTACATGCGGATCAGCGTGGTCGTCTATTAGAAGGTCCGTCTTAACCACTGTAATCAGGCCTGGCACATCGAGACGAGACGGGGGGTCCTCTCTAACGCAGGCATCCCCTACGTCAATGGCGACGTCAATGGCGACGTCAATGGCGTCATCGACGGCCTCCTCCAAATAATCGTCATCCTGATCCTCTTCCTCCTCATCATCCGAATCATGCATGAGGAGGGGCCGGAGTGGCGCAGGTTTTTTAACTAAAGACCTGTGTCTATCTGCGGGCAATGAACCATCCCCCTGAGCATCCAATGCTGGGGGGGCTACACCCACTGCCGATGAGGACGGGATGGGCTGTGTTCCCTGCCTACTGTCCCCTGGGGAGGTGCTGATGTGGGGGAGCCACCTCCCCCTGCTAACAAATGACCCCCAGGGAAAATATCCACCTGCACCGCCGGTAAAATGGCGGGGATCCGGTGCTCGCCGGGCGGCCCCGCATATCGGCACTGCTGTCCACAGACTAGGATCCCTGGTGGTACAGCAGGATGGGTGGCGAGCCGGCCAACCGCTTGTCAGCACAGCCGGCGGTCACATCTCGCTGGCTGTAACAGCCATTCTGTGCACCTCGCTGCGCTATCGCACATGCTCCCGGCGGGGAGCGTAATACTCACAGTGCGCTGTGGTCTCCGGCGTCCGGTGGCGGCTGAAGGCTCCCCAGTGCCTGGGGGCCTCTGCAGGTCCCCACCCACGGGTGGTGATGCTGCGCCGGACCCGGGTGTCGGAGCCGGCAGCGCAGGGGTCTGCTCAGGCCCTTGCATCGCGCCACAGGAAATTGAGGTACTTGTGTGGGGGCAGCCTAGCTCACAAGATCCCCTGTTGGATGGGGGAAATATAGTGTCTGGGAAATTGGCAATGGCTAGGTCATGAGTATATTTGCAACAGGATGATGCCCACTGTAGCTGGAGATGTGCACTGCATTACTGCCCATTTGTGTTGCATTACAGCAGTGGTTACCAAACTGTGTGCTTTTATGTTACGATGGAACTGGTAATGCATCCTGTCACTGATCACAGCATTTAGTAACTCTGTATGCATGAAGGTTTAAGCAAAGGACAGCTCTCCTTCTGTACCTTACTCTGTAGGTGCCCTGACAGTCTCAGCGCTGCCTCTGAATAAACCCTCCTACGATGAGGCCGCCACTGCTGCTGCTACTGTCCTCCATGGGCCTGAGAAACATATGATGAGCTCCACCAAGCAGTGCTCAGCACAAGCCTCTTAGCCTCTGACCTTTTGGGCAAAGTCTCATGGGACTCACATTTGTGCAATCAGTGTGCCTTGGCTCCCGCTGCTCAGCACCATTAATCATTGTCACATTGGCAGATACAGTAGGTGAAGCTGCAGCACTAAGCCACTCCTATGCACAAAATCTTTAGCTAAAAAAAAGTAAAAAAAAAAAATACATGCCAACCACCGCCTGAGTCCCCCCTTAATCTGGCCCTGCCCAGAAGTGCTTTTGAGCATGTGCAACTGTAGGCCAGTACATGCCTGAGCAACAGGGGACACTGGGAGAGATCCTATTGGATCCTTCCAAGGGAAACATTGCAAAGAGAAACCCATAGACTTCTGTTAGGCAGTGCCATCGATCGATTGTGTTGCCAATCAGGTGCAAGTTACAGAAAGCAAAACTTGTTTTTACCAAAACTTGGTTTTAGTTGATAAGTTAAAAAGCTGACTTATTGAGCATCTTTGCAAACTTTTTTTTGACCATTGAAGTTTTTTTTTGTACAATAACTGAAAATGATTTTCAAAATGTAACTCGTACATTTAGCCTCAATACGCAATGTACTGTACTGTGTAGATACTGTAATGTGTGGAGCGAGTGAGCTGGCAGATCCTATTCAACTCTACTAATGCCAGGCGTCTTTTATTGCTGAAAAAAGCGTTTTATTGGCATCGAGGAATGCACTGGAATTAGTGATGCCAATCCCTGGGCATTTTTTCAATCCCGGGATTGAAAAATATTCTATCCCGGGATTCTCCAGATCCCAGGATTCCTGGGATTGGCATCTCTAAAAAAGCATGCCCTGCCCCCCCTCACACTGCCAGCCCCGCCAATTTACTTACATGGGCAGGTGGTTGGGAGCGGGGCGCAGGCCACACACCAGTTGGAAACAGTGTTGCTCAGACACTACACTGCATTATATTGCACACGCGCAGATTGAAATCCCAGACATTTTTGGGCCAAATCCCAGGATCTTGCCGATCTCGATCCCAGGAGAGGCCACCCTAATCCCAATGCTGTAGAAGGTTGAGCTTTGGACGATGAATAATTACAGACTAAGGGCCAGATGTATTATGCTTGAAAAGTGATAAAATGTAGAGCAATAAACCACCAGCCCATCAGCTCCTAACTGCCATGTTACAGGCTGTGTTTAAAAAATACCAGATAGGAGCTGGTTGGTAGGTCGTACATTCCATCTTAAATAAGTTGATTGGAAACTACCAATTGCTTAATTAGAAAGTTGTGCCTACGCTGAGATGTCTCTCTGTAGGGGCAACTTCACAGTGATCAAAAGGCTGGGTGGGTGTATAATAATGCCGATCTATACTTACAGTATATACCTATAATAACAAACTCTGGCAGAAAAGCTTTTTTGGTTCATGGTTACAAAATTTTCTTCCCAATGCATTCACTAAGCAGAATTTTTTTGATTTGGCTTAATAGTGACAGCATAGTAGAGGCATTTATGCATCAGCCGATACTGGTTCAGTATTCCTTATCCGAAATGCTCAGGACCAGAAGGATTTTGGATAACGGATTATTCAATATTTTGGACATTTTTTTATATTTGAATAAGGTATCTTGCGTTATCTTGCATTTATTTTGTATAAACACATCAAACATGAAATACACACAAATATTTTATTTGTGCATGAAACAAGGCTTAAAACATCAAACAAAGTTTGTGTGCAATCTTATGCTGGCCACACATCAGACCAACTTTCCTCCAACCATCCAACTAGTTGGTTGGATTGAAAATCCGGTACTGTATGGGGGCAAATGACAATAAGCAATTATCTTACAAACTCATGAGAATGGACAATATCATTCAGTGAAATCGTTTTTAAATCAAATAGGTCCAACTACAGAAACAAATGACTTCATTACAAATTACATTTGCTCCTATCCAGTACCAGGTTTTTATTCCATCCAACCAACTAGTTGGATGGTTGGAGAAAAGTTAGTCTGATGTGTGGCCAGCATTAGACACTAAGGGCCTTATTCTAGTTCACTCTTTCTGACAAATTCCTTCTTAGATGGACAAAACCATGTGCACTGCAGGTGGGGTAGATGTTACTTGTGCAGAGAGAATTAGGTGGGGTTTTACTTCAAAGTGAGATCTATATTGCAGTGTAAAAATAAAGCAGCCTGTATTTACTCTGCACAGAAACAAAATAACTCACCCAAATCTAATTCTCCCTGCACCTGTTACATCTGCCCCACCTGCAGTTCACATGGTTTTGTCCATCTAAGAATGATTTTGTCATAAAGAGTGAACTAGAATAAGGCCCTAAATTTGAAGACCAAGCAAATCATTTTCTTGCACATACAGTATTTAGTGCCAGTTACATATCATGTCCCCGGTAGTGCCAGTTACATATCATGTCCCCAGTAGTGTCAGTTACATATCATGTCCCCATTAGTGCCAGTTACATATCATGTCCCCAGTAGTGCTAGTTACATATCATGTCCCCAGTAGTGCCAGTTATAGATGTCCCCAGTAGTGCCAGTTACATATCATGTCCCCGGTAGTGCCAGTTACATATCATGTCCCCAGTAGTGCCAGTTACATATCATGTCCCCATTAGTGCCAGTTACATATCATGTCCCCAGTAGTGCCAGTTACATATCATGTCCCCAGTAGTGTCAGTTACATATCATGTCCCCAGTAGTGCCAGTTAAATATCATGTCCCCATTAGTGCCAGATACATATCATGTCCCCAGGAGTGCTAGTTACATATCATGTCCCCAGTAGTGCCAGTTATAGATGTCCCCAGTAGTGCCAGTTACATATCATGTCCCCGGTAGTGCCAGTTACATATCATGTCCCCAGTAGTGTCAGTTACATATCATGTCCCCAGTAGTGCCAGTTACATATCATGTCCCCATTAGTGCCAGTTACATATCATGTCCCCAGTAGTGCTAGTTACATATCATGTCCCCAGTAGTGCCAGTTACATATCATGTCCCCAGTAGTGCCAGTTACATATCATGTCCCCATTAGTGCCAGTTACATATCATGTCCCCAGTAGTGCTAGTTACATATCATGTCCCCAGTAGTGCCAGTTACATATCATGTCCCCAGTAGTGCCAGTTATAGATGTCCCCAGTAGTGCCAGTTACATATCATGTCCCCAGTAGTGCTAGTTACATATCATGTCCCCAGTAGTGCTAGTTACATATCATGTCCCCAGTAGTGCCAGTTATAGATGTCCCCAGTAGGTTTTTAGCAACAAAAAATAAGTACATTTTGGAGACTTTGGTTTTCTGAATAATTTGGATAACGGATATTTGGATAAGGGATACTCAACCTGTAATACACAGCTTATTATATATTACATCAAACCTTACACAACACTACAGCAGTGTCAACCTGAGTGGTAATTATAACACTGTACATATCTTGTAATACGGCCTACACACAAAGAGATCCCAGGGCATTTTCTAAGCAATGTCAATAGATCGCTTAGAAAATGCCCCTAAATCGCTCCATGTGTAGGGGTATAGCAATAGCGATGTGTGGCCCTGCGCGTTGCTATCACCAGGGACAGGAACACCGAGAACACTGGCCCTGACAGATTGCTCAGTGGCACATCCCTGTGCACCAATATGTGCTGAGCAATCTGAGCATTTTTAGCAATCTAGCATCGCTCAGAACGTTACTCTCCCCGTGTGGAGGCCACAAAAGAAGGTGTTTGGCTATTAGCTGCGGACTCTCCTGTGGTTACAAATCATAACATTTGACTTGTCATTTGTATGCGCAACTGATGCAATGTATGTATGTCCTGTTATCCCTCTTGTACCATGCTAGAAGCTGCACTGTATCCACAAAAAAAATCCTAGTATACAAGAGTATACATGGCCAATAAAGTGGTTCTGATTCTGATATGTAAAGATATAGAATATGCAAGGTGCAGCGAGTCACACTCTCTATAATGGTACCCTCATCATTAACTTTAAGGCCCCCATCAGGGGCGGATTGGGAATTAAAACCAGCCCGGGAAATATCTTGAAGCAGCCCTAGTGGGGGGGGGGGCACAGGATGCAGTGTAGAAGGGGGAACGCAGTGTGACAGAGGATGCAGGGAGGGGAGTTGCAGAGTGGTGGAGGATGCAGGGAGGGGAGACGCAGAGTGGCGTTGGTTGCATGGTAATGCAACCAACGCTTATATTACGTGGCTTATACATGTAATGCCCGCTGTAGTAACGATACTTATACACATAACGCCAGCAGTAGTGACAACGCTTATACACATAATGCCCGCTGTAGTAACGATACTTATACACATAACGGCAGCAGTAGTAACAACGCTTGTACACGTAATGCCCGCAGTAGTAACGATACTTATACACATAACGGCAGCAGTAGTAACAACGCTTGTAAACATCATGCCTGCAGTAGTAACAACACTTATACACATAATGCCCACAGTAGTAACAATACTTATGCACATAATGCCCGCAGTAGTAACAACGCTTGTACACGTAATCCCCACAGTAGTAACAATACTTATGCACATAATGCCCACAGTAGTAACAATACTTATGCACATAATGCCCGCAGTAGTAATGACACCTATACATGTAATGCCCACAGTAGTAACAACACTTATACACATAACGGCAGCAGTAGTAACAACGCTTGTACACGTAATCCTCACAGTAGTAACCAGTGGCGTAGCTACATTTTGGGCGCCCCCCCCCCGCCGTTAGGGGGGGGCGCCCATACCCACCCCCCGCCGCCGCCCCGTCGAGCACCCCCCCCGTCGCTCCGTCGCCTATGCTAACCCCCTCCCCTCCCCCGCAGTCTTACCTATCGCGCTGGTCCCGGTGGCTCCGTCCGTTCATCTGCTGGGGACCACCACAAAATGGCCGCCCCCGTACAGCAGACAGTTTCAGAGAACTGTTTGCTATATGGGGGCGGCCATTTTGTTGTGTTCCTCATCAGAAGAACGGAGCCGCCGGGACCAGCAAGATACGTAAGTCTGCGGGGGATTGGGGGGGGGGGTAACTATAGCACCGCAGCCCCCGGCGCCCCCACATGCACAGCGCCCCCCCCCCCCCCCCCCCGCGGTGGCGGGGGCTGCGGTGCTATAGTTACACCCCTGGTAGTAACAACACTTATACACATAATGCCCGCAGTAGTAATGACACCTATACATGTAATGCCCACAGTAGTATCGACGTTTATACATGTAACGCCCACAGTAGTAACAACACTTATACACATAACGGCAGCAGTAGTAACAACGCTTGTACACGTAATGCCCACAGTAGTAACAACACTTATACACATAGGGGGTTATTCTAGTTCACTCTTTCTGACAAAATCCTTCTTAGATGGACAAAACCATGTGCACTGCATGGGGGTAGATGTAAAATGTGCAATGATAATTAGATTTGGGTGAGTTATTTTGTTTCTGTGCAGAGTAAATACTGGCTGCTTTATTTTTACACTGCAATATAGATCTCACTTTGAAGTAAAACCCCACCCAAATCTAATTCTCTCTGCACAAGTGGTACTTGTGTATTTTGGCGGCGCCCGATTTCAGCATCGCACGATGAACGCGTCGCATCGCATGCCATGTACCGGATGGCATGCGATGCGACGCGAGTTTGACCCCCTATGCGATGAAAAATCGTATAAGCACCCTAAAGGGTGCTTTTGAGCACCCTAATGGGTGCTTACAATGTTAAATGCACCCCCACGCCACCCCCCCCACTATAAACATGAACCGGGTACCTTCACAGGTAAACGCGTCCCTTCGCGGGCTTCACAGGTATCCGCGTGCGCTCGCCACGCTTCGGGCTCGGTGGCTCGCTGCACTCGCCACACTATTCTATTCTCAACTCCACGCCAACGTGGATAGTGGGGGTATGAAAAGGTCGTAGGATGCGTACCGCCGCCCCTCGCGGGCTCGCTGCGCTCGCCACGTTTCGGGTTCACGTTTGTAGTGGGGGGGTGGCGTGGGGGTGCATTTAACATTGTAAGCACCCATTAGGGTGCTTAACATTGTATAAGCACCCATTAGGGTGCTTATACAATGTTTAAGCGCATTGCATCGCATCGCATCGTATGGCATTGTATGCCATGTACAATGGCATACAATTTGAAAATTGTATGCCATCGCACACTATCCAACGAAATCGCGTCGCATCGCATACCATCGCATGCGTTATGGTATGCGATGCGATGGGCGCCGCCAAAATACACAAGTACCGCACAAGTTACATCTGCCCCACCTGCAGTGCACATGGTTTTGTCCATCTAAGAAGGATTTTGTCAGAAAGAGTGAACTAGAATAAGGCCCATAATGCCCATAATGCCCACAGTAGTAACAATACTTATACACATAATGCCCGCAGTAGTAACAATACTTATATACATAATGCCCGCAGTAGTAATGACACCTATACATGTAACGCCCACAGTGTGGTTGGGTGGTGGGTGAAGGAACTTGCGCGGCAGGAGGGTTGAGTGGGCGGTCGGCTGAGTAGGGTGCTGTGTAGGTGGCTGAGTGCATCATCGCTGCAGCCATGCTTTGGGGCCCCTGAGAACGCTGGGGCCCGGGTCAGCTGTACCCTTTCACCCTCCCTGTTGCCAGGCCTGAGTACATCCCCCACCCCCATAGGCAGACATGTCACGTAATCAGATCCCCTCCAGCACAGCCCCCAGTCCCTCCCACAAATAGGCAGACTTGTCACATATTCACATGCCCTAGGCCCTCCAGCACATCCTCCCCCCCTGGCAGACATGTCACATACCCCTCCAGCACAGCCCCTATAGACAGACATGGGGGGGGGATCTGAATGTCACATGTCTGCCTATGGGCATACCTCCCAACTGTCACGATTTCCGCGGGAACGTCCCGATATTCGGGAACGTTCCCACGTCCCGCCCGGGGCCGCCATTGTCCCGCGGTGGGGGGGACAGTTGGGAGCCCCCCCAGCTTGCCGAGAATAGACGCTGTGCGCATGCGCACAGCATCTATTCAGCGCCGACGAGCGGCGAAAACGGGGGCGGGCCGGAGTTCGCGTCACCCCGTGAGGCCACGCCCCCTTTTCTCGAGGCGAACGTCCCGACCTCCCAACTACAAAAGTTGCGAGGTGTGATATGGGGGAGCTGAGTTGGAGGGGGATCTGGGTTGTCACAGTGAGTCTGTCTGCCCTAATGCAGACAGCAGTCAGTCACAGACCCCCTTCCCCCTCATGTGCAGGAATGTCACATACACAGAATCCCCTTCAGCACAGCCTACACTGTAAAACTGGCACATGCAGGGAGATTTATTCCCCATGTCCCTCACACAGTGAAAGGAGTGAGTCTCTCTCTCTCCCCTTACCCCCGACTCCATTCCCTAACAAGGTTGCCAACCAGTGTCCCCAGAGCCCACAGTGTTACTCACATAATTCTGGAAGCTGAAGCCCGGCCACAGCGCTGCTGCCTGCTGCTCCTCGTCTCTCTCCCCTTTCAGGCTGACGTCATCAGTCTGAGAGGTGCTCCCCCTGGCTGCAGCTCATTGCAGCCGCAGCAGCAGGGAGGAGGGAGCCGGAGGGAAGCACATGCAGCCATCTTCATTTAGGGCACAGTGCCGCAGCCCAGCACGGAGACGCCGCGGCAGCCCAGTTAGGTAGGATAGGCGGCCCATTCTGACATAAAAGGTGCCGGCTCAGCGGGAAACGGCCCGGTTTCCCGGTGGGCCAATCCGCCCCTGGAGCTATATATGTTGTTTAACAGGGCATCCATGAATTCTTCAGGCAGTTAAACTTAAAACAGGATATATATTCCATAATAGTGTCACATTCTATGACCAAATCAGATGTTTTGGTATAATGATTGATCTTTATCAAGGCTTATCCGGCATCATCTATAGCAAAACAACAAATGATTTTTTTCAGCCTAACAAAGGCCTATCCATAATAATTATTAAAACTGTCTGTTACTAGTTTTATCAGAAACCGAATCCTCCTGTGTATGTGTGTTTTATTTTATATCTTATAACCTAGTAAGGCCACTTTCATGTCCTAAAGAATAATAATACACAGATGTGCTGACCACCACTGCCTGGGTGTTGCTATTGTAACAAATATCAAAGTGCAGCCAAACTCCTCTGATATCTATGCCACTGGTGGGTATGTTTCTCTGCCATGGTACGCCTAGTCACATGATCGTCTGTTAAGCCCATCATCTGATATACATCAGGGTTGCCTAGCATACCGGAATGGCCGGGAGGTTCCCGAAAATCGGGTCCCTCTCCTGGCCTCCCGGATTGGTGGACAACACTCCTGGATTCTGGGGGAACCCTGCTCCACCCCGATCACGGCTCCCTCCCCTCGACCATGGCATTTAAATACCACAATCCATGGGTCTCAGAGGAGGGGACGGGGCTAAAATGCCATAATCAAGTAATTTTAGCTCCTCCCCCTCCATGGAGATCTGTGAAACGGATTATGTCTTGAGGGTGGGGGCTTGATGACATAATGCTCAAGCCCCACCCCCCAAAGTGCTGCTGAAAGTCTTCTCTGCTGGCTTCTCATGGAGAGGAGACTAGAGAAGTAGGCAACCCTGATCTACTGACAATTCAAAAAAATGGGGGTTCCAATTCCAAATTCCAATTTTGGGGTGCAGTAGTATAATATTTCCTCCAGGTTATAGTGTTATTGCAGTATATCTTATTCCTGGTCCTCCAGCTCCAAGATGTAAGATACGCTTAGTGCTGGAAAAAAATGGGCGTGCCCAGACTCACGGTAAATATGGATTTGTACAAGCCCGTAGCGTTTTCTTTCTCAGGCTCTTCTCTATTCTCTCTTCTCTGGGTGTAAGTCTGTGTTGCTACAGGTGAAGATCTCTGTTGTTGCTGGTGAAGATGTGATCTCTGTGGATATTAAGTGCGTGTAAAAAAGAAGTGTTTTAGCGTCTGCCCCCCCAAGGTTTCATGATAAATACTTCCCACACTGCTACACTGCCAACGGCCCAAATAAGAAAGCTATTGAGGCATGGTACCCTTTCTCAATCGTGCTTCTCTCCCAGATATATGACTCTCATGGGGTAAAATCATTTTCTCAATTAACAGAAGAGTATGGGCTCCCAAAAACCCATTTTTTCCGCTACCTCCAACTGAGATCTACATTAGGGACTTGTTTTGGAGGTATTACACCGCAATTCAATGAGTCGGAGATTAAAAAATTAATTAAATCCCCTAATAATAAAACTGTATCCAAGGGATACGGAATATTAATGAAGAAGAAAAATAGGGAGGGTTTAATAAAACTAAAAGAAAAATGGGAGAATAATGTTGGAGAGTTAAGTATCCTGGAGTGGTCTAGTGCTAAGAAGGAGGTGATAAATGCAACTAACTCAATTCGAGTGCAGCAAACCCAACTATTCATCCTACACAGATCTTATATGTCGGCAAGCAGATTGGAGAAATTTGGGGGAAGAGCATCTGCTAATTGTCCAAAATGTGGTAGTCTACCAGGGACATTTATACACTTAATATGGGAGTGTGAAGTCGTGGCAGAATTTTGGGAAAATGTTAAGTTAAATATAATAAGCACAGGGATACCTCCAGAAACCCTGACCCCGAAAAGCTGTTTATTAGGTATAATATCAGATGATACAGATAGGAATATAAAGAAGTATGTGATTAACTTAGTAGCAATTGCTAAAATCCTAGTGGGAAGTAAGTGGATGTCTAACACTGCACCGAATATTGAAGCATGGAAAGCACGAGTTAATTATATTGTAGAACAAGAGAGAAATCTTGCACGAGCACGAAATTCAAAAAAAACTTTTTATTTAACATGGAACTATTGGATTCAGTCACCCCTATATAGGGAAAATACACAGGTTTAAATCTTAAAATCATTCACTGCTATCAGTAGGCACTTTAGTAATATGGTAGTTTAAGTATATGTAACGGGTAGAAATTCTGTGTAAAACAGTCGTAACAAAAAACAAATTAGTTTTTAGCTTAAGAATACTTCACTCCCCGTCCCCCCCCTTTTTTTTTTTTTTTTTTCTTTCTTCTCTTTTTTTTTTCTCTCTTTTTTTTTCTTTTCTTCACCCACCTAGATCCCTCTAAGAGCATAATAGATCAAAGCAAGCAAATTTAGGGCTACAATAAACTGCATAATTAATCTTTAAACAGCGTTATGTATATCTGAATAGAAAGGAATAGAAGAAACAGTAAGCCACGAGGTAGATCCGGTGTAACCGTATCTTTTTCCCTCGAAAAAATTTCCTAAATGTATATGTATTGGTACCTAAATGTTAAATGTATGTTTGTATTATGTAATAATGTATCTAAATGTCCTAATGGATGTAATGTTTGTCTTTTTAAAAAAAAAAATGATAATAAAGAATATAAAAAAAAAAACAAAAAAAAAAACTGTCTGTTACTAGTTTTATCAGAAACCGAATCCTCCTGTGTATGTGTGTTTTATTTTATATCTTATAACCTAGTAAGGCCACTTTCATGTCCTAAAGAATAATAATACACAGATGTGCTGACCACCACTGCCTGGGTGTTGCTATTGTAACAAATATCAAAGTGCAGCCAAACTCCTCTGATATCTATGCCACTGGTGGGTATGTTTCTCTGCCATGGTACGCCTAGTCACATGATCGTCTGTTAAGCCCATCATCTGATATACATCAGGGTTGCCTAGCATACCGGAATGGCCGGGAGGTTCCCGAAAATCGGGTCCCTCTCCTGGCCTCCCGGAATGGTGGACAACACTCCTGGATTCTGGGGGAACCCTGCTCCACCCCGATCACGGCTCCCTCCCCTCGACCATGGCATTTAAATACCACAATCCATGGGTCTCAGAGGAGGGGACGGGGCTAAAATGCCATAATCAAGTAATTTTAGCTCCTCCCCCTCCATGGAGATCTGTGAAACGGATTATGTCTTGAGGGTGGGGGCTTGATGACATAATGCTCAAGCCCCACCCCCCAAAGTGCTGCTGAAAGTCTTCTCTGCTGGCTTCTCATGGAGAGGAGACTAGAGAAGTAGGCAACCCTGATCTACTGACAATTCAAAAAAATGGGGGTTCCAATTCCAAATTCCAATTTTGGGGTGCAGTAGTATAATATTTCCTCCAGGTTATAGTGTTATTGCAGTATATCTTATTCCTGGTCCTCCAGCTCCAAGATGTAAGATATGCTTAGTGCTGGAAAAAAATGGGCGTGCCCAGACTCACGGTAAATATGGATTTGTACAAGCCCGTAGCGTTTTCTTTTTCAGGCTCTTCTCTATTCTCTCTTCTCTGGGTGGAAGTCTGTGTTGCTACAGGTGAAGATCTCTGTTGTTGCTGGTGAAGATGTGATCTCTGTGGATATTAAGTGCGTGTAAAAAAGAAGTGTTTTAGCGTCTGCCCCCCCAAGGTTTCATGATAAATACTTCCCACACTGCTACACTGCCAACGGCCCAAATAAGAAAGCTGGGGTTGCAATCCTGATTTCGCAGCACTGTCCATTTTCCCTTTCCACACAATATTCAGACCCTGAGGGTAGGTACTTAGGGGGGGGGAATTTACTAAAGGAAATTTGTAAAAAATAGGTGTATTTGTATCCAGAAATACACTTATTTTTGACATTTACTATCCCGAAAATACGGCAATTCGTATTCGCATTCATGTTCTATCAATACGAATACGAATTGCCGTATTTTCGGGATAGTAAATGTCAAAAATAAGTGTATTTCTGGATACAAATACACCTATTTTTTACAAATTTCCTTTAGTAAATTTCCCCCTTAATCTTGACAGGTCATCTGGACAGTAAGGAGGTGACTATAGTTTCTAGCTATGCCCCTAACTCTAAGCAGGTTGCTTTTTGCAGGAGGCTTCTCTCTAAGACCCAGCAACTAGCTAAAGGGGCTTTAATTTAATTAGGAGATTTCAATTTAGTCCCAGACCCTTCAATAGACAGCTCGAGACCACATGCTACATCCCACCACCATCCTCATACCCCCCCCAGAGGTATTCGCCAGCTTTTTGCAGAATTTGACCTTTACGATATGTGACGGGTTAAAAACCCAACAATGCGGGATTACACCTTCTATTCCCATTCTCATGGTACATAAACGAGAATTGACCTTGCCATTTCAGTCAGATGGTCCATTAACTCCTTTCATTTAGTTAAGATCCTCCTTCGGACGTGGTCAGACCACGCTCCGCTCTTCTTGAAATGGGACATCGCTAATAGGAAGATAAGCCCTGGTCCGTGGAGGCTGGGTATCCAAAGCCTCACTCATCTTGAGTCTCGACAGGCAATACAGAAATCCCTAGAACACTATATTCTAGAGAACCCACCTGAGGACACTTCCACCTCCAACTATTGGTGTGCTCTTAAAGCAGTAGTGCGTGGATCAGCGATTCAGATAGCCTCCAAACTCAAAAGGGACCGGAAATGTTCCTTAGAAAGAGCAGAAGTATCTCTTGCCTCCTTGGAGGCTTCCCATAAGGCTGACCCTTCCGATAGATCGCTTTTTAAACAATTAAACGATACTAGAGACAAAGTTAATAGACATTATCTCTCTATTGTACATCGTAACATCGCTAGATTGAATCAGACGTTTTATCTCCTCAGTGACCGGGCAGGAAGAATGTTGGCCAGAAAGTTGAGAGGCAAGAGAGCTAGGGAGAGGATCCACATGATCCACTCGGAGCATGGCTCGAAGGTCGGCGATCCTCCGGAGATCGCTAATGTTTTTTCATTATATTACTCTAAGCTTTATCATTTGAAGGATGATCCCTCTACGCCTCAGCCCAGTGTCGGGGGGATGAGGGACTTCTTTGATAAGATCTCCCTCCCGTCGCTCTCTGGGGAGACTTGCCTATCTCTCAATGCTCCCTGTACTCCTGAGGAGGTCCAGTGTGCCATTGATTCTCTTCCTTCTGACAAAGCCCCGGGTCCTGATGGTTTCCCATCAAACTTTTATAAGACATTTAAAAATCAGCTGACCCTGATGCTTGTAAAGCTCTTTAATGAGGCCTCTGACACTAAGTGTCTCCCCCCTGAGATGCTTGAATCTCGCATCGTTACAATCCCCAAACCTGGCAAGTCCCCTTCTTCTGTCCAAAATTACAGACCCATAGTGCTACTTAATACTGACTTAAAACTGTATGTTAAAATGGTCGCTAATCGAATAGGCCCATCCCTCATTAAAAATGATCAAGTAGGTTTTGTGTTAAACAGACAGGCCCCTGATAACACACGCAGGGTGATTGACGTCATGGAACACTGCTTAGCAAAGAAAGACCCCTCTCCTAGTCCTCTCCTTAGATGCAGAGAAGGCCTTCGATAGACTCCATTGGGGCTTTATGAAAATGGCCTTAGAGAGATTCGGCTTTCAAGGCTGGATATTAGATTCTATTCTGGCCCTCTACACTTGTCCCTCCGCCAGGGTTTTCTCTAATGGCTGTTCTTCTGTGAGCTTCCAAATTACCAATGGCAATCGTCAAGGGTGCCCCCTTTCCCCCTTAATTTTTGCATTGGCCATTGAGCCCTTGGCAGAGTGTATATGATGTGATGATTTAATCCTAGGCCCTTCAATTGGTGATCTCTCTCATAAAATCAGCCTGTTTGCCGACGATGTCCTATTATGCATTCTGGACCCCATCCATTCTCTGCCTGCTTTGCATAAGGTTTTACAAGAGTATTCAGAGGTCTCTTTCTATAGACTTAATACTAACAAGACGGAGGCTCTCCCACTGGGCCTTCCTCCTGATGTGGTCGCTGAGCTGAGAAAAACATATAATTATTCATGGCAGTCTAGCTCCTTAAAATATTTACATCTAGCTTCTGGAAAGCATGTTATTGACTGTAACTATAATCCCTTGTTGAAGGCCTTTTCGAATTTAATCGGGGACTGGATGTTACATGACGTCTCTTGGCTTGGGAGAATCGCTGCGGCCAAAATGGTGTTATTACCAAAATTAATGTATCTCTTTAGAGCTGTCCCAAGGCTCCCCCCAGGTCTACCCTTCAAAAATTCAATCAGCTCCTAGCTAAATATATCTGGAGGGGAGCTAGGCCTAAGATAGCTAAGAAGACGCTGGTCAGGCCTAAGAGGTCTGGGGGAGTGGCCTTTCCAGATTTAGATCTCTATTTAGCTGCTTGTGTTCTAAATCAGATTAGAGACTGGACTGCATCTGTGGCCCAAAAGCCCTGGGTGACCTTGGAGAGTTCCTACTCACATCCTGTCCCTTTAGCTGACCTTCTATGGCTCCCTCCTTCCATTTCACGTGGATATGCATCTACAGATGGAGCCGGGGTTATCTTCGCAGGGGATGGCGGCAGAATCGCCAGCCGCCATCCCCCGCCAGCCGCCATATGCTCTGCGAAAGAGGATGCGTGCACACGAGATGCGCGCGCGTCCACTTCCGACGGCGCTTTCCCCGGGTCCCCGCTGGCTTGCCGGCGGTCACCCGGGGTCCCCAACGCCTCCCCCCCCCCACCGCCTCCCCTAACCCTGTCCGTCTCCCTGAAGCGGAGACGGACAGGGTTCCCGTCGCCCCGCCGCCCGGAAAGTGAGACGCGCGTGAGACGCACATGCATCTCAGTCAGATGGACGCCGGGCTGCTGGCGGATCGCCAGCGGAGACAGTCTGTCGATTCGCCAGCAAGAGGGAGCCCGGCTCCATCTGTAGGTGCAAATCTATCCAATCTTCACTAGAGGTCTGGCACAAACTAGTTGACTCTACAGGAAAGGCTACCTTCCCAGCCGCCCCCTTTATCACTCAAGGCCCTTAAGGCACTAATTCCTATCCCCCAACTGGGCAAGTGGATCAATCTGAGCGTATCCTCATTGGGAGATTTATACACAAACGGACAATTGCGATCCTTCTCCGACCTGCAGAATACTGGAGCTTCACCTTTTCAAAGAGAGACTTCTTCATTTACTTACAACTCAGAAGTTGGCTCCAATCACACTTACACACCCCAGTCAAACCTCCCTATTTCCCACCTAGCCTCAAATGTTTAGTAAGTGCTCCCTCCCATAGAGGAGGAATTTCTAGGTGGTATTCTTACCTTCTCTCCCTCCAGGACAGCGCTAAAACCGCTCCCCAGTTGAGTTGGGAAAGGGATCTGAACAAGTCACTCTCAGAGGAGGAATGGGATGTTATATTTGAGTCTTGCTTTAAGATTTCTCGTTGTTTACACCATTCTGAGATGTTTTTTAAACTTATTCACAGGGCTTATTTCACCCCAGATAGGCTCCATAAGATCTCGCCGACTGTTTCAAATTTATGTTGGAGGAAGTGTGGACACGTGGGAAATATTTTACACATATTCTGGGAATGCCCTGAGCTACGGCCTCTCTGGGGGGAGTTGTTTCTGAGGTTAAGCTCCATATTAAAACGTCCTATTTCATTAGATCCGGCCCTAGCATTGCTCCACATTTTCCCTAATTCACTGTCTACAGCTGACAAATACATTGTTGTACATGTGTTGATTGCGACAAAAGCTGTCATAGCTAAGCTATGGAAGTCGGACGCAACCCCAAATATAGACTCCATCCTCAAGAAGGTACATAAACACTACATGTTAGAAACAACAGGGTCTAGTTATTCCAGTGCCCCAAACTCAATACATATGAAGTGGTTTGGCTGGTCCTCTTACTGTGATGAGGTGGGCCGTTCCAATCTGGTTAGCGATGCCCTGGACTTGTCTATCCTTGTCTCTTAGATCCATCTCCAGGACCAAGCGGTAGTGGTTCATGTAATCATGTAATATACCTTATTGCTCCTGTGTTGGACAGCATCTTTATTGGTTCAAATACTGGCATGGGTTGTTTTTTGATGTGACATTTGCCCATATCTTTGAGAGTGTATTTTCATGTGTAAACTTTTACAACTATGTTGGCAATACTGTATCATTTATCTCCCTCCCCCCTGCCCCTCCTTTCTCTTTTTTCTGTACCCCTCACTCCCCCCCCCCCCCCCCCCTTAAAAAACTGTCTGTTTGGACGACATTTCTCTTAATAAAAATTGAATGTGTAAAAAAAAAAAAAATAAGTGTTTTAGCATGATGATTAATTTTCATTAAATACTTAAGATCACCAAAGTGCATTAGCTTTATCTCGTGACAGGCGTACCTCATTCACCAAGATGGGGGGAGGTTAACACATATCAAGGTACTGTATATTTAGTGTGTAGTGACTTTAAATCGTACCGAACTCAGTCTAGAATATTTCTTTCAAAACAAGTAGTGGTTTCTTTGGGCCTTATTCTAGTTCACTCTTTCTGACAAAATCCTTCTTAGATGGACAAAACCATGGGCCTTATTCTGGTCGATACGTAAATTTCCGAATTCTTTCGGATGGTGTTTTTTAGCCGTCTGCGCATGCGTGGGCAACGCTATGCGCATGTGCCATGCAAGGTCTCCGTACTCGTTCTCACTAATACCATACAGAAAAGTGCACCGCATTCACTCGTGAAATATGGGCGTAATATGGGCGTCATTCGGAACTACACAGGGGCGTAGTTTCAAAGTGGGCTAAACTGGGCGTAAACATGGGCGTACACGAGGGAGTGCACTAATTCTGGTAGGCGTGCATTCGGACAGAACACCGACTGCAAACGAACCAAAAGGCAGAAAATATGCGGCCTCCATAAGCAAGTATTG